>NC_039358.1:189039948-189747479 GCF_003573695.1 Papaver somniferum | reverse complement strand
TACACGTCTACTTCAAAAATGTCTATTCGAATTGTTGGCATTATGGTTAAGACGTTAGCATTTTACTTAAAAGGGTAGTGGCATCCAAGTTATGAAAAACTTGGAAGACTTGTGAAAGACCAAGTCTAATGGGAGATGTCTGGTGAAATCAAGGTCCTGTCAGCATCAAAGTTAAGAAGGTAGCTAATACAATACATGAATTATGATAGTAGTAGATTTTGCTACTAGTAGAAATAAAATAAGACACGTGTTTGAACCATACAAAACAGCCAGAACAGCTTGGTTTGGACATGGAAAACAGGGCAGTACCTGGAGAGTATAAAATCAACAACAATACACCTCAAGCCGGTTATACCGAACCAAATTGACAGATGACCCAGAAGAAAAAGTTTTACCTTTAAAACATTTCATTTCAGATAAATCAAAGCAGGTGACTCCGTACTGAGACCAAACAATGGAGAAAGGATGAAGGAACAGCGATCTACTTGGATATATGCTGGAAAGTGACGAGATTGGATCCCAATGGATTGACTGTGTTATGAAACATCACAGCGTCATAAACAGGATTTGTTTGTCCGAGTAAAAATGCTTCTTTTTCGAACTGCAAAATAGACATTCATATGGGCTATCAGATCTCTCCCACACATTAAAATGATGAAGACAACGGGAAGAATTTATCTTAATAAATCTCATCTTCTAACACGTGGTCCAACTGAAAATTACTAATCTTCCTTTTATTATTACTTTGCTGCCGTTACTTCAAAGTTGAGATAAAGAATTCACTTAAATGAAGTCAGGGCCAAAGTATTAGGAGTTTAGAAAACAAAAATAACACTTCAATGCAAGTAGGCCAATGAACCTCATCATTTTTATCTCTCCTCCACATTATGCAGCACTCTAAAGGTAAATTAGTAGAGAACTTTTGAAAGGGAGTTTAAGGAGCAAAATTGTTACGTACATTCAAACTAATGGTGGTTAATAATATGCTCCGTTTCATACTCGAAAGTGGCAGCAAGGCCAGGGATCAAGTCATAAAAGTTACTAAATTCTAACATAGATTGCCCAATTTTACTGTATTGGGACTCGGGATCATATTATGGTTTCTTGTACTTGCTGCGAACCATGTAAATAGGACATCCGTACATGCACAAAACAATTCAAAGATAAACTGAGAAAGCAGTAGCATTGCATCTTCAGTACAATATGAAATGTATATCAACCAATTATAAAATTAAGCAGAGTATGTGGCTTGAGATATGAGTTTACCAAATTGTTGCCATAAGAAGGCTCTTCACAGAATGCTGTAATCATATAACAGTTCTTAGCTGTGTACTTTGAAGCACGTCAGTTTTGGGAATAACTGAATCAGTTCATCACGGCTTCGTTTCTGTATTTTGAAAATAACAGAAGTAAATAAAAATGAATTAAAAAACTAATAGCAAAGAGAAAATAAGAATGAATAAATGTCAAAAAGAAAAAGAAAGTGTCAAAATCTGCATGCTAGATCAGAAGAGGAGTAAATAACAACACATTTATTCAAGAAAGAAGGACACCTTTATGCCAGTACATCCATTCACATCAAGTGTTGTTAGCGTTTTCGAGCAGAACCCAGACAGGACCTCCAAACACATATCAGTTACCCCAAGAATTCCGAACAAGCTGTATAATCCCTTCCATGAACATCAGGAACAGGTAATTGATCAAGAGAAAGCATTTTCGACGACTCAAAATTATTGTTGCCCAGTAACCTTGACACTAAGGTCAAATGGCAGCACTGAGGTATGGGGTAAATTCAGATCAGCATGAATATTGGGTTACCCCGTATATTACATGTTGAAATTATTATGATTATCATAAGAGTCCAAACAGATTGTATACGTGCAAACTATTAGTTACGACTCCCTTGCCTTTTCTCAAGGCACGGGCTTAAGTATTTAACAATTAGAGATGCCAGATATACCAAATGTATTGCCCTTGGCAAGCCCCGCCCAGAAAGATGTTCAGTTAATTGGTTACTAAAGAATTCAATGTATATTCAAAGCGCATTATTGGGCCCCACTGCTACAAAACTGTTACATACGTCACCGGCCTTACCTAAGAAATTCAAGAGAGGGACAACCTCGAGCAATGGCTACAACTCCCGCGTCAGTAACAAGTACGCACCTACAAAAAATTAACTGGCTGGTAAGTTTCTTATCTCTTCCATTCTTGTCTACGAGAATTGTGTACGGGACATGAGAGCTTTGACTAACCATGTCAAATTTAGAGACACTAGATTTTTGCATCTGGCGATGGAGGAAAGGCCTTGATTGGACAAATTCTGCAAGCCAGATTCCCGCAGCTTCTGTCAGCCTATCGCTGAATAATGCACTAATGAGTTTTGCCAGTAACACAAGTTTTTACCTGCGCACCGCAGAGGTCTAAAACTCGTAGATGAGCCAGATGTGAAATCTTCATATAAGCTCCATCAGTGAAACTGCATGAAAGAATTCGTACCACATTCATGAACTTTAATAGTAGCATATTAAATGAAGTACATTCATCTATGAAATTACATGAAACACACTGCATACCCTGAAAGTGCATAGAGGTTTAGATATTGAAGAGAAGAACACTTCAGCAATATCTGTTGTAGTCCACCATCGGTAAGCTTGACACACCTAAGAAAAGAAAACAACATCAAACAAACCTGTGTGAGAAAAGCAAGGTTAAAGATGCCACTTGTGACTAATAAATCTCTGCAGATACAGGTGGCAATTTGATGGCTATGAATTGAATTTCCTTCAATGATAAGATCCTAAATCTGATATTTAATTAACTCCGCAGAACAGCTTAACGCAATAATGACCTTCAAATTTGAGTGATGAATCACTGGTTTAAACATTTCTGATGTGGTAACTGTGGTTGGTCAGTTCTGAGGCAACTATTCGATAGCACAACCAAAAGGCTCAAAACCGAGACAATCAAACGGATGTACCATGTCAATTAGCTCTCATTCACTAATATGATAGCAACAGCTTCACTAACTAGTTCCACCTGGAATCTATTACAGCTAAATGAATTCTGAAAGCTTCTTCTCATCCGAATCAAGCTTTCTTAGAACGTATGACCATGTGTTGATAAATGAGATTATAGGCTGCTCAAGATTTGTGGAACTGCGTGCCAAATTGCACTGTTTCTTCTTCCACTCAGTAAATATTTTCTCCTTGCCCCATTTACAATGGGTCTGATAATCCAGGTTGCACTATCTCTACTAGATTATATATAGCTAGGACATGGTTTAAAAATCATATGCCATCACATGAAATTTTTAGGCCGTCAGCCGTACATATCATCTTTGAAGAAGTAGAATACAAATTGTCAAACTCATTAGATATAATCCCTTTGGTCTCTTATATATACAACTTATGTAAATAGACAATGATAGCTCCATTTACTAGCATATTAGACTAGATATCATCAATAAAATTTGGGAAAACATCATGTATAAAATCAAAAGAAATGGATTCTTGCCTGGTCAAATTCAGCTCCTCCAATTCATTGTAATGATCAGCAATTAGATGCATACTTTTGTCTGTGATATTCTGTAAGTAAATAGTGGATTGAGCAAAACACAAGAAAGAAACATGTATATGTGCGCATAACCTGAAAAGAAACCAGGTTGAACTTGAAAGAAATAAATAGAATTGAGAAAACTAGCAGATCACATCAAAATAAGTATGCCTGATGGTGTACATATTTTATAGAAGATGAAAGCAAAGAGAACAGTGAATATCTGATAGTTGCATTTTGCATACCTCGAAAAAAATGCAGATTTGCCTGCGAAAAAAATGCAGATTTGCCCTATTAAGTAAGAATTATGTACCTTGCAACCACTCAAGTTCATATCGATTATGCAACTGCAATTCTTTACCAGTTGTTGTATACTTAAATCTGTCACCCTGAGTTCAATCCATATCAAATGGTTAATTAGTAACAACTAAAAATCTTCCCGATCGTACATAATGAAATGATCATAAGTTAGACATACAGAACAGGCAAGCATAAACTATACCTTATGTTCCAGTAGATAGAGAAGGCCTTCAGCTTAGGACAAGCACTAGTGACAACTTCAATCCCCTTGTCTGATATCTTTTGACAGCCATTCAGGTTCAGAGACTCCAAGTTTCCAAGTGCTTCCTTACACTATAAAACCCATTTGCGACGTGAAGTATATCAAAATGTTACAAAATTCGTGAGTGACAAAAACACATCCTAAAATTTTACTAACATGCAGTATAGTGGATTGAAGTTGCTTCTCCACAAAAAGAGTATCCCACCACCTCAGAAGAAACCCACAGAAAGTACTCCATAAATACCAAGTCAAATAATGCATCTCCCTGGATACCTCATCCTCATTTGGTTGTACTATTGGTTGGTAAAATGGATATCTTTCACCTTGAAGCTCACAAAATTATACTGCAAAGCAGTTTGTAAAAGAACAGCGAAAACCAGAAACTTTGTTTTTTACTGGTTCTTATGACAAGTATGATTTATCTATAAGGCAAAGAGATTGAAAAGAATTCAGAAAACAGAGAATGAATCTCTATTTACAAACACATAGCTTAGCACCCAGCCCAACCATCAAAATCAAAAAGGATAAAGAATATGGATGGTTGAATGACTTGAATCTTAAAAGATACAGTGGTTTTCTAGTTTGCAGTCTAGCAAACATATTTTCTACCAAGGTTTGTCTAATTAGATAAAAAAAATTATAAGGTTAACTCTATCTAAAACTAAATTGTATGATACATGGTCGACCTTCTCTAATTAGTCTGATTAGTCTGAGACTAATCCGTTCTTTATGCTCGGAAGCAATAACAATACCTTGCTTTTGAGGAGATTCAGATGTTTGTCTTCAACGTCTTGTGCAAACTCGAGATTAAGCCGCTTAATGTGAAGGTATCTTGACTGCGACAAATATAAGACAGAGAGTTATAATTCTGCTATGCCGGTTAATGATGTTCGTTATGGATGTGAAATTGGTAATATAGCTAGATGTACTAGGAACCCACATCTTTCTTTCTGTAATTGTTATTGGTAAGAATGGGACTTATCTGAATAATGCTACAGGAATGCCTTATATAACTGGGTATAAAAAAAGCTAGACAAAGTCTCTACCCAGCAGCAGCAGCAAAATCAACAAACCCCATTTCCGTCAAACTAATGAACCTTAAACCATGATTAAAAGGTTCATATGTGTGTCAGCAAAATCAGAAGAAATAAAAATTTCCAAAATTCATACAGATAAAATTAACTATCTAGAAATTTATTCAAATCAACCATCTTGACAAAAAGTTCCATGAAATGCTGTTGAGAGTTCTAGAATAGACAAAACGAATAATTCAAATTCAAGCAAATCCCATATATAAATTCATCTGAAAAACAAAGATATACTTACCAATGAAAGAGCAGATATAAGCCGTTCTCCAGCATTACTCATTTCACGCAAATCGATTACCTAAATGATTGAATCAAACACAATGTTGTTTGAAGTGAAAATTGAAATAAAGAGTTGGGTTATTACTTGTTGGATAAAAATGAGGAAATTTTACCTGCCAGAGAGATGGATAAGATACAAGAGTCCGGTACAGCCAAGGACTAACAAGTAAAAGAGATATTAAATCTCTTTGAGTGAGATTAATGGTGGTACTAACTATTTGCAGCACCCGAGGAACTGTTTCTCTTCTCCATATCTCTTCTGTTTCTCTAATTAGTATCCCACTCATTCTCTTTTCGCTTTCAATTATCTATCAATCGTTCACTCCCTCGGTTCGTATTCTAGGAACAGACTATATAGAGAATACATATGAAAAAACTTCTTCCTTTCTTCCTACGGACTACACGGGTGATTCCTTCCCGCCTCTGATCAACCCTGAGAGCATCTCCAATAGTAGGTTAAAAAAATCATACGTCGAAGTCATGGTTAGACCCCATTTATTTGGATTGTATCCCTAGATTTTAATAGGAACTTTTATACTAAAACTCATCTCCAGTAGTTAAGGTTATACAATGTATTTTAGAATTAGATGAACATTAAAAAAAATAATATTTAGCTTGATTTCATATTAAAAATTATTTTTTAAAAATAAAATTGATGATATGGAATTAGTTAAGGCTCATCCGGAAGGTGTAGTTAAGACTTTCTATAACACCTTCATATTTAGTATTTGATCCCTCTTAGTTTGTAGGACCTAACCATTGGAGATGCTTTTACACTAAATGGGGGTCTAAAATCCTATGTGTCATTCAAAAAAGATATTTTCACCCTCTGTTAGAGATGCTCTAACAAAACTAGTCATAAAAACCCAAGGTGACCAAACTTGTGGTACAAAAACCCCACTCAAATGTTGGGATCCATTAAAACTCCATCGTAAACAAAATTGATACAAAAACCCCAAATTTTTAAAAAATGATACAAAAACCCCAAATTTAAATGTTGGTTTCATCATATTTTTATGATGAAACCAAAATAAAATTTGATGAAACCAACATTTAAATTTTGGGTTTTTGTGTTAATTTTGTTTTGATGGGTTTTTGTGTTATTTTTGCTTTGATGGGTTTTTTGTGGAAGGATGGTGACACCTCTGGGGTTATAACCCGCGGACCGATGCTCTAAAGGCCTAAACAATCATCTCCCCTGTTGAATGGTGTCAAGGCGCCACTTGTTTGGGCTGCCCATAGTGTAACCCAATGCCAGAGCTGTCCGACCTGAGCTTGACTCGAGCAAGCCCGCAAGGGGTATGGAGTGAGGGTCTAAATGAAAGAGTTTGGCACTTCGAGCAAGGGGCTATGGAGCATGGAGTGAGGGTTCTGGTTCAAAATGAAAGAGTGATCACTGTGGGAAGGTGTTGATAGTGGATTTTTGACAAAAGCTTAAATCGTAAAATCATAATTTTAGAATTCAGACGTGAAAGTTTGTTGATGGTGGTTTTTAGTATGAGGCAAAAACTGTAAAAGTCTATCTACCTGACTCGGCATCAGAAGTAGTGGACCCTGATATGTTTATATTCTGCAGGGAATTTGAAGAATATATCAAAATCTGATGAGTGCCTATGTCTCTCTTCATAGTATATTGAAACTCAAACTCCTAGATGAATTGTTCACTAGTATAGAGCCTAATGAGTATTTAAGTTCCTAGCAGCATCACTCACTAATGCAGGAGCCTGCCGAGTATTTATTCTATGCTATGTTTCCCATCCGAACTCTTGATGTTGACATGACAATTAATGTTCGCTCGTAGCATGAATTTCCCGAAGTGCCAGGATTAAGATATGCATGGAAGTACTCAATTAGAGGCACACAAAGTTATGTTTCCCTCTGAAATATAATTAGTGATTTTGTATAAACGCACAAAATTCATCAGAAATTGATTGATTTTGTATCAGCCCACAAAATTCAATATTTATCCTAATTTTACTAATTTACAAAACATTAGATCCTTTTTGCGGCCTGCGCAATATCTCGAATCCTATTGCTCGAGACAAAACCTATGCAAGCTAGGAAATTAATCCGCCATAGACTAGTAGGAGCAAAATCCTACCAAAAGTAGAAACACAAGAAGTAAAAGAGAAACTGTGGCAAATAAAAGCAGCAGCAAAAGGAGACGCGACAACGCCACTTGGCCGGCCAGTTTGCCCTAACAGGCACTGCCCGTGGCTGGACGGCCACGCCCCATATTATTGCTTGCGGGCCCCTATTTCCCATCAACCAATCAAATAGCTCCAAAAGCGCCACACACACTTTTGATTATAAGTGAAAGTTGGCTGGCCGCACGCCTAATTCCTTAAGGAATTGAACATAGGCTGCTTATGTCAGTCTCAAAACGATCACGACCATACGTTTTGGCCAGCCAATTCGATGAGCCTGTCCTCCTCCCAACGCATCCAGATAAGCTCCATGATACTCACTGGCGTGCCCACTTTTATTCCAACCAATCGGAATTCTCATAGCACGCCGGAAACAACCCTAACCGAAAGCAAAAATTAGGCTAGTCGCGTGGATGAAAAAGGGTTCAATAGAATTAAGTCCGCATATGGCGGTCTTAAATCAATCGTCACCGTCCGACTTCGCCAGCCGAATTGACTGGCCTAGATTTAATCCTAATCAACGTGTAAGGTATGGATGTGCTCACCAGCGGCCCAGCTATAACTCTGGCCAAACGAACTGATCACAGCCCGCAGCTAACACTTAAAATTGTTGGCTCAAAATAGGTTGGCCACACGGCCATAACAGCCTTATTACGACAAGCGGTAGCACATCATTGTCGCAAAACGATCCCGGCCGTCCAACTTCGCTAGCCGAATCAACCGGCTTAGATCTAATTTTAGGCGACCAATAGGATGTCGCCGTGATCACCGGCCATCCCTCTTGCATGAAGAGATCGACCGAGCCACGATCTACATGTACGGCTCATGAATGGATTCCCAAAGATGGCTGGTCACGCTGCCTACAAGGTCTTAAATGAATTCAACGGCAGCCAACAATTGCCGCCAAATCATCCCAGCCACTCAGTTTGGCTAGCCAATTTAACCGGTGTAGTTCTAACTTGGGCCGACCAATAAGATGTCAAAATGTCTACCAGCCATCACTCTCCTATAAGGACCGACCGTCTCACCTTTGGCGTGCATGAATAGCTCCCGGCAGCTTCCTGAAGAGGGTCTGTCATGCTCCTTTTAAGACATTAAGTTGCGCGACTAATTTAAAGCATCTTTATACAACGATGCTTTATGAGCATCGATTATTTTGAGCTTCTTGCTTAAAAGCAATGCATTATATGCATCGATTACAAACGATGTTTTACAAATCGATTTCACAAATAATTTAATTATTTGACCTAAGAAGCATTACATATTATTTCTTTCGGCAAGTCTCATAACTTGACTTGTAACATATGACCGCCCTCCACCTAGCTTGCGCGTGATTGGTCAAAATAATTAGGTCTCGCAGGCAAGACCCACTCAGCATCCTGCTGCATATTTTTTCTACAAAAAATATTCGAGATATCAAAGATGTCACAAACTGGGGGATATTCATCAGGGTATTTATCTGGCGGTTTACAGCGTGTGGCGTGCAACACGCCCATTATGAGAAAGTGTCAGGAAGAGCGGGCAGTTTACGAGTAAATGAGAAGTGGGTAGACAACTTTCCAGTCCTACCTTCACAATATGGCACGGTTTCCACCACCTTCACACATCTCCACTACTTCACTACTCACACGACTCCCACTTCCTATGAGATCAATGTGTTCGACTATGACTTGTATAAATAGGTTTCCAATCTATTTGATAGAGGGGGAACAACCTTCTGTTATCAACACACGTACTCAGAAACCACCCAGAACTTATTGCTTACATTTTGCAAGCAGGTTCTACATTCTGATACAAGTCATAAAATAACCACACCTTCAGAGTTAACCATTCTGATCTCAACACCTTCTTCGCTTCCCTCCCTAAGATTAACCCTTCTCATTCATTTTGTGACCGAAGCAAGACTGCACTGACCGTTTCTTGGTTTAGGCCAGGATTTTACAGATTGATATCCCGAATATAAATTACTCATGTGCAGTACATTTGTTTAGGGTTTAGATTCGTTTCTCGACGGCACACCCAAATTTACCATTTCCAGCAGAATCAGTTTTTACCCCAAAACAACTGGCGACCACAGTGGGAGATTAATCTCTCCGTTACAAAACCAATTTCCGAATTTCATTTTCGATTTCCTAAATTTTTCAAGATGGTTGATCGTAGGAATGGTTCAGAAAACCTCAATCCTAAATTTACTTCTCCCAGTACTAACAATACTTCACATGTTATTCATGAATCCGTTCTTTCATTCAAAACCCTTGTCGAGGTTATGGAGTCCCAATATTTAACAACTATTCACGATTTGATGAAAATCCTGAATGATATTGTCAGGAATCAAGCTATTATTGTCAAGACGCATGACGAAGTATTTATGATTTTGAAACTCCTCACGGACCAACTATCAAAGGATCCAACACGTATTCACTATGGAGGAAACGCTATCAACAATTCATTTTGGATCAATACTGATGGTAGTAGTCCTTCTTCCAAGATTCATATTCTTATTCCTGGTGAGGAAGATGAAGCCTATGGTAACATTGAATGAAAAGGTAACCACCAACCTAAATTGTCTGCTCATGAAGATCAAGAGATGTTTCCTCAAACTCAGAAAGAAAACTCATGGGATTTATCACGTTCGCATCAGAGTCCTTGCAATGAAAAGGTGATTTCATTATATGCATCCTTCTTGGAAAATATCAATTCCCATATTGCATCAGAAGCTGCTAAGAGATCCACTATTGCTTTACTCAGTCAATCTGAACCGTCCCAGAATGAAGAAGCTCGTAAAGATGTTCAGGAAATCAGGCGTCCTTCCAATAAAATATCCAACCTCCAGTCAATCACTAGTAAGGGTGGAAAGATAAGGCATCTGGGGAACGGCTATCAACAACCCAAACGTGTGGCACCAGCGCAGCAGACAACCCAAACCCGGAAAGTTGCGACTAAGACGCCTGCACAACAACAAGAAACTAGATAGGCTGCTCTAACCTTCCCATTTCCAGTTGAAGAGGTAATCGAACTCTTAGAAGCGTGGATTCAAGATGGCGTCATCAAGCTACCTCCTATCAGACGTCCTCCTACTGAAGAACAAATGGTAAATCCCAAATATTGTCGTTACCATAGGTTCGTCAATCACCTCACCAGCAATTCCAACAAATTGAAGCGCATTTTCAAAGAAAAGTTGGATGCAGGAGAACTTCAACTAAGCACTGAGGGAGTCCACGGAAATCCTCTTCCCGTCAGGAGCTGCATGGTTTCTGGGGACTCGTCCACAAAACCGTATAGTCCATAATGGAGCATTTATGTGAGATTCTGTATTTCTCCAAGGTGCAACGTCAAGACATATTTGCATCCCTCAACCGTGGTGTATCAGGCAAGCAACGATAGACGAGCTTCCGCACGCAGGGAATCATGGAGGAAATGCTTCACCGAAAATAAAAGAGGGGAAATAATAAAAGGAGAAATAAACTCACGTATGTGAGTTATGTGAAAGGAATAAACTCATCCTTTGGGCCATAACGGCCGATCAAAGCCTTTTAATGTTCGTGGTTGTGGCTAGCATTGATCGTAGTCGTAGGCGTCAAAAATAATTACACTTTCTTACTATTCAAAATATATAATGAAGCAATGGCAATAAAGGATCTTTCCCACAGAGAGGTCTTAGGTTATCAATATGTTTCGGTTTCTTATGGTAACACTTGGGGAGTTTTCTGATTTTTATAAATTAAACTACAATAAAAGCAAATAAATAAAAGTAAACAAATCAACTCAAGGATATGTGAAAGTATTGGTCAAGGATTTCGTTTTCATTCACTAACACGTTCTTGTCTTCATAACTAGAATTGATATTTAATCTCTCATTATCAAAAGCACTAGAATACCTTGTCGAAAGGATATCCCGCTAATTTCCTCTTGTCATCAACAAACACATCAAAAGATGCGAATATGAATTCTACCAAAAGAATAACCTAACGCCTTGCGCTAATCAAGTTCAATTCCCATGGAGCATTAAGATTCATGAAATTAGGCTAATCATTGCAATTGAAATACATTGCGCAAACAATTCGAACAAAGGTCACGATTCACATATGATTACAAGGATATATCACTATAACCTACAATCATATTTATGCTACTTGTGTTCAAGGAGTATCTCTCGATGATTAATCCTGAACTAGCTATAGATATGGATATGAGTTCTACCAATTTGCAACTTGACAAAACAAATACTCAAATCATGTTGCAATACATCAATCATGCAACCATATTTTCAGAGAATCATGAACGATAAATATGAGACAAAACTAATATATTGAATCAAAGAACCATGTTATGTGAAATCCAACTAATCCATAACCAAAAGAAAATTAAGTACTCATGCTCATGGAGTTCATAACAAGAATAAATAGAAGAGTTTCCATGTTTCTAAACCCTAGAACAAAAGTAGTGGTAAAAGATGAGATCCCTATGCTGTGGTATTCTCAAACCCTTTTATAGCTTGCTCGTCCTTTCAGATCGACCCTAGGAATAGTGTCCAGCTTCTTAATAAAACCCCACTTCTAAATCTGGGCCAAAGCCCATTAAGTTACTTCCTGTCTGCCACAATATAGCCCATTAACTTGATATGCTTGTCAGTTTCTGGGAAATGACAAACCAATTCCATAGCTGGATCAACATTGTTTATCCTTCCTGTAATTACTTCCACATTCAACAACATCCCATATTCAATCTATCTCAAGCATTTGACTCTGGTTCTTGGCTTCAAATCCTTTGCAGTAGCATACTCAGTTCCCATACAAACCATGAACTTCAGCACCACGACCTTGTAATTCTCCAGCTCTGCAATATCAGTACCACCACAAAGACCAGCTACCAACTGCGTCAAACCTGGAACCCACTGCTCCTTTAGTTCCATCCCCACAGTTCATACTCAGTATCACCAGCAACTTCACATTGAGCCCAAACCTGTCCTGAGCATACATCCATTTCAACTTCACATCTGCAGCCAACCAACACAATGTCCTAGCTTAAGTTCAATTGGAGGTTCATAACCATTTGCTACTCATATTCCTTGTAACCTTCACCATCAGTTCATAGCTCAAGTTATCTTCCCATCTACAACCACCACTGCGACAAACCAATATCAACTCATCTTCAGTGACCACAACCACCAATTACGACCTGCAACTGTTCTTATTCACCAGATTGTGGTCGCGGCGTATAATCCTTACTGCAACACCATTCTACTTCAGCTCAACTCAGGCCACCTGCAACATCACCTGCAATTCAGACCCGTCTTCTCATTCTCAATGGCAACAGCTGCAACTTTGAGCCGCTTCTATCTCATCACCAATGCCAACAACAACAGCAACACCGGAACTACACCTTCTGTATCAATGCAATCACTGCACCTGCAAGACCACCACAATCACTCTCTTCGGCACAGCTAACACCAATAACGCAGTCACTGAACTGCAACCACAGACCACCTGAAATTCTACCAATTCTTGACAAAGGCACCATCTCTGCATCATTCAGCTCAAAACCAGCTTAAGCTTCAATACCAGCACCAATGGCCATACACCACCAGTCCATCACAGCCACAGAGCCAACACCTTCTATTTCATTCTACAGCAGCATCTCAATCTCGAATCAATGACAACAATTAACCCATCTTCTTACTCAACAGCACAATCATCAGACCCCATGGCCAACACTCATCTAAACTCACGAATTAAACCACCATACTCGTTCCCAGCAAAAATCCCGAAACCTTCTTCTCTTACTCTGTCAAACCCTAATTTCCTTCTTCTGTAAATTCTTTGATTTGAACCAGCCAAGAACCTAATTCAGGTGAATCCCATCTTTAATTCCTCGTTGTATCACCAACGACACCAGAATCTTCTATGAACCCTAACTCAGTTGCTCCAATTTCTCCATCAATCTTCGATCTCCTTTATGCCAGAAACCACTATTTCTCACCTGATTTCGAAAAACAACTCATACCACTAAGTTCTTCCTTGTCTCAGACTCGCAAATATCCGTTTTAAATCTTCATTTCTCGTCAATTTCAGAAATCCCCTCCGGTTTGTACGATCTAAGGTTTAGAAAGCAAAGGGATATAGGGGCATGTGACTTGGATAAGGGTTACCAAGTTAATATTTTGCATGTCGGTTCCACAGAACTGACTTCCTATACACCTTCTTGCTCAACTGCCATTTGCGAGAAAACCGACAGTTCATCCTTCACTCTTTCTTGCGCAACATTAGCCTGCTCCAATTGTCGTCTGAGAATCGATCTTTTTGCCATTTACGCTCTAAATGAACGTTTTTTCTTTCTTTTGCTCCTAAGGACTCCATTGCACCTAATAACTCTGAACTAAACATAAGAGATGCAGTTCACAAGGATAATATCAAAGAAAGCATAAATACTAGATATAAAATTAGGTGTTTTAGACACCTATCAAATTCCCCCACACTTAGACTTTGCTAGTCCTCGATCAAATCAAACAAAATAAATTCTAAAACATACATACAACTCTGTCTCGTCGAGGCTACGGTTACTCTTAACATAAATAACAAGCCTTTAAACCCCTAGGTGTCCTTAGTGGATGAGTTATAGTCTCGTGAAGGTTTACAAGAGGTGTACCTACAAAACCTTTACTTCCAAAATCCAGCTACCTGTGAAAAATTCTAAAAGTGACACTAAATATTTTGTAATTGGCATACTATCAATGATTACAGTAGGAAGTACCCACTTTCAAATCCAATTCATAAATTAGTAATATAACTTTATCAGAAAGTTGAGCACAACCACAATAATCGAAATTGAATCAACCACAATCACATGAAAATATTAAGAAGATGGATATAAAAAGTAGATGGTGGCGAACTGCTGACTAAGGTGAACAGTGTTTCCCATATCTGTCTGAAGGTCACTGCCAAAACAAACCTAAAAATCCTATTGGATTGAGCTACTGCTCTGAATACTAAATATACAAGGAAATCAGCGGTCGACAAACTTAATTCTAGATCAATTCACTGGCATATACAAGGGGACTAGTGATCGATTTTATTCAACACAATAATAATATTTTTTTTCTTCTTTTTTTTTTCAAATCGACAACATGATTGGATCTTTTGGATCCAAGCGCATGATTCTTGTCAGCAGATTACATGGTAATTCCCATGGATCCTGCATTCCACGCTTGTTTAGGCGACGGAGACAGGGAGAACACACACATATTGCTATCCAAGTGTCAATCATTTTTTTTTTATATATGTACACTGTTTGGTAAAATTGGTCTGGTCTCTTTTTTTTTCTTGTAGTAACTCAATCACTCTATTTCATCCTAGCAGTGATAACAATTCGATGTTGGTGCCCCACCAAATCACTTAGAGAAACAATTGATAAATATGGAAAAATAAAAATAGAATGTTATATGGTGACGACTCCGAGATATGGTGATAACTAACATGTTATTTAATTTTATATTTTGTTCGTTTTCACATGAATAGACTCTACTAATGGGTTCCTCAACTCCTACAACCACGATGTTTCCATTAGTGTAAGGCACAAGTTTCTAGACTTAGGAGTTTATCATCTTTTTTTTTCCTACTTTTTTTTTATTATAATCACAAGGGAAAACTAACAAGGATAAAAACTCTATATGAGAACACTCCCCCACACTTAAACTTTACATTGTCCTCAATGTAAAATTTAGTCAATCAAAGTAAAGTTCAAGATGGGAAATTCATAACATGATATATATACACAATAAGAAAATAAAATGCATAATAAAAACTGATACTCCAACTCATAGTTATTTCTGAACAATAGAGGATAAACACTAAACAAGCTATTTAGTTGGCATCTAATCCCAACTCAACCAATATATACCTCATCGTCAAGAAAAACAAATTTCATCTACTTAGAAAGGCTAGTGTTTATTCTAAATTGTTCAAAAATCTCTAAAAGTTGGATTTTTGATATGCAAATATCCAAAATAAGAAAATAAAGATAAAAGACTTGAGAAACAAAAAGATAGAGATAGATACACAAAACCAGTGGGTTTCCTCCCATTTAGCGCTTGGTTTAAAGTCGTCATCCCGACTTGCAAGACGAATTCTCCATACACCAATAATCGGAAAAGTTGGGTATCCACCCATAGTGATGTGTTTTTCAATTGAGTTGTAATAAAAAGGTTCGTTGAGGCTTGTGAAAGCAATGGATTTTTAGACTTATAAAACTTAAGAATAAAAAAAACTTATTACAAAATTGACTTCAAGATATGAGAAAATAACCAAGACACTGATTCCAATATTACGCATGAATTAATGATGGTAAATAATCCAAAACTCTAATTATCTTTGAAGTCCTTTATATCTTAACTCACTAATAATCAAGCAAATTCTCAAACATCAATTGTATCCCTTAAGCATATATTATCTAAACAAAGCATAACCTATCTAATTGAATCACAACTGATTAGGAAAATTACGCAAACAATTTAAAACTCTGCAAAAGCAGTGATTGAGTGAATTATAATTAAATATTAGAGAAAATAAAATAGTTACCGATTATTCATGCGTAAATAGCTTCCTCATTGCCTTAGTTGTGGGAGAATTATCCGCTCATCATGTTGGATACACGCTCAAAAATCATTATTATTGCTCAAAGGGTGTTTACAAATGATGAAAATGGAGAAATAATTCAAAACCGGGTTTTGTAACAATTATATTTGTTAAAAACCAAAAAAAAAAACGATACAGAGGATGTGTCACTGTTACTGTTGCTCTAAGACTCTGTGTCGCAAACGCTGTAACAAATAAGTCAGCCTCTGATGTACGACCTACGGCTGTGAGTCGTTGTTACTGTTGGAAAACGACGGTCTTGAATGGTTCGTTCTTCGTGTTATTCAATGGCAACAGCAACATCAGGTCTCTCTGCAACTTGGTGTTTCGACTCTGTGGTGCTCTATTTCTCTCCCAAACTCTCTGTCCCCCTTCTAAGACATCCCAGGGCCCTTTTTATACCTCTCCAGCATCAAATCTTCCGCAATAACTGCCAAATATTCTCTCACTGCTCGACAGTAAATGAAATCTTCTTGGGAATATTTTCTTTCCTTTCTTCTCTTCTCACGCTGTCAACCAGTGTTTACACGTTCCAAAAATGATGCCAGAACATCAAGAATGAGTCAACACGCTGAAAATGCATGCAATCTTTCCATAACAGTGTCGATACAGTCCCGAGTATCTTCCAAACTCTGTTGCCGTGTATTTGCACGTTTCCTTCCATTTTTATCGAAAATAAACACGTCACCTTCCCTGTATTATCTCAGTCAACGATCACCAATTCAATTCTAACTGAAACTCCTCCAATAAAAGAAAGATACTCTCACTGCCCTGTTTTACGAGATAAATATGTCTTCCATTCCACGACAATTACCATCCCTGTTTTGATACAACAGGATATTCCCAATCAAACTGCGAGAAAAACTCCAACCAAACATCCCGAAATTCTCCAACAGAATCTTCCCTGTTTCGAACCAAAAACCCGAGAGCCTGTTTAATCCCAGACTTGATTATCTAGCCAAAACTAGTTGATCCAAACTACCATACCATCCCTGTTATGCTCTAACAGGTCCATCCAAGTCAAAATCCGCGATTGAATCTCTCTCAAAAACCTTCAAAAATCCAGCCCTAATTCTGCCGTGAAACAATAAAATTTCCCGACAAAACTTAATTTGAATTTGGGAAGATGACCTCCCCTTATCCGTGGCTGGTCTCCCTTTAGAATCTGGGGTGCTTTGGTTGTGAATAACAGGTGGGTGCCCCTTTGTAAATGAGGTGCCCCTTATCCAAAGTAGGGGTCCGAATAACATGTGTCCTTTGGATGCCTTTAGCAACTTTTCGAGCCGAATTTTCCAAAAATGTTTATTGCCCAAAAATACCTACAAACACACAAAATAACAAAATTAGTACAAAATCGAGTGCCAACAATATATAATATTGAGATCAAATTAGACACAAAAATGTGTCTATCAAATACCCCCAAACTTATTATTTGCTAGTCCTCGAGCAAATTTATTCTAGAAAAGAAAATTCAAACTCACTAGGTGGCCCTAGTGACCGAGATAAAGTCTCGGAAGGGTTTACCAGAGGTGTACCCACAAAACCTTACTCCAGACTCTAGCTATCTACGCAGAACCTTGGAAGGCACTAAAGAATCTCCTTGGTTGGAATACTTATTGACTACAAGAGGAAGTACCCTGATGCGAAATTCCAATTGCGGTACACGAGTTTGCACTCAAGCATACTAAAATTCATATAAAGTGACAGAGCTCTACTCAGATAGTTTCTGTACATCATAAACCGGAGTCAACCAATCACATGGATAGATTAAGAATATGGATGTAGAGAAAAACGTAGATGATGTTGACTAAGGTGAACCTATCCTAATGGACTGAGATACTGGTCTGGATTAATATCAACACACTGGCATATACAAGGGAACCAGTGATCGATAATCCTAACTCTATGTCAACTCAGATGGCATATACAAGGGTACCAGTGGTCGACTTTATTTATTTTTATTTATTTTTCTGTCTCAGTCACTCTATTTCACCCTAGCAATGGTAAAAAGAAAAAAAGGAAGTGATCAGGATTCTTTCGATGTTTCCATCACGAGATATGGCGAAACTACCTTTTTTTTCTAACACCTGAGCTCTGTGCTTTTATGAATAGACTCTTCTAGATGTTTCCATCTAATCAGATTGGTTCCTCAACTCCTACAACCAAAATGCTTCCATCCACTTAGATTGGTTAGTGTCATCCTTAATAAGCATAAATTTCTAAGCTCTGGAGTTTATTAATGCAACTAAAAAGTTTCTCCCATACCCCCAAACTTAAATCTAACATTGTCCTCAATGTTCTAAAGATAAAATTAAAAACATGAACAAGGAAAAACTGTTACCATTTGAAGCAAGAAGAGGTAAGAAAAGATATTACCATGTCGCATGAATATTGGGTTACCCCCCAAGAAGTGCTAAGTTTAAAGTCTTCAGCCAGACTAATAAAGGATTAGTCACCTTACAAAATCATAAAGTAATAGCCGAAATATCTGTGGGTCGTCAAAACCAAATAGATCTATCACAAGTAAAAGGAATCTGCAACATAAAATGGACAAATAAAGCAAACCCTTATCTAGTTTCCTGTTTAAGATAACTACATCTAGCTGTGGTTCAGGTTCAGGCTCTATGACAGGGTCCAGATAAAATATTTTCATGGATTGCATTTCCTCATAGCTAAGATCTGATTCAGGTATTAGAGTCTGGAAAAAATGAACTAAGTACTTAGAAGCACATAACAACCTGAATAATTGGGGATCCTCTAAGTCAATCAGATTTGACTTACAAAGTTGACCATAATAATGGTCGTTCTTAAGAAAATGTGTCGACCCTAATATCCTAAAGTAATTAGGTTTAGTTTCAAAACTTAATAATTGGCACATCTGAAACTTATACATTCCCACAATTGGTTGAAAATTTTTTGGTGGGAAAACAAAGTCAATCTTGGTATCATAGCCTGGGTTAACCACATCAACCAGAGGATGGTTTCTAACAACTGAACTTCTTCCTGGAAGTTATTAGGTTCGGGAGAACTAGTATGACGGTAATCTGGCATAATGGTTGAGGCACAAATATCAAGTCCCAAGTGAGGGACCTTTCTAGAGTTAAAGCAAATGGACAATGATAATCACCCCCAAACTTAGAGTTTTCAGTGTCTCTAGAAAGACTAGTCACAACTTCCCTAATTTCAAGGTCATTAGATTCCTGAAAATGATCAATTCATTTTTCTAAGTCTGGTTCATCCTCACTCATCTCTACGAGTTCATTTTCTTTGTCTAAGACTAATGTTCCTAAATCACTAGACTCTAAAGCAATATTCTCAAAAGAAACTCGTTCCTCTAAACCATTATTAGCATCGTAATCAAAAGGAAAAACTACATCGTCTAAAACGGGGGTATCTCTAGTCAAATCCTCGTCCTTTTGAATAGGTGAATAATTATTAAAATTATTTGGATTTGAACTAGAAATAATATTATCATTAAAGAGCTTATTGGGAGTAACAAATTCCTCATCACTATGCCTATATATTTCAGATTCTTCATCAATATTATCCTCATCACAGTCCTTATTATAATAACATGAAAAAGATCGAACCTCATCAAAACAGGTAGTGTTACCAATTATAACCTCGTCATCTAGATTATGTGAATAAAAACTATCCTTATTTTCAAGGGTGGTATTGGGAACACTATACTGGAATTTAAGACTATCCTGAGCAAGTTTTTCCACAATCCTATTTGTTCTCTCAGTAAATTGCTTGAGGGTCTCTTCTAGAGATAACTTAGTTAACCGCTCTACGGACTCCTCTGGGAGAAGAATATTATAAGTCTCTTTCAGAAATAACTTCCGTGTTGACTCATTGAAACTCCTGAGGGACTCTTCTAGATAACTAGAAGGATTGTTTTGCTCGTATGACCTGTGGGTATGTGGATAGTAATTGGGATCACAATGGTATGGACCATAACCTTCAAAAGTTTCGCGTTCCCAATCACTATTCACTCTATGGTCATAAAAAGGATAATGTCCAAGCTGCTCAGTCGGATACTCATTGTATTGGCTATTATAATACCAGTTCGACATCCTAACTGCAAGGGAATTCTAAACAAACACAAAAAAGGCTGACTCGACCACAACAAGCCTATTTTATCTAGCAAACAAAGAGCATGATAACTCCACTTAGATTGTTTCTAGACCAGCTTCTAATCCTTCGAATGGGAATTCGTTACAATTTGATACCCAAGGCCTCACCACATTACAAGGCGGCGCAGTCACGCATTAAACTCACAGAAACCATCATGAACTTCGAAGTATGCTTAAAAGAGTAACCAATATTTTTCGAATGACTTTCCTATTAAGCTCGTTACCATATCGGTCTCGTTCTAGTCAAAATTTTAAGGCTTAGGTTCGCGTAGGTTAGGTGTTCCTAAGGCGGGCAAGAAGGAAACGGTGATGAAATCCGAGTCCTTATCTTGATTTGGCCAGGCCTTGCCCTTTACTAGAAAATTAAATCCGATTTCAGGTCCTCAACATATATGTAACCGAAGGAATACAATAACTCGCTGACAGGGGATTCGCGAGTGTTTCGACAAACTTACCTCCCGTTCCAGATGGGGGATGAACCGCTGAAGTCGACTCGGGCCACAACTCCAATGTCGTGTACGAAACCGAGGGGCCGAGGTGATATCGTAATCACCGTCCTTCTCTGCAAATAGTTTAATATTTAATACTACCCTTCCGTAGGATTTAAAAATAAAAGAATGTCCAAATGTCCAAGTCCAAAGTCCAAAAGAAAAGGAAAGTCTAAACTAAAAAAAAAATAAAAAACAAAATAAAATGTCTCTTTTTTTTTTCTCTCTTTTAGAAAAATTCTTCTTTCGCTCCTTTCGCTTTGTCTTTTACTCCAAGTATTTAAGTATTCACCAAAGCTTTGGAAAAATTTTCTTTCGCTGCAAATTCCAAAATCTGTAAGGAAAAGACAAAAATCCAAAAACGTAAAGAAGAACTAATAAAATAAAAATAAATAAAAACCTAAAGAATCTAAAAACTCTAGCCTAAAGACAAGCCCGCGTCGGCGACGCCAAAAATTGATGTGTTTTTCAATTTAGTTGTAGTAAAAAGGTTCGTTGAGGCTTGTGAAGGCAATGGATTTTTAGACTTATAAAACTTAAGAATAAAGAAAACTTATTACAAAATTGACTTCAAGATATGAGAAAATAACCAAGACACTGATTCCACTATTACGCATGAATTTATGATGGTAAATAATCCAAAACTCTAATTATCTTTTAAGTCCTTTATATCTTAACTCACTAATAATCAAGCAAATTCTCAAACATCAATTGTATCCCTTAAGCATAGATTATCTAAACAAAGCATAACATATCTAATTGAATCACAACTGATTAGGAAAATTACGCAAACAATTTAATACTCTGCAAAAGCAGTGATTGAGTGAATTATAATTAAATATTAGAGAAAATAAAATAGTTACCAATTATTCATGCGTAAATAGCTTCCTCATTGCCTTGGTTGTGGGAGAATTAGTCGCTCATCATGTTGGAAAAACGCTCAAAAATCATTATTATTGCTCAAAGGGTTTTTACAAATGATGAAAATGGGGGAATTATAATAAAAATTGGGTTTGTAACAATTATATTTGTTACAAACAAAAAAAACGATACAGAGGATGTGACTGTTACTGTTGCTCTAAGACCCACGGCTCTATGTCGCAGACGCTGTAGAAAATAAGTCTGTCGTCCTTGTGTCGCTGTCACTGTAGCCATACGACCCACGGCTAAGTGTCGTTGTCACTGTTGGAAAACGACTGTCCTGGTAAGTCTGTTCTTCGTGTTCTACAGCAGCAGAAAAATATTCTCTGCAACTCGTCCAATCTCTTCTCTGTAGCTCTATATTCTCTTCCCCAACTCTCCTTCCCCCTTCTCTATAAACCCAACAACCTATTTATACTCGACAGGTTCCGAAATCTCCAAGAAATCTTCATTAATCGCCCTCCTTCACACGCTGCCATAATGAGAATATTTTCTTTCCTTTTACACTGGATTGTTTCTCCGTCACGATGATTTTTTCGATATCTACACAATCAGCACAATATTTCACATCCCAGCTGGAGTAAAACTCTATTAGGACACACGCTATCCTCAAATATGCACAGGAAATCCCAATAATATCTCTCACTCACTCGTGAATATCTCCCTCCTCTGATTTGCATGTTGACACGATTTCTTTCTTTTTTATCGAATTGAAAACACTTTACCAATCCTGTTTTGATAAAACAGGCTGGTATATAACCAAACCATGCAACAAATCTGGCCAGATTATCATGCAGAATCCGACCAAAAATCAGGTGAATATCCACTCCTCTGTCTTGCTCCCAAAGGATTATCTAGCCACTTTTAACTGATTCCAAAGCCCATACCAAGCCTGTTAGGACAAGTCACGTCATATCAACAAATTTCAGCCATTGAAACTCAAGAAATCACGTCCAAATGGTGCACCCTAATTCTACCAGTTCACTGCTCCATTTTCCCGCCAATTTTTATTTTTCGAATGAAGAAGGTGAGGTGCCCTTATCCATCGTCCTGGGTGTCGAGTAACAAATGGGTGTTGTGGACAAATGGGCTACACAGTCGTGGGTGACACATAGCAAAAGTGGGGGTCCGTATAGCAAATGTCCTCCGGGTGCTCCGATCAACTTTTCGAGCCGAATTTTCCAACAATATTTATTTCCAAAAAAATACCTACAAACACACAAAATACCATAATAAGGACGAAAACGAGTACTAACAATACGAAACATTAAGGACAAAGTAGACACAAAAATGCGTCTATCAAATACCCCCAAACTTATTATTTACTAGTCTTCGAGAAAAACTAATAAAAAATAAAACCGAGTTAATCTCGGGAGGGTTTACCAGAGGTGTACCCACAAAACCATTACTCCAGACCCTAGCTATCTACGCAGAACCTTGGAAGGCACTAAAGAATCTCCTTGGTTGGCATACCTATTTACTACAGTAGGAAGTACCCTGATGCAAAATTCCAATTGTTGTACACGAGTTTGCACTCAAGCATACTAAAATTCATATAAAGTGACGGAGCTCTACTCAGATAGTTTCTGTACATCATAACCGGAGTCAACCAATCACATGGAAAGATTAAGAAGATGGATAAAGAGAAAATATAGATGGTTTAAAGTGAACGGTGTTTCCCATATCTGTCTGAAGGACTCTGCCAGGATGAACCTATCCTAATGGACTGAGATACCGGTCAGACTAATATCAACACAACTGGCATATACAAGGGGACCAGCGGTCGATAATCCTAACTCTAGGTCAACACAACTGGCATATACAAGGGCACCAGTGGTCGACTTTATTGAATTTATTCCGGTTGGTCTGATGGTTTGGTCTTTATTTTTTTATTTTTTTTTTGGTATCTCAATCACCCTATTTCACCCTAGCAAAGGCAACAACTTGAATCGTGTGCCCCACCAAATCACTTAAAAATAATAAAAACAGAAGGATTAAGATTCAACGAGATATGGCAAAACTACCATGTTTTTTTTTAATTCTAACACCTGAGCTATGTGCTTTTATGAATAGACTCTTTAGATGTTTCCATCTAATCAGATTGGTTCCTCAACTCCTACAACCAAAATGCTTCCATCCACTTACACTGGTTAGTGCCATCCTTAATAAACATAAATTTCTAGGCTCTGGAGTTTTTTTTTTTTTTTTTTTACTGCAACTAAAAAGTTTCTCCCATACCCCCAAACTTAAATCTAACATTGTCCTCAATGTTCTAAAGATAAAATTAAAAACATGAACAAGGAGAAACTGTTACCACTTGAAGCAAAAGAGTTAAGGAAAGATATTACCGTGTTGCATGAGCATGGGTTACCTCCCAAGAAGTGCTTAGTTTAAAGTCTTCAGCCAGACATCAAAAGGAATTAGTCACCTCTTAGAATCATAAAGTAATATCCGGAATAACTGTGGATCACCAAAACCAAATAGAGCTATCACAAGTAAAAGGAATCCGCAACATCCCAAGAAAATTAGCAAATAAATCAAACCCTTGTTTAGTTTCCTGTTTACGTCAACTACATCTAGCTGTGGTTCAGGTTCAGGTTTTATAACAGGGTCTAGATAAAAAGCTTTCATTGGTTGGATTTCCTCAAAGGTATTCTGAATATCAGGCTGAAGAGTCTGGAAATACTCAAATAAGAACTTAGAAGCGCATAACAAAGCCTGAATAACTGGGGATCCTCTAAGTAAATCAGATTTGACTCACACATCTGACCACAATGAAAAAGGTGGTCTTCCTTAAGAAAATGTGTCGACCCCATTCTCCTAAAGTAATTAGGTTCAGTCTCAAAACTTAATAACCGATACATCTGAAAATCATAAGTTCCCGCAATTGGAAGAAAAGTTTTTGGCGGGAAAACAAAGTCAGTTTGGGTATTATCGCCTGGGTAAACCACATCAACCAGAGGATGGGTTTCTAACAACTGAGCTTCTTTCTGGACATCATTAGGTTCGGTAAAATTTGTATGAAGATAATCTTGTAAGATAGTTAAGGCACAAATGTTAAGTCCTACACGAGGGAACTTTCTAATAGTTAAAGCACACGGAGAATTACCCCCAAATTTAGAGTTTTCTGTGTCTCTAGAAAGACTAGTCACAACTTCCCTAATTTCTAGGTCATCAGATTCCTGAAAATGGTCAATTGATTCTTCTAAGTCTGGTTCATCCTCACTCATCTCTACGAGTTTATGGTCTTCTAAGATTAGTGTTTCTAAATCGCTAGACTCTAAAACATTATTCTCAGGGTAAAATCTTTCCTTTAAACCATCATCACAATCATATAAAGGATTACCAGCGAAAGTTTCTAGTAAAGGCTCATTAACTAAGGTGTTAATCATAGTAACTTCCTCTGATTCACTGATAGGCACATCAACTAATGGATTATCCAACGCACTGCAGGCTAAAGGATCATGAACTACATCGTCTAAAACGGGGGTATCTCTAGTCAAATCCTCATCCTTTTGGATAGGTGAATAATTATTAAAATTATTTGGATTTGTACTAGAAACAACACTATCATTATAAAGCTCAATCGAAGTAACAAATTCCTGATCACTATGCCTACATATTTCATGTTCTTCATCAATACTATCCTCATCGTAATCATCTTTATAATAACATGAAAAAGATCGAACCTCATCAAAACAGGTAGTGTTACCAATTATAACCTCGTCATCTCGATTATGTGAATAAAAACTATCCTTATTTTCAAGGGTGGTATTGGGAACACTATACTGGAATTTAAGACTATCGTGAGCAAGTTTTTCCAGAATCCTATTTGTACTCTCAGTAAATTGCTTGAGGGTCTCTTCTAGAGATAACTTAGTTGACCGCTCTACGGACTCTTCTGGGAGAAGAATATTATAAGTCTCTTTCATAAATAACTTCCGTGTTGACTTATTGAAACTCCCGAGAGACTTTTCTAGAGAACTAGAAGGATTGTTTTGCTTGTATGACCTGTGGGTATGTGGATAGTAATTGGGCTCACAATGGTATGGACCATAACCTTCAAAAGTTTCGCGTTCCTAATCATTATTCACTTTATGGTCATAAAAAGGATAATGTTCAAGCTGCTCAGTCGGATACTCATTGTATTGGCTATTATAATACCAGTTCGACATCGTAACTGCAAGGGAATTCTAAACAAACACAAAGAAGGCTGACTCGACCACAACAAGCCTATTTTATCTAGCAAACAAAAAGCATGATGGCTCCACTTAGATTGTTTCTAGACCAGATTCTAATCCTTCGAATGGGAATTCGTTATAATTTGAGCAAACCCCTCTGGAATCAATCCGAGACAAAGTAAGTTGAATAGAGGTGAGGGAAGCTGCGTAGAGCTTTGATACCCAAGGCCTCACCGCATTCCAAGGCGGCGCAGTCACGCATTCAACTCACAGAAACCATCATGAACTTCGAAGTATGCTCAAAAGAGTAACCAATATTTTTCGAACGACTTTCCTATTAAGCTCGTTACCCTATATGTCTCGTTCTATTCCAAATTTTAGGTTTAGGTTCGCATTTGGTTTTGTTTTCCTAAGGCGGGCAAGAAGAGAACGGTGATGAAATCCGAACCCTTATCTTGTATGGCCAGTCCTTGCCCTTTACTAGGAAATTAAAGCAGCCGTTTTCAAGTCCTCATCATATATGCAAACGAAGGAATACAGTAACTCGCTGACAGGGAATTCACGAGTGTTTCGACAAACTTACCTCCCATTCCAGACGGGGGATGAACCGCTGAAGTCGACTCGGGCCACAACTCCAATGTCGTGTACGAACCCGAGGAGCCGAGGTGATATCGTAATCACCGTCCTTCTCTGCAAACAGTTTAATATTTAATACTACCCTTCCGTAGGGTTTAAAACTAAAAGAATGTCCAAATGTCCAAGTCCAAAGTCCAAAAGAAAAAGAAAGTTTAAAAAAAAAATGTTTCTCTTTTTTTTTTCTCTTTTTTAATAAACACAAAAAAAAATTCTTCTTTCGGTCCTTTCGCTTTGTCTTTTACTCCAAGTCTTTAAGTATTCACCAAAGCTTTGGCAAAATTTTCTTTCGCTCCAAATTCCAAAATCTGTAAGGAAAAGACAAAAACCCAAAAACGTAAAGAAGAACAAATAAAATAAAAACAAATAAAAATCTAAAAATTCTAGCCTAAAGACAAGCCCGCGTAGGTGGCGCCAAAAATTGATGTGTTTTTCAATTGAGTTGTAGTAAAAAGGTTCGTTGAGACTTGTGAAAGCAAAAGAATCTAGACTTAAAAATTAAAGAAAACTTAACTCAAAATTTGATTTCAAGATATGAGAAAATAACCAAGACACTGATTCCACTATTACACATGAATTAAATGATGGTAAATAATCCAAAACTCTAATTATCTTTTAAGTCCTTTATATCTTAACTCACTAATAATCAAGCAAATTCTCAAACATCAATTGTATCCCTTAAGCATATATTATCTAAACAAAGTATAACCTATCTAATTGAATCACAACTGATTAGGAAAATTACGCAAACAATTTAAAACTCTGCAAAAGCAGTGTTTGAGTGAATTATAATTAAATATTAGAGAAAATAAAATAGTTACCAATTATTCATGCGTAAATAGATTCCTCATTGCCTTGGTTGTGGGAGAATTAGCCGCTCATCATGTTGGAAACACGCTCAAAAATCATTATTATTGCTCAAAGGGTGTTTACAAAAGATGAAAATGGGAGAATTATAATAAAAATTGGGTTTGTAACAATTATATTTGTTACAAACCAAAAAAAAAACAATATAGAGGATGTGACTGTTACTGTTTCTCTAAGACCCACGGCTCTGTGTCGCAGACGCTGTAGAAAATAAGGCTGTCGTCCTTGTGTCGCTGTCATTGTAGCTATACGACCCACGGCTAAGTGTCGTTGTCACTGTTGGAAAACGATTGTCCTGGTAAGTCTGTTCTACAGCAGTAGAAAAATATTCTCTGCAACTCGTCCAATCTCTTCTCTGTAGCTCTCTATTCTCTTCCCCAACTCTCCTCCCCCCTTCTCTATAAACCCAGCAACCTATTTATACTCGACAGGTTCCGAAATATCCAAGAAATCTTCATTAATCGCCCTCCTTCACACGCTGCCATAATGATAAAATTTTCTTTCCTTTTACACTGGATTTTTTCTCTGTCACGATGATTTTTTCGATATCTACACAATCAGCACAATATTTCACATCCCAGCTGGAGTAAAACTCTGTTAGGACACACGCTATCCTCAAATATGCACAGGAAATCCCAAGAATATCTCCCACTCACTCGTGAATATCTCCTTCCTCTGATTTGCATGTTGACATGATTTCTTCCTTTTTTATCGAATTGAAAACACTTTACCAATCCTGTCTTGATAAAACAGGCTGGTATATAACCAAACCAAGCAACAAATCCGTCCAGATTATCATGCAGAATCCGACCAAAAATCCCGTGAATATCCACTCCTCTGTCTTGCACCCAACGGATTATATAGCCACTTTTAACCGATTCCAAAGCCCATACCAAGCATGTTAGGACAAGTCACGTCATATCAACAAATTTCAACCATTGAATCTCAAGAAATCACGTCCAAATGGTGAACCTTAATTCTATCAGTTCACTGCTCCATTTTCCCGCCAATTTTTATTTTTCAAATGAAGAAGGTGAGGTTCCCTTATCCAACGTCCTGAGTGCCGAGTAACAAATGGGTGCTGTGGACAAATGGGCTACACATAGTCGTGGGTGACACATAGAAAAAGTGGGGGTCCGTATAGCAAATGTCCTCCAGGGTGCTCCGAGCAACTTTTCGAGCCGATTTTTCCAACAATATTTATTTCCAAAAAATACCTACAAACACACAAAATACCATAATAAGGACGAAAATGAGTACTAACAATACAAAACATTAAGGACAAAGTAGACACAAAAATGTGTCTATCAAATACCCCCAAATTTATTATTTGCTAGTCCTCGAGCAAAACTAATAAAAAATAAAACCGAGTTAATCTCAGGAGGGTTTACCAGAGGTGTACCCACAAAACCATTACTCCATACCCTAGCTATCTACGCAGAACCTTGGAAGGCACTAAAGAATCTCCTTGGTTGGCATACCTATTGACTACAGTAGGAAGTACCCTGATGCGAAATTCCAATTGTTGTACGCGAGTTTGCACTCAAGCATACTAAAATTCATATAAAGTGACAGAGCTCTACTCAGATAGTTTCTGTACATCATAAACGGAGTCAACCAATCACATGGATAAAGAGAAAAGATAGATGGTTTAAAGTGAACGGTGTTTCCCATATCTGTCTGAAGGCCTCTGCCAGAATGAACCTATCCTAATGGACTGAGATACCGGTCAGACTAATATCAACAAAACTGGCATATACAAGGGGACCAACGGTCGATAATCCTAACTCTAGGTCAACACAACTGGCATATACAAGGGCACCAGTGATCGACTTTATTGAATTTATTCCGGTTGGTCTTATGGCCTGGTCTTTTTCTTTTTTTTTTTGTTATCTCAATAACCTTATTTCACCCTAGCAAAGGTAACAACTTGAATCGTGTGCCCCACCAAATCACTTAAAAAAAAAAAAACAGAAGGATTAGGATTCAACGAGATATGGCGAAACTACCATGTTTTTTTTTTTAATTCTAACACCTGAGCTCTGTGCTTTTATGAATAGACTCTTTAGATGTTTCCATCTAATCAGATTGGTTCCTCAACTCCTACAACCAAAATGCTTCCATCCACTTAGACTGGTTAGTGCCATCCTTAATAAACATAAATTTCTAGGCTCTGGAGTTTTTTTTTTTTTTACTGCAACTAAAAAGTTTCTCCCATAATGTTTGATAGACGCATTTTTGTGTCTACTTTGTCCCGGCAGCGGCGCATTTTTGGGTAGGTTTCATATCACCAAGTCCTAGCTTGAGGTACACATGGTATGGAAGTAAATTCACACTGGCTCCTAAGACAAGCAAAGCTTTCTCAACACGGTATTTACCTATTGTGCAAGAAATGGTAGGGGACCCTGGGTCTTTATACTTAGGAGTAGTGGTATTCTGAATAATGGAACTCACGTGACTAGCTAGGAAGGCTTTCTTCTGAACATTAAGTTTTCGCTTTCGCGTACACAAATCCTTCAGAAACTTAGCATAAGCGGGAATCTGCTTGATCGCATCCAACAATGGTAGGTTGATAGTAACCTGCTTAAAAACCTCCAAAATATCATTAAAGTTCGACTCGCTCTTAGTTGGAACTAGCAGCTGGGGAAACGGGGCTCTGAGAACAAAGCCGGGCTCAACAGGACCCTCATTGGTCTCTTTAGAGACTCTATCAGTCTCCTCATTTTCTGGCTCAGAAGGGTGAACTACATCATGTTCACTATCAGGCATGGCAACCTTATTGTCAACTTTATTTCCACTCCTAAGGGTTGTAATAGAGTTCACATGATTGTACGATTTCTTTGTTTTAGGATTGGGTTGAGTTTGACTAGAAAACTTACCTTTTTCCCTCAAAGATTCATTTATCTGACTAACCTGGTTTTTTAACTCAGAAATATCTTGGGAGTTAGCATAACCTATATTTTTACTTTCTTCTATCCCTTGAGCAACCATTAGGTTGATCTTATCAGAGTTTTTAATAAACGAGGCTAGAGTGTCTTCTAAACTTTGATCTTTTTATCCGAAGGGTTCTGAAACTGGGGTTGACCTGAAGAGTTCTTAGCATAACCAAAACCTGGGGGAGGCTGAGAATTACTAGACTGACCTTGATTATGGACCTTAGACCAAGAAAAATTAGGATGGTTTCTCCAACCAGGGTTGTAGGTTTCTGAGTATGGGTCAAACTTCTGACGGTTCTCAAACCTAGCATTGTTATAGACAACATGGGCTTGTTCTTCACTAACATGACCTTCCCAAAACGAGTTATTGGGCTCTACTCCACAACTAGAGACTTGAGCGGCTCTAATCCTATCATCAGGTTCAACAAGAGACCTATATTTAGGATGATTCAATTCCAAAGATTCTAACCTTCTAGACAAAGCAGCAAACTTAGCATCTGACTCGAAGCTTGTATCTACCACATTGGTGCTACTTCTATTGACCATGAGTCTTTTACTGGGTTCAACACAAGACTCCCACTGTTGGGATTTTTCAGCAATAGCTCTTAAGAAGGTAAAAGCATCATCGGCATTTTTACTGGTGAACTCACCAGCATTTTTACTCCCCGGCAGCGGCGCCAAAATGATTAAGATTTTTGATTGTGGTTGTAGTAAATAAGGATTCGAACTCTAAGACTTGTTAAGATTAATTTTAAAGGAATAAAATAGAGAGTTACTGGGTCTAGAATTTGGCCAAACTCATATCAATAGGTTCAATTATTCATTCTCAAACAATTATCGCTCGACAAATAAAACAACATCGACTCTTATTCTTGCCAAGGTAGATTCTCCAAACATTAATTATAAATCGTAAGCATGGGACATCAAACATCTAAGCAAGCATGACCCATCTAATAAAATAATAACTAATTTTTTCAAATCATAATTATATTTAATTAAGTGCAAAAGTCAAATAGAAAATAAAACAAATTCACCCATGTATGAAGTCCGACTTCCTCCGTCGACCCAGTGTTGGGGTCTAGCTCCACATGGTGAAAACACGCTCAAAGGAATCTTTCATTGCTAAAAAAGGTGTTTGCAAGGAGAAAAGGTACAAACCAGTGTGTTTGTAACAATTATAATTGTTACAGAACCCACTGTTACAGAGAAACACTTAACATACTGTTGCGAATTCGAAATAGTTGTTACAAAAACTGTTACAAAGATATTAAATTTGAAACTATAGGTAACGGTTTTTATGCGACTGCTTTTAACTGCTGTTTCGTGTTCTTCTTCTTCTTCAATGGCAGCAGCAGAGACAAGCTCTGCAACTCCCAATCCTCAGCCTCTCTTCGAACCCCTAACTCTCCATCCAATTAGACTGGTTAATGCCATCCTTAATAAACATAAATTTCTAGGCTCTAGAGTTTATTTTTTTATTTTTACTGCAACTAAAAAGTTTCTCCCATACCCCCAAACTAAAATCTAACATTGTCCTCAATGTTCTAAAGATAAAATTAAAACATGAACAAGGAGAAACTGTTACCACTTGAAGCAAAAGAGTTAAGGAAAGATATTACCGTGTTACATGAGCATGGGTTACCTCCCAAGAAGTGCTAAGTTTAAAGTCTTCAGCCAGACATCAAAAGGAATTAGTCACCTCTTAGAATCATAAAGTAATAGCCGGAATAACTGTGGATCACCAAAACCAAATAGGGCTATCACAAGTAAAAGAAATCCGCAACATCCCAAGAAACTTAGCAAATAAAGCACACCCTTGTCTAGTTTCCTGTTTAAGACAACTACATCTAGCTGTGGTTCAGGTTCAGGTTCTATAACAGGGTCTAGATAAAAAGCTTTCATTGGTTGGATTTCCTCAAAGGCATTCTGAATATCAGGCTCAAGAGTCTGGAAATACTCAAGTAAGAACTTAGAAGCGCATAACAAAAGCCTGAATAACTGGGGATCCTCTAAGTCAATCAGATTTGACTCACACAGCTGACTACAATGAAAGAGGTGGTCTTCCTTAAGAAAATGTGTCGACCCTATTCTCCAAAAGTAATTAGATTCAGTCTCAAAACTTAATAACCGACACATTTGAAAATCATAAGTTCCTATAATTGGAAGAAAAGTTTTTGGCGGGAAAACAAAGTCAATTTGGGTATTATCGCCTGGGTAAACCACATCAACCAGAGGATGGGCTTCTAACAACTAAGCTTCTTTCTGGACATCATTAGGTTCGGTAAAATGTGTATGAAGATAATCTTGTAAGATAGTTGAGGCACAAATGTTAAGTCCTACACGAGGGAACTTTCTAATAGTTAAAGCACACGAAGAATTACCCCCAAACTTAGAGTTTTCTGTGTCTCTAGAAAGACTAGTCACAACTTCCCTAATTTCTAGGTCATCAGATTCCTGAAAATGGTCAATTGATTCTTCTAAGTCTGGTTCATCCTCGCTTATCTCTACGAGTTCATGGTCTTCTAAGATTAGTGTTTCTAAATCACTAGACTCTAAAACATTATTCTCAGGGTAAACTCCTTCCTCTAAACCATCATCACAATCATATAAAGGATTACCAGCGAAAGTTTCTAGTAAAGGCTCATTAACTAAGGTGTTAATCATAGTAACTTCCTCTGATTCACTGATAGGCACATCGACTAATGGATTATCCAACACACTGCATGCTAAAGGATCATGAACTACATCGTCTAAAACGGTGGTATCTCTAGTCAAATCCTCATCCTTTTGAATAGGTGAATAATTATTAAAATTATTTGGATTTGTACTAGAAACAACACTATCATTATAAAGCTCAATCGGAGTAACAAATTCCTGATCACTATGCCTACATATTTCATGTTCTTCATCAATACTATCCTCATCATAATCATATTTATAATAACATGAAAAAGATCGAACCTCATCAAAACAGGTAGTGTTACCAATTATAACCTCGTCATCTCGATTATGTGAATAAAAACTATCCTTATTTTCAAGGGTGGTATTGGGAACACTATACTGGAATTTAAGACTATCCTGAGCAAGTTTTTCCACAATCCTATTTGTACACTCAGTAAATTGCTTGAGGGTCTCTTCTAGAGATAACTTAGTTGACCACTCTACGGACTACAAAAATTGATGTGTTTTTCAATTGAGTTGTAGTAAAAAGGATCGTTGATGCTTGTGAAGGCAATGGATTTTTAGACTTATGAAACTTAAGAATAAAGAAAACTTATTACAAAATTGACTTCAAGATATGAGAAAATAACCAAGACACTGATTCCACTATTACGCATGAATTAATGATGGTAAATAATCCAAAACTCTAATTATATTTTAAGTCCTTTATATCTTAACTCACTAATAATCAAGCAAATTCTCAAACGTCAATTGTATCCCTTAAGCATAGATTATCTAAACAAAGCATAACCTATCTAATTGAATCACAACTGATTAGGAAAATTACGCAAATAATTTAAAACTCTGCAAAAGCAGTGATTGGGTGAATTATAATTAAATATTAGAGAAAATAAAATAGTTACCAATTATTCATGCGTAAATAGCTTCCTCATTGCCTTGGTTGTGGGAGAATTAGCCGCTCATCATGTTGGAAACACGCTAAAAAATCATTATTATTGCTCAAAGGGTGTTTACAAATGATGAAAATGGAGAAATAATTCAAAACCGGGTTTTGTAACAATTATATTTGTTACAAACCAAAAAAAAAAACGATACAGAGGATGTGTCATTGTACTGTTGCTCTAAGACCCACGGCTCTGTGTCGCAAACGCTGTAGAAAATAAGTCTGCCTCTGATGTACGACCCACGGCTGTGAGTCGTTGTTACTGTTGGAAAACGACGGTATTGAATGGTCCGTTCTTCGTGTTCTTCAATGGCAGCAGTAGCAGGTCTCTCTGCAACTTGGTGTTTCGACTCTGTGGTGCTTTATTTCTTTCCCAAACTCTCTGTCCCCCTTCTAAGACATCCCAGGGCCCTTTTTATACCTCACCAGCATCAAATCTTCTGCAATAACTGTCAAATATTCTCTCATTGCTCGACAGTAAATGAAATCTTCTTGGGAATATTTTCTTTCCTTTCTTCTCTTCTCACGCTGTCAACCAGTGTTTACACGTTCCAAACATAATTCCAGAACATCAAGAATGAGTCAACACGCTGAAAATGCATGCAATCTTTCCATAACAGCGTCGATATAGTCCCGAGTATCTTTCAAACTCTGTTGCCGTGTATTTGCACGTTCCCTTCCATTTTTATCGAAAATAAACACGTCACCTTCCCTGTATTATCTCAGTCAACGATCACCAATTCAATTCTAACTGAAACTCCTCCAATAAAAGAAAGAGAACCCAATACTCTCACTGCCCTGTTTTACGAGATAAATATGGAAACTTTCACTTTCTTCCATTCCACGACAATTACCAGCCCTTTTTTGATACAATAGGATATTCCCAATTAAACTGCGACAAAAACTCCAACCAAACATCTCGAAATTCTCCAACAGAATCTTCCATGTTTCGAACCAAAAACCCGAGAGCCTGTTTAATCCCATACTTGATTATCTAGCCAAAACTAGTTGATCCAAACTACCATACCATCCATGTTATGCTCTGACAGGTCCATCCAAGCCAAAATCCGCGATTGAATCTCTCTCAAAAACCTTCAAAAATCCAACCCTAATTCTGCCGTGAAACAATAAAATTTCCCGACAAAACTTAATTTGAATTTGGGAAGAATAAAAAAATTGTGTTTTTCAATTGAGTTGTAATAAAAAGGTTCGTTGAGGCTTGTGAAAGCAATGGATTTTTAGACTTATAAAACTTAAGAATAAAAAAAACTTATTACAAAATTGACTTCAAGATATGAGAAAATAACCAAGACACTGATTCCAATATTACGCATGAATTAATGATGGTAAATAATCCAAAACTCTAATTATCTTTGAAGTCCTTTATATCTTAACTCACTAATAATCAAGCAAATTCTCAAACATCAATTGTATCCCTTAAGCATATATTATCTAAACAAAGCATAACCTATCTAATTGAATCACAACTGATTAGGAAAATTACGCAAACAATTTAAAACTCTGCAAAAGCAGTGATTGAGTGAATTATAATTAAATATTAGAGAAAATAAAATAGTTACCGATTATTCATGCGTAAATAGCTTCCTCATTGCCTTAGTTGTGGGAGAATTATCCGCTCATCATGTTGGATACACGCTCAAAAATCATTATTATTGCTCAAAGGGTGTTTACAAATGATGAAAATGGAGAAATAATTCAAAACCGGGTTTTGTAACAATTATATTTGTTAAAAACCAAAAAAAAAAAAACGATACAGAGGATGTGTCACTGTTACTGTTGCTCTAAGACCCACGGCTCTGTGTCGCAAACGCTGTAACAAATAAGTCAGCCTCTGATGTACGACCTACGGCTGTGAGTCGTTGTTACTGTTGGAAAACGACGGTCTTGAATGGTTCGTTCTTCGTGTTATTCAATGGCAACAGCAACATCAGGTCTCTCTGCAACTTGGTGTTTCGACTCTGTGGTGCTCTATTTCTCTCCCAAACTCTCTGTCCCCCTTCTAAGACATCCCAGGGCCCTTTTTATACCTCACCAGCATCAAATCTTCCGCAATAACTGCCAAATATTCTCTCACTGCTCGACAGTAAATGAAATCTTCTTGGGAATATTTTCTTTCCTTTCTTCTCTTCTCACGCTGTCAACCAGTGTTTACACGTTCCAAAAATGATGCCAGAACATCAAGAATGAGTCAACACGCTGAAAATGCATGCAATCTTTCCATAACAGTGTCGATACAGTCCCGAGTATCTTCCAAACTCTGTTGCCGTGTATTTGCACGTTTCCTTCCATTTTTATCGAAAATAAACACGTCACCTTCCCTGTATTATCTCAGTCAACGATCACCAATTCAATTCTAACTGAAACTCCTCCAATAAAAGAAAGAGAACCCGATACTCTCACTGCCCTGTTTTACGAGATAAATATGTCTTCCATTCCATGACAATTACCATCCCTGTTTTGATACAACAGGATATTCCCAATCAAACTGCGACAAAAACTCCAACCAAACATCCCGAAATTCTCCAACAGAATCTTCCCTGTTTCGAACCAAAAACCCGAGAGCCTGTTTAATCCCAGACTTGATTATCTAGCCAAAACTAGTTGATCCAAACTACCATACCATCCCTGTTATGCTCTAACAGGTCCATCCAAGTCAAAATCCGCGATTGAATCTCTCTCAAAAACCTTCAAAAATCCAGCCCTAATTCTGCCGTGAAACAATAAAATTTCCCGACAAAACTTAATTTGAATTTGGGAAGATGACCTCCCCTTATCCGTGGCTGGTCTCCCTTTAGAATCTGGGGTGCTTTGGTTGTGAATAACAGGTGGGTGCCCCTTTGTAAATGAGGTGCCCCTTATCCAAAGTAGGGGTCCGAATAACATGTGTCCTCCGGGTGCCTTTAGCAACTTTTCGAGCCGAATTTTCCAAAAATGTTCATTGCCCAAAAATACCTACAAACACACAAAATAACAAAATTAGTATAAAATCGAGTGCCAACAATATATAATATTGAGATCAAATTAGACACAAAAATGTGTCTATCACATAGCACCTGGTTTGCAAACACTAGCTTCACACAAATATTAGTAATATAAAACAGAGATGAAGCTATTAACCAATAAAAGTTTCCGCCACACCTATTCTTGTCCACACTTGGAAGTGGGTGAAGAATATAGAATTCAGGAACTTCCATGGTTTCTTGTTCCAAAACCTGCATAGTAAGAGAATCAAGTATCTCTAATGGAGGATATCGCGAAACAAAGCCATTCAACAATATTCTCGAAGCACATACATTCAAACCAATAATAGGTAAAGGAGAGGAAACAATATGCAAAGGGTTATACAAACCTTGCACAATCTCTTGTATCATATAATCCTCTTCAGCCTTGAAAAACTCAAGTGAATTACTCACCTCTTTTATATCATGGTCCTCTATCAAACCTTGCAACCATTCTTCGTCCGTTTCTGCCTTAACCAAAGTCTCGACATAAACATCATCACTACAATTCTTTGCAAGCTCAATTGGGTCTTCCACAATATTGGTCAAACCGGTCACATTCTCAACATACTCGTCATCATTAGACACAAACCTTGTTGCAAAGTTCTGTAAAACACTAGTTTCATCATACTCATGTACCTTTTGAATAGGTGTTTGATCATTATAAAGACCAAGAGTTGAGTCAACTACACTAATGTCATCAAATATCTCCAAAGGTTGGTCCTTTTCAACACAATCATCTTCATTTTCAGACTCACCATAATAAGAATCGTCGTCAGTTTCCCAACCTTTATCACGACGCCGTTTAAACTCTATGTGAATGGTCCTACTAATTTCATCGACAAGATCTTCCGAGGCTCCATCATCTTCCAACTTGTATAATTTCTGTGCAAGTTTCTTGACGTTCACACGCTTACCACCGTTGGATATAATAGGTTCTCTTTCCCATGACTCTTCCCTTTGAATGGTTGAATGATCATAAATACGATTCGGAGTCGGGTAAGAAAAGGTGTTACAGAAATTGGTTTGTGCGACGTTCTCTCTATTACGGTCAAGTTGGTCCAATATTTGTTGCATGTCTTTTAATCCATTCAAAATCTGCATACAACTCGAATGAAGCCAATTAGAAATAGAATTATCCCACCTTGGTGCTTGACTTACATACCCACTACAAGGTTGTTGTTGGTATGTATGAAAATCACCATAAGGTTGTCTAGGATATGCATCATAGCCAATAAATTGGTTTTGATTGTATCTCATAGATGGTGGGTAATTTTCATAGTGTTGAGGTTGTTGAAAACCGTATCAATTGTTCCAATATCTTCCGTCCATAGAAATTGGTACCTGAAACAAGAGGTCTCAAAACTATGTCCAAAACCAGAAATAAGAAAAACTAAAACAAAAATAAGAAACCAAAAAAAAAATAACAACCCGCTGCCTCCCCGACAACGACGCCAAAATTTGATCGTTGTCGTAGGAGTCAAAAATAATTACACTTTCTTACTACTCAAAATATATAATGAAGTAAGGGAAAGAAAGTATCGTTCCCACAGAGAAGTCTTGGGTTGTCAATATGTTTCGGTTTCTTATGGTAACACTTGGGGAGTTTTCTGATTTTTATAAAGTAAACTACAATAAAATCAAATAAATAAAAGTAAACAAATTAACTCAAGGATATGTGAAACTATTGGTCAAGGATTTCGTTTTCATTCACTAACACGTTCTTGTCTTAATAACTAGAATTGATATTTAATCTCTCATTATCAAAATCCCTAGAATACCTTTTCGAAAGGATATCCCGCTAATTTCCTCTTGTCATCAACAAACACATTAAAAGATGCGAATATGAATTCTACCAAAAGAATAACCTAACGCCTTGCACTAATCAAGTTCAATTCCCATGGAGCATTAAGATTCATGAAATTAGGCTAATAATTGCAATTGAAATACATTGAGCAAAAAATTCGAACAAAGGTCACGATTCACATATGATTACAAGGATATATCACTATAACCTACAATCATATTTATGCTACTTGTGTTCAAGGAGTATCGCTCGATGATTAATCCTAAACTAACTATAGATATGGATATGAGTTCTACCAATTTGCAACTTGACAAAACAAAAAGTCGTGGACTACCGCTGTTTCACTCAGGCACGATCCAGAACCTTCATACTGGAATAACAAATATCCATAGTTTCCCTGCTGCTGCTGCTGCTGCAGATGAAGAGAAAACAACTAGAATCTTGAATGGTTCTGAGTCATGTCGAAAAGGTTCGCCTCCGAGCCGACCAGAAGAAGACGATGGTCCACAAGAGCTGAAGTGGACCCCCATCATCCAATAATTTACCTGCAAACTCAACTGTGGAGCGAAACCAAAAACAGACAATGCCACGCGCAAAAACAGATAAATATGAGCTGTCAAGCATGTCCCGTCTGACAGATAATAAGAAGTCCGACACATCACAACTAACTAGGGCGCGGTTATTTACCAATGATACCCCAATTTCAAGCCACGCCTTACCGAAAGTCTGTGAGTCACACCGAGTTTCTAAACAATTCGGTAAAGTCAAGTCAGCGGTCAATCATGCAACAAGCACTACATGCAATCAATGCCCGGCAACAAACCCGATCAAACCAATCCAAAGGCAAACACAGCCGGGAAGGAACTTTTCAGCTGTAGGAGAAAGGTTCGCTGAAACCCTTTGTGGAAAAATGCGAGATGTTGGCAGAACCCAACTCTCGCATGCAAAATGAGTAATGTCTTTGGGGACCGTCAAACGAAAGACCAATTTTTGACAGCCCAAGTATGGCGCGAACTCACGCACAATGTTAGGTTAACTTCCCATATTCTGTATATAAATAAGTGTGCTATGGCACCATGTTAAAGTAGTACTTTGGGTCTAGTTTCAGGTTATGGTCTCTATCATGCTCTTTTATGGGATCATTATGCAGGCTTTGGTTACTCTCGGCAAATGCAATGCTACACCAACAACTTGAATAGTCGATGCAACCTTGCCAACCACTGTGAGAAAGATCGTAATCATCAACTAGTATTTGCTTTTATGTTTTTTCCTTCCATGTTTTTAGAAAAGCTTTTTAGTAGTACTAAAGATAGTTTAGAGTCTGCGGAACATCAACAACCGGATTCCTCTATGCAAGTTTCACATCAACAACGACAATGAAAGGTGCTTACAGAAGGTGAGGACAGGATCCATACACCACAACACAACAGCAGCAACTAGCAATCCACCAACCAAGCGGCTATACAACCATCGTCAACACCCTCGGATCACTTCAAGGCTCAAACTCTGAAGTATCCGTCAAATCTTAGGATATTCTTATGGATAGTCATTGAAGAAGGTTTCATAACCTTCACACTACGGATCTACCACCACCACGTCATCAACAACTACCGGGCTAGCTATAACTGTTGTGTTCTACACCAACTGTGGGTTCAAACATCAGGACCAAGATATAACCAAGATGGTGACGAAACTATGCATGCAACTGTAACAAGGGTCAAAAAGGGAATCAAAAATCGCAGGAATATCCACGCTATCGAGGAGATGAGGTCTAATCGAACAAGATGGTCAGAAGTTAATGCTTATAATTGGGAATTAGTTATGCTAATGGTGAGTTACCCGATTGTAAAGAATGGGAATGTTGTATTCCCAGACTATGTAACCCTTGATATTTCGGGCCTTTAAACAAAATTCTCCTTTTCAAAAAAAAAAAAGAGCGACCTCATTTTCACAAGAAAAGAAGGATTTCTTTGGACATAACAAATCACATACGAATATGAGTTTGAATCCAAAAATACTCAATTAAATTATCCACAAGAAAACCCATGATTAATTTAATCGAAAATGCTCAACATAAGAGAACTTATGGAGCCACACAGTATATACATAAATATATGGATCAGGGAAGATCAATAATGCGGAATAGACAAGGATTCATTTTATTTTCCATCACTATTTGCACAATGACATATAATAGACATAATCCTCGTAAACAAAAGTTTTATCCTTTCTTCCATCAAAATATGACATAAAAGGCTTTAACTTTTGTAATGTCAAAAGTTCATTCATTCTTTTATCAATACATGCATATCGACATATGAGTGACCTAACTTTTGACAAGGTATGGGATAATCATAGTTCACAGAAGCAAACACACATATCCCATAACAAATTGCAATATATAAAACCATAAAGATTAATACTGCAAAAATCATCTTTCAAACAATTTTAGAATTTAACCAAATAAACCTAAAACAATGAAGATGAAAACATTGGACATAGCTATGTGTAATCACAATAATGGCTATTCCAAAAACTAGTTACTCTTCCTAAAACATAAGAACTAAATTCCCATAAGAAGATTTACTAGATGTTAAGACCTCTGAAGAATTCTTTATCGTCCCCGAACTCCTTGTCGTCAACATCCATTGGGACATAAGGTTCATGAAGGTAGGAGTAAATATCAATAAACCTTCTTGACTGATATCGAACCAGGGCCTTCTGAATCTCATGAGGCTTAAGAACAAAAGCCTTTATCTGTTGAATCTCCTTTCGTGTGTCCTTCAACACTTCAAGAACATCAGAAATCTTCTGAGAATTTGAAGGAACAACCCTTGGATTGCTCGCATTCCTTCTTTTCCTTTTCAAAGTTGGAGACAACGGAGATTTCTGTTTTTCCTTCATGATTGGTGGCTTAACAATCATATTAACATATTTCCATCAGAAGACATGATGCTTGGAGTATCCATAAGAATATGGATTTGTGAGAGGAAATCACAATTTAAACTCAACAAGTAGTCTTAGGAAGATTTTTAGAGAAGGAAAAATAAATACAGGGTTACGCAACCTTTAACTGGTTCGTGCATGCACAACTCTGAACCCTAGAAAGAGTAGAATTGTCGAGAATAACCCTCCTTTATTGATAGACAGGGAATCCCAATTTTGCATCAAAAAACAAAATTAAGAAAAGAAGAAAACAAACTTTTCTTAAAGCCTGAGAGGTGCACAACCTTGTCTCTTTTGATCAGGCATGTGAGACAAGATACACAAATCAACACAATCAAGTTGTGTTGCGGTGAACAACAATCTGTCCACCATGTTCCTCTTGGTGGGTTCAACCGAGCTATGCTGTAACAGTCTTATTTTGTCCTTGGAAACTAACTTCTTAGACGAAGATAAAATCTTACATACCTCCGCGGTCTTTTGAGAAAGTTTGAGCTTGTTTGCTAATCGATTTGCTCTTCGTTGAAGTTTGTTGACATGTCTCAATTTGTGTTTGTACTTGTAACACTTTGATAGTTCATGACCTTTGAGTGAACAATATGAGCACGTCAAACTTGGATGTGCAATCTGCTAGACACATAGTGGTACCTGAAATGTCATACACAGAGAAAGGTCAATTTTATCTTCCAGATTGGTTGAGTTTTCTTCTGAAAGAATATCGAGATTGATGTATGTATTGATGCAATTATCAAAATCAATATTTTCACAAAGAAGGCAACACTTGATTTTTCGTCTCCATTAGAATCATAGTTATCAGACACTTCATCAAGAGTTGCAGCAAGACCTTTGTTCCCAGTGTATTTCTTTCGATTTGGACACTCATTTGCAAAATGACCAAAACCTTTACATTTAAAGCACTGAGGCATATCCTCGTCATCAGTTTCATCATTATCTCTATTATTAGGAGGAACACGATTATGAGGTTTATCTGATGACTTGGATTTATCTCTAGAGAACCGTTTACTTCTCTTCAAAAGAAGATCCCTAAACTGTCTTGTGATCAATGAGACTGACTTGTCAAGATCTTCTTCTGATGAATCGGCCTCAGAAAGATCATCTTCATAGATGTAAACACTTTTACTTTTATCAAGTAATTTGGTGTTCTTTAGTGCTTTGAAAGCAACATCCTTACAAGACTTGGACGTATGCTCATGATCAAAGATCTTCAGTATTTCTGGACAGCGTTGCGATATTATTTCCTTCAACGATGGCATGCTTCTTAGAATCGTATCTAGATGGCAGCGATCTGAGAATTTTCATCACAATGTCCTTTTCAGGAATGGTCTTACCCAATGCAAAAGATGCATTAACAATTTCAGACACTTTGTGATTAAATTCATCAAAGGATTCTTCATCTGCCATACGAAGGTTTTCCCAATCAGAATTTAGGTTTTGAAGCCTAGCATCTTTCTCACTGGTATTTCCTTCAAATAAGGTTTCTAAGATATCCCAGGATTCTTTAGACTTAGTGCACGTAGTCACATGGTGCTGAAGATCTGGGGTAATGGCATGTATGATACTATTTAAGCCGTCAGAATTTTGGTTTGCAACAAGGATTTCTTCTGGACTATAGTTACCAATATCCTTAGGTATACATCGCCTTCTGTATTAACCCGAGGATCATAACCATTAACAACACGTACCCATGTTTGAAAATCACGGGCTTGAAGAAAAGCACGCATATCAATTTTCCACCATAAGTAGTTTGAGCCATCGAAGGCTTGTGGTACATTTATGGAGATAGAATTCCTGTCCATAGAGTCAGATCGCTACAAACACATACTTATAAGGTCTTTAAACGTGTTTGCCTTCTCTGATACCAATTGAAAAAGTGTGGGTTTAACAACAACACTCAATATTTCGCTTAGCAATCTGTATGGCCTAACTCCAATATACTTTTAAGAGAATCAACTAGTTAGTCACACTCAATCTTAATAAAAGTATATCAAAGAGTTATATCTCACTTTCTCGATTCAATACTTACTCAAGCAAATAGAAATATGCGAGTCTAATTGAATACAAGAGAAATCACTTGAACAGTACCAAAGACCAATGTTCAAGGATCAATATATTTCAATCAACAACCAAAGGTTGGATTTCCCAATTGATCGATTCAACGCACAACCTGCAATATTTTAATTATATAACAAAATATAATGCGGAAAAGAAATAACACAGACACCAGAAGTTTTGTTAACGAGGAAACCGCAAATGCAAAAAAACCCTGGGACCTAGTACAGATTGAAAACATATTGTATTAATCCTCTACATACACTATCCTACTACATACACTATCCTACTACAAACTAACTTCGGTCTAGACTGTAGTTGAACCCCAATCAATCTCACACTGATCCAAGGTATAGTTGCACTCCTTACGTCTCTGATCCCAGCAGGATACTACGCACTTGATTCCCTTAGCTGATCTCACCCACAACTAAGAGTTGCTACGACCCAAAGTCGAAGACTTTAATAAAAAAATCTGTATCACACAGAAAAGTCTACGATAATAGATAAATCTATCTCCCACAGAAAAACCTACGAGTTTTTGTTCCGTCTTTTGATAAATCAAGGTGAACATGAACCAATTGACAACCCGGACTTATATTCCCGAAGAACAACCTAGAATTATCAATCACCTCACAATAATCTTAATCGCCTAGTGAAAGAAGATATTACGGAATCACAAACGATGAGACGAAGGTGTTTGTGACTTCTTTTATATCTTGCATATCGGAGAAATCAATCTCAAGTCAATCTTACGATTGTACTCAAATATGATCGAAACAACAAGATCAGATCACGCAACTACAAAGAAAATAGTTGGGTCTGGCTTCACAATCCCAATGAAGTCTTCAAGTCGTTAACCTACAGGGTCTCGATAAGAAACCTAAGGTTAAAGGAGAATCGGTTCTAGCTAATACAACTAGTATCACACAAAAGGTGTGGGGATTAGGTTTCACAGTTGCTAGAGTTATCCTTTATATAGTATTTCAAATCAGGGTTTGCAATCAATGTTAGCTTAGTAACAAAGCATTCAATATTCACTGTTAGATGAAAACCTGATTAGATTCAAGCTAATATCTTTCAACCGTTAGATCGAACTTAGCTTGTTACATACAAATGAAATGCACGTTTATTTAGGTTTTTATAAGCGTACCCGAACATGTACACTCAGTTGGTTCAACAGTAGTTAACCAAATGGATAGCCATATGAGCACTTCCATATCAACCATATTCTTCTTTACCAAAACTAGTTCAAATGACTCAAATGAACTAGTTAGAGAGTTGTTCAATTGCTTAGATCTTATAGAAGTATACAAGACACAATCAAAGCAAAAACGATTTGATTCACTCGAATCAGTTCATGAACTTTATAGCCACGGTTTGCAATTATGCATTCCTTAGTTTATATAAGTTTAAGTTCACGAATAACCGTTTTTAGAAAATAACCAACTTAAGTACGCATACTGGTACGCGGACTTAAGTACCCGGAATAATTTTGTTTTCAGTTCACAAACTCCAGCAGAAATTCACGGGACGTGAACTTCCGACAGTGCGCGTACTGGTACGCGGACTTTAGTTCTGGTTTTCCTGAGCAGCAAAGTACGCATACTTTGGTTCAAGGAATAAGGACTTACACACGTATGTGTTACCACACAACGTTTATATCCTTCCAAGATTAAATATTCTAAACTCTCATTTCAATCATTAAAACATTCTTAGAGGACGTTATATAGTTGTTATTCACAAACCATTTTTCGTCAAAGCAATTTTCAAGTAATTGAAACTTGGCCAAAGCGAGAGCTTACCAACACATATTTCGAGAAATAGATAAGCGAGATATACTCGGCTCGAAATATCAAATGTGTATAATCAAAGTCTATATAGCAATACGACTTTTTTCTCAAGATATGAGATAGAGTAGATAGACTTTTGAGTGATAGATAAGTTCAAGTCTCCACATACCTTTTAGTCGATGAAGTTCCACAAGTTCCTTGAGTAGTTCTTCGTCTCTGTATGATGATCTCCATGGAGTCTTGAGCTCAACTACACTTTCTATCCTAGTCCGAGACTTAGCTAATAGTGGACTAGAAATCAAGACTTATAGTTTTAACCACTAACATTGACAAACATGCTTGAGATAGCAATGCATGCGAGTTCGACCGAGCAGTGGTCTAACAATCGTCATTAGGCCATTGCTCAGATCAAGAAGACTTATCGCTTGGACAAGTTCGAGGTCTCCTTTGTCGATGGACCTGATGTGCTTACGGAATCAATGATTCGATCATTTCCTTATGATGAGAACAACCTGATTAGCGTAGGTCAGTTGGTTGCTGGTCTGCTTCTCCCTTTGTTTAATAGGAATTATACTTTCTACTATGATGTGCTTTTTTTCCCGGGATGAACCTGCTAACAAGACCTCTATTCGCAACATCATGCAATATACCGGCAATTTCTGGCGAGTGCTTTATGAGAGTTGGCGTCGAAGCAAAGGTAAAACTATCCTCAAATGTTATAAGCCTTTTGCTGATGGGAGGTGCCGAAAGGAAGATTACACTCCTCATAATTTCAACTGTACATATGTGGATTCCGTTTAGAGAAGCCATCTTTTTCCATGGAGTGTTGGTCCTCATCGTACTCATGTTACAATTAAGGATATTAAGAATGGTGATACCCTTCTTCTGCTGGAAGAAATTGATAAGACCGGTTTAACTATTTTCCCTTACACTGAGGATACCATTCTCCCTATTGAAGAACGCCTTCACCAAGATCATGATTATAGGTGGATGCGGACTCCTCTTAGGGTGAGAAGTCCTTGGGCTCGTGGTTTTACCTCTGCCGACCCCTGTATTCCTCGTTATTCTTCCTCCTTGCCATCCAAGTATGACGACTACAAGCCTTGGGTTTTTAATCCTCTTGTATTTCCCGAGGTACCTTCGCGACTGTTGCCTTTCTTGATTTATTTTATGTCTTGTTTTTCTGATGTTTTCATTGGAGTTCAGCCTGCCCCTGCCTCTTCCGCTGGTACCCGTGGTTCTGATGGTACTTCGGTAAGTCAACGTACCCGTAAGAGAAAGGGTAAGGTTGAGACCCATGTTCCTGAGGTTTCTCTGCTGTCCGAGATGGTAAGAATTTTTATTTTCTTTTGCGTTCTTTGGTTTGTACTCGTTATTCCCCTAATTATTATCCATATCGTGGCATTTAGAGCGCCAAAAAGAAAGGGAAGGGACCTTCGATCGTTTTTGAGGTGCCAGGTTCGGATGAGGACATTGAGGATACTGCGGAGAGCCCTACTAAGTATGACATGAAAGAGGATTTTGAGAAGGCCCCTGAGGGAGTGGACGAGTCAGGCGATGACAACCTTCGAGATGATGTGGGATTTTCCCATGATGATGCTCCTACTACTGAACCTACTACCTAGTCTGTTCCAAAGGTGTCTACTTCAGTTGTGCCTATTTTTAATGTCATGCAACCTATTTCTTTCGTTGGTGCTTAGTTGTTTCCACTGTCGCTGCTGCTACTTCAGCGGAACTAGACACTCCGCAAGGTTCTGTCGGCTCGTTTTCTAGGTTGGAACAACTGCCCCTGGTTCGGATTCTAGTGTGAAGGTTGCTTCTCAGTCTAAGAAAGTGTCAATTTCTTTGAAAGAATTTTCTTTCAATATAGATTCTCCTGCACTTGGTAGCTCTCAATCCGTTTCTACTGCTCCTGCTGGTAAATCTTCTGTCATGCCTCATTCGTCCCCTGATTGTGTTGGGCATGATGCGCTAAAATCGGCTGGAGACATGGAGCTTCGTGAAGTTTATGAGAAGGTACCTTTGTCAAGTCACACGTTTGTGTCATCTGCCCCGTCTGTTCCTTTGTTTGGTGATGTTCTTCGTGGCACTGTAAGTCCATCCTTGGGTACTTCGTCCCGTATTGGTGTCATAGGTTCATCTTCCAATGTTTTGCCTGACGAGGCTATGTTCATTGGTGGTCAAGCCTCTAGTGGTGCTGATGAAGCTCCGTTTAAGGCGATCGTTCGAGATTCAAGGAGTCCTTTTGCTTCTATCCTTGCCCCTTTCCAAGCCGAGAATTCTCAAGAGGCTGCTAACAACATGAATACTCTGATGAGTCATTTTAACTTGACCAAATTTTTACTCTTGGATCCTGACTATTTCCGTGCCTTCCAAGGGTTTGGGGAGCCTCGAAGGGGTAGTCTTCAGGAGTCTGAGGCTTTTATGGATAGCAACGTGGAATTTTTGCCTCGCTTAGATATGTTTTAGGTGAGAGTCTTTCTCTAGCATTTTCTTCTCAGAGGGATTCCTCGTTTTTTCCCTTATGCCTTCGTCTTTATCATGTAGACTATGCATCGAGTGGATGTTAGTTATGTGTTATGTAAGTTTTACAAGCTTCTCAGCTGGATGTGTTGCTAGAACTAGCACATTCGGAACGTGACCTTTTGGCTGCTCACCCTGATGCCCCTAGTCGTCCAACGAGTTTTGAGAAGGTGTCAAGATTAAGCTATGACTTGAAAATGTCCCAGTTGGCCTTGGAGGCTTGTGTCATTGCTTTGGGCAGGGCTCATGAGGCACGAGACATGGTTGAGAAGGCTTGGTATGAAGCAGATGTTGCCCTGGCCAAGTAAGTTGCTACTGTGATAGGTAGGCTTCGTGTTTTATCCTTTGTGCTTTTATTTGTGTATGTAGTTGCATTCTGAGGTTCCCTTCTGGTACCCAGAGGATGGTTCAGGCGAGTTGCTTAGTCTTCACAACCAAATTTCGAGGCTTGAGTCCGACCTTTGGTATTATCGGAAAAAATCGGATAGACTATTGAGCCTTGGTGTCCATGACCAGGCGCAACTTGATCTTGTCTCCGCCCAAAACATAGATTTAGTCAGGGATATGGACCTTCTTCGCGAAGATATTGCTAAGTCCCTTAAATGGAAAGAAGATTTAATTGTGAAGCAAAAGGCGAATATGCTTTTATTAGAGAAGCGTGTGGCTGCTCAAAAGATAATTCGCAAACGCACGCATGCTGATTTTGAAGAGGCTTGCTCTTCTAATGCTAAGGTAACTACGGAATGTGACGTTCTACAACTAGAAGTTCAAACACTCAAAGAGAAACTTGCAACGGGGGCATGTTCCTCTGCCTCTATGTCTTATACCTCTCTTGCTAGAAGAATGGAAGAAATGGAGGATCTTAATCGAACCCTTTCCTCGGAAAACGCTTCACTGAGGCTTGACCTTGGTGACCTGGAGATGGAGTATGAGAAACTAGTCGAGGAGTTTAGTGTTATTGATGCTCAACGTGCCGAAGCGGAGCATAGCTTAGAAAATTCTCTTGCCCATGCCAGAGGTAGTCTAGGAAGATTTATTCATCCCTTCCTTTAGTGTCTTAGGTCTTATCTTCTTATTATACCTCTATCTTGCAGATCTCCAAGAGCAGGTGGTTGGTCTGAGTTCCAAAGTTCGTAATTTTTCTGGACAGCTTGAGGAGAAGGATAAGCATTTATATGATTAACGCGAATCCCTGAGATCTGCCAATTGTCGAGTTGCTAATTTGGATGATGATAACCTTCGTTTGAAGAACTATCTTTCTGAACAACGCCTCAAGGCTTTGCAGGACTTGGAGACCCGAAATAATGAACTGAAGTTACTTTATGAAGAGGCATCCAAGAAGCAGATCAATGATGCCTTCGAGCAAGATGACAATCAATTTCATGGGTTTCATTTTCCCCTTATCTAGTTTTTTAGATGTAGATGTCTCTGTGTTGGGCATCTTTTCTGTTATTTGTACGTATGTAGGATTTCCCATTTTGTATTCTCGTAACACCTCTGTGAATGTGCTCCTTTGGCGTGGATGTGCTTGTTTTTCTTTTGTTTGTACCTTGAGTTTATTTCCTCGGATACTTTATGGATTGTTTCTTTGAACACTTTTTGTAATTCCCCATTGTTGTAATGGAAATTTTTTCTTTTGGCTACGTCTATCTTATTATTTTGCCAATTATATACAAATGAGTTAGCAGCATCTTGTGTTTTCTGCTGAGGCCTTTTTTATCCTTTGATTGGAACATTCATCATCCTACCAAGCTATCCTCTGGCCAGAAGGTAGTTGGTGGTGTGGTTCCGATGGGTGGTGTAATGTATCCATTGTGAACCGCCCCATGTTCTACCAGAAGGTCGCTTTGCTTCGATACGGGTACCTCTTTAGTGGATATCTTACATTGTTCTTGTGCCCCTTCCTACGGACTGCAGTCCTGGGGATCCGAGATGACACTTGTATTATGTCTTTCCCCTGCCCTTGTATTGCCATAAAAGGCAAAGGGAAAAATTTAACCCTTATTGTATATGTACAGGTATCTCTTGAAAAAGCGGGGGTCTAACAACACCACCCAATATTTCGCTCAGCAATCTGTATGGACTAACTCCGAAATACTTTCTAGAGAATCAACTAGACAGTCAGACTCAATCTAGGTAAAAGTATCTCAAGGAGTTAATATCTCTCTCTTCTTTTGATTTACTCAAGCTAATAGAAATCAACGAGTCCTAATCAAACACAAGGAATAACTTGGACGGTACCAAAGACCAATGTCCAAGGATCAATCAATGACAATCAAACAACCAAAGGTTGGATTATACTAATTGATGATCTATACACACAACTTGTATTATTTCAATTATAAAGATAAAAAATATAATGCGGAAACTGAAATAACACAGACACCAGAAATTTTGTTAACGAGGAAACCGCAAATGCAGAAAAACCCCGAGACCTAGTCCAGATTGAATACACACTGTATTAAGCCGCTACAGACACTAGCCTACTCCAAGATAACTTCGGACTGGACTATAGTTGAACCCCAATCAGTCTCCCATTGATCCAAGGTACATTTGTACTCCCTACGCCTCTGATCCCAGCAGGATACTGCGCACTTGATTCCCTTAGCTGATCTCACCCACAACTAAGAGTTGCTACGAACCAAAATCGCAGGCTTTAACAATAAACAAATCTGTCTCACACAGACAAGTCTATCAAAGGATCAATCTGTCTCCCACAGAAAAACCCTAAAGTTTTTGTTCTGTCTTCTGATAATAATCAAGGTGAACATGAACCAATTAATAATCCGGTCTTCTATTCCCGAAGAACATCCTAGACTAAACAATCACCTCGCAACAATCTTAATTGTATGGTAGCGAAACAAGATGTCGTGGAATCACAAACAATGAGACGAAGGTGTTTGTGATTACTTTTTATATCTTGACTATCGGAGAAATCAAACAATCTCTAGTAAATTAATATGATTGTACTATACCGATAGAAGATGCAAGATCAGATCACACAACTACGATAAAAGTAGTATCGGTCTGGCTTCACAATCCCAATGAAGTCTTCAAGTCGTTAACCTGGTTATAGAAGAAGAAAACCAAAGGTTAAAGGAGAACCGACTCTAGCACGCAGACTAGTAGCACACGTAAGGTGTGGGGATTAGTTTTGCAGAGTTGCTAGATGTCCCCTTATATAGTCTTTCAAATCAGGGTTTTGCCTTAGTTACAAAGCAATCAATATCCACCGTTAGATGAAAACCTGATTCAGATTCAAGCTAATATTTCTCAACCGTTAGATCGAAAACTTAGCTTGTCATACACAAATAACTGTACGCTTCTAGGTTTGTAAACCGCACCCATATGTGTACATTGTTGGTTCAAAAATAGTTTACCAAAAAGGTTAACCATAAGAGCATTTCATACCAACCATGTTCTTCTTCACCATAACTAGTTCAAATGACTCAAACGAACTAGTTAAGAGAGTTGTTCAATTGCAAGGAAATCTTATGTACCTACACAAGACACAATTGAAGCAAAGATGATTTGATTCACAAGAATCGGTTCATGAACTTTAATAGCCACGGTTTTCAAAAGCATTCCTTACTCTTTTAAGATTAAGTTCAGAGGTCATCTTTAGATATATAACCTTCTCAAGTTCGCAGACTAGTTTCGCGGTAAGACACCGGACATAGTTTACAAACTTCAGCAGAAATTCTCGGGTTTGAGAACTTCTCCGGTTCGCGGACTTGGCTCACGCAGGTAATTTGTCAACTCTAGCAGAAATTCTCGGGTTTGAGAACTTTGGAAGTTCGCGGACTGAGTTTGCGGACTTGGCACTTGCCATACTTCTGGTTCTTTTGATCAACAAAGTTCGAGAACTTCGATTCAAGGAATACATTGGCTATGTAATCTAAACTCTCATTCCAATCATTGAAACATTCATGACTTTCGTCACTAGGTAAAGATAAACTTGGTCGAAGCGAAAAGCTTACCAACACATATTTCGAGATATAGATAGGCGAGGTATACTCGGCTCGAAATACCAAATGTGTATGATCTAGTCTATATATATAGCATACGACTTTTGTCTCAAAGAGTAGGAGATAGAATAGATGGACTTTTGAGTGACAGATAAGTTCAAGTCTCCACATACCTTTTTGTCGAGAAGTTCCACCGGTTCCTTGAGTAGTCCTTCTACTTGTATGATGAATCTCCATGAAGTCCTTGAGCTCAACTACACTTACTATCCTAGTCCGAGACTTAGCTATAAGAGACTAGAAATCAAGACTTATAGTTTTGATCACTAACATTGACAAACATGCTTGAGATAGCAACGCATGCGAGTTCGACCGAGCGGTGCTCTAACATCTCTTATGTTAGATTGCCCTAAGGATGTAGTAAAACTCGTTTTTGCTAGCAGAAAAGGTCATTATCATTGATTTGTGGGGCTTCAAGTGCCTCCGTCCAGAGATAGAAACATAGTAGGATACTACGCGTACCTTTCTTCTCCTGGTTTTCTACGGCTAGTATTTTTCCAAGTAAATTGCATTCCAAGGGTGCTGTAGTACTTATCCTTTCACTATACGTAGGTAATATGCCCCTTTGCCAGCAACATCTTGGATGATGTAGGGCCCGTCCCAGGTAGGTGCAAACTTGCCTCATTCTTTCTTTTTTTGGTAGGGTAGGATTTGTCGAAGCACATATTCTCCGACAACAAAATTCTGTGGGATGACCTTCTTGTTGTATTCTCTGGGTAGCCTTCGTTGGTAGTTCACCATTCTTTGTAGTGCTACCTATCTTCTTTCTTCCAAATCATCAGCTTCTCCAACATGAGGTCGGTAGTGAAGTTTTTTTCCCAAGATTCTGTTTTCGTAGTGGGTAAGATCATCTATGTTGGAATAACCACTTCAACATCGTAGTTGAGTAAGACAGGTGTTTCTCCCGTAGACAACCTTCGGGTTATCCTGTATGCCCAGTGTACATTATGCAGTTGCTCACACCATCTTCCCTTGTGTTCTTCGAGCTTTTTCTTGAGATTCATCGCTATTGTTTTGTTTGTGGCTTCCGCCTACCCGTTGCTCCGAGGGTATATTGGGGTTGATTTATTCTTTTATATGTTGAAAACGTCAAACAATATATCAATTTTCTTTCCTTGCAACTGCTTTCTGTTGTCAGAGACTATAGCCACGGGTATTCCGACCTGCATATAATTTGTTCAAACAAAACCTTGAAGACATCTTTGTTGCGGATGTGGGCTAGCGGCGCGGCCTTTACACACTTTGTGAAGTAATCCGTGGATACCATTAGGTACTTCCTCTTTTGGGTACCTTCCACTAAAGGTCCAACTATGTCCACTTCCCATTATACGAAGGGCCATGGGCTAACTACGGAGTTCAACTCTGTGGAAGGTTCCCGTATCTTTTTTGTGAAGCGTTGGCATTCTTCGCATCGTTTTTCCAGGTGCAAAGAGTCTTCTTCCATGTATGGCCAGAAGTAGCCCCACGTCTTTTCTTTTACTGCTAATGAGCGTCTCCCACTGTGGTTTCCAGCGTCTCCGTAATGGATCTCTGTTAAAATTTTCTTACCTTTTGCTCGTAAGAGGCATCGTAGCAATTGTCCTAAAAAAAAACCTTTTGTACAGAATCCCGTTGCGCAGCTCGTATGTTGAGGCTTTTGACAAGATTTTCCTGGCCTCTTTGTTGTTTGGAGGGTAATGTGCCATCTTCGAGATATTGGTGGATTGGCAGTCTCCAATCATCTTATGGGGAATTGTCGTCTCCTGCTAAGGACGTGGGTCTGTGATCTTTTCGAGGTGTTCATTCTTTCCTGACTGCCAAGGTCATAGCTTTTTCCTCTGTTGGGTCGTCTTTGCCGATAGAGGGCTCATATATCCTACCGATTTTTACCGCATCAGTTTTCTTGTCTCGCATCATTGAGGATATGTAGGATAAGGCATTCTCGTGGAGGTTGTCTTTCTGACACGGGTGCTTGAATATGACCTTCGGGATGTGGTCTGCATATTCTTGAACGAGACGTAAGTATTCCGCCAAGATGGGGTCCAAAGTTTGATATTGGAGTTCGATTTGTCGTATGACCAACTGATAGTCGCTTGTCAAACGGACGTCCGTGAGGCCTAATTCTTTTGCAAGACGCAGGGTGTGTATGACGGCTTTGTATTCCACGATATTGTTGGTATATTCTACAAATTCTAATCTGAACGCATAAATTAATCTGTCTCCGGTGGGAGTGGTGATGACTATGCCTATTCCTGCACCATCTTTGTTGGAGGATCCATCCACAAAGATTTGCTATCTTCGTAAATTCTGGGGTTCCAAAACATCCTTATGGTCCTCTAGTTCGTCTTCCATTCCTGGGATATCATCTATTTCCTCCTCATCTTTGAGAGGTAGGTCAGCCAAGAAGTTTGCTAATATTTGAGACTTTTCTGCCGATCTTGTTTCAAATATGATTTGAAATTGCTTGAGGTGAATATTCCACTTGGCCATTCTTCCTATTCTTTCGGTGTTATTCAGAACTTGGCCAATTCGGGTATTGGTTAAGACTCGGATCTATGTGCATCAAAATTAAGTTCGTAGCTTTTGTGTAGCGAATACCAAAGCATAGATGATTTTCTCTATCTTGGTGTAGTTTTTTCGGCTAAGCTAAGGGATTTGATGATATATTAAATGGGTTTTTCTTCATGACCCTGCATCCATACCAACACCACGCCGATGCATTACTAGTAGCAGCTAAATAAAGGGTTAGTACCTCTCCTGGCTCTAGTTCTAAATAATTGTAATGGATGCCAGGTATTCCTTTATCTTTTGAAAATCCTATTCACATTCGGTGGTCCACATGAAGCGGCTTCCCTTCCTTAGTGTCTCAAAGAAAGCTTTGCACTTGTCGGACGACCGAGCAATGAACCTGCCAATGTCTGCTAGCATGCCATTTAACTTTTGAACCTCCTTTAAGGTCCTAGGTGATGGCATTTCCATCACTGCTTGTACCTTCTCGGGATCTACTTCGGTTCCTCGTTTTGTGACAAGGTATCCTAAGAATTTTCCCGAGGTTATTCCCAAGGTGCATTTCTCCGGGTTAACTTTCATGCGGCAGTTTTTCATGGCATCAAAAATTTCTCTTAAGTCAGCTAAATGACTATTTGCTTGTTTGCTCTTTACTAACATATCGTCGATGTAGACCTCTAAGATCTTTCCTATCCATTTTTTAAATATTTTGTCTACCAGCTTTTGGTATGTTTCCCCTGCGTTTCTAAGCCCAAAATGCATCCTCGTGTAGCAGTAGAGGTCGCGTGGAGTAAAAAACGCAGTATGCTCCTGATCTTCCTCAGCTAGAGCGATCTGGTTATATCTTGAGTAGCCATCCATGAAAGAGAGCCTCTCATGCACCTCTATAACATTGACCAGTTGATCTATGTTGGGTAACGGGTAGCTTTCCTTAGGGCATGCTTTGTTCAAGTTGCTGAAATCTATGCATATGCGTACCCCACCGTTTTTCTTTGGGACGATTACTGAAAAAGCGGGGGTCTAACGACCACACCCAATATTTCGCTTAACAATCTGTATGGACTAACTCTAATATATTTTCAAGAGAATCAACTAGACAGACATACTCAATCTTACGAAAAGTATATCAAAGAGTTACATCTCAATCTCTTAATTCAATCCGCAATCAAACAAACAATAAGTTGCGAGCCCGATTGAATCTAAGAGAGATAACTTGAACGGTACTAAAGACCAATGTTCAAGGATAAATCAATTTCAATCAATAACCAAAGGTTGGATTTACAAATTAATCGATTCAATGCACAACCTGTGATATTCCAATTATATAACATAATATAATGGGGAAAAAAAAATAACACAGACACCAGAAGTTTTGTTAACGAGGAAACCGTAAATGCAGAAAAACCTCGGGACCTAGTCCAGCTTGAACACACATTGTATTAAGCCACTACAAAGACTAGCCTACTACAAACTAACTTCGGTCTGGACTGTAGTTGAACCCCAATCAATCTCACACTGATCCAAGGTACAGTTGCGCTCCTTACGTCTCTGATCCCAGAATTATACCATGCACTTGACTCCCTTAGTTGATCTCACCCACAACTAAGAGTTGATCTCGAAATATTTGGGTCGTAGCAACACTTGGTTGTGGGTGAGATCAGCTTAGGGAATCAAGTGCGTAGTATCCTGCTGGGATCAGAGAGGTAAGGAGCGCAACTGTACCTTGGATCAAGGTGAGATTGACTGGGGTTCAACTACAGTCCATACCGAAGTTAGTTTGTAGTAGGCTAGTGTCTGTAGCGGCTTAATACAGTGTGTGTTCAATCTGGACTAGGTCCCAGGGTTTTTCTGCATTTGCAATTTCCTCGTTAACAAAACTTCTGGTGTCTGTGTTATTTCTTTTCCGCATATATTATATTTTGTGAAAAAGCGGGGGTATAACAACCACACCCAATATTTCGATTATCAATATGTATGGACTAGGTCCAATATACTTTCAAGAGATTCAACCAGACTTAATCTTAATAAAGTATATCAAAGAGTTATATCTCTCTTTCTTGATTCAATTCTTACTCAAGCAAATGGAAATCTGCGAGTATAATTGAATACAAGATAAATCACTTGAATGGTACCAAAGACCAATGTTCAAGTATCAATCAATTTCAAACAACAACCAAAGCTCGGATTTCCAAATTGATTGATTCAAACGCACAACCTGTGATATTTCAATTATAAAGATAAATAATATAATGCGGAAAAAAAATAACACAAACACCAGAAGTTTTGTTAACGAGGAAACCACAAATGCAGAAAAACCCCGGGACCTAGTCCAGATTGAGCACACATTGTATTAAGACGCTACAGACACTAGCCTACTACAAACTAACTTCGGTATGGACTGTAGTTGAACCCCAATCAATCTCACACTGATACAAGGTACAGTTATGCTCCTACGTCTCTGATCCCAGCAGGATACTACGCACTTGATTCCCTTAGCTGATCTCACCCACAACTAAGATTTGCTACGATCTAAAGTCGAAGACTTTAATAAACAAATCTGTATCACACAGAAAAGTCTACGGTAATAGATAAATCTGTCTCCCACAGAAATACCTACGAGTTTTGTTCAGTCTTTTGATAAATCAAGGTGAACATGAACCAATTGATAACCCGGACTTAATAACCTAGTATTATCAATCATCTCACAATAATCTTAATTGACGCGGCGAAATAAGATATTGTGGAATCACAAACGATGAGACAAAGATGTTTGTGATTACTTTTATATCTTGCCTATCAGAGATATCAATCTCAAGCCAATCGTTACGATTGTACTCAATACGATGGAAACAACAAGATCAGATCACACAACTACAAGAAAGTAGTATCGGTCTGACTTCACAATCCCAATGAAGACTTCAAGTCGTTAACCTATAGAGTCTCGGTAGAAACCTAAGGTTAAAGGAGAGTCGACTCTAGCTTATACAACTAGTATCACACAGGAGGTGTGGGGATTAGGTTTCCAAGTTGCTAAAGTTCTCCTTTATATAGTCTTTCAAATCATGGTTTGAAATCAATGTTAGCTTAGTAACAAAGCATTCAATATTCACCATTAGATGAAAACCCCGATTAGATTCAAGCTAATATCTTTCAACCTGTAGATGGTGGATTTTCGACAAGGGCTAAAATCGTAAAACCATAATTATACGTACTCCTGATCCAGCTATCGGATGAGTATTGAGGCTCATGTCTCTCATCGAAGCATGAAAGCTCATGCCACAAGAATCTCTGACTGAGAATGCTTTCTTTCAGAGTGTATGTAGATATGTAGTCTCTCAGCTGAGGAAACGGCATATCTCATGAATACTGAGCAACTTCGGTAATTACTTCTATATAGAATCGAAAGATTGGACGGTTCCTAGACAACTTTCCTGCTAGTATAGAGCAATAACGTCTTCAGGATGTAACAATGTTTTCACTGACTATATAAAAGAAATATGACGCTTCAACAAGCTCATACCATTATAATTAATGCTCCTAAACGATCGTACTAGTATAGAGCTCTCAATTAATTATTCCTAAATAATTAGATTCATTAACTGAATCCCTGGAAAATATTCTACGTTTTTCATAATATTTCGTTACTTCAATCCATGGTTCTTCCCAGCAGAATTCCATGGGTTAGTAATAAATATTCAACACACGGGCATTTGAGCACTATCGAGTAAGCCCCGACCAAAATGGTGCAAGTGTACTCAGCAATAATGCACTAACGAGCACCTGAATGCACGAACGAGCATCCCAAAACACGAAGGAACGATGAACCTATGCAAAATAGGAAAAAAATAATAAATAATAAAATATTAATCAAGGCGCTGGGGGACTGGGCCCACCGGCCGGCCGGCCGGTCATGCCATGTCCAGTCCCACGCCCAATTTTACATTTTGTCACATTTTATTATTTTCCTTGATCTCATGAAAATTCTTTCATTTGAACAAAAGTCTGTCATTTTAAGGAAACTCCTCGGTTTCATGGTGTTTCCTTCGTATCAAGGAAATAATATAAAATTGGGAAAAGGTGTCGTGGGACCGCGTCTACAAGTCGGCCAGCTATGCCCTAGTCGTGGCCGGTCCCACACCTCATGATTCCTCATTATTTTATTATTATATCCCTCATCTCATGAAAACTCCTTAATTCCATGATATTTCCTTCAAGTCATGAAAAATAATATAAAATTAGGAAAACTCGTGGGACCGGGCCCTAGCCGGCCGGTCATGCCCTAGCCGGTCCCACACACCCTTTATTTTATTATTATTATTTTTTATGTTTCCTTCATTCCATGAAATTCCTTGATTTCATGATGTTTCCTTCAAATCATGAAATAATACATAAAATTAGGGAAAGCTCACGGGACCGGGCCCTAGCCGGTCCCACACGCCCTTATTTTATTATTATTAACATTATTTGTTTCCTTCATCTCATGGAAACTCGTTCACTTCAAGGAAACTCCTTGATTTCAACAAAACTCCTTGGTTTCAACAAACTCCTTGATTTCATGATATTTCCTAAAATCATGAAAACTAATATAAAATCTGGAAAAGTGCCATGGGACCCGACTCTTTGGTCGGACGGCCATGCCTTGGCCATAGCCGGTCCCACACTTCATGATTCAATAATTTATTATTATTATTTCCTTCATCTTATGAAGTTTCCTCAGTTTCAGCAAAATCCTTGATTTCTTCATATTTTCTCAAAATGTTGCTCAAACGCACATCAGAAAATATCAAAATTCTCAGGACTGAGACACGGACACTTTGGCGACGCGAGCATATTACCTTGACCGACCAAGGTTGGCTCTTTGGCTTGCAAGAGGCCAGTCCCACATACTTTCATCATTTGACCTAATTTGTTCACATTAGGTTCAAACTCTTCCAAACAGTTTTGGAATTTCATAAAACGATCGTCAGTCGATCCCGTGACCAACCAGGGCCGGTTTTCATGACCCCTTGGTCGGTCCTTCATAATTTATTAGGTTTTTTCACCTAGGGTTCAGACGAACATTGTTTGAATAAATGATTAAACCAGCATTTAATCATCTTTTCACCAACTGGTCTTCAAGATACTTTGGTATTTTGTTCACTCGAGCATCTGGGCGCTACATGGTCGATCTATCATCCCATGTAGTCGGTCCCTCCTTCACTCCACGGTTGATTTTCAATAAATCATCAATTGATCAGCAATTGGTCAAAATTAGGGTTTCGAATCCAAATCTCTGCAAAAACATAATTCTAAGCAGATTCAAACCCTAATAATTTTACGAAGATCCCATGATCAACATTTCATTAATTATACTCGGTTCAGTTGCCAGTATCTTAAAATAATATTTTATGTGGTCATGCTACCAATAATTCATCAAACGAGCAACATTTGCTCAAATGAGCAATATTTTCTCTGACTAAGGAATATTGGTTCAACTATCAATATTCAACGATCCATCGAATGAGAAATATTTGTGCACCTTAACTATCATCATTTATTCGACAATTATACTTCTGTCTCAACAGACACGTTCAATTCATGAGTCACATAACATTTGCAAATCATGTTCGACTCAGCAATACAAGGACTCATCGTCCCATGAAGTCAACAACTGACTAACTAAATACACGTAATCACGAGACATCAATCATGTTACATGGGGGGATATTAACTAGGGTTTTGGTCTGGCGGTCTACGGGCACGTGTGTTCATACACAGGATGAGAATGTGAGCAAGTCGTGCAATCAATTGAAGGAGTTAACAAAGTAGTGGGTAGAAAATCAACCAAGTCTCCGCACGATGAGCAACTGGTTTTAACACGATTTGCACTTCCCCACTCTTTGACTCCAGCAACTGTCACACTCCATGGGATCAAGGTGTTTATAATTCTAGCAATATAAATAAGTCTTTGAATCATGATTGAAAACAAGACAATCTTTCGTCAAACAGACAACACGAGATTAACAACTCAACGTCTGAGCAATTACTCTCAACATAGCAAATTCAATCAATCATAGCTTATCTTATTTCTTTACGCAGAATACACAACACACCTACAACCTTCGATCACCATTGATCTCACACATTTCTCAGCTTCCCTCCTACAGATCGACCCATCCTCTCTTGTGACCGAATTGACTCTGGAACGACCATTGTCTTGGTTGAGGTCGGAGTCCTACAAAATGATCTCTCGAATTCAAAGCACTCCCTTCTTACAGTGCATCTATGTGAGGTTAAGCATTTCGCTCGGTTCAAGGAGCCTCCTCCGTACGGTCGTCTCCTCAATTCCGTAAAAACCAGCAAATCGTTTTTCCCCTTCTACAGATTGGCGACCACAGTGGGAGATCATTCTCGGTTGCAATCTCAATTCTCACAAAGATGGTCGGTCTTAAGTCTGGTCCAGTTACCAATCCGGGTTCAACGCCCGATTCCAATATTGCAAGCTCTAGTGGTAATGCCAATACCACTCCTCCGGCGCAACCTGCCTCTACCACTCCTCCGGCGCAGCCTGTCACTACCACTCCTCCAAATGCCCCGGTGATCACCCCTGCAATTGACGACACTGGCGCCATCAACAATCCACTCTTTGGTCGGTCTCCTGAAGAAATCAGAGAAAATCCACCTACCATTGGTGATCTCATGAAGGTGCAAGAGACTCTTGCCAAAAATCAGACTGACATGTCTACTACTCAGAAAAACTATGCAATTATCTCAAGACTCTTACAGAAAAGATGTCGGAGAAAACTCAGGAGAAAGGAAAAGCTAAAGAAACGCCTTCAGATGCTGATCCCGAGGTCACTACAATCCATGTAGTAGATGATGAAGAAATCCCTAAGGCTGCAGACAATCCACCAGCAAAAGAGCCATCTAGTTTTATCACTCGTGAAGACCTAGAGCGTCTTTTGGAAGATCATGGAAAAGACAAGACGTCTTATGTCTACCGTCACCAACCTCCATACCCTGCTGCTACACAAAGGATTCCTCTACCAAAAGGTTACACCTCTCCAACATTCACCCTTTATGATGGAACGGGTAACGCTCGAGAACATGTCTCTCGATTCTTAGAATCATTGGGTGAACATGAGCACAACCATACTGTCCGACTAAAGGAATTTTCAAAATCTCTGAAAGGCAGGGCATATACCTGGTACAACAACATCGCACCAGGAAGTATCAAGAGTTGGGGAGAAATGGTTAATGCTTTTTACAGAAAGTATTTCTTCGTTTCAGAGCAAATCACCCTCTCTGATCTCGGAAGGATGTTTCAAAGGAGCAACGAACATCCTAACGATTATGTGAAAGGTTCAGAGTTCAAGCTTTGGACTGCCATGATCCAAATGTCACAGAACAGCAACTCGTGGACTTGTGCATCAACGGAATGATTCCAGTCTATAGGGCTTTACTGGAAAATATCAGGTTCCAGACTTTTTACGAACTTCATGAAGCGGATAAGAGGTCCGCAACTACTGCACCTGCTTTACTGGAGAGGGCTAAAACTACAAAAGCCGAAGAACCATGGGAGACTCGAGGTAGCAGACGTTTGATCAACAAACAATACAATCTACAACCTTCCACAAACGTTGTTGCAGAAGGAGGGAAACGAAAATCCGATCCACAACACAAGCATACTTCCTCAACTCTTTCAAAGGCACAATGGAAGGATATTGTGATAAATGCATAATTCATATGATTTTAGTGTCCATTCCATACTTGTTTTAGCTATTATTCTTGCATGTATTCGTATTATTACTCTTGTTTTCTCTTATTTGCCTCTATTGGGTCAATCATCCAAAAAGGAGCTACAAAGTGATGAAAAGAGCTAGGAAGAGAAGTATTCCAAGCATTCAAGTGCCCAAGTCCAAGAGAAATGGAAGAAGTGCGACGAAAACGAGCAAAACGCTCAAAATCAAGAGAAGGGCCAAAGACCTATCTTAACTCATTCAATTTAAGGATTTCTCATCATCATCTTGAATATAATTGAAAGATAAAAATAATGCAAAAAGAATGCAAAAAGAATGAGGTCATTCCGAGTTCTGTTGAAGAAGTTGTGGCCAAAACAAGCTTTTATTGAATACCGAAGACAACAAAGTTCGCGGACGGGTTTCATACTTTAATCCGAAAATTTCTGCTGGAATTTGAAGTTCGCGGACTGGGTTTGCGAACTTAGCAAGTGGAAAACGTGTATTAATACCTTAGAAAGCCTAAGGGCACGTTTGGATTCGTCATTTCGTTATTTCGGGTCGGGGTCTTGAACCGAACTAAATACTTGAAGGCCAAGCAATATAAACCTATAAAAAGGTGTTAGGTTATGTAAAATAATATCAATCTCATATCACAAGTTCTACATCAAAACCTAGGGTTTACCCTTTTAGGGGGAAACCACCATTACTCATCTTCTTTGTAATACGAGTAGCTAAATCCTTTGTTGATTAAGGATGAATTCAATGTTCTAAGCGTGAAGCTTTATTAATAATACAAACCTATTGAAAAATTTTATCATCATCGTTTGTTTTCACTACATCTAGGGTTTATGATTGATTTATTAGATTGTTTGTAATGCACGCTAGATTAATCTATTGATCATTCTATTGCTAGTAAAGGGTTAGGATATCCGTGTAATTGTTGAATAATCCTTACACAAGTAGAGAACGTGAGACCTCTCAGAGGGATTATGGAGAGCAATCATGTGTGAAGACAACACTAGTAAGTGGACCTTGCGCTAAGAGTCTAACTGCTAGGATCAACCTAAGTTCACATAACTTAAAGCTTCCGCTGGATTACACCTTGAGTGCACTACTACTTAGTGGTTCGGTTGGATAGAACTTGATATGCGAGCGCTTCAGTATCAAGTTACATAAGGATCTTTGGGGATAACACTGCTCTAGATGTTATTCTACGGTTGGTGATGAATGGTTCTTACGAACGATAGATAAGTATTCTAATCCAGTTATCGCTTGATAACGGCGAAGGACTCCTTAATCATCTTTCTTTTCTTATTGTCTTTTTAATTATATCTTAAAACCAAAATCCTCTTTTGTGATTTACTTTATTTAGCTGATACAAATAACTTATCTATTACACAGCTCTCTGTGGGAACGATCTCTTACTACCGCTATATTACTAGTTAATTAGTGAGAAATATTTTTATTAATTTGTTGAGCCTACGACAACATATACAAATTTTGGCGTCGCTGCCGGGGAGCAGTTTCTAATTGATTTGTTATTTGTTTAGCTTGTTTTTAATTTTGTTTTTTGATTTTTGTTTTATTTTGGTCTTGTGAGTCTTCATGTTTCCTTACAGAAATAACATGTACGGAGCACAAGATTACACATACAACAGTGGTAATCAACATGGTTTTCAATCTTATTCATATGAAAACTACCAACCATCCAATGGGTATGATCAAAACCTATCTTTTGGCTATGATCAATATCCCACGGAACCTTATGGATATTCTCATACATGTCAACAACCTTATGACGGGCATGTAAGTGAACAATCACAAGGATGGGAGGATAGTTATGCTTCTAATCCTATTTCTCCAAGTGTTGCAGAACAAATGTGTACGATGATGGAAGATCTTCATGTGAAAATAGAAAATTATTATGAAGCATTAGAGCAACGTCAACAAAGTATTGCTCAATGTCGACAAAGTATTGATCAACGTCAACAAAGTATTGATCAATCACTCCAAGAACTTCAAGAGGTTATTAACAACTTAATGAGAGACATGAATCAACTTAAGGAGCAAATGGAGAAAGATGAGCAACCTTTGGAAAGCCTTTGTAACAGTGATGAAGTTATTCCAACTCCAGATCGTAATAATGATCATTCGCTTATTCAAAAGGAGGAGCCTTGGTATGACCGAACCATTGTTATGAACGGTGTGACATACTCAAATGCATATCAATGTTACAATGAATATCCATATTACAATGTTTTTAGGCCGGTTGATTTGCAAGAAGTAGACCCGGTTATTCCCTCGACGGAGACTCATACAGAATACCCCAGAATTTATACTGAAGAAGAGTTCCTGAGAGCGGAATTTGATTCAGATGATGAAAGTGTTTAAGAGCTTGAGATTGAGAAAGAAACCGAATTGATTGAAGTCGTGGAAGACCCAATTGAGCTAGATAATAATAGTTCGATAGAGGACCACGATATACTTGAGGTAAATAATTCATTGGAGATAATTAATGAGGATCCAAAACAAGGCTTGTCTAATCCTTTGCATAATTCTATACCTATTGATCCTTTCCATCCAATTGAAGTAGATTCTAAAAGAGTTGTTAACCCAACTTTTAAGAAAATACCTCACTTAGGATTGGAGTTGTGTACTTCCAAAGTTTTAACGGATTATTTTGCTTCTAAGTATCCACCACTTGATGTGTTTGATTCGAGTATTGTGCAGGTTCACCAAGCTGAGGAACCTTTTGAAGTTCCCGAATTTTATGTTCTCTATCCACTTCCGAGTGTAGAAAGGACTAAGTGTGGGGGGAACTTCAATAAAGTGATAACTTCAATATTTATGTTTTGTGCTAATGTTTTTGTCAAGCTATTATTTGAATTGCAGATTGTTATTTGGAAGGATTACCAAATTTTCAGATTGTTGGTGTACGGACGATAACAATAACGTCGGGCTGACGACGTTAAACCAAGCGCTTCGTGGGAGGCAACCCATCGGTTTTGTATCTCTATACCTTTTTTTTTTAATTTTATTAGTTTTTCATATCATATCTTGCATTCTCAACTTAGATTTTACAAGTCCTATATTTTTAATGAAAGCTTTGACGAATTCTCGTCAGAAAATTCTGAGTGCGCACTTGTCACGAAAATAGCTCTCGAGACTTCATAAGGAGTACGATTTGAGTGGTTGACCCCAACTTTTAAAGAGGAAAGACATACCTTTCTTTTACAAAAAGAAAATCTGAATTCGTAGTCTGTTAAGTTGGAGCGATAGGCCTGGACATTTGAGTTTCAGATTTTTTTTCCAGAACTTTTTCAGATTGCATGTCAGTCAGTCCGAAGGCCATAAAAGTCAGAACATTTATCTAAGCACTGTGCCCTTTTGACACTTTATAGAAAAGACGTAGGCGAACAACTTTCATTTAGGATGTTTTTCCTAGTTTTTGAGTTTTTCAGGGCTTTTATGTCCGAAATCAGAATTTTTGGTTTTGAACATTGAGGACAATGTTGAGTTTAAGTGTGGGGGAGCATTTAGTATCATACTATATGCATATGCACATAATAAGTAATACTATTTGATTTCTTGCATTCTTGAGACTTCATCTTTTGGATTTAAATATTGAGCTATTTAGGATGACACTCTAAATCTTTTAAGGTTGAAACAATTCTCACAGTTGTAGATTAAGTTCCATTTATTTCAATCCTTAAATATATATGTTCATAATTGAATGCGAAACTAAGTTATGGTAGTCGTTTGAAAGACTCATCCTCACAATTAATCATTACGAAATCACTTTCTTTTTATCTTTGCAGTTTTATGTTTCTCTAAAGTGATTTGGTGGGATCCTGATACTACCTTGGATGTTGTAGCAAGGTAATCATTGGTTGAGTATTTGAAAGCCCCATAGACAATTGTCTAACACTCATAAAGAGTGAGCCGGAAAATATATGTATAAGGCTCCTCTTCATTTATCGACACTAATAAATGATAGGTCAGGAATTGCGGATTAATCATAGTCGATGAAAACAAAAACCATATCATCATTATATAGCAAGTCAATTGATGAGGTTCTTGAAACTTGGATAGCAGTATGTGTGAAACGTTGTCCCTGTCTCCGTCGCCTAAGCAAGCGTGGAACGCAGGATCCAAGGCAACTATCACATACTTGCTGAAAAGGAAACATGCGGTTAGAATATCTAATCATGTGTTCAAGTTAAATGGGTGCTTTTCTCAACCACTGCGCTATAAATAAGAATCCTTTGACGACATTCATACAAGTATTGTGGGTAACATGTTTCACTTTGTCCAACATTTGCATACTTCACTTTTCTATTTCTATTCTCTTATTTATTCATGTGATTTCAGTATGCGAGTGTTGTAGCAAACGTTGCAACAAGTACGATGACTATCTTAGTAAAGTTTTCAATCAGGTTGAATGTCACACATAAGTAATTGCTTGTGTGTGATGATTGGAATGTATGTAGGATGTTTGCAGCTAAAGAACATATGCAATCTAATTATTTGGCTTTTTGCTTTGTGTCTATCCTTAGTGGTTCTTCCAAGGCGAGAAATTGGAGTAGGTTTTGTGGGTATACCTCTTGTAAGCCCTCACGAGACTATAACTCGTCCACTAGGGACACCTAAGGGTTTAAAGGCTTGTTATACATGCTAAGTGTAATTGTTTTCTCAACGACATGGAGTTTTTGTATTTAGGATTAGTTTTATTTAGTTTGCTCGAGGACTAGCAAAATCTAAGTGTGGGGGAATTTGATAAATGCATAATTCATATGATTTTAGTGTCCATTCCATACTTGTTTTAGCTATTATTCTTGCATGTATTCGTATTATTACTCTTGTTTTCTCTTATTTTACTTTATTAGGTGAATCATCCAAAAAGGAGCTACAAAGTTCTGAAAAGAGCTAGGAAGAGAAGTATTCCAAGCATTCAAGTGCCCAAGTCCAAGAGAAATGGAAGAAGTGCGACGAAAAGGAGCAAAACACTCAAAATCAAGAGAAGGGCCAAAGACCGATCTTAACTCATTCAATTTAAGGATTTATCATCCTCATATTGAATATAATTGAAAGATAAAAAGAATGCAAAAAGAATGAGGTCATTCCGAGTTCGGATGAAGAAGTTGTGGCCAAGACAAGCTTTTATTGAATACCGAAGATAGCAAAGTTCGCGGACGGGTTGAATATTTTAATTCCGAAAATTTATGCGGGAGTTTGAAGTTCTCGGACTGGGATTGCGAACTTAGCAAGTGTAAAACGTGTATTAATACCTTGGAAAGCCTAAGGGCACGTTTGGATTCGTTATTTCGTTATTTCGGGTCGGGGTCTTGAACCGAACTAAATACTTGAAGGCCAAGCAATGTAAACCTATAAAAAGGTGTTAGGTTATGTAAAATGATATCAATATCATATCACAAGTTCTACATCAAAACCTAGGGTTTACCCTTTTAGGGGGAAACCACCATTATTCATCTTCTTTGTAATATGAGTAGCTAAATCCTTTGTTGATTAAGGATGAATTCAATGTTCTAAGCGTGAAGATTTATTAATAATACAAACCTATTGAGAGTTTTTATCATCATCGTTTGTTTTCACTACATCTAGGATTTATGATTGATTTATTAGATTGTTTGGAGTGCACGCTAGATTAATCTATTGATCATTCTATTGCTAGTAAAGGGTTAGGATATCCGTGTAATTGTTGAATAATCCTTACACAAGTAGAGAACGTGAGACCTCTCAGAGGGATTCTGTAGAGCAATCATGTGTATAGACAACACTAGTAAGTGGACCTTTCACTAAGAGTCTAACTGCTAGGATCAACCTAAGTTCACATAACTTAAAGCTTTCGCTGGATTACACCTTGAGTGCGCTACTACTTGGTGGTTCGGTTGGATAGAACTTGATATGCGAGCGCTTCGGTATCAAGTTACATAAGGAGCTTTGGGGATAACACTGCTCTAGCTGTTATTATACGGTTGGTGATGAATGGTTCTTACGAACGATAGATAAGTATTCTAATCCAGTTATCGCTTGGTAACGGCGAAGGATTCCTTAATCATCTTTCTTTTCTTATTGTCTTTTTAATTATATCTTAAAAGCAAAACCCCCTTTTGTTATTTACTTTATTTAGTTGATACAAATAACCTATGAATTATACATCTCTCTGTGGGAACGATCTCTTACTACCGCTATATTACTAGTTAATTAGTGGGAAATATCTTTATTAATTTGTTGAGCTTACGACAGCCCATACATAATGCACAAGTTCATGCTCAACACGCGGAAGCTGATCCAGAGGCACCTGACTTCCCCTTTCCTATTGAAGAGGTCATTGAATTACTAGATGCCTGGGTTCAAGACAGCGCGATCAAGTTGCCATATGTCAAGAAAGAACCAACTGAAGAGGCCATGGAAAATCCTCGTTACTGTCGCTTTCATAGGTTCGTCAACCATCCCACAAGTGATTGCAGAACTTTGAAACGCATATATAAGGAAAAGATTGAATCAGGAGAGCTTAACTTGTGGACTGAAGGAGTACACAAAGATCCTCTCCTTGTCAGAGCCTTCACTCTTTCTGAACCGCCTGTCAAGGAAGCAGTTCCATCCTTAATTGAGCATGTTTGTGAATTGTTGTATTTATCAAAAGCTCAAAGGGGAGACATGTTTGCTGCATTGAACCACATTGTGTCGGGAAAACGTTTATCGATCGATCCAGGAGACGCCACATGAGCCTTCAACAACAACAGACAAAGAAATGTATGACTGGGGACTTCTCACCACGGTCCATCTCAAGGGAAGCGAATTCAAACGAGCATTGATCGATGTCGGAACTGCTGTCAACGTTATCCCTCTAAAAACTCTCAGAGCCGCCGGTATCACACGACAGGAAGTCATTCATGCTCCAGCATCAATTATGGATCATGAAGAAATGCCCAGAGAGGCTTATGGCCACATTACTCTCAAGGTGAACATAAACTCAGCTGGACAGAAACAAAGTTTTATGTAATCCGAGAAGATCCAGGATATGATATGATCTTAGGGCGTACGTGGATTCATGCTGGAATGTTAACACCAACACCATCGATTGCACACTTCTCCGTTGAGGAAACTTCTGATTCAGAAGAAGCAAAAGAAGATATTTCACCGTTCGAGTATCTGGAGGAGGTCAAAGCCCTGACAGGGCTAACACAAAAGCCTGCAGAAAATACAAATGTTTTCATCAAAATATTTCGTACTCAGGCAAGTCTTATTCCTCCTCATGTATCCATATCATCAGTTTTCAAATATGCTTATTTGGTCCGAGGGCTTCACTCCACCAACAACTTAGCTATTGCAAAATGCTATGAATGGATAACCTCACCTCACCAATATTTCACCAAGTGGATGGATGCAGAACCTCTCCGAATCGAACACCTCATTAATACAGTCATTGCTGAAATAATGGCTGAATTCGACAAACAATATCCCAAATACTCTCCTTTGCACGAATGTCTGCATGTGCCGCAAGGTGGGAAGACTTCAACAACATGGAATTCCACTGCACGAAGAATCCCAAACCAACAGAAGATATTCAGAGCACGGATAATCAAGTCTAACAAATTCCAGGAAGGAGATTTAGTTCTCAAAGCAACTAAGCGTAACTTTCATTCTGCAAAGAACTCCAACTGGGAAGGATCTTTTATGATCTCTAAGTCTGTTGCTGGTGGATACTACAAATTAATCAACATGGATAGCAAGGAGAATGTGACCGTAATACACGAGAATTGGCTCAAGGCCTTTGATGTTTAAGGTTTTGGATGTTCAAGGCACGAACACCCCAAATATTTGGCGTTTAGAATTTTATTTCATTGTATTTCAATTCCTCCAAAATGTTTGCAATACTTGCATTCAGTAATTTAAATTCAGCAATTTATCAAAATTCATTCTACTTAAAGAAAATCTATATCAAACCCAAAAATCCTCAATCATCTACTTATCCAAAACTAATCAAAACCAGAAACAAAACCTCACATCTCTCAGAAGTTCAGAAGTTCAAGAGATTATGAAAAGAAATCAAAGTAAATCAGCAAAGAAAGACTTTTGCTCTTCTGCATCCTTCAAGACTTGTAAAGCCGCCTTCCCCTTGTTCAACTCTTCAGTCAGCCTGGCAATCTTGTCTTCCTTCTCCATCACAACATCATTTGGAAAGGGTATGTTCTTCTCACATGAGTTCTTGATAGCATTTATCTTCTTATGAAGCCACCTCACGTTGAAGCCAAGTCTCTCAGAATTCTCCAAGTTGAACTCCCAGTCAAAGAGTACATCTGGAGTGACAGTATTTCTGGCCCTAGTGCATATGTCACTTACAACATGCAAGATAACACTTACTTGCATTGTTAAAGAATAAGCACGCTTGGGATCTCTGGTAACGATGATGTGACCAAATTTCTTCCATATCTTCTCGTACAAGCCGACATATCCAATGGGAACACAGAATCCACCAACCATTTCGTGATATGGGAGTGATGCATCAAATGGAGGATCAAAAGAAATCCCTGCACTCGGGTATTCATGCACTACTATACAATTCTCGATTACTGGAGCAACTTCCACGGTCATAGCAACAGTTTCTTCAGTTTCTTCTACTCGCGGTTCAGCTTCTTCCGCCACTGAAGCAATAACTATTAAAGTATCAACATCAGTGATAACCCTCTCATGGCCTTGAAGTGCATAGATTGTTGTCTCTCCATCAATAACCCCAGGGTTGCTCGAGTTATCATTATTAGCTCCTTCATTCTCAACTTCGGTATTTGACACCTAATACGAAGATTACATGAGATTATGATCATCTAAGCATGAAACCAAACGAAATCATAAAGTTTGGCATGAAATTGAACTAATGATACTTAAGTTCTTCATTTAACATGCTAGACATCAGCAAGTAACGTGAAACTCACAAAAACACGTTTTACAATAAGCTCGTCTGAGAAGATTTTACACTGCCCTGTACAAAACGACGATCCGGGAGAAATTGGTGAAGAAACTAAGGCTTAGTTATATACCATTCTATTCATATGGGTCTTATATACAATATATCAAAATTTCATGACAATCGGATGAACGATCTAAAAGATGTGGTCAAAACATCGGACTACATGACAGCTGAAAATTTTCTGGAAGTCTCCTGGAAGTTTACTATTTCGCTGATTTTACCTCCTAAAAGTGCTCAAAACTCTAAAAGCTTCTTTAAGAAAGCTTGGAAATTTCCTGGGAATAAGGATACATGGGTAGATTATGAAAATCCGACATTGTATGAAGATTCTACAACATTTTTCCTAAAAGGCTAAGATCTGAAATTTCTGGTGACGTATTTCGGCAAAACTTTTCGTATATTCACATGAATTCTCATTCACCCATTCATAAATCAGGAATTTTATGCTCCTATGGATTAAATTTAAGGGAAATACTTACTTGGGTGGTCTCTGAAGCATTCGAAGAGCCTGAATTACCCGCGTCAACATCAAGAGCACCGTCACTTTCATTCGGTTTTGAGCTTTGAGAATTTTCTTTATCGCCATTTTCCGAGGATGAACGAACATCACCAGTACTCTCCACCTCCATGGAGACATCCTCCTGGACATATTCTCAACAATTAGCATTTTGTCTACAAAGAATCATAATTTGATATACGAAGAAATACTTACGGCCTCTTCTTCACTTAAGCCAGAAACTGTTTTCCCAGCGGCAGAGAACTGAAGACCGTCAATACTTGATGGAGTAATATTCTGTAACAAATTAACATACATTGGTTTTGCGATCCTAATTACACATATGAGAAGAAGTCATGGTGAAAGAAATATCGACAACTCACCAAAAGAGATCACTGGGGACTTTATGGTGTTAGGTAACATCTTATAATTCTTATTCCTTCCTTCTCCACCATGAACAGTTGCTTCAGTTTCTGAGAGGTCTACATCGATTCGAGGTCTTACGTTATGACCGTCCTGTGGAAAATTTTGATGCAATAATCAAAACACAATTATCATAATTTTATGAAAATTACACAAAGAACACTTACTTGTGAACATCCTGGAGATGTTTTCCGTTTATCACCACCAGGGAAATGTTTCAGTCTTGGTCGAGTAGCAATCATCTCAGCAGAAGGAGGCTCCTTCACCAAAGGTGATCAACCGACACGAAATCGAGTAAACGCCCGAGTTGTTTATCCCAAAAGTTTATGTAACCTGGAGTTACATATGTAATTCGCTCAGAGCTAGGGAACCAGTATTCACTTCCTTCCACATGTGTGTGGTCTAAACGGGTCATGAGATGTTCAACCGATGGTTTCCTTCTTCTAAAAGTCGGAACAAAATGATCCACACCCATTTGACGAGATGCTCTATCGATATTGTATTCTTCCACCAAGAATTCACCATGCATTATTGATATCATGTGACCAGGAGTGCAACTCAACATAAAGGACCTCTCGTTGTCACTCAAATCAGCACCATATTTCAAAGCCATACTCTCTTCATCATTGAAAGTTGTCAACTGAGAAATATAAGAAAGAACTGACACCCATGGGCGAAAGTTGAATTCAGATTCACGGTCTAACACGTCAATGAAGCGAGTCTTGAGTCGAGGTTGCTTTGTGGACCAACGCATGATCCTAGCATTGGTCTTCTTAGAGAAAACGTGGCGAGCATCAGCATTCAATCCTTGCAAGATGGTATGTAGAATAGGTGCATAATTCTTGAAACTTTCCCACATCAAAGCTTGAAGAAACATTGTATTGGCATAGCATTCAATCTTCATAAAACCATTCGAGATGCTGGAGTCTATAATCAAGGAGTCTAAGTTAGAGTACAAAGAACCCAGGAACAGACTACCTACTGGGAGTTGCTCACCCTGAGCCATCTTAATTGCAAAAGGAATCACGAACGACTTCAACAAATTTCCAGTATCTTCAAATACATCTTTGGACAGCCATAAACACAAGAAAGAAGCAATAGATAACGTACCGTCAACAGGCCACTCCAGAGGAGTATCCCTTGTCCACCAATGTATTAACCAATGAGCATAACAACCTTTGATGCTGGATGCCTTATTGATCTCCTCCATTGCAGCTGTCAAGATGTTAGAGATTGCAGTTTCCTCTAAGGAAGAAATACCTTCAGGAAGGTTACCCGTGATTGGGAGATGCAATAAAGCAACTACATCTTCTAAAGTAATAGTAAACTCTCCCCGTATGCATATGAAGGTATGAGTTGGAATACACCAACGAGCAAGTAGAGCTACAATACCTCGCGCATCGTGAAAAATGAACAAGTCTCCAGAAGCTTGGATAGCCCATATTATCTGAGCATCATGCAATTTAGCTCGAATGCGAGGAAAACCCAGCATATACCTTGCCCATCCAGAAAACTTCTCTAAAGGCCGTAGAGAAAGCTTGAATTCAATGATTGATGCAGAAAAATATCCTCGTTCAAGACAGAACCGAATGGCTGCCTGAGGAGTCACCAACTTTTTATGAGTAACCTCTCTAGGATTTATCAGAAGACGAAATGCTGGAGTTCTGAGACGCTTTTCAGGCCCTTGATCTACAAAGAATGCATCCTCTATGTTTGGAACATTCTTGATTCCCTGTGTTTCATCTTCTTCTTCGCCAATGGAAGTCTCATCCATGCATGTATCATCCCTGGAGGCATCATTATTTATGCATGCATCATCTCTGGAGGCGTCATTAGATTGGGAATCAGACATCCTTGCGCTGTAAGGTACATAACATTCTACTTCAGTCATCTATACAAGATGCAAACTTTGACGAGATGACGGAATCATGCAAATGATAAATGCTCAACTAGCGTCTACAAAAATGGTAATTCTCAACTCTTACCTTTTTACGATTCTACTAATAGTAGCGATTGTGATGCAAGAGTTAACCCTTCAAAACTCGTTCGTTTCTTCGAAATCTACAAAAGACGAACAAAACTCAGGTTTTCATAAAATCATAAACACTTTCACTGTGTGAACATTAATCACTGAATTATGAAAAACTAAAACATTATTTCATCATAAATAATTGTTTACTTCTAATAATTACACAAAATTCAAGTCTTGATTTTTAATATATATATTCATATATATATAAATAAAAACGTGATTTATTCACGTAAATAAAAAAAAACATTTTTGATGTGAGCAAGGCTCACGTAAATAAAATTCGTGGATATTCCACGGTTTCATAAATAAAAAAATTCGTGAACAGCCCATGGTTTTATAAAAAAAAAATCTTTTTCCTTCGTACCATCATCGATCTTTGAAACGAGGGTTTATTTCGATTTTGTGAAAGTTCACACCTTTTTTTAAGATAAAGTTTTGGTTCTCATGAAAGCTCATAAACAAAACTTTATCACTGGACACAAGTCTATGTATTTTAAAAAAAAATCTCTTAAATCAGGGATTATTACCAGTTTCTCAAACTAACGAACGTACGTTCCTAAAACAAGGGTTTTTCATAAAACTCACATCCAAAGTATGTACATACACATATTATTTTATGATGAACAACTCATGAACAAACAACAAACTTTGAAAAAAAAATTGTTGCGTACCTGGTCGGCGCCGGCCGAAATATGGCCGGACGGTGGCTGTTCCGGCTGGAAAATTCCGGCGAAAAATTCTGCTCCTCCCTGATGACGTAAAGATGATGAAGAGATGAAGGTGGTGGTCGTGTAGGTAAAATAAAAAAAAAGGATTAATTCCCTTTTATATCAAATTTTATTTCCAAAACCTAATTTCACAAGGATTTCCTTATTGGGCCCGACCAAGGCCCGTCATCAAATCAGCGGTTCTACACCAATTATCATTAAGTGACGCTCTATCATGCCACTGGGATCTTCGTTCAAGCCGTGGTTCGCTCGCACAATCGAAAAACCGGTAACATCTTATGTTACGACTAAGTTCAATTACTTGTTTCGTTCGTAACTGGAAAATCACTATCAATATTCAACGATCCATCGAATGAGCAATATTTGTGCACCTTAACTATCAACATTTATTCGACAATTATACTTCTGTCTCAACAGACATGTTCTATTCATGAGTCTCATAACATTTGCAAATCACTTTCGACTCAGCAATACAAGGACTCATCGTCCCATGAAGTCAGCAACTGACTAACTAAATACACGTAATCACGAAACACCAATCGTGTTACATGGGGGGATATTAACTAGGGTTTTGGTCTGGGGTCTACGACACGTGTGTTGATACACACGATGAGAATGTGAGCAAGTCGTGCAATCAGTTGAAGGAGTTAACAAAGTAGTAGGTAGAAAATCAACCAAGTCTCCGCACGATGAGCAACTGGTTTTAACATGATTTTCACTTCCCCACTCTTTGACTCCAGCAACTGTCACACTTCATGGGACTAAGGTGTTTACAATTCTAGCAATATAAATAAGTCTCTGAATCATGATTGAAAAAATACAATCTTTCGTCAAACAGACAACACGAGATTAACAACTCAACATCTGAGCAATTACTCTCAACAGAGCAAATTCAATCAATCAGATCTTATCTTATTTCTTTACGCAGAATACACAACACACCTACAACCTTCAATCACCATTGATCTCACACATTTCCCAGCTTCCCTCCTACAGATCGACCCATCCTCTCTTGTGACCGAATTGACTCTGGAACGTCCATTGTCTTGGTTTAGGCCGGAGTCCTACAGATTGATCTCTTGAATTCAAAGCACTCCCTTCTTACAGTGCATATGTGTGAGGTTAAGCTTTTCGCTCGGTTCAAGGAGCCTCCTCCGTACGGTCGTATCCTCAATTCCGTAAAAACCAGCAAATTGTTTTTCCCCATCTACACAACCGTTAGATCGAAAATTTAGCTTGTTACACACAAAAGAAATGCACGTTTTAGGTTTGTATAACCGTACCAAAAATGTACATTTGTTGGTTCAACAGTAGTTAACCAAATGGTTAGCCATATGAGCATTTTCATATCAACCATATTCTTCTTCAACATAACTATTTCAAATGACTCAAATGAACTAGTTAGAGAGTTGTTCAATTGCTTAGATCTTATAGAAGTATACAAGACACAATCGAAGAAAAAACGATTTGATTCACTCGAATCGATTCATGAACTTTATAGCCACGGTTTGCAAACTTGCATTCCTTAGTTAATATAAGTATAAGTTCACGAATAATCGTTTTTAGAATATAACCAACCTAAGTACGCGGACCAGGTACGCGGACTTAAGTACCCAGAATAAGTTTGTAAATAGTTCACAAACTCCAGCAGATTTTCTCGGGAAGAGAACCTTCGACTATACGCGTACTGGGTTCGCGGACTGGGTTCCGGTTTCCTGAGCAGCAAAGTACGCATACTTTGGTTCAAGAAATAAGGACTTATACATGTATGTGTTTCCACACAATGCTTATATCCAACAATGGTTATATAATCTAAACTCTCATTTCAATCATTGAAACATTCTTAGAGGACGTTATATAGTTGTTATTCACAAACCATTTTTCGTCAAAGCCATTTTCAAATGATTGAAACATAACGGGATTTTTGTCACTAGGTAAATATAAACTTGGCCAAAGTGAATGTAGTATACCAAGTATATCTACAAGATGATAATGGGTAATAGAAGCAAGCTGCCTTCTCTCTGACGAATCAGAGCCTAACTTTCAATTTGAAAGCAAAAGAGTTTTTTTTCATTGATGAAGAAAAGATTACAGAGATGGGTCTTTTATCACCCAATAGAAGACTTAGCAGCCAACGGATATAACAACATCAATTAAGTCACACATAACTCGAGGACAAAGCTAAATCTAACTCAGACAATAACACACTGACTCGCTGACTCGGTTGACTGACTCAGACTAGAAGTGACTCAGATTGTGTGTATATGATAATGCCTCCCCCTTTAAACATCCTTGTCCTCAAGGATGAAATCTGGAAATTGTGGTCTAATGTGTGACAAGTCCTCTCATGTAGCGTCCTCGACAGCTGAGTTAGACCAATGAACCAAAATTTGAGAGATAGAATTGTCACCACGAAGAGTCAGACAATGGGATAGAAAAACAACTGGTTCAACTACAAATTGTCCTTTGTCATCCACCACTGGTAAGTGGGAAGCAGTAGAGGCTTTGAGACCAATATGCATTTTAAGCTGGGACACATGGAATACAGGGTGGATCCTGGAACCAACTGGAAGCTTCAACTTGTAAGCAACAATGCCAATTCTCTGCAACACTTCAAAGGGTCCAAAGTATTTGGAAGATAGCTTGAAATTTCTTCTGATATCTACTGATGATTGCCTATAAGGTTGCAATTTCAGATAAACCATATCACCCACTGCAAATTCTCTGTCAGTACGTTTTTTATCTGCAAAGAATTTCATTCTAGCCTGAGCTTTAGTTAAGTCATCTTTCAAGAGTTGTAACATTACATCTCTAGCCTTCAAATAAGTCTCCACAGATGCAACTGAAGTGGTGGCAGCAACAGGAAAGATCAAATGAGGTGGTTGGTATCCATACAGGGCCTGAAAGGGTGACATTTTCAAACTTGTATGATATTTGGTGTTAAACCACCATTCTGCTAATGCCAACCATTGAGTCAATTGATTTGGGTGAGAGATTGTCATGCATTTGAGGTATTTTTCTACACAAGCATTGGTTCTCTCTGTCTGCCCATCAGTTTGAGGATGGTAGCAGTGATAAGGTTCAGAGTTGTCCCTAATGACTTGAATAGAGCCTGCTAAAACTGACTGATAAATATTTTGTCTCTGTCATTGACAATGGAGCTTGGGATACCATGTAGCTTGAAGATGTTATTGAGGAATTCATGAGCCACTGTAGCAGCTGTGAAGGGGTGACTCAAGGGAAGGAAATGACTGTATTTTGTGAGTCTGTCAACAACCACTATAATAACACTCTTTCTGTTAGATAATGGAAGTCTTTCAATAAAATATAGAGAAATATCTTTCCAAGCAGGCTCAGGGATTGGCAAGGGTTGAAGTAAACCACCAGGAAAATTGGAATTGCCCTTGTTGCATTGACATACTTCACAGGAAGCCACAAACTGAAGTATATCATTATTCATATGAGGCCAAAAGAAATAAGTCTTAGATCTCTGATAGGTACCTAGCATGCCAGAATGGCTTCCAATAGTAGAAGAATGCAATGACTGGATGATAGAGTGTTTAATATTGTTACCTAAGCCAATGTACAATCTACCTTTAAATCTCAAAATACCCTCCTTGTAAGTGAACTGAGGGTGTGAGGGAGAGATAAGAAGTTTAGAAATGTGTTGTTGGTCCACTCCATCATCTTCATAGCTTGACAGAATATCTTGTTGCCACTGAGGAATACTTAAGGAGAGAGCATGACAATTGGCAGAATTTTCTGGTAGTCTGGATAAGGCATCAACAACTTTATTTTCCACACCCTTCTTGTATCTGATAATGTAGTCAAAACCCATCAATTTACTGAGCCATTTTTGTTGAAGAGCAGTGGATAGTCTCTGATCAGAGTGAATAATAAATTGGCTATGGGAGAGGTAGTATTTCCATTTCTGCGCAGCCATGACAATGGCCAAAAGTTCTTTCTCATAAGTAGATAGTATTGAAGCTTTTGGTCCCAAGGCCTTGTTGTAAAAAGAAATTGGTTTGCCCTCTTGCATAAGAACTGCTCCCACACCTCTATCACAAGCATCAGTTTCCAAAATAAATGGTTTGGAGAAGTCAGGTAAGGCCAAGACTGGAGCTCTTGTCATTGCATCTTTAAGGTCAAGGAAAGCTTGTTGAGCAGATGGATTCCATAGAAAAGAATCTTTCTTGAGTAAGTCAGTGAGGGGATTAGAAATAGTGCCATAACCTTTGATGAATCTTCTGTAATATCCTGTCAATCCAAGAAAGCCTCTCAAGTGTTTCAATGAAGTAGGTAAGGGCCAAGTTTGCATGGAAACAATCTTCTCAGAATCTGCAGCTACACCTTAAGCAGCTATTAAGTAGCCCAAGTACTCCAATTGTGGTTGAGCAAACACACACTTTGATAATTTGGCATATAAAGAATGCTGTCTGAGAAGGGAAAAAACTTTCTGCAGGTGAATAATGTGTTATGCCAAAGAAGAACTATAAACCAGTATGTCATCAAAGAACACTAAGACAAATTTCCTCAAATATGGCTGAAATATGTCATTCATTAAAGCCTCGAATGTAGCAGGTGCATTAGTTAGGCCAAAGGGCATGACCCTAAACTCATAACGACCATGATGGGTCTTGAAAGTTGTCTTATGAATGTCCGGTGTATACACTCTGATATGATGATACCCAGATCTTAAGTCAATCTAGAAAATATGATAGCTCCCTTCAATTCATCTAGCAACTCATCAATCAATGGAATAGGAAATTTATCTTTAATAGTCACATCATTGAGTTGTTTATAATCTACACAGAATCTCCATGTGTCATCTTTCTTTTTAACCAGGAGAATGGGAGAAGCAAAAGGGCTATGACTTGTTTGAATTAAACCAGCAGACAACATTTCTTGGACCATTTGTTCAACTATAACTTTGTGAATGTATGGGCACCTATAAGGCCTTTGTGAAGGAGGTGTAGAGTTAGGGTTAAGGGGAATTTTGTGGTCCAAGGCTTTGGGAGGAGGTAAGGTAGTTGGTTCATCAAAGATCTCAGGAAAAGAGTCCAAAACTTCAGAAATTTGGGGTGGCACAGGAGTTAATGGTGTGGAAGAGATGGCAAAAAACTGGCCAATTAAGGTAGGGGTATTATTTTTGAGAAACTTCCTAAAAGAAGAACCAGTAATAAGATTAAGTGAAGGTTTAGAAGAACTCCCATGTAGTGTGATATAGCTCCCCTGGTGGATGAAAGAAATCTTCAGTTGAGCAAAATTGAATGTAACATCCCCTAATTGCTGTAACCAGTCATCTTCCAAGACCATGTCATATCCTCCTAGTGGTAGAACTCTCAAAGTAGAGGAGAAATGGTATCCCTGCATTTCCCAATGAAGATTGTGACATAGACCTCTACTTGTAATGTTGTCCCCATTAGCTACTGTGACCAACATTTGACCTGTAGGAGAGGCATGTAAGTGCAGTTTGTCCACCAATGCCGAGTCAATGAAACTATGGGTACTGCCAGTATCCACCAAAACCATAATAGGGTGGTTGTTCAAATGACCAGAAATTCTTATTGTGTCATGAACAACATGACCAGTTAAGGCATGTAAAGAGATCTCAATGGGAGACTCTTCAGTGGTGGGAGAAGTAACAATAGGTTCTGCAGTGTGTAGGTGTTCATGTTCTTCTACTTCTTCATCAGAAATCAACATGAATAGTTGTTGAGTTTTGCACCTGTGGCCTTGTCTATAGAATTCATCACAATTATAACATAACCCTTTGTCTTTTCTTACCTGCATTTGAGCATGAGTAAGTCTCTTAATGGGTGGAATTGAGTTGTCAGGTGATGTTTTAGTAGGAGTGGTGGGGTGTGTCACAATGGGAGTAGTGACTGAAGTATTTTGTTTATTAGAAGTAAGCGATGAAGAGAAGAATGGTTTAATAGCTGAAGCTGGATGTGCTACAGATAATGGTGTAGGAACAAAAGGTCTAAAGAAGGTTTTAAGGGGTTTTGGTTGATGACACATTGAGGCTTGTTGCATTCTGGATAAGAAAAAAGCTTCAGATGTAGTTTCAGGTTTAAACATCTTTACAGTATTGCGTATCTCATCTTTCAACCCACTGATAAAACTGAGGGTATAAAAGCTCTCTGGTAAGGAAGGATTGTTAGCAACCATAAAACCCTTGTAATGTTCCCATTTATCAAAGTACTCCTCCACAGTTGTAGTTTGAGCTAATTTGTTAAAACTACCCATATAATCATCCTGAGAAATATCTTCAAATCGAATACACAAACCACGAATAAAATCACTCCATTGAATAGATTCTTTACCTTGTTGATAGTTTAGCCACCATGAATCAACCTGATTGTCAAAGTGAATTGCGGCCATATCGACGCGATCTTCAGCAGGAAATTTGTGAAAAGCAAAATAACGTTCACATTTAAGAGCCCAGCTATGAGGATTGGAACCATTAAATCTTGGAAAATCTACCTTCGGTGTACGAGAAAACCTACTGGAAGAAGCAGATAAGGTTTCGATAATCTGTTGAAATCCATTGGTAGAATGATTTGAAGCTTCTGTATCATCATCAATATGTGGATCTGAGTGGGTTTGATGATTTTCTTTCAACGGGTTAAGAATGACAGCTAGTTGAGATCCAACATTAGCACTTGAGGTTTTCAAAACAGCGATGTCTGATTCGATAGTGGAGATTGATTGAGTGTGTTGATTCACAATTACAGTAAGATCTGCAATTTGTTGCTTGGTGGCCATGGATACAGGTGCCAGGAAGGAATTCTGATACAAATTGTAGTATACCAAGTATATCTACAAGATGATAATGGGTAATAGCAGCAAGCTGCCTTCTCTCTGATGAATCAAAGCCTAACTTTCAATTTGAAAGCAAAAGAGTTTTTTTCATTGATGAAGAAGAGATTACAGAGATGGGTCTTTTATCACCCAATAGAAGACTTAGCAGCCAACGGCTCTTACAACATCAATTAAGTCACACAGAACTCGAGGACAAAGCTAACTCTAACTCAGACAATAACACACTGACTCGCTGACTCGGCTTACTGGCTCAGACTAGAAGTGACTCAGACTGTGTGTATATGATAGCGAAAGCTTACCAACACATATTTCGAGAAATAGATAAGCGAGATAAACTCGGCTTGAAATAGCAAATGTGTATAATCAAAGTCTATATAGCAAAACGACTTTTGTCTCAAGATAAGAGATAGAGTAGATAGACTTTTGAGTGATAGATAAGTTCAAGTCTCCACATACCTTTTAGTCGATGAAGTTCCACCAGTTCCTTGAGTAGTTCTTCTTCTTGTATGATGATCGCCATGGAGTTGTTGAGCTCAACTACACTTTCTATCCTAGTCCGAGACTTAGCTATAGTATACTAGAAATCAAGACTTATAGTTTTGATCACTAACATTGACAAACATGCTTGAGATAACAACGCATGCGAGTTCGACTGAGCAGTGCTCTAACAATCTCCCCCTTTGTCAATTTTAGTGACAAAACTATTAATACATATGGAATACAAAAATAGATAAATAAACTTTTGTAGCTCTTCTTCCACATGCCTAATCTTCAACATTACTCGAAATCTTCTTCACTTCCAAGTACTCCAATGATTCCAAAGGTTGTAAGTTTATCATCATCGTTGTTGAAAATTCGTAGCTATAACAATGAGAAAACAAGAATTCTCAATCATTGTTATACAGTGTCATAGTATTATTATACAACACCAAAGTTCAATTATATCACAACTTCGTCAACAATACTATGGTGATATGTATCACTCCCCCTTAGTCAACACTCCATCTCACATGGAAACCGCTCCCCCTTACATAATGATCCGAAAACCATATGTATTTGTAGTGTGAACTACACATTAATTCTCCCCCCTTCTGTCAATAAAATTGGCAAAGGTACGACAACGGGATCCTAATGAAAATTTCCATAGATACATTTCATGACCAAAACTAACCACATATCAACTTATTTAGATGCAATCATATAGGAAAAACTAAATGATTTCATCAAGGAGATTATAAAGATACAAGATAACTCCTATAATATTCCACAGCCGCACTCCCCACAAAGATTTGGCAATTAAGTACAAGTTCAATTAAGAACTCTCCCCCATAATATGTCATTCCCGAAAGAACAACAAGAGTGACCTTAATTTCACAAGAAAATAGGGATTTATTTTGACACAACACACTAAGAAACTTGACAGAAAATCAACCTACGGAAACAAATGCAGAGTTGAAATAAACACTAACTGGAGTTCCAAATTCAATTTCCCAAAAGATCGAGATAAGCACATGGGAAAGAGTCATGGAAACAACTAATGAACCAAAACAACACCAATAGACTGCCGTAAGTGTTGAAATGTAGCAGTGTCTAATGGTTTGGTGAGAATATCATCCAACTGTTGTTCGGAAGGCACAAATTCCATATTTATAATACCATTTTCATAGAGATCTCGAATAAAATGGTACCTTATATCGATGTTCTTTTTTCTTAAGTGCCCAACGGGATTCTCAGTGATTCGAATCGCACTAGAGTTATCATAAAAGATCTTCATTATTCCAATATCAATTCCATAATCAGCTAGCATTTGTTTCATCCATAGAAGTTGAGTGCAACATGAGCCAGCAGCAATATATTCTACTTTACATGTAGACAGGGATTGTGAATTCTGTTTCTTGCTATGCCAAGCCACAAGATTCAATCCTACGTAGTAGAAACCCCCTGATGTACTTTTTTTGTCTTCTACACATCCCTCCCAATCAGCATCTAAATAAGCAGAGAGGTCAGTGTTAGTATCAAAAGTGTAAGATAGACCATACCCGACAGTGTGATTGACATATCGTATGATCCTTTTTGCAGCTGCAAGATGAGATTCCTTTGGATTAGCCTGAAATCTATCACAATAGCCAAGACTAAAAGAAATATCAGGTCTAGTAGCTGTAAGATATAAAGGGATACCAATAATGGATCGATACAATTTTTGATCCACTTTTACTCCTTTCTCATCTCTATGCAGTTTACCAGTAGTGGGCGTAGGTGTCAGTTTTGGAGTTGACTTATCTAGACCGAACCTTGAGACAAGATCCTTTGCATATTTTTCTTGGGATAAGTAAATTCCATCCTTATGTTTTTGAATTTGTAATCCCAAGAAGAACTTCAATTCACCAACATTGCCCATTTCAAATTCTTTAGCAAGAGAGACTTGGAAATCCTTTGCAAGTTTTTCATAAGTTGAACCATAGATGATATCATCTACATAGCCTTGAACAATGACAACATCTTTCCCACTCCATTTGGTAAACAAAGTTTTATCAGCTCCACCTCTTGAAAAACCTTTCCTAATAAGAGAAGTGGTAAGTTTTTCGAACCAGGCTCTAGGTGCTTGTTTTAACCCATATAATGCCTTTTGAGCTTAAGAACATGATCTGGGAAATCAGGGTTTTCAAAACCCTTAGGTTGAGTGACATAGACTTCCTTCTTTGAAATTCCGTTTAGGAATGCGGATTTTATATCCATTTGGAACAGCTTAACCTTAAGAAAACAAGCATAAGCTAATAATAGTTGAATGGACTCAAGGCGTGCCACAGGAGCAAAGGTTTCATCAAAGTCAATACCTTCAATCTGTGAGTATCCTTGAGCAACAAGTCTGGCTTTATTTCTGACAATTGTGCCAAATTCATCAGACTTATTCTTGAATATCCATTTAGTACCAACAATATTAATATTGGAGGGACAAGGTACAAATTCCCATACGTCTTGTCTTTGAAATTGATTTAACTATTCATGCATTGCATTCACCCAAAAGGGATCACTAAGAGATTGACCAATATTTCTTGGTTCTACTTGTGAAAGATAACAACCAAAATTGCAAATATTTTGAAGTTGTCCTCTTGTCTTGGATGTAGAATCTCTGCCTACAATAATACTGTTGGGATCATAATTCCTTTGAACCCAGAGGTGTCGTGGAGGGACACGTTCTTGTTCATCAGGAATAGCCTGATCAGTGCTCTTCTCCTCGTCACTAGAATATCAGGATCAGTAACAGTTGGGATAACTTCAACTGAATCTGGGATTTCTTTGACTTTCTCAATTGTCTCAGTTGGAGGCAATTCAACAGGAGGATCATCATGATGAAAATTACTAATATCATCGATGATAACATTAGCAGATTCCATCATGACCTGGGTTCTGAGATTAAATACTCGAAAACCACGGCTATCGGAAGCATAGCCAAGAAAGATACCTTCATCACTTTTGGTATCAAATTTCCCTCTCTGTTCTCGATCTTTTAGAATGTAGCACTTACTTCCGAACACTCTGAGATAATGCAAGTTGGGTTTTCTTCCGTACCACAACTCATAAGGGGTGTTTAGGGTTTTAGACCATAGGTAAACACGGTTGATCAAATAGCATGCTGTAAAGACAGCTTCTCCCCAAAATCTTAATGACAAGTTTTTGTTATGGAGCATTACCCTGGCCATTTCCTGAATGTTCATATTTTTTCTTTCTGCAACTCCATTAGCTCGAGGAGTGATGCGTGGTGAATATTGTTGAATAATCCCCAGTTCGTCACAAAATTCAAACACCTTAGTGTCCTTGAATTCAGCTCCACAGTCGCTTCTAATTTTCTTTAGTTTGCGACCTTGTTCGTTCTGGATTCTTTTAACAATAATCTTGAATTCATCAAAGGTTTCATTCTTATGAGATAGAAATGCAACCCAAGTGAACCTGGTGTAATCATCTACCATAACTAAAGAATACTTCTTACCAGCAACCGTGGGTTGTTGAATTGGTTCGAATATATCCATATGAATTAAATCAAGTGGAGCTTTAGTGAGAATATCTCGAGATGATTTATGGTGAACTTTCGTTTGTTTACCCTTTTGACAGGCACCACATACACCATCAATCTTTGCATTGACTTTGGGAACGCTTCTAACAAGTTCTTTGTTAATGATCTTAGTTAGAAGACGATAATTGATGTGACCAAAATGCTCATGCCAAAGATGTCTAGATTCCACCTTAGTCAAATAGCAACAGTTTCCGAACTGAGTATCCAGAAGATAATAGTTATTTTTACTATGAGTTCCCTGAAAAATTACTTTCCCAATTTTGTCTACAATGTCACATCCATTTGCATCAAAGACAACTCGATGTCCTTTGTCACAAATTTGACTAATAGAAAGAATATTTGCATTCATACTTTTTACGTATACTGCATCATGGATTTCAGGTACGCCGGGTAGTTTGATCGTCCCCTTCTTGCTTATGTAGCAACAACTTCCATCTCCAAATGTTACCGGTCCTCCTTCATAGTCGTTTGAATAAACAAACCATGTGAGATCACATTTCATATGTATGCTACATCCACTGTCAAGAACCATTGAAAGGGTGATGATGATTTTAAAGAAAAAGCTCCCATACTATTAGTACTTTCCTGTTTAGGGTTTCCCGTTAGTTTTATACATCCTTTTAGTGAAGCAACCAGTTGTTTAGTTTTCTTATGAAGATTACTTGCAACTTTTAGGCTCTTTTGGAAGGACATATAAGTATGTTGAAAGTGATTGAAGGAATCACAAAACAAACATGGGCCAACACCTTTAAGCTCGTCTGAGCAGTTCTGATTCATATCAGTTTTCACAACATCTGAACGTTGATTATCATCTGATTTACGATTGTTCTTCATAGAAGAACAACTGGAGTTATTCAAATCCATCAAAGGAATTTTGATAGATTTCAAATCCTTAAGTATTGCGATTTCTGCAACAAGATCAGAGTTGATCCGGATTTGTCCATCCAACTTTTTCTGGAGAATAACCAGTTTAGTAGAACTTTATATGCGATTGGTTTTTAATCCTGGTGAAGCATTTATAGAGACTTTACTGTCCATATAATCAGATCGCTTACAAACACAGACTTATAAGGTATTTAAACGTGTTTGCCTGCTCTGATACCAATTGAAAAATCGGGGGTATAACAACCACACCCAATATTTCGATTAGCAATATGTATGGACTAACTCCAATATACTTTCAAGAGAATCAACTAGGCTCAAACTTAATAAAGTATATCAAAGAGTTATATCTCTCTTTCTTGATTCAATTCTTACTCAAGCAAATGGAAATCTGCGAGTCTAATTGAATACAAGAGAAATCACTTGAACGGTACCAAAGACCAATGTTCAAGTATCAATCAATTTCAATCAACAACCAAAGGTTGGATTTCCAAATTGATTGATTCAAATGCACAACCTGTGATATTTCAATTATAAAGATAAACAATATAATGCGAAAAAGAAATAACACAGACACCAGAAGTTTTGTTAACGAGGAATCCGCAAATACAGAAAAACCCCGGGACCTAGTCCATATTGAACACGCATTGTATTAAGCCGCTACAGACACTAGCCTATTACAAACAAACTTCGGTCTGGACTGTAGTTGAACCCAAACCAATCTCACACTGGTCCAAGGTACAATTATGCTCCTACATCTCTGATCCATCAGGATAATACGCACTTGATTCCCTTAGCTGATCTCACCCACAACTAAGAGTTGCTACGACTCAAAGTCGAAGACTTTAATAAACAAATCTGTATCACACAGAAAAGTGTAGGTAATAGATAAATCTGTCTCCCACAGAAATACCTATGAGTTTTGTTCCGTCTTTTGATAAATCAAGGTGAACAAGAACCAATTGATAACCCGGACTTATATTCCCGAAGAACAACCTAGTATTATCAATCACCTCACAATAATCTTAATCGACGCGGCGAAAGAAGATATTGTGGAATCACAAACGATGAGACGAAGATGTTGTGATTACTTTTATACCTTTCCTATCGGAGATATCAATCTCAAGCCAATCGTTACGATTGTACTCAGTACGATAGAAACAACAAGATCAGATCGCACAACTACAAGAAAGTAGTATGGGTTTGGCTTCACAATCCCAATGAAGTATTCAAGTTGTTAACCTACAGGGTCTCGATAGAAACCTAAGGTTAAAAGAGAATCGACTCTAGATTATACAACTAGTATCACACAGGATGTGTGGGGATTAGGTTTCCCAGTTGCTAAAGTTCTCTTTTAAATAGTTTTTCAAATCAGGGTTTGCAATCAATGTTAGCTTAGTAACAAAGCATTCAATATTCACCGTTAGATGAAAACCTGATTAGATTCAAGCTAATATCTTTCAACCGTTAGATCGTAAACTTAGCTTGTTACACACAAAAGAAATGCACATTTTAGGTTTGTGTAACCGTACCCAAACATGTACATTTGTTGGTTCAACAGTAGTTAACCAAATGGTTAGCCATATGAGCACTTTCATATCAACCATATTATTCTTCACCATAACTAGTGTTAGAGCATAGATCGGTCGACCTCGCATGCGTTGCTATCTCAAGCATGTTTGTCAATGCTAGTGATCAAAACTATGAGTCTTGATTTCTAGCCTACATAGCTAAGTCTCGGACTAGGATAGAAAAGTGTAGTTGAGCTCAAGGACTTCATGGCGATTCATCATACAACGAAGAATATCTACTCAAGGAACCGTGGAACTTCATCAACAAAAAGGTATGTGGAGACTTGAACTTATCTATCACTCAAAAGTCTATCTCTTCTATCTCCTACTTTTTATGAGACAAAAGTTGTATAGTATATAGACTGGATCTTACACATTTGATATTTCGAGCCGAGTATATCTCGCCTATCTATATCTCGAAATCATGTGTTGGTAAAGCGTTTCGCTTTGATCAAGTTTATCTTCACCTAGTGACGAAAGTCATGAAAAGTTTCAATTACTTTGAGAATTGCTCTGACGTGAAACGGTCTGTGAATAACGGCTATATAACATCCTCTGAGAATGTGTCAATGATTGGAATGAGAGTTTAGATTACATAACCATGTATTCCTTAATCCGAAGTTTTCGAACTTTGTTGATTGAGAGAAACCGGAGGAATTGGCTTTGCCAAGTCCGCGAACTGACGGAAGTTCTTGTACCGAGAATTTCTGCTGGGATTTTCCAAAAACTCGTTTGCGTGTAAGTCCGCGAACTGGCGAAAGTCTCTTTGCCGAGATTTTCTGCTGAGTTTGGAAAACTCTACCGGTTGTCTTAAGTCCGCGAACTTGTTTGTGATCTTAAGAGGTTATGATCTAAAGATGTGCTCTGAACATGAAAATTAAATGACTAAGGAATGCTTTATGAAAACCGTGGATATAAAGTTCATGAGCCGATTTAATCGAATCGAATCATCTTTGTTTCAATTGTGTCTTGTGTAGTTACATAAGATCTCATATCAATTGAACAACTCTCTCACTAGTTCATTTGAGTCAATTGAACTAGTTACGGTGAAGAAGAACAAGGTTAATATTAAATGCTAATATGGTTAACCTTTTGGGTTACTATGTTGAACCAACATACACGTACACGTTTGGGCATGATTTTCACAAACCCAGTAAACGTCTACCCAAGTGTGTGTGACAAGCTAAGTTTTCGATCTAACGGTTGAGAAATATTAGCTTGAATCTAAATCAGGTTTTCATCTAACGGTGAATATGGATTGCTTTGTAACTAAGGCAAAACCCTGATTTGAAGACTATATAAAGGAGACATCTAGCATTGTGCAAAACTAATCCCCACACGTCTGTGTGATACTAGTGCGCTAGCTAGAGTCGCTTCTCCTTTAACCTTTGGTTTTCTTCTCTAAAACCAGGTTAACGACTTAAAGACTTCATTGGGATTGTGAAGCCAGACCGATACTACTTTTATCGTAGTTGTGTGATCTGATCTTTCATCTTCTATCGTACGAGTACATTCTTTGATTGGATTGAGATCGTGAGAGTTCTCCGATAGGCAAGATAAACAAGTCACAAACATCTTCGTCTCATTGTTTGTGATTCCTCGACAAACCGCCTCTGTAGTCAGGAAAGATTGTAGAGAGGTGATTGATTAATCTAGGCTGTTCTTCGGGAATATAAGACCGGATTATCAACTGGTTCATGTTCACCTTGATTTCATATCTTAAGACGGAACAAAACCTAGGGTTTATCTGTGGGAGACATATTTATCCTTTGATATACTTTTCTGTGTGAGACAGATTTGTTTATTATCAAGTCTGCGATTTTGGGTTGCAGCAACTCTTGGTTGTGGGTGAGATCAGCTAAGGTAATCAAGTGTGCAGTATCATGCTGGGATCAGAGACGTAGGAGTACAAATGTACCTTGGATCAGTGGGAGACTGATTGGGGTTCAACTATAGTCCAGTCTGAAGTTAGCTTGGAGTAGGATAGTGTCTGTAGTGGCTTAATACAGTGTGTATTCAATCTGGACTAGGTGCCGAGGTTTTTCTGCATTTGCGGTTTCCTCGTTAACAAAACTTCTGGTGTCAGTGCTATTTCTTTTCCGCATTATATTTTATATAATTGAAATAATACAGGTCGTGCGTTCGTGATCATCAATTGGAAATCCAACCTTTGGTTGTTGATTGACATTGATTGATCTTTGGATATTGGTCTTTGGTACCGTCCAAGTTATTCCTTGTATTTGATAAAGACTCGCTATTGATTTTAGCTTGAGTAAAAATCAAATCAAGAGAGAGATATTAACTCCTTGAAATGCTTTTATCTAGATTGAGTATGTCTGTCTAGTTGATTCTCTATCAAAGTATTTTAGAGTTAGTCCATACAGATTGCTAAGAGAAATATTGGGTGGTGTTGTTAGACCACCGCTTTTTCAATTGGTATCAGAGCAGGCAAACACGTTTAAGACCTAACAAGTCCGTGTTTGTAGCGATCTGACTCTACGGACAAAGGTGCTATCTCTATTAACGTACCACCAGTCTTTGGTGGCTCCAATTACTTATGGTGAAAAATTTATATGCGAGATTTTCTTCAATCGCGTGATTTTCAATCATGGGTATATGTGGTTAATGGCTATGATGCTCCCGTTGTGGCAGTCGGTGATGTAAACGTCCCCAAACCTATTGGTGAATACTCCGCTGTTGAGATAACTGTTGCAAAGCAAAATTCCGACGGTTTGAATGCTATCATACATGCCATTACCCCAAATCTTCAGCATCATGTGACCAACTGCACTAGATCTAAAGATGCTTGGGATATCTTAGAAACCATATTTGAAGGCAACTCCAGTGAAAAGGATGCTAGGCTTCAAAACCTTAATTCCGATTGGGAGAACCTTCGTATGGCATATGAAGAAACATTTGATGAGTTTAATCACAAAGTTTCTGAAATTGTTAATGCATCTTTTGCATTGGGTAAGACTATTCCTGAAAAGGACATTGTGATGAAAATTATCAGATCGCTTCCATCTAGATACGAGTCTAAGAAGCATGCCATCGTTGAGGGGAATAACCTCGATAATATTTCCAGAAACACCTTGGTTGGAAAGCTTAAGATCTTTGATCATGAGCATACATCCAAAGTCGATAAGGATGTTGCCTTTAAAGCACAGAAGAACACTAAATTACTGGTCAAAGGTAAGAGTGTTCATGTCTCTGAGGATGATCAGTCTGAGGATGATTTTTCGGATGAAGATCTTGACAAATCAGTCTCCTTGATCACAAGACAGTTTAAGGATCTTCTATTGAAGAGAAGTAAACGGTTTTCAAGAGACAAACCTAAGTCATCAGACAAACCTCACGGTCGCGTACCTCCTAAAAACAGGGATGCTGACGAGGACATGCCTCAGTGCTTTAAGTGTAAGGGTTTTGGCCATTTTGCTAACGAATGCCCAAATCATAGAAAATACACTGGGAACAAAGGTCTAGCTGTAACACTTGATGAAATGTCTGAAACCTATGATTCTGATGAAGATATGAAATCAAATGTAGGGCTTATTTGTGAAAACATCGATCTTGATACTTGTAGCAATACATATATCAACCTCGATGGGTTTGGAGAAGAGGGAAACCCAATAAAGCTGGAAGATTCTTTGAATCCGATAACTGGAAACCATTTCAGTGATGTTTCAGGATCAACTGTATGTCTGTCTGCTTGCACATCTCAGATGCCTTAATACTATCCAAGTTTTACATGCTCGTTTTGTTCGATGAAGGGACACGAACTATCAAGGTGTTACAAATACAAGCACCAAATAAGGCACGCCAACAAACTTCAACGAAGAGCAGATAGATTAGCAAGGAAGCTGAAACTTGCTCAGAAGACCGCCGAGGTATGTAGGATCTTATCTTCGTCTAAGAAGTTGGTTTCCAAGGATAGAATAAGACCATTTGAAAAGAAAATATGGTCAAATCGTTTTGATAGAAAAATATCAGAGGATTCCTCCTATGAGGAAAAATATGGACAAATTGTTGTTCATCGCAACACAACTTGATTGTGTTGTTGGGAAAATCTTGTCTCATGTGCCTGTTCGAAAAGAGACAAGATTGAGTGCTGATCCAGGCTTCAGAAGAGTTTTTCCTTTTTTTCTTAGGTTTGTTATTTTTTTTGCCTATCAAATAAAAGAAAGGGTTATTATCGACAATTCTACTCTTTATAGGGTTTTAGAGTTGGGTGTATACGAACCTGTCAATAGGTTTCTAACCCTACATTCCTTTTTCCTCTTGACATCCTATATAAGACTGCTTGTTGAGTTATGTGATTCAATCACACAAATCCATTTGTTATAACTGTTCTCAAAGCACTATGTCGTCAGATGGAAAGGATGTCAACATGATTGTTAAGTCTTCAATCAAGGAAAAAGAAAAATCTCTTGTTTCTAAGTCCCTGAAAAGAAAAAGAAGGAATACAAGAAAACCCAGGGCTGTTCCTTCTAACTCTCAGAAGTTTTCTGATGTTCTTGATGAGTTAAAGGAAATAAGAAGGGAGATTAATGAAATTAAGACGTTCGTGTCTAAATCTTTGGAAATTCAGAGGACCCTAATTCGACCTCTTCAGCCAAGATAGTTCGTGGGTATTGACACTTATCTCCGTGAACCTTATGTCCCAATGGTTATCGATAACAAGGAGCTCGGGAATGATAAAGAATTTCTCAAAGGAATTGTTGCCTAGTATATCTTCTTTTTGGTTTAGTTGGAAGAATAACTAGTGCTTTGAATAACGATGATTGTGACTACACATAGCTATTTTTGTTTTCATCTTCTTATGTTATTTTTTAGGTTTATTGGTTTTAAATTCTAAAAATATTTGGAGGATGATGTTATTGCAGTATTGATCGTTATGATTTTGTGATATTGCAATTTGATTATGGGATATGTATTGTTTGCGTCCGTGAAATTGAAGGTCCCATATTGCTGTCAAAAGTAAAGTCGTTCATGAATTGGTATTCGTATTGATGAAAGGACGAATGGACTTTTGACAATTACAAAAGTTATGCCTATGCAGTCATGTGTTTGATGGAAAATAGGATAAATCTTTTGTTTGACAAGGACAAAGTCTATTATGTCGTTATGATGGAAAATAGAATAGATCCGTGTATGTTATCCACGGTATTGATCTTCATTGATCCATTTTCTTATGTTTTACCGTGAAGGCTCCATTGTGTGTCTTATGTTGAGCACGATACAACTAAGTCGATTATTCTTATTAGCTTTGTTGGTTGTTCCATAAGATGCTATATGTTGAGCATTATGAACTAAATTAATCATCTTGGTTGGTTATTTAGTTATTTGCTCCGAAAGTCTTCTTTTGTCAAGCAAATCATTTGACAATTAAATTGATTACTTTTGTGATTAGTTTGGTTGTTTGTATTCCAATTAGATTAATTATAAGTTCTCTTGTAATTATTCTAGTTGAGTTTTCATATATTCCACAAGTTCTTGTGTTGAGTATATGAACGGCTATACAAATCATGTTCTATTGGTTAATGTGGTCGTATATTCCGTAAGGTTTTTCCTTATGTTGAGTATTTGAACGATTAAGGTAGTCATCTCCGTGTGGTAATCTTAGTCGTAGCTCCGTAAGTTTACTTATGTTTAGCACCTTCAATTAAATTGATCACTTTTGGGGTTTGATTTAGTTGTGTATTCCAATTAAATTAATAATGGGTTTTCTTGTGATTAATTTGTTTGAGTTTTGGATATAGAAAATCATTTTTATGTTTTTTGGTGTCCAATTTAAAAATCCTTCTTTTCTTTTGAAATTAAGGTCACTCTTGTTGTTATTCCGGGAATGACATCAAATGGGGGAGAGTTCTTTTGAACTTGTGTTTAATGGTAATATCTTGCGGGGTGTGCGGCTGTGGAATTTTATAGGGGTTATCTTGTATCTTAAAACTCCTTGATGAATGCATTTAGCTTCGGCTTTATGATTGTATCTAAATTAAGTTGGTATGTATTTTTATTTTATTCTATGAAATGTCTCTTGTGGAAATTTCATTATGATTCCGTTCTTGTACCTTTGCCAATTTTATTGACAAAAAGGGGGAGAAATATTGTAGTTCACACTACAAATACATATGGTTTTTGGATCATTGTGTAAGTGGGAGTGGTTTCCATGATCGAGATGGAGTATTGACTAAGGGAAAGTGATACATATCACGATAGTGTTATTGTTAAATTCGTGATACAATTGGACTTTGATGTTACATAATAATACTACGACATTGTATAATAATGATCGAGAATCTCGATTTCTCTCATTGTTATAGCTACGGATATTCAACAACGGTGATGCTAAACTTACAACCTTTGCGATCATTGGAGTACTTGGAAGGACGAAGATTCCAGGGAACGTGGAAGATTAGAATATGGAATAGGAGCCACTAAAGTTTATCTTTTTTGTATTCCATATGTATTAATAGTTTTGTCACTAAAATTGACAAAGGGGGAGATTGTTAGAGCATAGCTCGGTCGACCTCACATGCGTTGCTATCTCAAGCATGTTTGTCAATGTTAGTGATCAAAACTATGAGTCTTGATTTCTAGCCTACATAGCTAAGTCTCGGACTAGGATAGAAAACTGTAGTTGAGCTCAAGGACTTCATGGCGATTCATCATACAACGACGAAGATCTACTCAAGGAACCGCGGAACTTCATCAACAAAAATGTATGTGGAGACTTGAACTTATCTATCACTCAAAAGTCTATCTCTTCTATCTCCTACTTCTTATGAAACAAAAGTCATATGCTATATAGACTAGATCATACACATTTGATATTTCGAGCCGAGTATATCTCGCCTATCTATATCTCGAAATCATGTGTTGGTAAAGCGTTTCGCTTTGATCAAGTTTATCTTCACCTAGTGACGAAAGTCATGAAAAGTTTCAATTACTTTGAGAATTGCTCTTACGCGAAACGGTCTGTGAATAACGTCCTCTGATAATGTCTCAATGATTGGAATGAGAGTTTAGATTACATAACCATGTATTCCTTAATCTGAAGTTTTCGAACTTTGTTGATTGAGAGAAACAAAGGAATTAGCTTTGCCAAGTCCGCGAACCCAGTCCGCGAACTGACGGAAGTTATTGTACCGAGAATTTCTGCTGGGATTTTCTAAAAACTCGTTTGCGTGTAAGTCCGCGAACTGGCGAAAGTCTCTTTGCCGAGATTTTCTGCTGAGTTTGGAAAACTCCACCGGTTGTCTTAAGTCCGCGAACTTGTTTGTGAGCTTAAGAGGTTATGATTTAAAGATTTGCACTGAACATGAAACTTAAATTACTAAGGAATGCTTTATGCAAAACGTGGCTATAAAGTTCATGAGCCGATTCAATCGAATCGAATCATCTTTGTTTCAATTGTGTCTTGTGTAGTTACATAAGATCTCATAGCAATTGAACAACTCTCTAACTAGTTCATTTGAGTCAATTGAACTAGTTACAGTAAAGAAGAATAAGGTTAATATGAAATGCTCATATGGTTAACCTTCTGGGTTACTATGTTGAACCAACATACACGTACACGTTTGGGCATGATTTTCACAAACCCAGTAAACATCTAATTGAGCATGTGTGACAAGCTAAGTTTTCGATCTAACGGTTGAGAAATATTAGCTTGAATCTAAATCAGGTTTTCATCTAATGGTGAATATGGATTGCTTTGTAACTAAGGCAAAACCCTGATTTGAAGACTATATAAAGGAGACATCTAGCATTGTGCAAAACTAATCCTCACACGTCTGTGTGATACTAGTGCGCTCGTTAGAGTCGATTCTCCTTTAACCTTTGGTTTTCTTCTCTAAAACCAGGTTAACGACTTAAAGACTTCATTGGGATTGTGAAGCCAGACCGATACCACTTTTATCATAGTTGTGTGATCTGATCTTGCATCTTCTATCATACAAGTACAATCTTTGATTGGCTTGAGATCGTGAGAGTTCTCCGATAGGCAAGATAAAGAAGTCACAAACATCTTCGTCTCACTGTTTGTGATTCCTCGACAAACCGCATGTGTAGTCAGGAAGGATTGTAGAGAGGTGATTGATTAATCTAGGATAATCTTCGGGAATATAAAACTGGATTATCAATTGGTTCCTTCATATCTTAAGACGGAACAAAACCTAGGGTTTATCTGTGGGAGACAGATTTATCCTTTGATCGACTTTTCTGTGTGAGACAGATTTTTTTATTATCAAGTCTGCGATTTTGGGTTGCAACAACTCTTGGTTGTGGGTGAGATCAACTAAGGGAATCACGTGCGCAGTATCCTGCTGGGATCAGAGGCGTAGGAGTACAACTGTATCTTGGATCGGTGGGAGACTGATTGGAGTAGGCTAGTGTCTGTAGCGGCTTAATACAGTGTGTATTCAATCTGGACTAGGTCCCGGGATTTTTCTGCATTTGCGGTTTCCTCGTTAACAAAACTTCTGGTGTCTGTGTTATTTCTTTTCCGCATTATATTTTATATAATTGAAATAATACAGGTTGTGCGTTCGTGATCATCAATTAGAAATCCAACCTTTGGTTGTTGATTGATATTGATTGATCCTTGGACATTGGTCTTTGGTACCGTCCAAGTTATTCCTTGTATTTGATAAAGACTCGCTATTGATTTTAGCTTGAGTAAAAATCAAATGAAGAGAGAGATATTAACTCCTTGAGATACTTTTATCTAGATTGAGTCAGACTTTCTAGTTGATTCTCTAGCAAAGTATTTCGGAGTTAGTCCATACAGGTTGCTAAGCGAAATACTGGGTGGTGTTGTTAGACCCCCGCTTTTTCAACTAGTTCAAATGACTCAAATGAACTAATTAGAGAGTTGTTCAATTGCTTAGATCTTATAGAAGGATACAAGACACAATCGAAGCAAAAACGATTTGATTCACTCGAATCCATTCATGAACTTTATAGCCACAGTTTGCAAACTTGCATTCCTTAGTTAATATAAGTATAAGTTCACGAATAATCGCTTTTAGAATATAACCAACCTAAGTACGCGAACCAGGTACGCGGACTTAAGTACCCGGAATAAGTTTGTAAATAGTTCACAAACTCCTGCAGATTTTCTCGGGAAGAGAAACTCCGACAGTACGCGGACTGGGTTCGCGGACTCTGTTCCGGTTTCCTGAGCAGCAAAGTACGCATACTTTGGTTCAAGGAATAAGGACTTATACATGTATGTGTTTCCACACAATGCTTATATCCAACAATGGTTTTATAATATAAACTCTCGTTTCAATCATTGAAACATTCTTAGAGGACGTTATATAGTTGTTATTCACAAACCATTTTTCGTCAAAGATATTTTCAAGTGATTGAAACATAACATGACTTTCGTCACTAGGTAAAGATGAACTTGGCCAAAGCGAAAGCTTACCAACACATATTTCGAGAAATAGATAAGCGAGATAAACTCGGCTCGAAATAGCAAATGTGTATAATCAAAGTCTATATAGCAAAACGAATTTTGTATCAAGATAGGAGATATAGTAGATAGAATTTTGAATGATATATAAGTTCAAGTCTACACATACCTTTTAGACGATGAAGTTCCACCAGTTCCTTGAGTAGTTCTTCGTCTTGTATGATGATCTCCATGGAGCTCTTGAGCTCAACTACACTTTCTATCCTAGTCTGAGACTTAGCTATAGTAGACTAGAAATCAAGACTTATAATTTTGATCACTAACATTGACAAACATGCTTGAGATAACAACGCATGCGAGTTCGACCGAGCAGTACTCTAGCATTTTGTTATATAAGTGAAATATCACAGGTTATGCGTTGAATCGATCAATTGGGAAATCCAACCTTTGGTTGTTGATTGAAATTGATTGATCCTTGAACATTGGTCTTTGGTACCGTTCAAGTGATTTCTCTTGTTTTCAATTAGACTCGCAGATTTCTATTTGCTTGAGTAAGTATTGAATCGAGAAAGTGAGATATAACTCTTTGATATACTTTTATTAAGATTGAGTCTGACTGTCTAGTTGATTCTCTTGAAAGTATATTGAAGTTTGTCCATACAGATTGCTAAGTGAAATATTGGGTGTGGTTGTTAGACCCCCACTTTTTCAATTGGTACCAGAGCAGGCAAACACGTTTAAAGACCTTACAAGTATGTGTTTGTAGCAATCCAAGTCTGTGGACAGAATCTCATCTCTGACATATACGCATACCAAGATGCCTTCCAAAGCTTTTAACTATGTCAAATGTCTTGGGATCACCTCAAAGGATTATTCCTTAGCTGATTCTTCCGAATCCCGAGGTAGAAATGTAGCTCTATCAAATGTTGATATTTGTCCCTCTAATAAGACATTCGATACCATCGCAAAAGCTGAAATGGAGCTCACCAGAATCTTAAAAAATTCTACTAAGGCTATTGATTTTCAGAATCATTCTCAGCTTATTGATAAATTTGAAAAGTCTTTTGGTCGAGAACGGGAACTCTATAATATAATTGAGTCCTTCTCTAACAATATCGAAAAAATTATTCAAGAAACTACTCTATAGTGCGAAAAGATTAGTGTTCTCGGGGATATTGTCAAGGAAGATTCAATTAGAGAAAAACGTTTGATCGAGGCGCATTCATTAGATCTAAACAGACTTCGTGTCGAAAAAGAGAAACGAGAAGCCACTACACCATATCCTGGTTTTTGCAACGCCAGAATTTTTGATGACCAAATCCGTTGCACATCAAAAAATCCGTTGCATCAATTACAAATTAATTCATAATAATTGAGAGTAATTTTTGCACTGTTGATATAGGTTGCGATCCTACGGTTATTATAAATTGTATTATTTTAAAGAGTTTTTATCTATTTATCTTTTTTCTAAAGAACCCACAATTGGGGATACCTTTAATGAAACTTTTCGTTCATTACTACTGATTACAAGGTATATTTTCGTTCACTCTCGTCTAGCCAATGTCTTCTATATATGTTTGGTTTACAGATTATAAGAGACTTTTCAGTCCATATGCTTCGTAGACGCATGTTTGACGTAAGACGGGTTTAGGTTTATTTGTAATCCTTGCGAAAATTAAAAAAGTGGGGTCGTTCTTTTTTGTTTAGAACTGTATACAAGGGTTTATACAGACTAATGATTGAATATTTATTGTTGATCTTATGTTTTTATGGAGTTTTAGATTTTGGATATTTTTTTTAATGCAAGTGGAAACTACCCATACTGGTGGAGGGGTTTATATGACTTGGCTATAAATATGGTGGAGGGGTTTATATGACCATACAGAGTATGTGATGGTGCTCATTTTTAATGTGGTAGTAAATATGACTTGGCTATTTGAGCGTACACCTTTAATGAAAATAGCTTTTTCTTTTTATATGTGGCAGGAGTTGTTAATGGGGATGTGGTTACTCAAGGGTCTCAATTTTCTTTAAAGGATGTCGAGGTGTTGGTTGGTGAAGTTGAAATGGATGCAGTAAGATTCGATTTCACATTTCTTAAAACTTGCCGGTCTAATATTCTGGATTAATATACCTTCATTTGGTTAATTTAATGGAGTGTCTTTAGAATGGTGGCTACTCATGTTGAAGCTGCTATTGACTGACTGTATCCAACTGATAGCAAAGAGTTCGCCAAACACATATTTTACACTGTTTTCGTGGGAACTGAAATTAGGTTGGACTTGAGGCGAAACCCAATGCCTTACTCTTTTCTTTAAGTTCATATTAGATGTATATCAAGATCATTGTATCATTGGCTTATTTGGATTTACAAAGCATCCACTGGCACTTCAACTTGTTTTCTGTTTTTTCTACAGTCTGATGCCACAAGGACGCGTTCAAAGCTACAAGCCGCCGAAATCGGTTCTTCTCACCTTGTTGTTTCGATGAACAGTGTTATACATGAAGAACTGAATTTTTGACAACCATCCAGTGTTTATTAGGTACTAGTTCATTGAATGTAGAAGCTGAATTCCCGACAGCTGCATAGCCTATCGGCATCTGGTTCATTGTAAATCACCTCTTAACTTTTGTAATGTTGGTATTACTTTACATCTTAATTAGTATTGTTTTTACTCTTAATGTTACTATCTTTTGGTTTGTTCCATAAACACGGGAGATAAATCTATGGATATGGAGTTGCATCAAAATGTTAATGCAATTGTAAATCTTGTCAAAGATAACCACTTGGTAAGTATTGTGTTGCAGATGTACCATGTAGATATGTATTAAGAATATTGTATCATTAGCTTATTTGGATTTACAAAGCATCCCCTGGCATTTAAACTTGTTTTCTGTTTTTTCTGCAGTTCAGATGTCAGAAGGACGCGTTCAAGCTACAAGCCACTGAAATATTGAACTGGGACCTGAACTCAACAGGGGTAAAGCAGAGTTGGAATGACTGAAGAGAAAAACTGGCCGAAGAAGTCACTTCTCCCTGCATGAACAATCAAAATCAGGTTGGTCACTTCTCTTTGCGTTTGCACAATGTAAACTGAATACTTCGTCGTCCAAAATGAATTCATGTTGTCTCTGATTCTCTGTTATCTAGATACCTTATGAAGAAATACTTCTTCGATGCAAGAAAGGAAGCTAGCTGAAATGAAGAAATACTTCTTATGAGGATCCAAGTGGTGGAGCAAGGAAGAGCTTAAAGGCTCTTATGAAGCATATCAGGGCCAACAGTTTGCCTATTTTATTCGATTTCTACTTACTAACAAGTGGGTCTCTACTAGGGCCATGGAGATGTATTCCTCCATCTATTTGATTTGATTTACAATCAACTAAGTTTTTGACTTGTTATTTGCGGTTAGAACGATCTTCAGATAGATATCACTTCTGTTATTGCAATCGTTTAGAATCATGCAAAAGGTGTTTTATAGCTTGGACGTTTTTATTTACGTACATCCCTTGCTTGTCTATATGATGCAGATTGCATGTTACTACAATTTGGAGGATACACTCTTGTGAAGAACTCAATGGACCTGTTTCAAAGCTTTGGGTTTGACGCATATCCAGTAGTCATTGGCCTTATCCTCTTTCAGGTATTATTGTCCCATAGTCTGGTCATAGAAGCTGACCCTGAAGGTGCATCCACTAGTATATAAGTTCTATACATGTTGGAACCTTTTTTTTCGTCAACAAAATTTCTCATGAAAATAACAATTTATTCTCAACAGTAGCTGACCCATACCCACTTACTTGTGCTGAATGATTGGTCAGTATATAGTGTGGTGGCTCACTTACCCACTTTCCTTAACTTGTAAAGAGTTAACGTTTGTTTTTGGATGAAAACCATTCTTGGAATTAGCTTTTAATTTCTTAGAAATGCTCAAAGCATTATATTAGTGGGGTTCTGCAGCTGTTCATAGTAAATATGTTGCATTTCTAAAAGCTGTATGTTGCGGCATCTTATGTTTCGCTGATGTTAGGATCAGTGTATACCATGATTACATTATCTTTAGTGGCCCACATGGTGAAGTATTGCAGGTGAAACCTTGAACTGTATGAAAAAATTTGAACTTTTTAAATTAGGTTTGTAAAGGAATTTCATATTGAGCATTACTCTAGCGTGGAAAATGTCCGACTTGTTTGCAGCTGTTGATGGTAAGAAAGGTGGTATATATATTCAGAAAATTTCTGCAGAATATATATTCAGGTGCAGAAATATGCCAGAATTAACGCCGGATTTATTTTTTACCGGTAAATAGTTTGCAACGTATATAAATGTTGCTCAAATTCGTTTAATACGTTGCCCAAATTAGTGTAAACGTTGCATAAATTCAAGAATCCGTTGCCAAATTGTAAAATAAAACGTTGCTGAACCAGTTGAGAACGTATATATTCGTTGCACAAATTAATTTGCCCAATGGATTTTGGCGTTGCACCAAAATTTGGTACGCCATATTGCCAACGGATATAAGCGTTGCTTAAATACTTTGCAACGCATATATCCGTAATCGGCTCTTTTGGTGTAGTGAGCATCCCTTATTCTAGCCCAAGAACAGTTCAAATTCTTGGAAAAGGAAAACTCTGTTTTGAGGAAAAATTCTTCTGTACCGACTAATTCTCAATCTGAATTACAACACATGAAGAGATGTTTTCCAAAAGAAGTTTTTGTCAAGAAAGGATTACATGACTTGCAAACTTCTAATACGGCTAGGAATTTAAAACAGGTTCCAGTTAATGTCTCTCCTCCACGAACCTGTTCATTCTGTGGGAAAAAGAATCACTATGCTATTCATTGTTTTGCTAGGAGAAAACAAATTTCTAATCTTCATAATTTGTTTCTTTCTACTATCAATGGAGTAAATCGTCTGACGACTTCTACAGTGAATCTCGTGCCCACAGAATACCAGAAACCTTATAAAAATGATCTATCTTCTAGAAATCATCACAGGTTACAAGTTCATCTCAATGATATAAATTCTTGTGCCACTGATGAACACACTTCCTGTGTTTATAAGAATAAGTCTGGTAAATCTAAGTCTAGGAAATGGTTCTCTCTATACTCTGACCCTCTCGAACCAATCTCAAGAGGTCCTAGATTTTGTCCTCAGAGAAATCCTTCTGACGAAGATGTTAAACAGGTTGGTTCCTACTCATCTGGGGTGAAAGTCAACCGAAGAAGGGAAAAAACACAAAATTCAAACTTTCAGATGATGTATACAACTCCTTCCTCAATGATCGTAGTGGGATTACTTCTCACTCTAGCACCTGATTTCTAGTATCCTTATCCTTGTTTCTAACTTGAGAGTTGCAAGGATGATGATTGAGAAAGACTCAAGTGTGTTGTATAATACTTTTTGTTGTTTGTGTTCTTTTTGCTGCCGGTCCACAAACGTCGTGTCTTCCTCTTGCGAGTTCATAGGGTTTCCATAACAAGAGTTCTTTCTCCTGTTCATAAACATATATATATATATATATATATATATATATATATATATATATATATATATGTTTATTATCATCTATATTGTGTTATTCCATCCCTAACAAAAAATTCATATGGAGAACTCTGCAAAATCTCAAGAGATTGTGCATCTTGATATGGAGGAAGACACTCAAGGACGTGAGTCGATTCAAGAGCTGGTTCTAAAGAAGATGCTTGAAAGAAAGGATCACAACTCTTGGATTGATGACTATGTCAAGGATTTAACTCGTTTTCAGAACGATTCAAAGGTCGATTTTGAAAATCTTCAAATGCAAATAAACCAACTCTTAGATGATCAGGCCAGAATCCTTACTAATCAGAATACTCTGATACAGAATCAAAAGAAGCTCATCATGGATTGTGTCAAGGATAGACAACTTTCTCGGGTTGTTGATCGTAAAGTCAGTGTTCTAACTCACGAACATGGAGTGTCTACGGTCAAGAGAGTAAAGGAAATCAGTGATACCTTCTTTGACGGATTCATTGAAAGGTATGAGGTTCTCAGTGAACTTTGATTTTATTTGTCTAGTAAATCTTCTTATGAGAATTTTTATTTCTTGTGTTTTAGGAAGAATAACTAGAGTTTGGAATAGCCATTTATTGTGATTACACATAGCTATGTCCAACGTTTTCATCTTCATTGTTTTAGGTTTATTTGTTTAAATTCTAAAAATTGTTTGGAAGATGATTTTTGCAGTATTAATCTTTATGGTTTTATATATTGCAATTTGTTATGGGATATGTGTGTTTGCGTCCGTGAACTATGATTGTCTCATACCTTGTCAAAAGTTAAGTCGCTCATATGTCGATATGCATGTATTGATAAAAGAATGAATGAACTTTTGACGTTAGAAAAGTTAAAGCCTTTTATGTCATATTTTAATGGAAGAAAGGATAAAACTTTTGTTTACGAGGATTATGTCTATTGTATGTCATTGTGAAAATAGTGATGGAAAATTGGATGAGTCCTTGTATATTCCGCAGTATTGATCTTCCCTGATCCATATTTTTATGTATATACTGTGTGGCTCCATAAGTTCTCTTATGTTGAGCATTTCCGATTAAATTAATCATGGGTTTTCTTGTGGATAATTTAATTGAGTATTTTTGGATTCAAATTCATATTCGTATGTGATTTTTTATGTCCAAAGAAATCCTTCTTTTCTTGTGAAAATAAGGTCGCTCTTGTTGTTCTTTCGGTAATGGCATTTTATGGGGTAGAGTTTTTAATTGAACTTGTGCTTAATTGCCAAATCTTTGTGGGGAGTGCGGCTGTGGAATATTATAGGGGTTATCTTGTATCTTTATAAACTCCTTGATGAAAGCATCTAGCTTCGGATATATGATTGCATCTAAAAAGTTGATATGTGCTTTCTTTTGGTCATGAAATGTCTCTATGGAAATTCATTAGGATCCCACTAGTTTTCGTACCTTTGCCAATTTTATTGACAAAAAAGGGGGAGAATTAATATGTAGTTCACACTACAAATACATATGGTTTTCGGATCATTATGTAAGGGGGAGTAGTTTCCATGTGAGATGGAGTATTGACAAAGGGGGAGTGATACATATCACCATAGTATTGTTGTCGAAGTTGTGATACAATTGAACTTTGATGTTGTGTAATAATACTATGACACTGTGTAACAATGATTGAGAATTCTTGTTTTTTCATTGTTATAGCTACGGATTTTCAACAACGATGATGCTAAACTTACAACCTTTGGAATCATTGGAGTACTTGGAAGTGACGAAGATTTCAAGTAATGTTGAAGAACCAAGGTGATCATGCATGTGGAAGAGAATCTACAAAAGTTTATTTATTTATTTTGTATTCCATATGTATTGATAGGTTTGTCACTAAAATTGACAAAGGGGGAGATTGTTAGAGCATTGCTTGGTCGAACTCGCATGCGTTGCTATCTCAAGCATGTATGTCAATGTTAGTGATCAAAACTATAAGTCTTGATTTCTAGTCTACTATTAGCTAAGTCTCGGACTAGGATAGAAAGTGTAGTTGAGCTCAAGATTCCGTGGCGATCATCATACAAAGACGAAGAACTACTCAAGGAACTTGTGAAACTTCATCGATTAAAAGGTATGTGGAGACTTGAACTTATCTATCACTCAAAAGTCTATCTACTCTATCTCCTATCTTGAGACAAAAGTCGTATTTCTATATAAACTTTGATTATACACATTTGCTATTTCGAGCCGAGTTTATCTCACTAATCTATTTCTCGAAATATGTGTTGGTAAGCTTTCGCTTTGGTCAAGTTCATCTTTACTAGTTACGAAAGTCATATTAAGTTTCAATTACTTGAAAATTACTTTGACAAAAATGGTTTGTGAACAACAACTATATAACGTCCTCTAAGAATGTTTCAATGATTTAAATGAGAGTTTAGAATATATAACCTTGGAAGGATATAAACATTGTGTGGTAACACATACGTGTGTAAGTCCTTATTCCTTGAACCAAAGTATGCGGACTTTGCTGCTCAGGGAACCCGAAACTAAAGTCCGCGTACCAGTACGCACATTGTCGGAAGTTCACGTCCCGTGAATTTCTGCTGGAGTTTGTGAACTGAAAACAAACTTATTCCGGGTACTTAAGTCTGCGTACTAGTATGCGTACTTAAGTTGGTTATTTTCTAAAAACGGTTATTCGTGGACTTAAACTTATATAAACTAAGGAATGCATAATTGCAAACAGTGGCTATAAATTTCATGAATTGATTCGAGTCAATCAAATCATTTTTGCTTCGATTTTGTCTTGTATACTTCTATAATATCTAATCAATTGAACAACTCTCAAACTAGTTCATTTGAGTCATTTGAACTAGTTGTGGTAAAGAAGAATATGGTTGATATGGAAGTGCTCATATGGCTAACCATTTGGTTAACTACTGTTGAACCAACTAAGTGTACATGTTTCGGTACAGTTACACAAGCCTAAATAAACGAGCATTTTATTTGTGTGTAACAAGCTAAGTTCGATTTAACGGTTGAAATATATTAGGTTGAATCTAATCATGTTTTCATCTAACGGTGAATATTGAATGCTTTGTTACTAAGCTAACATTGATTGCAAACCCTGATTTGAAAATCTATATAAAGGAGAACTCTAGCAACTGGGAAACCTAATCCCCACACCTTCTGTGTGATACTAGTTGTATTAGTTAGAGTCGATTCTCCTTTAACCTTAGGTTTCTTCTGGAGACCCTGTAGGTTAACGACTTGAAGACTTCATTGGGATTGTGAAGCCAAACCCAACTATTTTCTTTATAGTTGCGTGATCTGATCTTGCTGTTTATATCGTATTTGAGTACAATCGTAAGATTGGCTTGAGATTAATTTTTCCGATAGGTAAGATATAAAAGAAGTCACAAACATCTTCATCTCATCGTTTGTAATTCCGCAATATCTTCTTTCGCTAGTCGATTAAGATTATTGTGAGGTGATTGATAATTCTAGGCTGTTCTTTGGGAATATAAGTCCGGGTTATCAATTGGTTCCTGTCCACCTTGATTTATCAGAAGACGGAACAAAAACTCATAGGTTTTTCAGTGGGAGACAGATTTATCTATTACTGTAGAGTTTTCTGTGTGATACAGATTTGTTTATTAAAGTCTTCGACTTTGGGTCGTTCCAACTCTTAGTTGTGGGTGAGATCAGCTAAGGGAATCAAGTGCGTAGTATCCTGCTGGGATCAGAGACGTAAGGAGCGTAACTGTACCTTGGATCAGTGTGAGATTGATTGGGGTTCAACTACATTCCAGACCGAAGTTAGTTTGTAGTAGGCTAGTGTCTGTAGCGGCATAATACAATGTGTGTTCAATCTGGACTAGGTCCCGGGGTTTTTCTGCATTTGCGGTTTCCTCGTTAACAAAACTTCTGGTGTCTGTGTTATTTCTTTTCCGCATTATATTTTGTTATGTAATTAAAATATCACAGGTTGTGCGTTTAATCGATCAATTAGGAAATCCAACCTTTGGTTGTTGATTGAAATTGATTGATCCTTGAACATTGGCCTTTGGTACCGTTCAAGTGATTTCTCCTGTATTCAATTGGACTCGCAGATTTCTATTTTCTTGAGTAAATATTGAATCAAGAAAGTGAGATATAACTCTTTGATATACTTTTATTAAGATTGAGTCTGACTGTCTAGTTGATTCTCTTGAAAGTATATTGGAGTTTGTCCATACAGATTTCTAAGCGAAATATTGGGTGTGGTTGTTAGACCCCCGCTTTTTCAACTTCATTTAGGTTTGAGTAACCGTACCTAAACTTGTAAACCTAGTTGGTTCAACAATAGTTAACCAATGGTTAGTCATATGTGCAATTTCATTTCAACCTTATTCATCTTCACCATAACTAGTTCAAATGACTCAAATGAACTAGTTAGAGAGTTGTTCAATTGCTTAGATCTCATAGAAGTATACAAGACACAATCGAAGCAAAATCGGTTTTTATTCACGTGAATCGATTCATGAACATTATAGCCACGGTTTGCAAAGATTGCATTCCTTAATATATATATATATATAAATGTTTTAGTTCATGAACAAACCGATTTTAGAAAGTAACCTACCTAAGTATGCGAATAGGTATGCGTACTTAAGTAACCGGATTGAGTTTGTTTTTCACTTCCAAACTCCAGCAGAAATTCACGGACGTGAACTTTTTGCCAGTACGCGTACGGGTACGCATACTGTCCCGGATTTCCAACAACCGCTAGTACGCGTACAGGTACGCATACTTTGGGTTCCCGGTTTCGGACTTCTACACAAATGTGAAAACACACTATGCTTATATCCAAAGATGATTACATGTTCTAAACTCTCATTTCAATCATTGAAACTTTCTTAGAGGATGTCATATATTTGTTATTCACAAACTATTTTTCATCAAAGCAATTTTCAAGTTATTGAAATAATCAACATGACTTTCGCCACGAGTAAATATGAACTTGGCTAAGCGAAAGCTTACCAACATATATTTCGAGAAATAGATAAGCGAGATAAACTCGGCGCGAAATAGCAAATGTATATAATCGAAGTCTATATAGCAATACGACTTTTGTCGCAAGATAGGAGATAAAATAGATAGACTTTTGAGTGATAGATAAGTTCAAGTCTCCACATACCTTTTTGTCGATGAAGTTCCACCAGTTCCTTGAGTAGTTCTTGGTATTTGCATGATGAACGTCATGGAGTCTAGATCTCAACTACACTTACTATCCTAGTCCGATACTTAGCTATAAGTAGACTAGAAATCAAGACTTATAGTTTTGACAACTAAACTTGAAAAACAAGCTTGAGATAGCAACGCTTGCGAGTTCGACCGATCAGTGCTCTAACAATCTCCCCCTTTGTCAATTTTAATGACAAAACTATCAATACATATGGATTACAAAATAAATAAACTTTGAAGCTTCTCATCCACATGCTTGATCTCCTTGGTTCTTCAACATTACTTGATATCTTCGTCACTTCCAAGTATTCCAATGATTCCAAAGATATTCAATTCAGCATCATCGTTGTTGAAGATCCGTAGCCATAACAATGAGAAAACAATAGCTCTCAATCATTGTTATACAGTGTCATAGTATTATTACACAACATCAAAGTTCAATTGTATCATAACTTCGACAACAATAATATGGTGATATGTATCACTCCCCCTTAGTTAATACTTCATCTCACATGAAAACCACCCCCCCTCCTTACATAATGATCCGAAAACCATATGTACTTTTAGTGTGAACTACACATTAATTCTCCCCCTTTTTGTCAATAAAATTGGCAAAGGTACGAAAACTAGTGGGATCCTAATGAAATTTCCATAGAGACACTTCATGACCAAAATAAATCACATATCAACTTTTTTGGATGCAATCATATAGACGAAACTAAATGCATTCATCAAGGAGTTTATAAAGATACAAGATAACCCCTATAATATTCCACAGCCGCACTCCCCACAAAGATTTGGCAATTAAGCACAAGTTTAATTAAGAACTCTCCCCCATAAAATGTCATTCCCGAAAGAACAACAAGAGCGACCTTACTTTCACAAGAAAAGAAGGATTTATTTGGACATTAACAAATTACATGAAACATGAATTTGTATAAAAAAAAAAACTCAATTAAAGTAACCACAAGAGAACCTATGATTAATTTAATCGTAAATGTTCACATAAGAAAACTTACGGAGCCGCACAGTATTTATATAAAAATATGGATCAGGGAAGATCAATACTTTGGAATACACAAAGATTCATTCTATTCTTTATCACTATTTGCACAGTGACATAATAGACTTAATCTTTGTAAACAAAAGCGCATCCTATCTTCCATCAATATTTGCATAATGACATAATATGCTTAATCTTTTGTTTGTCAAAAGTTCATTCAATCCTTTATCAATACTTGCATATCGACATATGAAAGACTTAACTTTTGACCATGTATGGGACAGTCATAGTTCACGGACGCAAACACACATATCCCGTAACAAGTTGCAATATATGAAACCATAAGATTAATACTGCAAAATCATCTTCCAAACAAACTTTAGAAAATAAATAAATCTTAAAACATTGCAAGCTGAAAAACGTTGGACATATTATGTGTACTCACAATAATGGCGATTCCAAACCCTAGTTATCCTTCTTAAAACACAAGAATAAATTCTCATAAGAAGTTTCCTAGACAAAAGAAAATAAAAACAACTCTTAGAGAACATAATTCGAAAAACATTAAACATGGCCAGCAACCAGAGATTGAACATGGACGAGCTCATCAGTTGCTTTCTTCAATTCGTTTTTCAGAAATTCAAGATTCCTTGTTGCAATTCCAAGTTGTTCACGTATGACCTCAAAATCTCGAAGAAGATTTCCTACCAGTTGTGATGACATCTGAACTGGTAGTTTGTTTTCATGATCAACATCATGATAGCAGGTTATGAAAACGAGGTTCTCGTGAAACTCGATAGTCTTGCCCTTCTCAACTTTTTCTTCCTTGTTTCATCCATTCATTGTGCACACAAAAATTCAGGCGAACTTTTTTGACGTTTTGGAACGTATATGTATATATATATATATGAATGTTTCATAGAAAACCCTAGGGAAACTCGTATATGTTCCATGCAGGTCAGGTGTACGTGCACTTGTGGTTACAAACTTGGTACACGACCAAGAGAGTAGTGGAGCTAAATTTATAAGAAGTCTTGAAGAACTCAAGGACCCATTCTAAGCAAATTGATGACATTCTTAGTTCAAAAGAACATAAGATAATTGTTGATAAGCAACAACTGTTTGGACAAGAAGGAATCCTTCAAGGCAATCAACAAGGAATTATTCTCAAGAGTGGACGATCAAAAACGTTACATCATGTAAAGTACTGGAGCAAGGCTCAACAGTTTTATGATCATCATTACGTAAAGGGAAAATATAATGAAAAGAATAATATAACAACAACTACTTTCTCAAGACAAAAAATCTTCTTGAGAATTATGAGCATCCTTCCACAATTACAAGAAGGATGCTACATTGAGTAGTCAAGTTATATTTTGATGAGCATTTTGCTCATCAAGAATATTGACTTCTTCTCTCTTTCCTTCATGAAGATTTTTAGAAAAAATCAGTAAGATTAGTCAAAAGAGATTTAACCAAAGGAGGACAAGGGATACCTGAAACTGCTGCTTTTCTTGCCTTCTTAATGTTCCGTTTGAGTCTGTTTATGTTGATTTTGAGCTCAAAGACTCGATTATGATATGAATGAAGTCTGGAGCAAACACTTTAGGTTCAAGGCCTTCTTCAGAGAGAGTAAAGGAAATTGAACCTTTTTTCTTTCTCTTGTGCCTTTTTCTCTTCTCAGAGTAATTTAAAGAGTCAGTTGTCCATCTGACGTTCTTCCTTCTACAATTGTAGGCATTTCTTGTCTCAAAATTATAATCTATAAATGACTCATCACGACAGTCAGACTCAACCACACCCAATATTTCTCTTAGCAATCTGTATGGACTAACTCTAATATACTTTCAAGAGAATCAACTAGACAGTCAGACTCAATCTTACGAAAAGTATATCAAAGAGTTATATCTCAATCTCTTAACTCAATCCGCAATCAAACAAACAATAAGTTGCGAGCCCGATTGAATCTAAGAGAGATAACTTGAACGGTACCAAAGACCAATGTTCAAGGATCAATCAATTTCAATCAACAACCAAAGGTTGGATTTACCAATTGATCGATTCAACGTACAACCTGTGATATTTCAATTATATAACAAAATATAATGTGGAAAAGAAATAACACAGACACCATAAGTTTTGTTAAAGAGGAAACCGCAAATTCAGAACAACCCCGGGACCTAGTCCAGATTAAACACACACAGTATTAAGCCGCTACAGACACTATCCTACTACAAACTAACTTCGTCTGGACTGTAGTTGAACCCAAATCAATCTCACACTGATCCAAGGTACAATTGCGCTCCTTACGTCTCTGATCCCAGCAGGATACTACGCACTTGACTCCCTTAGTTGATCTCACCAACAATTAAGAGTTGTTACGACCCAAAGTCGAAGACTTTAATAAACAAATTTGTCTCACACAGAAAAGTCTACAAGAATAGATAAATCTGTCTCCCACAGAAATACCTACGAGTTTTGTTCTGTCTTTTGATAAATCAAGGTGAACATGAACCAATTGATGTACCGGACTTATATTCCTGAAGAACAGCCTAGAAATATCAATCACCTCACAATAATCTTAATCGACTAGCGAAACAAGATATTATGGAATCACAAACGATGAGACTAAGGTGTTTGTGACTACTTTTTTATCTTGCCTGTCAGAGATATAAATCTCAAGTCAATCTTACGATTATACTAAATTACGATAGAAACAACAAGATCAGATCACACAACTACAGAGAAAATAGTTGGGTCTGGCTTCACAATCCCAATGAAGTCTTTAAGTCGTTAACCTACAGGGTCTCGAGAGAAATCTAAGGTTAAAGGAGAATCGACTCTAGGTTACACAACTAGTATCACACAGGAGGTGTAGGGATTAGGTTTCCCAGTTGCTAGAGTTCTCCTTTATATAGTCTCCAAATCAGGGTTTGCAATCTAAGTTACCCTGGTAACCAATGATTCAATATTCGTCGTTAGATGAAAACCTGATTATATTCAAGTTAATATCTTTCAACCATTATATTGAAATTATCTTGTTATACACAAATAAAATGTAACTTCATTTGGGTTTGAGTAACCGTACCTAAACGTGTACACCTAGTTGGTTCAACAATAGTTAACCAATGGTTAGCCATATGAGCACTTTCATATCAACCTTATTCATCTTCACCAAAACTAGTTCAAATGTCTCAAATGAACTAGTTAGAGAGTTGTTCAATTGCTTAGATCTCATAGAAGTATACAAGACACAGTCTAAGCAAAATCGGTTTTGGTTCACTCGAATCAATTCATGAACATTATAGCCACGGTTTGCAAAGATTGCATTTCTTAATATATATAAATGTTTTAGTTCATGAACAAACCGATTTTAAAAAGTAACCTACCTAAGTATGTGAACATGTACGCGTACTTAAGTAACCGAATTGAGTTTGTTTTTCACTTCCAAACTCTAGCAGAAATTCACGGACGTGAACTTTCCGCCAGTACGCGTACGGGTACGCATATTGTCCCGGATTTCCAACAACCGCCAGTAAGCGTACGGGTACGCATACTTTGGGTTCCCGGTTTTGGACTTCTACACAAATGTGAAAACACACTATGCTTATATCCAAAGATGGTTACATGTTCTAAACTCTCATTTCAATCATTGAAGCTTTCTTAGAGGATGTTATATAGTTGTTATTCACAAACGTTTTTCATCAAAGCGATTTTCAAGTTATTGAAATAATCAACATGACTTTCATCACGAGTAAAGATGAACTTGGCCAAAGCGAAAGCTTACCAACACATATTTCGAGAAATAGATAAGCGAGATAAACTCGGCTCGAAATAGTAAATGTGTATAATCGAAGTCTATATAGCAATATGACTTTTATCTCAAGATAGGAGATAGAATAGATAGACATTTGAGTGATAGTTCAAGTCTCCACATACCTTTTTGTCGATGAAGTTCCACCAGTTCCTTGAGTAGTTCTTCGTCTTTGCATGATGAACGTCGTGAAGTCTAGAGCTCAACTACATTTACTATCTAAGTACGAGACTTAGCTATAAGTAGACTAGAAATAAAGACTTATAGTTTTGACAACTAAACTTGAAAAACAATCTTGAGATAGCAACGCTTGCGAGTTCGACCGAGCAGTGCTCTAACAATTACCATGTTTGATATCCATGTAGGTTACTTAGCCTCTTTTATGAATCCCGCTTTCAAGAGTTTTTGTAACTCTTTTTCTACAGCTTCGTGGTATATGTCTGCTACTTTCCGAACACGTTCTCTGAACGGCTTTTCCCGTGATTTGATCTGAATGTGGTGTGATACTACTTCTGGATCGATTCCTGGCATATCTTCCATTTCCAAGCGAAGATGTCTGCATATTCTTTATGTAGCTCATGTAATCTCACTTCCTCTTCTTCTTCTAATAACGTGTCAATGTTTATCATCTTTGGATCTTCTAAGGATCCTATGTTGATATGTTTTGTAGGCTATATAGGTGTGAATGTTGGCTTTGGTGGTTGGAGAGGAGTGACCTTTTGTAATTGTTATTTGGCTGGTGTCTCCGCAGGGATGACAGTGGAGGTACTGGATTCATTTCCTTTGGTGTTGTTCGTAGCACATAGGTCTTTCTATTTGATATCCTTAGCCTCCTCCCTTTTTCTTTTCCTGCCGTTTTGTTGTGCTGTCAAACGTTCTTCGTTTATCCGCACCTCTGCTGAGTTGGGAAACAAAGGTACTGGTGATATGTGAAAACGGTTCCGCGAAGGATATGGACCCAAAGCCTCCCTATGATCACGTTGTAGGGCGATGGTGCATCCACCACACAAAATCTGGTGTTTGTTATCATTGGACCTGCTCGTACCTGCAAAATAATATCTCCTTTGGGCTTGGAAGCAGCGTCATTTGACCGGTTTTCAGCCGTGAAAATATAATTCACTTCCTCACTCAACTAGAAATAAATATAGTATGCGATAAGAAAGAGTTCGTTCCCACAGAGAGGCTTTTGTTGTTATCAATTTTCAGTTTCTTAGTAACCAAAGGGGGGGGGGGGGGGGTTGTTTTACCTAAATAAACAAAGCAATGAAAGTAAATTAAAAGAAATAAAATAATTGAATAATCAATAAGGAGAAGATATTGGTCATGGGATAGTATCATTCACAAACATGTATTTTCATCAATGTCTAGAATTGGAATTCTAATCTCTCATCTATTAGAAGTCCTAGGATATCTTGATCGCAAGAATATCCCGTTTATTTCCCGATTTTATCACAAACAACATTAAAAGATGTTATTGTGAAATCTACCTAGAAAGCAACCTAAAGTGTAAAAGCACAATTAAGTTTAACTCCCTAAGAGCAATAAGCTCTATGAAATAAGACTAATCAATGCAAACAAGCGTGTAAAAGCACTAATTCGTTTTAACAAAGGTTATGATTCATATGCAATTAAAAAGATGTATCACTACAAGTAATAATGGCACTATGCTACTTAGAATCAGGGATAAACAACTATTTCGTATTGAAAACCCTAATCTAGCAATAGAGATGAAGACTAATCTAATTGATTCCGGACTCAACCAAACTAGCATTCAAATCATAAAACAATATCAATCATGAATCATAAACAATAAAGTTTTGAGACAAAACTAATTCATTGATTTAAATAACATGCTTGAGAAATCAACTTTTATCCCATAACCAATAATTGAGTTTAGTTACTCATAATAATGGAGTTCATCATAATCATAATCATAAAATAATTGAAGAAGATGAAAAATAAAACGAAAGCAAACCCTAGTTGTAGCTATCTCCAAAGCTCCAAGAATAATATGTGCTCTAGAATACGTCCCCCGTTTTCTTTTTATTTCTTCATCTGCCTTGTGATTTCCAATCTAAACCACTGCCAAAAAGTCGACCGTCCATTAGCCAGGCCCAACCAAAATAGGTCCAAGTCCGACTAAGTCAGCTATATGGATCGGTGAGTTAACTTGCCCTGCTCCGAATCCGGTAGAGTTTAGGCCGATTCTGTGGTATTCCCGGCTTATTTCAGGCTCAATTATAGCTCCTACCCTGCAGGCCTAACATACATCTAATTCAAACCATTCCAGCAAACCTTTTCTAGCTTTAGTTCACGTATTCACAAACCATTCAACTCCAGTGCACACTCTTTCCACCAGTTCATTATCCAACCGTAATTCAATCTACTGCCATATTCACTACAAAACTATGTCACCGCAATAATCTCAGTCTCCATAACTGCCATCACCAGATTCTATCACCTCAGCTTTGCATCCTTCTCTGCAGTTGCAGACTCACTGCATTCTCACCTCCTACAATCACCAGCTGTACCTATTCCACCCCATCTGACCAGAACCAACTGCATATGCAGCTGCAACTCACAATTTAGCTTCTCCTCTATCTCTAGACACCACCGGTTCCAGCCACGATATCAACTTCTTGTAACTTCATAATCTGCAACATCGGTGCACTCATAGCAGAAGCTTCACTTCCATCCATTTGCATCTGTAGCTCCATTTCATGTATCACCAATTCAATTTCCTGCACAAACTGCTCGCAATACCAACAGCAGCATCAGCTTTGACTACTCTGCAGTCCACAACCATTTCCTACACACTGCCATCACAGCATCACCTGTAGTTTATACTGAATAAGAACTGAACCTGACAATCAACAACACCAGATTCAGCCTCAGTTCCTTGACCAACACCCAGCTCAAACCCATGAATCAATATCCTGCAACCTGAGCTACATCCAACATTCAGCTGCGAAATCTTCAGTGGCATCCATTTTGTAGCTCCTCCCTGCTTGTAATGTGCAATCACATTCAATCAATCCTAAGCATACATCTAGTTTCATTCTGTAGCTGCACATTTCCTTCCTGCAGCAGCAACATCTCAATCACCATCAAAGAATCTATCTCAGTCTTGTTCACCACTTCCATTTCAAGCCAAACCCAAATTCCAGCTTCAAACCCTCAATTCACTGAAGATTCCTCAAACCCTAGCTTTTATTTCAGAGGGATCTTCTCTTCTTCATCCATTTCATCTCAAAATCATACAGAATCCCTAGTTCCTAGATCAGAAGCAAACCCTTAATTTATACCACCAACTTCAATTTCATCCTCAATTCAGAATCCATCTAAAACCCATTTTTGAACTCACACAATCGAACCCAACTCTCTTTTCTTCACTGATTCAAACACAACCCCTCTTCTCAGGTCCAATTCTTCGATCTCCATTTGCAATTCAATCAAACACTCATCAAATATGAGTTTCCCTATTAAGCAGCAGCAGAAATCAATGGCATCAGCATCGAGTTTTTCTCTCTTTGTTCGATCCAGACTTCAATCACTGTCTCAATTTCATATCCTTTTACCGAGTTTCACTGCCGCCATGGCTTCTCTCAATTTCGAGGGAATAATGGGAAGAGAAGAAAACTTCTCTTGAATTTAGGGCTTGTAATGATACAAAGTGATATTGGCACCCCGCATTCCTGGACAAGGGCTAACCGCTTCGAACATGGCTTGTCGGTTTCAGAAAACCGACAACTTAATTCTCAATTCAACTGTCAGTTCTAGGAGACTGGCAATATAATTTTCTGCATAACTCCTTTTGCATGACCTAGTCTGCTCCAAATATCGCCAGTGAATTGACCTTTTTGCGCTTTTCTCTCCAAATGGACGTTTCTCCTTCTTTTTCGCCAAATGACTCCATTGCACCTAATAAACTCAAACTCAAACATAAGATACATAATTTTTAAGAAAAATAGCAAAGAAAGCATAAACTATAGATATAAAATTAGGTGTTTTACAACACCTATCAAATTACCCCACACTTAGACTTTGCTAGTCCTCGAGCAAATCAAACAAAACTTATTCTAAAAGATACATACAACTCTCATGAGGTTATACTAGAGATATACCCACAAAACCTGCTTTTCCAACTTACTAGTTCTCCGTAAAGATAACATCCAACTCGCTAAGAAGACATAGAGATTCCGCATACTAGTCATAAGAAGTTAGACACATAAATGAACACAATCTCATCCTTAAAAGTTGAGAGAGAAATAACCATCCCTCCTCGAAAGAAATTCGGGTTCGGAGTGATCGAAAGTCTTGACTCTGCCTCACAAGAAAGGGTTTTATGAAGTTGCTCTCAATAATAAATAGCTTTTTATGGGTCACACATGTGTCGAGGTAGGAATGAAAAGAGAATCATGCGACACATTGAATAGTAGGAGGCCAAAAACCCTCCGAATTGTTTTGAAAACCCACATCTTTTATTCATTTTGAAAACCCATATTTCTGACGGTCTTTAAGAAAGGAAATCAACCACTTAAAGAAGGTAGGAATATGCTTACTTACCTCGTTATCCGTTCGGCGTGCAGTTAGCACCACTCTCACAGCATCCATAGAAATGTCTTTGGTCTTCAATCCTTGTCTTCATCTTCGTCTTCGGTCTTCAACTCTTGATGATAACTCTTGAACTTCGTAGAATCTTGACAATGTGATTCTTTCCTCTAATTCCTTGTTGCTTGAAACTTCATTACGGATATTTCTTCTTCCATTGGCTTTATTGAATAAATACAAAAACAAAAACGAACTAAACAAACAAAAATATGATGCAATGATTTTTTTTTTTTTGATAATAATAAAATAAATACAAAATAAAAATAAACAAAATATGAAAACTAATGATGAACCTAATAAAAAATTTCTCTTGTCTTTTTTTTTTTTGGCAAGGGACCTAGCATAATAATGACCATGTCCCAAGTTTTTTTTTTTTTACCAAGAGAAAATGATACAAATACAAAATAAAGATAAAAATAAAAATAAAAATGCAAGTACAAAGGCCATGGTGTAAGTACTTTACCGCTCGATAACTTGTATGTCTCGATATCACAAACTTCTTGAATTCCCATCTTAATAATCTTCATTCTTGTACAATAGTCTTCAACTTTCCTTCGAATTTGTGATGTTCCTCTTCTTGATGATGATAGTGTTTCTATGGACCTGTCGGTGTAGAGAGAGATAAAATGGATGGTGCTAACTGCGAACAAGATCACAAGTGGTATGTAAGTTAGCAATTCGATGTCACCATTCATGATTGATAAAATAATACTCAAGAGATCAAAATAGTGCTTCTATTGGTGGGAGGTTGGGTAGCTCACCATTCTACCCGGAGTTAATGTACGGTGACACACACTCTAAAAGTACATATTATAGGTATCTCCGGATCCTATCATCCTCCACCTTCAGTAAACCTTGATTTCACCTCCAGTTCCATCTCTGCTCAAATTCGACCAAAACCCATTCTTGATTTCTTCATTATCTTCCATATGAGGACTCTAATTTCTATGAAACTCCCAAATCCATTTCGAATTCAAAACCCTAACATCTTCTAAGATTCAATTAACAACACAGATCTATTCTTAATCTGATATCCTTCTTCGAAATCTCAATCAATCACCAACTCCTACTGCTAAGATTTCTCTGTGAATCTCTTCCTTTTCTTCCCCTGAATCTCTCTGGTTTATTCTTACAGCAGCCGCAACCATCATTCTCTCTCTGTCCTGATTTTGAGAAGATAATGATAAGGGGAATGATTGAGAAACCTTGTAGCCGGGCTAGGTAGGAACCAGAATTAATAAAGGCACCCTAAGGATTAACACAGGCCACCAGAGTAATAGTCACCAAACTCATGTGTGGCTTGTCGGTTTTCGAGAACCGACAGCCTAATTCCTCCTTTTTGCGCACCTTAGCCCGCTCCAACCATAGCTTGCAAGTGCATGATCTTTTATGAGTGATTTCTCTTTATTTCGCTCCAAATGACTCCGACGCACCTAAATAACTCAAAATTAAACATAAGAGATGCAATTCGCAAGGATAATAGCAAAGAAAGTATAAATACTAGATATAAAATTAGGTGTTTTACAACACCTATCAAATTCCCCCACACTTAGACTTTGCTAGTCCTCGATCAAATCAAACGAAACTTATTCTAAAGGATACATACAACTCCCGTGAGGGTTTACTAGAGATATACCCACAAAACCTACTTTTCCAACTTACTAGTTCTCCGTAATGATAGCATCCAATGCGCTAAGAAGACATAGAGATTCTGCACACTAGTAATAAGAAGTTAGACACATAAATGAACACAATCTTATCCTTAAAAGTAGAGAGAGAATTAACCATCCCTTCTCGAAAGAAATTCGGGTTCGGAGTGATCGAAAGTCTCGACTCTGCCTCACAAGAAAGGGTTTTATGATATTGCTTTCAATAATAAACAGTTTTTTTATGGGTCACACATGTGTCCAGGTAGGAATGAAGAGAGAATCCTGCGACACGTTGAATGGTAGGAAGGAAAAAACCCTCCGAATTGTTTTAAAAACCCACATCTTTTATTCATTTTGAAAACCCATATTTCTGACGGTCTCTAAGAAAGGAAATCAACCACTTAACGAAGGTAGGAATATGCTTACTTACCTCGTTATCCGTTCGGCGTGCAGTTAGCACCACTCTCACAGCATCCATAGAAACGTCTTTGGTCTTCAATCCTTGTCTTCATCTTCTTCTTCGGTCTTCAACTCTTGATGATAACTCTTGAACTTCGTAGAATCTTGACAATGTGATTCTTTCCTCTAATTCCTTGTTGCTTGAAACTTCATTACGGATATTTCTTCTTCCATTGGCTTTATTGAATAAATACAAAAACAAAAACGAATTAAACAAACAAAAATATGATGCAATGATTTTTTTTTTTGATAATAATAAAATAAATACAAAATAAAAATAAACAAAATATGAAAACTAATGATGAACCTAATAAAAATTTTCTCTTGTCTTTTTTTTTTTTTTTGGCAAGGGACCTAGCATAATAATGACCATGTCCCAAGTTTTTTTTTTTTACCAAGAGAAAATGATACAAATACAAAATAAAGATAAAAATAAAAATAAAAATGCAAGTACAAAGGCCATGGTGTAAGTATTTTACCGCTCGATAACTTGTATGTCTCGATATCACAAACTTCTTGAATTCCCATCTTAATAATCTTCATTCTTGTACAATAGTCTTCAACTTTCCTTCGAATTTGTGATGTTCCTCTTCTTGATGATGATAGTGTTTCTATGGACCTGTTGGTGTAGAGAGAGATAAAATGGATGGTGCTAACTGCGAACAAGATCACAAGTGGTATGTAAGTTAGCAATTCGATGTCACCATTCATGATTGATAAAATAACACTCAAGAGATCAAAATAGTGCTTCTATTGGTGGGAGGTTGGGTAGCTCACCATTCTACCCGGAGTTAATGTACGGTGACACACACTCTAAAAGCACATATTATAAATGAAGGTCGGTGTCTCACATGATGTAACATGGGTAGTCTCCACTATAGGGGATCACAAATCTAATACCGAATTCAATCTGCACCTCATTTGCCACTGGGATGGTTAAATCCAACTTTAACTCTCATACAAGTAAGAAACCCGATCATGTTTTCTGTCATCTCTAAGTTCAGTCACTCTTATGAGAATCTCGATGTAATCTTAGCGACATGTATACTATGTGACTCTAAACTAACCACAAGTTGGAGTTTTCTTATTCACTATTTTACAAAAAAGTTGAAAAAAATTGAAAATTTTACAATGCATATGCTTAACCACTCCCCCACACTTAAACTTTACATTGTCCTCAATGTAAATTGAATCGTCCAATGAAAGTCAAGGTGGGAAATTCTAACATGATAATGACAAGAAATCAGAAAAAGTAAAAACAAAACAAGAAAAAACTAAAAACAAGAAAAAGAAATAAATACAAGACAAAAAATACTCATCCTATGGGTTGCCTCCCATTTAGCGCTTGGTTTAAAGTCGTCAGCCCGACTATCTCCTTGCTTTCTATGCCTCCTCCAGAGGGAGTGCATCCACAAAGTTAGCTCCTTCCACCACTTAGGAAGTGAAATTCTCATAATATGGTTTCAACCGGTACCCATTAACTTTAAGTTCCTTGCCTGTAGCTATGCTACGAATTTCCACTGCACCATGAGAAAACACATTAGTAACAATAAAAAGTTCAATCCAACGTGACCTTAATTTACCCGGAAATAAATGCAAGCGAGAATTAAACAAAATCACTTTATGCCCAATGCAAAATTGTTTCCTAGAAATCATGTTATCATGAAATGCTTTCGTTTTCTCCTTATAAATGCGTGAGCTTTCAAATGCATCATTGCGAAGCTCCTCTAGCTCTTGGAGTTGTAACTTCCTTTGCTTTCCAGCCCCATCCATCTCCATATTGCATTGCTTAATAGCCCAAAACGCCTTATGCTCAATTTCAACGGGTAAATGACAAGGTTTACCATACACAAGCCTAAAGGGAGACATCCCGATGGGTGTCTTGTATGCGGTTCTATAAGCCCACAAAGCATCATTAAGTCGCATGCTCCAATCTTTCCTTGTCGGGTTCACTGTCTTCTATAGAATGGATTTCACCTCCCGGTTAGAAACCTCGGCTTGTCCATTTTTTTGGGGATGATAAGGTGTTGCAATCTTGTGCGACACATTGTACTTCTCCAACAAGCTTTGTAAGATCTTGTTATTGAAGTGAGAACCCCCATCGCTAATTATGGCTCTTGGAATTCCAAACTTTGCAAAGATATTAGCTTGCACAAAATCTGAAGCCACTTTAGAATCATTAGTCGGGGTGGCCTTAGCTTCCACCCATTTGGAGACATAATCCACAACAAGTAAGATATAAAAATTCCCATGAGAGTTGACAAAAGGACCCATAAAATCAATACCCCATACATCGAAAACTTCAATAAATTGAATAAAAGTTTGTGGCATTTGATTTCGGGCACCTAGATTTCCTGTTCTTTGGCACCTATCACAAGTTGTACAAAATATATATACATCTTTAACAAGGTTGGCCAATAGAAACCGCTTTCAAGTACCTTGTAAGCAGTTCTCTTACTCCCAAAATGTCCTCCGCAAGCATAGGAGTGACAAAAAGACAAGATATAATTAAATTCAGATTCGGGAATGCACCTTCGTAACACTTGGTCACTACCTTGTTTCCATAAGTATGGATCATCCCATATGTATTAGTTCCCTAACCTCTTAAGTTTGTCCCTCTCAGCACGAGACAAGTTCTTTGGGATTTGTTTAGACACCAAGTAGTTCACAATGTCAGCATACCATGGCTCTCCAAAGGCAATTGAGAATAGTTGCTCATCCGGGAAACTTTCACGCAATGGGATAGGCTTCCTTGTCCACAGCAAGACGGCTCAAAAGTGATCGCAACGGTTTCTCAATTCCTTTCTTGTCTTTGATTTCAATATCAAACTCTTGCAAAAGTAGAATCCATCGTATGAGCCTCGGTTTCGCCTCTTTTTTTCATAAGCAAGTACCTAACGCTGCATGATCAGAAAAGACAACAACTTTTGTACCAATTAGATAAAGAGCGAAACTTTTCCAAAGAAAAAAAAACAATAGCTAATAACTCTTTTTCAGTGGTTGTGTAGTTTTGTTGGGCCTCATTTAACGTTCTAGAAGCATAATAAATAGCATGAGGTATCTTCCCCACACGTTGCCCAAGCACCGCACCAACCGCAAGTCACTTGCATCACACATGAGCTCAAAAGGCTTGCTCCAATCGGTGGTTTAATGATAGGGGTGAAATCAAAAGTTCTTTCAAACGATTGAATGCCGCCATACACTTTTCATCAAAGTTAAAAACCACATCTTTTTGCAATAAGTTGCAAAGTGGTGATGCTATCTTGGAAAAATCCTTGATAAATCTACGATAAAAACCTGCATACCAGAAAAAAGAGCGTATCTCCCTCACCGTAGTGGGAGGGGTTAAAGCACGAATAAGGTTTATTTTAGATTTATCGACTTCCAAGCCTTTAGAAAGATATTATATGGCCTAAAACTATGCCATGAGTTACCATGAAATGGCACTTCTCCCAAAGCACAAGATTTTTTTCAACACATCGTTCAAGGATTAATGACAAGTTGTGCAAGCAAAGGTCAAATGAATCACCAAAGACACTAAAGTCATCCATAAACACTTCGATTATGTTTCAACATATTCTGAGAAGATACTTACCATACACCTTTGAAAGGTAGCTGGAGCATTGCACAAGCCAAAAGGCATCCTTCTTATAAGCAAAAGTACCGAAAGGACAAGTGAAAAGTGGTTTTCTCTTGATCCTTCGGCTATCATAATCTGATTGTAACCTGAATAACCATCAAGGAAAGCAATAAAAGAATGTCCAGCTAAACGTTCAAGCATTTGATCAATAAAAGGCAATGGAAATGATCCTTCCTAGTGGTGGCATTCAATTTCTGTATCAATACAAACCCTCCAACCGGTTTGCACACGAGTTGGGACAAGTTCGTTCTTATCATTCTCCACCACCGTCACACCTGATTTCTTTGGTACTACTTGTACCGGGCTCACCCACTTGCTATCGGATATGGGGTAGATAACACCACGTCCAAAAGCTTTAGTATCTCCTTTTTCACAAACTTCCATCATGGGAGGGTTCATTCAAACGACGTTGCGCTTCCCTTGTAGGCTTTGCATCGTCCTCCAAACGAATTTTGTGCATACAACGGCAGGGCTTATACCCTTGATATCGGCAATTGTCCATCCTATGGCCGTCTTGTACTTCCTTAGCACCCTTAGAAGTTTTTGCTCCTGTAATTCACTAAGCTTGTAGAAACCAATCACAGTTAAATATCCTTATCACCCAAGTACAAGTACTTTAGGTGATCGGGAAGAGGTTTTCAATTCTAACTTTGGAGATTTTTTAACAATTGGAAGGTACAAGCTTTTCATCACTGCATGGTAAAGAAATAAAAGAGATATTATGAGTTTCGGGCATCCTTGTAGTGAATTAAGATCACCAAGGGCTTCCTTGACTTCATTACCACACTCTACACCATTATCCATGGATGTAGTCAAAACGGTTTCCAAAGCATCATCACCATTCAATTCAAACTTTTGTGCCAATGTATCCATAACATCAATGGAGAAACAAGAGTGGACATCACTAGGATATCTCATCGTCTCGAAAATGTTGAAACGTATTGTTTCTCCATCAAACTCCATAGTTAGCGTTCCTTTCCACATCAATAATGGTTTTCGCCGTTTTCATGAAGGGACGCCCAAGTAGCAATGGAAGAGACGAGTCCGGTGACCCTTCATTCATCTCTAACACGCAAAAGTCAGCTGGAAATACAAGTTGATTAACCTGCACAAGAACATCCTCAACAATACCCATTGGGTAAACATTAGAGCGATCGGCTAATTGCAATACAATTCCAGCCTTTTTAAGAGGACCTAACTCAAGTGAATTGTACATAGATGCAGGCATAACATTAACGGATGCACCTAAATCCAACATAGCTTTGTTAAATGTGGTGTTACCAATTGTGACTGGAATGTCAAAGCTACCGGGATCCTTACATTTCAGTGGGAGTTTGTGTTGTAAGATTGCCGAAGCATTCTCCCCCACTTAGCACTTCATTATCTTTGAGCCTTCGCTTATTGGTACACAAGTCCTTCAACACTTTCGCATACTTGGGAACTTGCTTGATCGCATCAATGAGTGGTATGTTCACATGAATCTTCTTTAAACGTCTAAAATCTCCTTTTCTAGTTCCGCCTTCTTGGAACTTGCAAATCTGCGAGGGAAAGGTAAAGGAGGAACATAAGTAGAAACCGGAGTTTTAGAGTTAGGAATAGGTACCTCAGGTTTGGGGAATCATCCCTCTTTCCTCCAAAACGGTTCCTTTGGTGTTTCCACCTTGCCCGAATCAGTAATTCGGGTTGCACAAGTTGTGTACCACTTCTCAACGTAATAGCATTGACACCCTCTTTTGGGTTGATAGGTTGAGAAGGGAGTTTCCCACTATTTTGTGCCTTCAATTTGTTTATATCAACCGCCATGGAGCCCATTTGTGTCTGCAACTCCTTGATAGCACTCTTAGTTTCTTGTTGACTTTCCTTAAACATGGTAGAAATGCCTTGCATAAAAGTTTGAAGCTTTGCATCGATATCGAAACCTTGATTTTGCATCGATTGTTGTGCTTGCTTAAATTGTTGATGTTGCGGCTGGAATTGTTGTTGTGGTTGAAATCCACTCGAACGGTTGAAAGTAGGTTGTTGAACCGCGCCTTGCTTGTTTGCATAGCTAAAGTTGGGGTGATCTCTCCATCCCGGATTGTAAGTGTTGGAGTAGGGATCATACCGTCTTTGTTGATTTGGAAAGACCGCACTAGTTTGCTCCAACTCTTCACCATATGAAGGTAAAATAACCGCAGCCATCTTTTGCATCATTTGCTCCATGTTATCCATCCTTTGATCACGGTGTGATGATGAATCCGTAACTTCATGCACTCGCCTAACCATTGGTTCACCTCTTGTGTAGAATTGTTGCGAGTTTGCAGCCATGCTTTCAATCAACTCGGTAGCTTGGGCCACCGTCTTGTTCACTAGTGCACCACCACCCGCTGCATCAAGAAGATATCTATCACTTGTTTGGAGACCTTCGTAGAAGTATTGTATTTCATCACGTCACTAAATTGGTGGTGTGGACAGCTTTCCACCAATCTCTTGTATCGCTCCCAACATTCATACAAAGATTCTCCTACGTGTTGCTTTATCCCACAAATGTCTTTGCGAATTTGAGTAGCCTTTGACGCAGAAAAATACCTCTCTAGAAAGAGTTTCTTCAACCCGTTCCATGTAGTGAAACTTCTGTATGGTAAATAATACAACCATTCCTTATCATTGTCCGCCAAAGAGAATGGAAAAGCTTTCAACATTGCTCCATCCGCATTAGTCTCCGGTGGTAGCATGGCCATGATAACGTTGTGAAAATCCATGAGATGCTTGTTTGGATCCTCATTCGCCATGCCATGAAACTTCGGTAACTCTCTAATCAACCCCGGCTTTATCTCGAAGGTTGAGTTTGTCTCAATACACCACCGTTGTGCATCAAGCCTATGAGAATCCAAGTCCTTGAGTGTACGATTTGCATCACCCATTGCTTCTTCTTCTTCTTCAACTAGTGGTTCTTATACAAATGGAACCTCTTGTTCTTCTTCTAGTTGTAATTCTTCTTCCACTTCTAACTCTTGTTCTTCCGTCGTGTCTTGACTTGATTGGAGTATTGTGCCTCTTCGAGTAGCTATCCCGCACCTTGGATAGTTCCAATCTTTAGAAGCCAGGGATTAGGTACCTGAAAACAATTCTTGCAAACAAGTGAGAAACAAGACAAAAAAACAAAAATCAAATATGAAAGCATAAATGATGATAAGAAACTAAAAACTTAATAACAAGCCGTATGCCTCCCCGGCAGCGGCGCCAAAACTTGACCGGTTGCCAGCCGTGCAAATACAATTCACTTCCTCACTCAACTAGAAATAAATATAGTATGCGATAAGAAAGAGTTTGTTCCCACAGAGAGGCTTTTGTTGTTATCAATTTTCAGTTTCTTAGTAACCAAGGGGGGGTTGTTTTATCTAAATAAACAAAGCAATGAAAGTACATTAAAAGCAATAAAATAATTGAATAATCAATAAGGAGAAGATGTTGGTCATGGGATAGTATCATTCACAAACATGTATTTTCATCAATGTCTAGAATTGAAATTTTAATCTCTCATCTATTAGAAGTCCTAGGATATCTTGATCGCAAGAATATCCCGTTTATTTCCCGATTTTATCACAAACAACATTAAAAGATGCTATTGTGAAATCTACCTAGAAAACAACCTAAAGTGTAAAAGCACAATTAAGTTTAACTCCCTAAGAGCAATAAGTTCTATGAAATAAGACTAATCAATGCAAACAAACGTGTAAAAAGCACTAATTAGTTTTAACAAAGGTTATGATTCATATCCAATTAAAAAGATGTATCACTACAAGTAAAATGGCACTATGCTACTTAGAATCAGGGATAAACAACTATCTCGTATTGAAAACCCTAATCTAGCAATAGAGATGAAGACTAATCTAATTGATTCCGGACTCAACCAAACTAGCATTCAAATCATAAAACAATATCAACCATGAATCATAAACAATAAAGTTTTGAGACAAAACTAATTCATTGATTTAAATAACATGCTTGAGAAATCAACTTTTATCCCATAACCAATAATTGAGTTTAGTTACTCATAATAATGGAGTTCATCATAATCATAACCATAAAATAATTGAAGAAGATGAAAAATAAAACGAAAGCAAACCCTAGATGTATCTATCTCCAAAGATCCAAGAATAATACGTGCTCTAGAATACGTCCCCCGTTTTCTTTTTATTTCTTCATCTGCCTTGTGATTTCCAATCTAAACCACTTCCAAAAAGTCGACAGTCCATTAGCCAGGCCCAACCAAAATAGGTCCAAGTCCGACTGAGTCAGCTATATGGATCGGTGAATTAACTCGCCCTGCTCCGAATCCGGTAGAGTTTAGGCCGATTCTGTGGTATTCCCGGCTTATTTCAGGCTCAATTATAGCTCCTACCCTGCAGGCCTAACATACATCTAATTCGAACCATTCCAGCAAACCTTTTCTAGCTTCAGTTCACGTATTCACAGACCATTCAACTCCAGTGCACACTCTTTCCACCAGTCCATTATCCAACCGCAATTCAATTTACTGCCATATTCACTACAAAACTATGTCACCGCAATCATCTCAGTCTCCATAACTGCCATCACCAGATTCTATCACCTCAGCTTTGCATCCTTCTCTGCAGCTGCAGACTCACTGCATTCTCAGCTCCTACAATCACCAGCTGTACCTATTCCACCCCATCTGACGAGAACCAACTGCATATGCAGCTGCAACTCACATTTTAGCTTCTCCTCTATCTCCAGAACCAATTCAATTTCCTGCACAAACTGCTCGCAATACCAACAGCAGCATCAGCCTTGACTACTCTGCAGTCCACAACCATTTCCTACACACTGCCATCACAGCATCACCTGTAGTTTATACTGAATAAGAACTGAACCTGACAATCAACAACACCAGATTCAACCTCAGTTCCTTGACCAACACCCAGCTCAAACCCATGAATCAATATCCTGCAACCTGAGCTACATCCAACATTCAGCTGCGAAATCTTCAGTGGCATCCATTATGTAGCTCCTCCCTGCTTGTAATGTGCAATCACATTTAATCAATCCTAAGCATACATCTAGTTTCATTCTGTAGCTGCACATTTCCTTCATGCAGCAGCAACATCTCAATCACCAACAAAAAATTTATCTCAGTCTTGTTCACCACTACCATTTCAATCCAAACCCAAATTCCAGCTTCAAACCCTCAATTCACTGAAGCTTCCTCAAACCCTAGCTTTTATTTCAGAGGGATCTTCTCTTCTTCATCCATTTCATCTCAAAATCATACAGAATCCCTAGTTCCTAGAACAGAAGCAAACCCTTAATTTATACCACCAACTTCAATTTCATCCTCAATTCAGAATCCATCTAAAACCCATTTTTGAACTCACACAATCGAACCCAACTCTCTTTTCTTCACTGATTCAAACACAACCCCTCTTCTCAGGTCCAATTCTTCGATCTCCATTTGCAATTCAATCAAACACTCATCAAATATGAGTTTCCCTATTAAGCAGCAGCAGAAATCAATGGCATCAGCATCGAGTTTTTCTCTCTTCGTTCGATCCAGACTTCAATCACTGTCTCAATTTCATCTCCTTTTACCGAGTTTCACTGCCGCCAGGGCTTCTCTCAATTTCGGGGGAATAGTGGGAAGAGAAGAAAACTTCTCTTGAATTTAGGGCTTGTAATGATACAAAGTGATATTGGCACCCTGCATTCCTGGACAAGGGCTAACCGCTTCGAACATGGCTTGTCGGTTTCAGAAAACCGACAGCTTAATTCTCAATTCAATTGTCAGTTCTAGGAGACTGACAATATAATTTTCTGCATAACTCCTTTTGCATGACCTAGTATGCTCCAAATATCGCCAGTGAATTGACCTTTTTGCGCTTTTCGCTCCAAATGGACGTTTCTCCTTCTTTTGCTCCAAATGACTCCATTGCACCTAATAAACTCAAACTCAAACTCAAAAATAAGATACATAATTTTCAAGAAAAATAGCAAAGAAAGCATAAACTATAGATATAAAATTAGGTGTTTTACAACACGTATCACCGTTAAATCCATAAATTGTGCAAGTGGATGAATACACCTGCTCATCGTGGAGGCCCATTCGTTGAAATGGTTCATAGAATAAGACATTTAGGGATCTACCCCCGTCCACAAGGACCTTCGTTACATTCCATCCGTGGATAGGGAGTGTAATTACCAACGGATCGTTGTGCATTTCGACCTCTTGGTTGATATCCTTTACCGAAAACGTTAAAGGCGTTTCCATCCAATCTTCCTATATGTTAGTAGAAGCCCTCGTGAGCTTGAATATTTCATAGGATTCAATTTTCCTTCGGTTGCGTGCTAGCTCAAGGATGTCACATGGTAGTGAAGATGGAGGTGCGTCCGAGTAGGTTATCATGTTTAGGAATTTACATCCTCAGGTAGTTTGACCCTCTTCTGCAGAGGTGCAAGCGTTGTTACTGGCAGCTGGACATATTCTCTAAGCTTACCTTCATCGATCAGTCTTTGGATAGTATGCCTCATGTGTTTGCAGTTGTCTGTTGTGTGTCCGTAATATTGATGGTATTCACAGTAATCCTTGAACTCCTTTGTTTTCTCATAATGCTTACCTTTGGTGCTTGGGTAAGGGAATCCTAGTCCCCCCCCCTCCTTTCTTAATATCTGAGTAACGTTTGTGTTAAGCTTGGTAAATACCTTGTCTGTGAAGTCTCTACTTAGCTTACCGTCCCCAGCCCTTGGTCTTTTGTCCTTTGGGCCGGACCTATTTGCTCTATCCCTACTTCATTTGCTAGATTCGGGGGCCGGCTCTAGGGAATTTGTTCTTTGCACAGAGGTGCTTCCTCTGATTTGAGCCCTAAGGTTGTCTTTTTGAATCTCCTCTAGTCGAATGGAGAGGTCTTGAATTATTTGGAGTTCTCATTCAGATTCGATTGTGCGGTTGTGGAGTTCTACGATGATGGCAGACGTTCTATCTAAGCCATATTTGTAACAGTTGATCATACTGATCTCGGGGTTGACCCTGCCAATTTCTTGGAATATCCTTTGCCACCTTTCTGTGTACTGTTGTAGGGTTTCCCTTGGGCCGATGGCTAGAGCGAATAGGCGGTCCAGGCCTGCCTTCGTTGTCTTGTTGTACATGTAGGTTTCTAATAATACGCTTGAGAGTTGATCAAACGAATCTATGGAGTTTGCTGGTAGGTTATCGAACCAAACTAACGTCGATCCTTTCAGACTTGCCGAAAAAACCTACATAAAACGATCTCATCTCTTTCCCAATGAGCCAAAACACGTGTATAATACCTCAGGTGTGCAGCAGGGTCAGCTGTTCCGTCGTACTGTTGGAATATAGGCAAATGGCACTTAGAGGGAATATGTTCGTTTAACAAGTAGGCCGTTAGCCGTGATGTCTTTATTCTTGGAGTACTTCTTCCAGACGTGTTCCCGTGTAGCCCGTCTTTAGGTTTTGTATTTCCTTTCTCATTTGCTCCATCTTTCCTAATACCATCTCCACCTTGCTAGACCCCCTTGATAGCGTGTCCGTGTAGTACGATTGGGATGGGTGATAACTGAAGTCATAACCAGTGTCGTTGTTTCCTACTGGTCTCTTGGAAAGGGGTTGTCGTAGACGAAGGTTCATTCTGTTGGTTCCTGAGAGTGCCCCCTGATCATGCTTTCCTCGGGCAGGTGGGGAATGGGACCCCTCGATCTGGCTTTCTAACTGGTTCTTCAAATGCTGGTTTTCCTGAGCCATGGTTAGGATTGCATCATCTTGGTCTTTGTTGCGTTGCACTAGTGCTGCTAATCGGTCTGCCAATTGAGCTTCATTGGAAGCTCTGCCCCCTTGAGGTGTAGTGTTGACAAGATCCTGAGAATCCTCTGCCTCTACCTCTATGAATGGGGCGTCAGGATTCACGGGTGGTGTTAAGTAGCCCAGTCCTCCCATGGTGTTGGTATGGGTGGTACCCTACCTTTCTTAGCAGCAATAGGTTGCGTAACGGTTGTTGGTTGAAGTCTAGGCATTCCATAAAGATGTTGAGCTCCTAGTGTTTGTCCCATTCCCTTTGCATGACCAGTTGGTGTTGTTGCCCCTGCTTTTCGTGTTACTTCGCTTTGGACGTCCTCGGCTTTGTTCCTTAGGTTGGTTCATGCTAAGGTTTGGGTCCTCCCGCGTGTGATAGCAGGCCTTGAACTTGAAGGTATGTCGCTTGGTTTGTCCATTTCCTGGCAAGTATTTATCTGCGCACAAAGAAGACAAATATGGTATGTGGTACGTGCTTCCCCACGAATTAGTTTGTGAATATATCCACGAGAATGGTGTTATGATTTTTCCGAGTTCGAATTTAATAAAGTTATCCAATCGTTGGGATTTAGCTCATAAATGACCCTCGGATGAAAAGAACAAAGAAAAAACGATAAAGATATCTCGAAAACAGTGTCGTCTTTTGTAAAGTTGCTGATTTTGTAAAACTTAGGTTTAAAATATGCTGTAAATGTAACTGAGATGCCCTGGTGAACAAAGGTGCTCAGATCTAAAGGATGAATGCTCGTGGAGAGTCAATCTTCCGAAAAAACAATCTCAATACTTCTAAAAGGAGCCTTTGTTGAACAATTTTTAGATCAATGAGTAACCAAGATTCTTGAGTGTGAAAACCTCAACAAACTTGTAAAAAAAGATGACCCTCATTAGAAAGTGAGATCTATCTATCCTACTCTTAGATCCGATCTTGTTAGTGATATCTTACCGAAAAACAAAGATGAAAAAGCCAAAAGGTACAACTTCTAAGACGATTTTTCTAGCGTCAAACTGTGACTACTATTTTTCCCGATAGTCTACGTATAATTGATAGTTAAAGGATCAAGTATTGCTCAATGAGTATACCTATGAAGAGCATATATGCAAGTAGTAAAAGGTATGTTTGTAATGCAGATAACGATAAGGATAAAGATGTTCTATCAACCCCAATAATAATAGAAAAGTAAGTGCGGCTAAGTTAACAATCAATACACGAGATCATGTGGTTCAGCTTTCGCCTACGTCCATAGGGTAATGAGTAATGATTGTTATTAAGGTTTGAGTATGGTTACAAGCTCTTAAATGCTAGAAGGAGAATGAAGTAAAGCCGAATAATTGTACAAGAACACAATATCAAGGTATTCAATACAAGTATAAGCTTTCTCTGGTTCTCTCTCTTAGTTATTGCGTGTCCCTTCTTTGGTGGTGAGGCTGAGTATTTATAGCGCCTCCGCAATCTGGGACATCTTTGATGTACTTGTCACCATCGAGATCTGATGGGATTCGGTCAATCTTGTACCTTCGTTGGCCGCTGACCTCATCCATCCGAAGGTGCCATGTCATTATCTCCGCGTGAGAGAAGAACACACGCCATTCTTCTTTACCGTTGCATTCATTGCTGAGTCGACCTCTCAGCCGACTCTAACGTGCAGACACACCCATGTGCCTAGGTTAGCTACTTTATCTCATCTACCACCGTTGATCTTTACCTTCCTCGTGATGAGATAAAGTAACTTTAAGGATGTTTAGATATACCATGGATGTATAGATCCCGACGGACCCAATCCGCTGCCTTTTTTGTGGCCAATGAATTGCTCCCACGTGGAAAATATTTAATTAGTATTCACAGAAACCTTTTTGGTCAAACAGTCAACACTTGTTTGTGGTTCCTCCCTATAGTTTTCTGGGAATTTTATTTAAATACCCCTATTATATAGCCCCTTCAAATATACCCTTTCACACTTTAAAAATACCCCTAAGATTTATACATTACTAAAATACCCTCTTTTAAAAAGTGTATATACTAACCACTACCACTAACAGTATTTAAAAAAAAAAAAAACAAATTTTACTGCCCACCATCACCACTGTCCACCACAGCCAACAACCATCACCGTCCACCGCCACCGCCTCCCACTACCTCCGACGACCACCACCGACGACCACCACCATCTACAACCACCACCACTGTCCACTACCGCCTCCGCCCACAACCACCACTGTCCACCACCGCCGCCGCCCACAACCACCATAATTGTATACCACCGCCAACAACCACCACCACTGTCCACCACCGCCGCCGCCCACCACCACCAACCACTGTCCTCCACTTCCAACCACCACCACTGTCCACTGCCGCCCACCGCACCAACCACCACCACCAATGAACACCACCGTCGACCACAGCCGACCACCGCTGCCGCAATTAGCATAAAAATCATAGTGAAGGCAACTAGCACAAAGTTGCCTTCCACATGTGGAGTCAACTTGCTGAAGTTGTCTCCAAAAGTGAATGCAACTAGTTCAAGTTGTCTCCAATAAATATAATGTTCAGGAACAAGTTGCAAACCAAAAATGGATCCAACTAGCTCAAGTTGTCTCGAAATATGAGGCAACTAGCTCAAGTTGTCTTCAAAAGTGAAGGAAACTAGCGCAAAGTTGTCTTCAAAAGTGAAAGCAACTAGCCCAAGTTGTCTCCAAAAAATAAAAATTATATACAAATAAGTGAACCTAGTGTGAGTCGAACACACATTTTCTAACATATAGTCAGTTGTGCTACCATTGCACCACAGGTTCGCGACACCATCAGTGCTCAACCAACAATTCAAACCACCACCATACAACACCATATCCTCCATATCTGCTACTGCAACTCTACCTGCAACATCTTCATGACCACACCCGTCTATGCACACTTGCAACATGAGCCAATAGCTGCAGTCACTTCCATGCCCCTACTCAAACACCATCAGCAACACACAAGCAGTAACAACTTCTTGTTCTGCTTTCAATGCCTGGATACATATTGAGTTCCTTCTCAACTTCCTAAGCATTCATCTACACTCTTGACTTTAAAGCATGAGCATCAGGAGCACAACCATCATCAGCAACTCAACACAACCCTGTGTTACCATTGCACCACAAATTCGTCACAACTACTATAAGATATAGGTATAAGATAATTTCCGATGAATGAATGGACCCAAAAACATAACCAAGTTACCTCGAAAATGGAATCAACTAGCTCAAGTTGCCTCCAACATGGAATCAACTAGCTGAAGTTGCCTCCAAAAGTGAAAGAAACTAGCTCAAGTTGTCTCCAATAGTGGAAGCAACTTGGTCAAGTTGTTTCCAAAGTTGGAAGCAACTTGATGAGGTTGTCCAGGGTTGCAATTACTTTACCTACCCGACGGAGCAGTGGTGATCGCTGCAAATATTTCAAGTTTTAGAAAATCCCATGAAGCTTGGAATTCAGCCTTGCCTAGAAATCATCTCATTCATTCTGCAAACCTGTAAATTTGGTGGTGATTAGATATAAGTCCTGCATCAACACCATGTAAATTTATGAAGATAAAACAACCTGCATCAACACCATCACTAAAAATCCAGATAATAAATACTAAAATCCAACAGTTCCACAAACAATACAAAAAAAACCACCACCAACTCTAACAAACACAATCATTACCACCCCATAAACCACTAGTTTCATAATTAACTAACATACTCGCCAACAGTAACAACATGATGGACAAATTACCTTTCCCTTCCAGAAGTGCATAATGCAGTCCATTCCTTTTTTCAGCCACTTCTTCTTGTCACCCACATCAGAGTCATTCAAACGAATTTCCTCATACGTACAACAATCAAAAACTCAATAAGAATCACTCTTTAAGTCTTAAGAACTAATGCGAATAGACAATATCCTTTCAGTAAAATCAAGAGTATAAGAACAACAAGTATGTGGAGTACCAGGTCCATGAATACAAATTGAGCGCCCTCTTTGTAAGTGTATTGCTTAGTCTCCTTCGTGACATCATTTTCACTCATCTAACATTACACGAACATCAAAAAATGAGTCAAAAACTAGTATTTTGTTATTAAACAACACAATTCAGTGCTACATGAATCACTTTATAAGCGTCGTATTCCATTCCAATATTCCAATGCAATGAATTCATAAACAACTGTTCTTCTAACAAGCTCGCAATCTCGATACTATCACATTATATAAACAAAAGAAATCGAAAGAAATTACCGAAATTCCAGCTCGAAAAGTCTTCTCAACGGTACTGCCAGTAACATAATTCCTAATCTTGGTCCTCACAAATGCAGCTCATTTCCCAGGTTTCACATGAAGAAATTCTAGATACACAAAAACCCGTCATCAGAATCAAACTAATTCATCGAAAAACCCTAAATTCAACTCAAATTCATAGTAATTGAAATTGAAAAAACCTAAAGAAATGAAATGAAATGTTTTCAGTTAGAAAATTACCGAAAATTAATAACAAAACTTAAAAGAAAGTTGAATCATAGTATTTTCTGAATCAACAATCTCAATCTCTCTGAAATTTGAATCAGCAACTCGAAATCGATCTCAGAAAAAGAAAATCTTCATCGAATCGCAACAGCATCCATTCTTTCACCTCAACCATCTCCATCTACTGATTCTTCATAAACCCCTTCTTCTAATCATTAGCAACAACTTCATCGATCTTCTCCTTCATTACTGCAAATTGATGGCAGCACCTTCATCTCCCCTGATTTCTTCAGTTCCATCTCCCTTCCGACTGCAACATCAACTCAAACCCTAATATCAACAAAACCATCTTCTATTTCATCTCGATTCAGTCAACAGCAGCTTCAATTTCACAATTTCACCCTGCTAATCTCTGTTCGATTTGTCTTCAACCATCTAACCCTTTATCCCTCTCAGATTCAAATCTACTCACTTTGTTCTTGATCCCCTTTCAAAAGTCCGCTCGATCTCTCTCGATAATAATTACGGTGGTGGTAGGTGTGATGCAAATTTTTCTGAGTGGCGATGACGGCAATGGAGATGATGGTGGTGTTGGTGGCGTTGGTTGTGGTGGCGACGGAGACGAAGACGGTGAGAGTTAAACTGGTTTTTTCTCGAGTGAAAAATGATGAAGTTGAAGTATAAGATGTAAAGGTTAAAACTGGAACTATGTGAATTATTTTTCTGTTCATAATTTCAATTATGCCATTAAGGGTATTTGTAAAGACCGATAAGGGTGTTTGTACATGACCCATGAATAGTAGGGGCATAAATAACATTCCCACTCATTTTTTTACATTATTATTTCTTCATTTGTAACCGGACGTCACTTAAGAATGTCGCTTCACTAGCAATTCCAAACTACGGTAATTTCAGACCAGAGGAGATCCAAGCCGCTAGTGCTAGGCGCAACGATCTTTGGAAGGTGCAAACTTTGAGACTCGTACCCCGCGGTCCTCGCCTTATATTAATTAATGTTTTTGTTTAATAAAAAAGCTTATCTTGCTTTCTTTGGCTTAATTTGTTTGTGTTTTGATTTTTTATACTTCGTTACTTCGTCTCATGGTGATGCTAAACTAAGTACTAAAATCTAACGGTTACACAACAACAGATAGTACAATCAATATTGTCTACAAACATCTGGCAGTGCTTTCACCCTTACTTTATTTAGCCCCACGGCACTAGAAATTTGTCCCTACTCTAGCATTCATTTAGGTGCTCTTTTTAACAACTAAAGAACAAGCATTTAAATCCTTCCTTCCACTTCTTCGTTTCCCAACCTACCTCTAAACAAACCCAGTTACACTACAGTGCTAACACACTCTGTACTTATTCCGGTTATTCGTCCATTAATTTCAATCACTCTAGCAGCTGATACTGGATCCTGGTCATCTTCTCTATCGACCAATTTTGGCATTTGTTTGACTCGCATTCTGCTCCGATCTACACATGTCCTCACCAAATGCAGCAGAGTCAACAAGCGGAGTAGGGCTCGGTTACGGCATAGCAATAACAGTTGGTATACTAGTCCTGATTTCAACGATTATGCTCGCTTCATATGTCTGTGTCAGGGTCAAAGCCGCGGGCGGAGGCGGTGCTGGCCAACGCCAAATCACAACGGGAGTTTTACCGGAACCGATGATGTTATTAGGCCTAGATGGGTCCACAATAGACTCGTATCCAAAGTTGATCGTAGGAGAGAGCAGAAGATTGCCAGAACCTAACAACGGTCCATGCCCCATTTGTTTGACGGATTACAAACCGAACGATACAATTCGATGTATGCCAGATTGTAACCATTGTTTCCACCCTGATTGCGTTGACGAATGGCTTCGGATGAGTCCAACTTGTCCGCTGTGCCGTAATTCTCCGGCTCCATCACAAACCACCACTCCTTCCGCCACACCTCTGTCGGAGTTGGTGCCGCTTGCTCGTCATCCGAGGTGAAAAAGTTGGTTAAACAAATGATTTTTCTTTTTGACAATCTTGATCGATAGATTTAATATAACTTCTTTTTTTTAATGGATGATAGATTTTAGTTAAGACTCATGGGAGAGAGGAGTACTGGAGTAGTATACAAATATGAATGGCTTACTTAAAGTTCAGCATCTTGTTGTTAGTGATAGTAGTAGGTTTTGTTATCTCTTATATTTTATTTGTTTTTTCAATGCAAAGAAATACTATCTCCTTTATATTTTATTTGTTTGTTCAATTTTTCATGTTAATAAGTGATTCTTATCTTGTGTATGAGTGCACAAGATAACAAAACTCATAATAGTATTAAATTTGGATATTACTGTGGGACTATTATTAATTGGGTCGTTGTAGTACAAAAGTTAATTGTAATTTATTTTAAGGAGTGAGACCGACCAGTACAAGAGCAACAATCTAAACGTCATAAGCTATAAATAACCGGATTCATTGAGCTTAACTCAAACCCCTGTCTTCAGACTCACTTCAGGCTCAACATGAGATCTGAGTGCCTTCAAATAGGGTGTCGTAACTGGTAAGACTATATCTTTGCTAGAAATTGCAGTTAGGATCAATCTGAGAATGAGTCTGGTTAAAATTTATCTGAAAACAATGAGCCTGGTTAGAACCTCCATCCCGAATTGGTTATGGATCTAGTTTGAATCTAGATCTCAGATTATGATCGGGTAGAATATACTGTTTTTATCACTATACTAGTGCCCGTCTACTAAAATCAAATGCAAGGCCATTCAGAGCACTTAATTATCCTGGCTAAATTGGGGCCTACTGAAAAAACGGGGTCTAACAACCACACCCAATATTTCGCTTAACAATCTGTATGGACTAACTCCAATATACATTTAAGAGAATCAACTAAACAGTCAGACTCAATCTTATTAAAAGTATATCAAAGAGTTATATATCACTTTCTCGATTCAATACTTACTCAAGCAAATAAAAATCTGCGAGTCTAATTGAATACAAGAGAAATTACTTGAACGGTACCAAAGACCAATGTTCAAGGATCAATCAATTTCAATCAACAACCAAAGGTTGGATTTTTCAATTGATCGATTCAACGCACAACCTGTGATATTTCAATTATATAACAAAATTTAATGCAGAAAAGAAATAACACATACATCAGGAGTTTTGTTAAGGAGGAAACCGCAAATGTAGAAAAACCCCGGGACCTAGTCCAGATTGAACATACGTTGTATTAAGCCGCTACAGACACTAGCCTACCACAAACTAACTTCGGTCTGGACTATAGTTGAACCCCAATCAATCTCACACTGATCCAAGGTACAGTTGCGCTTCTTACGTCTCTGATCCCAGCCGGATACTACGCACTTGATTCCCTTAGCTGATCTCACCCACAACTAAGAGTTCCTACGACCTAAAGTCGAAGACTTTAATAAACAAATTTGTATCACACAGAAAAGTCTACGGTAATAGATAAAACTGTCTCCCACAGAAATACCTACGAGTTTTTGTTCCGTCTTTTGATAAATCAAGGTGAACATGAACCAATTAATAACCCGGACTTATATTCCCGAAGAACAGCCAAGAATTATCAATCACCTCACAATAATCTTAATCGACTAGCGAAAGAAGATATTGCGGAATCACAAACGATGAGACGAAGGTGTTTGTGACTTCTTTTATATCTTGCCTATCGGAGAAATCAATCTCAAGCCAATCTTACGATTGTACTCAAATACGATGGAAACAACAAGATCAGATCACGCAGCTACAGAGAAAATAGTTGGGTCTGGCTTCACAATCCCAATGAAGTCTTCAAGTCGTTAACCTACAGGGTCTCGAGAAGAAACCTAAGGTTAAAGGAGAATCGACTCTAGCTAATACAACTAGTATCACACAGGAGGTGTGGGGATTAGGTTTCCCAGTTGCTAGAGTTCTCCTTTATATAGACTTTCAAATCAGGGTTTGCAATCAATGTTAGCTTAGTAACAAAGCACTCAATATTCACCGTCAGATGAAAACCTGATTAGATTCAAGCTAATATCTTTTAACCGTTAGATCGAAACTTAGCTTGTTACACACAAATGAAATGCACGTTTTAGGTTTGTGTAACCGTACCCAAACATGTACACTTAGTTGGTTCAACAGTAGTTAACCAAATGGTTAGCCATATGAGCACTTTCACATCAACCATATTTTTCTTTACCACAACTAGTTCAAATGACTCAAATGAACTAGTTAGAGAGTTGTTCAATTGCTTAGATCTTATAGAAGTATACAAGACACATTCGAAGCAAAAACGATTTGATTCATTTGAATCAATTCATGAACTTTATAGCCACGGTTTGTAATTATGCATTCCTTAGTTTATATAAGTTTGAGTTCACGAATAACCGTTTTTAGAAAATAACCAACCTAAGTATGCGGACTGGTACGCGGACTTAAGTATCCGGAATAAGTTTGTTTTCAGTTCACAAACTTCAGCAGATTTTCACGGGACGTGAACTTCCGATGGTGCGCGTACTGGTACGCGGACTTTAGCTCCGGTTTTCCTGAGCAGCAAAGTACGCATACTTTGGTTCAAGGAAAAAGGACTTACACACATATGTGTTACTACACAATGTTTATATCCTTCCAAGGTTATATATTCTAAACTCTCATTTCAATCATTGAAACATTCTTAGAGGACGTTATATAGTTGGTATTCACAAACCATTTTTCGCCAAAGCCATTTTCAAGTAATTGAAACTAATATGACTTTCGTCACTAGTAAAGATGAGCTTGGCAAAAGCGAAAGCTTACCAGCACATATTTCGAGAAATAGATAAGCGAGATAAACTCGGCTCGAAATAGCAAATGTGTATAATCATAGTCTATATAGAAATACGACTTTTGTCTCAAGATAGGAGATATAGTAGATAGACTTTTGAGTGACAGATAAGTTCAAGTCTCCACATACCTTTTAGTCGATGAAGTTCCACGAATTCCTTGAGTAGTTCTTCGTCTTTGTATGATGACCGCCATGGAGTCTTGAGATCAAATACACTTTCTATCCTAGTCCGAGACTTAGCTAATAGTAGACTAGAAATCAAGACTTATCGTATTGATCACTAACATTGACCAACATGCTTGAGATAGCAACGCATGCGAGTTCGACCGAGCAATGCTCTAACAATCTCCTCATTCTTCAATTTTATTGACAAAACTATCAATACATATTGAATACAAAATAAATAAATAAACTTTGTGGCTTCTCTTCCACATGTCTGATCTCCTTGGTTCTTCAACATTACTCGAAATCTTCGTCACTTCCAAGTACTCCAATGATTCCAAAGGTTGTAAGTTTAGCATCATCGTTGTTGAAAATCCGTATCTATAACAATGAGAAAATAAGAATTCTCAATCATTGTTACACAGTATCATAGTATTATTACACAGCATCAAAGTTCAATTGTATCACAACTTCGACAACAATACTAGGGTGATATGTATCACTCCCCCTTAGTCAATACTCCATCTCACATGGAAACCACTCCCCCTTACATAATGATCTAAAAACCATATGTATTTGTAGTGTGAACTACACATTAATTCTCCCCCTTTTTGTCAATAAAATTGGCAAAGGTACGAAAACTAGTGGGATTCTAATGAAATTTCCATAGAGACATTTCATGACCAAAAGAAAGCACATATCAACTTTTTAGATGCAATCATAAAGACGAAGCTAAATGCTTTCATCAAGGAGTTTATAAAGATACAAGATAACCCCTATAATATTCCACATCCGCACTCCCCACAAAGATTTGGCAATTAAGCACAAGTTCAATTAAGAACTCTCCCCCATAAAATGTCATTCCCGAAAGAACAACAAGAGCGACCTTAATGTCATAAGAAAAGAAGGATTTATTTGGACATAACAAATCACATACGAATATGAATTTGAATCCAAAAATACTCAATTAGATTAACCACAAGAAAACCCATGACTAATTTAATCGGAAATGCTCAATATAAGAGAACTTATGGAGCAACAACGTAAAGAACCAAAAGAGAATGATTAATTTAGTTGGTTATGCTCGACATAAGGAACCTTACGGAGCAAAAACTAAGTTAATCATAAGATAATGATCAACCTAGTCGGTTGTGCTCAACCTAAGAAACCTTATGGAACAAACACAGTATATGCACAAAAATGTGGATCGGAGATCGACCAAATACTGCGGAATAGACAAGGATTCATCCTATCTTACATCACTATTTGCACAATGACATACAATAGACATAATCCTCGTAATCAAAATTTTTATCCTTTCTTCCATCAAAATATGACATAAAAGGCTTTAACTTTTGTAATGTCAAAAGTTCATTCATTCTTTTATCAATACATGCATATCGACATACGAAAGAGTTAACTTTTGACAAAGTATGGGACGATCATAGTTAACGGACGCAAACACACATATCCCATAACATATTTGCAATATATAAAACCATAAAGATTAATACTGCAAAAATCATATTTCAAACAATTTTAGATTTTAACCAAATAAACCTAAAAAAATAAAGATGAAAATGTTGGACATAGCTATGTGTAATTACAATAATGGTTATTCCAAAACTAGTTATTCTTCCTAAAATACAAGAAATAAAGATTCTCATAAGAAGATTTACGAGACAAAATAAAATCAAAGTTCACTGGGAACCTCATACCTTTCAATGAATCCGTCAAAGAAGGTATCACTGATTTCCTTTACTCTCTTGACCGTAGACACACCATGTTCGCGAGTTAGTACACTGACTTTACGATCAACAACCCGAGCAAGCTGTCTAGCCTTGACACAATCCATGATGAGATTCTTTTGATTCCGTATCAGAATATTCCGATTAGCAAGGATTCTGGCCTGACCATCTAAGAGTCTGTTTATTTGCTGTTTATTTGAATCCTTGACAGAATCATCAATCCAAGAGTTGTGATCCTTTCTTTCAAGCATCTTCTTTAGGACCAGCTTTTGAATAGACTCACGTCCTTGAGTGTCTTCCTCCATATCAAGATGCACAATCTCTTGAGATTTTGCAGCGTTCTCCATATGATTTTTTATTTTTTTTTGTCAGGGATGGATTAATACAATATAAGATGTATATGTATTAAGAGAGGACACTTCTCATTAAGGAAACCCTATGAACTCACAAGAGTAGGACACGGACGTTCACGGACTGTTTTCAAGAGAAAGATAGAAAAAAAATCTAATAAGAAAAACACAACATTTGTCAATATAACTCAATAATCTTCAAATTAGAGCCTGAGTTATGTCAGTTGCATATCTCAGATTGATTGACAAAGGAGAAACAACACAAAAATGTACAACAATTCTTGAGACTCCCATAATCATCATCCTTGTACTTCTCAAGATAGATTCAAGGATGGCGTTACCTAGAGTTAGGTAAAGGAGTGAGAATTGATCTCACTACGAAACTTGGGAGAAGGGTTATACAAGTTTTTTGAGCGTTTTACTTGTGTGTTACCTTCCTTCCATTGATTATAACGTATTCCAGAAGAATTAGTCATAAACCCTTTCAAAAGTCCATCCGAAGGATTTTATGAGGACTGAGTCTAGGACCTCTAGAAATAGGTCCCAGAAAAGGGAATTTGGAGGATTTCCATTTTCTTGATCTAGACTTACCAATCTTGTTCCTATAAATACAGGGAAAGTCTTCATTAGTGGCACAAGAGTTTGTACCGTAATAAGGAGTATGCAACTTGTGATGATTTCTTGAAGAGAGATCATTTTTATAAGATTTCTGGTTTTCTATAGGTGAGAAACTCACTGTAGATGTTGTCAGAAGGTTTACTCCATCGACAGTAGAAAGAAGAAAATTCTGAAGATTAGAAATATGTTTTCTTCTGATAAAACAATGAAGGGCATAGTGATTCTTTTTTCCACAGAAGGAACAACATCGTGGAATTGAGACAAGATTACCTTGATCCAAACCTTCATCCTTCACATGCACATTTGACAAGTGATTCTCAGTAGGTACTTCCTTGTAGGAATTTTTCTTTACACTAGGTAAAACCTTGTGAGCATCGGGAGAAGATGTAGAAAACGACTTAATCATCAAAACAGAGTTTTCCTTTTTCAAGGCGTTACACTGTTCTCGGGCAAGTTGCAGAGATGCAACAAGTTTCTCTTTTTCAATACGATAGTTGTTTATTTCTGATGAATGCGCCTCGATCAAACGTTTTTCTCTAATTGAATCTTCCTTGACAATATCCTCAAAAACACTAATCTTTTCGCGTTGTAGAATAATTTCTTGAATAAGTTTTTTGATATTGTTAGAGAATGACTCAATTATATTATAGATTTCCCGTTCTCGACCAAGAGACTTTTTAAATTCATCAATGAGCTGAGTATGATTTTCAAAATCAATAGCCTCAGTAGAATATTTTGAGATTCTGGTGAGCTCCATTTCATCTTTTGCGATGGTGTCAAGTGTCTTATTAGAGGGACAAATATCAACTGCATTTCTACTAGGGGTGTAAATAATACCCGAAAACACTCGGCCTGCCTGTATCCGCCCGAGCCCGCCTGTACCCAAAGTAGCCCAAAGCCTGTTATGGCCCTTCATGGACCACCCGGCCTGGCCTGGATTAATTTATTGGGCGGTCTCGGGCTTTGCGATTAATTATGATGCCCGGCCTGGTGCCCGGCCTGAAAGCCTTCTATGTGCCATTAATCATTTAATCCTCTTAAAAAGACTTAAAAGTTACAATTTTATAATTGTCAATTTTGTGTCAAGAAAAATAAAATATATAATTTCTTTTACTTATAATTAACCTTTTCAAAACATTAATGGTAATATATTTTCTTATTAGAAAGTTTATTATACTCTAATTAATTATTATTATAGGCTAAAATTAGAAATTTGTCAGTGTAATTTAAATATAAAATAATACTATCACTTACGATATGCGATGTTGGAAAGGAAAGGATATTGTATTTAATATCGTTCATTTGAAAATTTAAACTTAAAAAAAAATCAAAATAGTGGCTTGTCCGGCCCGATCTGGCCTGCCCGTATAAAAAGCGGGCTTTAGGCGGTCTTTGGGTAGCAAATTATCTACTTGTGCCCGGCCTGTCTGGCCTGAATTTGTGTACGGGCTCACAAATATTAAGCCTGGCCTGCCCGGTCTGTCTTAGTTTTTGGGTCGGGCGGCCCGGCCTGCCCGAATTTACACCCCTAATTTCTACCTCGGGATTCGGAAGACACAGCTAAGGAATGATCCTTTGAGGTGATCCCAAGACATTTGGCATAGTTAAAAGCTTTGTAAGGCATCTTGGTATGCGTATATGCCAGAGATGAGATTCTGTCCACAGACTTAGATTGCTACAAACACAGACTTGTAAGGTCTTTAAACGTGTTTGCCTGCTCTGATGCCAATTGAATAGGCGGGGGTCTAACAACCACACCCAATATTTCGCTTAGCAATCTGTATGGACTAACTCCAATATACTTTTAAGAGAATCAACTAGACAGTCAGACTCAATCTTATTAAAAGTATATCAAAGAGTTATATCTCACTTTCTCGATTTAATACTTACTCAAGCAAATATAAATCTGCGAGTCTAATTGAATACAAGAGAAATCACTTAAACGGTACCAAAGATCAATGTTCAAGGATCAATAAATTTCAATCAACAACCAAAGATTAGATTTTCCAATTGATCGATTCAACGCACAACCTGTGATATTTCAATTATATAACAAAATATAATGCGGAAAAGAGATAATACAGACACTAGGAGTTTTGTTAACGAGGAAACCGCAAATGCAGAAAAACCCGGGGACCTAGTCCAGATTGAACACACACTGTATTAAGCCGCTACAGACACTACCCTACTACAAACTAACTTCGGTCTGGACAGTAGTTGAACCCAAATCAATCTTACACTGATCCAAGGTACAGTTGCGCTCCTTACGTCTCTGATCCCATCCGGATACTACACACTTGATTTACTTAGTTGATCTCACCCACAACTAAGAGTTGCTACGACCCAAAGTCGAAGACTTTAATAAACAAATCTGTATCACGCAGAAAAGTCTACGATAATAGATAAATCTGTCTCCCACAGAAATACCTACGAGTTTTTGTTCCATCTTTTGATAAATCAAGGTGAACAGGAACCAATTAATAACCCGGACTTATATTCCCGAAGAACAGCCTAGAATTATCAATCACCTCACAATAATCTTAATCGACTAGCAAAAGAAGATATTACGGAATCACAAACGATAAGACGAAGGTGTTTGTGACTTTTTTTATATCTTGCCTATCGGAGAAATCAATCTCAAGCCAATGTTACGATTGTGCCCAAATACGATAAAAACAACAAGATCAGATCACGCAACTACAGAGAAAATAATTGGTCCTGGCTTCACAATCCCAATGAAGTCTTCAAGTCGTTAACCTACAGGGTCTCGAGAAGAAACCTAAGGTTAAAGGAGAATCGACTCTAGCTAATACAACTAGTATCACACAGGAGGTGTGGGGATTAGGTTTCCCAGTTTTTAGAGTTCTCCTTTATATAGACTTTCAAATCATGGTTTCCAATCAACGTTAGCTTAGTAACAAAGCATTCAATATTCACGTTAGATGAAAACCTGATTAGATTCAAGCTAATATCTTTCAACCGTTAGATCGAAACTTAGCTTGTTACACACAAATGAAATGCACGTTTTAAGTTTGTGTAACCGTACCCAAACATGTACACTTAGTTGGTTCAACAGTAGTTAACCAAATGGTTAGCCATATGAGCACTTTCACATCAACCATATTATTCTTTACCACAACTAGTTCAAATGACTCAAATGAACTAGTTAGAGAGTTGTTCAATTGCTTAGATCTTATGGAAGTATAAAAGACACAATCGAAGCAAAAAAAATTTGATTCACTCGAATCAATTCATGAACTTTATAGCCACGGTTTGCAATTATGCATTCCTTAGTTTATGTAAGTTTGAGTTCACGAATAACCGTTTTTAGAAAATAACCAACCTAAGTACGCGGACTTAAGTACCCGGAATAACTTTGTTTTCAGTTCACAAACTCCAGCAGATTTTCACGAGACGTGAACTTCCGATGGTGCGCGTACTGGTACGCGGACTTTAGTTCCGGTTTTCCTGAGCAGCAAAGTACGCATACTTTGGTTCAAGGAATAAGGACTTACACATATGTGTTACTACACAATGTTTATATCCTTCCAAGGTTATATATTCTAAACTCTCATTTCAATCATTGAAACATTCTTAGAGGACGTTATATAGTTACTATTCACAAACCATTTTTCGTCAAAGTCATTTTCAAGTAATTAAACTAATATGACTTTCGTCACTAGTAAAGATGAACTTGGCCAAAGCGAAAGCTTACCAACACATATTTAGAGAAATAGATAAGCGAGATAAACTCGGCTTGAAATGGCACATGTGTATAATCATAGTCTATATAGCAATACGACTTTTGTCTCAAGATAGGAGATAGAATTTTGAGTAATAGATAAGTTCAAGTCTCCACATACCTTTTAGTCGATTAAGTTCCACAAGTTCTTTGAGTAGTTCTTTGTCTTTGTATGATGATCGACATGGAGTCTTGAGATCAACTACACTTTCTATCCTAGTACGAGACTTAGATACTAGTAGACTAGAAAACAAGACTTATAGTTTTGATCACTAACATTGACAAACATGCTTGAGATAGCAACGCATGCGAGTTCGACCGAGCAGTGCTCTAACAACTACTGTGACTAATTTGGGCATATCAATTATTTCAATTAACCTAAAGAGTAGGATATGGGGTGTCTAAATGATTGTAAAAATACTAAATTAACCTTGAAAGAAACTTTAATTATTCTAATAAAATACAAATACAAAATCATAATCACTTAATTAACAAATACAAAAATCATTAATCAAAACTCAAATTTTTTTCAATTTCCATCAAAATCAAAACTAAAACCTAATCAATCACAAACAACAATTGAAATCTAATTTCTTTTTGGGTTTTGGAAAAAAAAAACAAAAACAAACAATTCAAGTGATTGAGTTAAACCCTTTAATCCATTCTTTCTAAGAGGTACTTTACAGTGATTTACCTCTAAATCTTTGAAATTCACTCATCAAATTTTCTGAAAATCCACCCAGAATCGGTTTATGTGTGCACCATATTAGTCCGATTGTGGTTGATGTTACAAGCAATATTGGTTTTTATTGTGCACCTACATAACCCGATTCTGGGTGAACATCAACCAAAATCGGTTTACGTTAATGCACACACCAACCGATTTCGGGTTCAAGTTCGGATTTGTAAAGAAATCAAGAATCGGATTATTATTGCATCTATATAATCCGATTGTGAATGTTAACGACTATTTTTTGAAATTGAAATTATAGCCGTTGGTACTTTGTGTATATAAAGAGGATAGCATATTCTATGGCATACACTACTTAGAAGATGTCAAGTCCATCATCATCAACTACCAATTCAATCGAACACATATTTAGAAGATGCAAGCGAACAACCAAATCAATTGCAGCAATGGAAGAAAAGGTATACAAAATAAGCGAATAAACAACTACAAACACAACTTCGTCTTCTTCACCTAACAAATATATTAATGTAATGGATGAAGTGTTAAGCAAACAAATAACTACAAAAGAAACCATATCATCATCATCGGCTGCTACAAAATATGAAGAGAAACTCAAGGCAAAGAAACAACGTCAAGAGCAATTCCAACTAAGGGAAAGAATGAAAGATGTTGAGGAAGAGACCGAATGGGTTAAAAATTATTACATAGTCAAGGATCTTCCAAAAGAACATCAACATGAGAGTATATTTTGGCTTCAAGTTGGTTTGGGTCCTTTCGTTAAACAGACGAGCAAGAAACCACGCTATGATTATGAACCAGACCGCGTTTGTTCAAGGACGATTCATGTTAGGAAATTATGCCTCAAGTACAATGAGATTCTCGCTAGACATAGAGGAGATAGGTTCGCGGCACAGGATGAATATACCACTTGGAGAGGAGAGCGGTTTTATCATTTCGAAATGGCGATAGTTGAAGCTCACACTAAGAAATGGAACCGTGCTAGTTTCAATTTTAAGAGTATATGAAAATTGGAAATGGTCCACAATCGGATCATGTTAGACCATATGTAATCCGATTATTGAGTTAAAAATTGTTTGTTCTTTTGTAACTTTTTCTTCCCAAAATCGGATTACATTGTCCTCCAAAAAGACTGATTATGAAAGACAACCGGATCATGCTGGACCATATTGTATGGGCTGTCGTAGGCTCAAAAAATTGATAAATATATTTTCCACTAATTAACTGGTAATATATCGGTAGTAAGAGATCGTTCCCATAGAGAGTTGTGTAATTGATAGGCTGTTTGATCAGCAAAATAAAGTAAATAACAATGGGGGATTGATTGTGAGATAAATATAAAGACAATAAAGAAAAGAGATGATCAAGGAATCCTTCGCTGTTACCAAGCGTTAACAGGATTATAATACTTATTTATCATTCGTAGGAACTATTCATCACCAACAGTAGAATAACATCTAGATCAGTGTTATCCCAAAAACTCCTTATATCACTGGATACGGAAGTTTTCGCCTACCAAATTTTATTCAACGAACCACCAAGTAGTAGATCACTCAAGGTGTAATCCAATCGAACGCTTTAATCTTTCTAAATTTAGGTTGATCCTAGTAGTTAAACTCTTAGATCAAGGTTTACTTGTTGGTGTTGTCTTCACTCACGATTTCCCCACAGAATCCCTATGTAAGGTCTCACGATTTCTACTTGTGTAGAGAGTTAATCGACGATTACTTATCTCATCACTTCTACTAGCAATAGAACAATCAATATACTGATCTAGTAGGCCTCCCAAATCAATATAAGAATCACTCATAAATCCTAGTTATGGTAAAGACAAACGATGATGATAAAATCTCAATAGATTTGTATTATTAATAAAGCTTCTCGCTTAGAACATTGAATTCATCCTTAATCAACAAAGGTTTAGTTTCTCATGATTACACAATTACCCGGTTTCCCCCTAAAGGGGTAAACCCTAAAATATTAATGAAGAACAAAATTATATATGAGATGTTCGATTCTATGACCTAATACCTTTTTATAGGTTCACATTGCTTGGTCTCCAAGTATTTAGTTCGGCTCAAGAACCCGACCCGAAAATACGACATAAAGACTCCCAAACGTGAACTTAGGCTTTCCAAGGTATTAATACACGTTTTACACTTGCTAAGTTCGCAAACCCAGTCCGCGAACTTCAAATTCCAGCAGAAATTTTCGGAATTAAAGTATGAAACCCGTCCGCGAACTTTACTGTCTTCGGTATTCAATAAAAACTTGTTTTGGCCACAACTTCTTCATCCGAACTCGGAATGACCTCATTCTTTTCGCATTATTTTTATCTTTAAATTCTCTTAAAGATGATGATGATAAATCCTTAATTTGAATGAGTGAAGATAGGTCTTTGTCCCTTCTCTTGATTTTAAGCGTTTTGCTCCTTGTCGTCGCACTTCTTCCACTTATCTTGGACTTGGGTGCTTGGATACTTGGGATACTTCTCTTCTTAGCTCTTTTCAGCACTTTGTAGCTCCTTTTTGGATGATTCACCTATTAGAGACAAACAAGAGAAAACAATAGTAATAATACGAATACATGCAAGAATAATAGCTAAAACAAGTATGGAATGGATACTAAAATCATATGAATTATGCACTTATCAAATTCCCCCACACTTAGCTTTTGCTAGTCCTCGAGCAAACTAAATAAAACTAATCCTAAATACAACAACTCCATGTCGTTGAGAAAACGACTATTCTTAGCATGAATAATAGGACTTTAAACCCCTAGGTGTCCCTAGTGGACGAGTTACAGTCTCATGAGGGTTTACAAGAGGTATACCCACAAAACCTACTCCAATTTCTTGCCTTGGAAGAACCAGTAAGGATAGACACAAAAAAAGAAGCCAAATAATTATCCTGCATAAGTTCTTTAGCTGCAAACATCCCACATACATTCCAATCATCACATGTAAGCAATTACTTACGTGTGACATTCAACCTGATTGCAAAACTCTACTAAGATAGTCATCGTACTTGTTGCAACGTTTGCCACAACACTCGCATACTGAAATCACATGGATAGATAAGAGAATGGAAATAGAAAAGTGAAGTGTGCAAATGTTGACTAAAGTGAAAGATGTTACCCACAATACTTGTATGAATGTCGTCAAAGGATCTATATTTATAGCGCAATAGTTGAGAGAAGCACCCATTTAACTCTACCACATGATTAGATACTCTAAGCGCATGTTCCTTTTCAGCAAGTACATGATAGTTGCCTTGGATCCTGCATTCCACGCTTGCTTAGGCGTCAGAGACATGGACAACGTTTCACACATACTGCTATCCAAGTGTCAAGAACCTCATCAATAGTCTTTTTGACTTGTTATATAATGATGATATGGTTTTTGTTTTCATCGACTATGATTAATCCGCAATTCTGGACCTATCATTTATTAGTGTCGATAAAAGAAGAGGAGCCTTATTTGTTTCTTTTCTTTTCTTTTTCTTTTTTTTTTCTTTTTTTTCCGTCTCACTCTTTACGAGTGTAATACAATTGTCTTATGGGGCTTTTATATAAACTCAAACAATGATTATCTTACTACAACATTCATGGCAGTATCAGGATCCCACCAAATCACTTTAGAGAAACATATAACTGCAAAAATAAAAAGAAAGTGATTCAGTAATGTTTAATTGCGAGGATGGCTCTTTCAAACGACTACCATAGCTTAATTTCGCATTCAATTATGAACGTATATAATTAAGGATTGAAATAAATGGAACTTAATCTATAGCTGAAAGAACTGTTTCAACCTTCAAGGTTTAGAGCGTCATCCTAATTAGCTCATAATTAACTCCAAAAGATGAAGTCTCAAGAATGCAAGAAATCAAAGAGTATTATTTTATTTTATTTTTAATTTATTTTATATGCAAACCAAACATGCCTAACTACTCCCCCACACTTAAACTCAACATTGTCCTCAATGTTCAAAACCGAAAATCCTGATTTCTGACACAACAGCCCTGAAAAACTCGAAAACTATACAAATGGGTAGGGAACTAGGAAAAACATCCTAAACAAAAGTTGTTCGCCTTTGTCTTTTCTATAACGTGTCAAAAGGGAACAGTATTTCTATAAATGGTCTGACTTTTATGGGCTCCGGACTGACTGACATGCAATCTGAAAAAGTTCTGTAAAAATATCGAAACTCAAATGTCCATGACTATCGCTCCAACTTAACAGACTCCAAATTCAGATTTTATTTTTAGAAAAAATAGGTATGTCTGTCCTCTTTAAAATTTGGGGTCAACCACTCAAATTGGACTCTGTATGAAGTCTCGAGAGCTATTTTCATAACAAGTGCGCAGTCAGAATTTTCTGACGAGAATTCGTCAAAACTTTCATTATGGATAAAGGACTTTGTAAAATCTAAGATGGGAATGCAAGACATGATATGAAAAACTAAAAAAATTAAAAACAAAAGGGATAGAGATACAAAACCGATGGATTTCTTCCCACGAAGTGCTTGGTTTAACGTCGTCAAAGCCCGACGTTATTGTTATCGTCCGTACACCAATAATATGAAAATTTGGTTATCCTTCCAAATAACAATCTGCAATTCAAATAACAGCTTCACAAAAACATTAGCACAAAATATAAATATTGAAGCTATCGCTTCATTGAAGTTTTCCCCACACTTAGTCCTTTCTACATTCGGAAGTGGATAGAGAACATAGAATTCGGGAACTTCAAAAGGTTCCACAGCTTGGTGAACCTACACAATACTCGAATCAAACACATCAAGTGGTGGATACTTAGAAGCAAAACAATCCGTTAAAACTTTGGAAGCATACAACTCCAATCCTAAGTGAGGTGTCTTCTTAAAAGTCGGGTTAACAAGCCTTTTAGAATCTACTTCAATTGGATGGAAATGGTCAATAGATATAGAATTATGCAAAGGATTAGACAAACCTTGTTCCGGATCCTCATTCGTAATTAACAGTGAATTATTTACCACAAGTATATCGTGGTCCTCTATTGAACTATTACTATCTAGCTCAATTGGGTCTTCCACGAAATCAATCAATTTGGTTTCATTCTCAATCTCCATCTCTTCAACACTCTCGTCGTCTGAATCAAAATCCGCTCTCAAGAACTCTTCTTCAGTATAAATTTTAGAGTATTCTATATGAGTATCCGTTGATGGAATAATCGGATCTACTTCTTGCAAATCAACCGGCCTAAAAACATTGTAATATGGATGTTCATTGTAACATTGATATGCATTTGAGTATGTCACACCATTCATAACAATGGTTCGGTCATACCAAGGCTCCTCCTTTTGAATAGGTGAATGATCTTTATTACGATCCGGAGTTGGAATAACTTCATCATTGTTATGTGGACTTTCCAAAGGTTGCTCATCTTTAAAATATTTGTTTTCTTCGTTAGGAATTTCAGAATTAATTTGGTTTTGAGGCCAAACTTTTTCTTCGTTCCTTGTCTCCCTGAGTTGAGTAAGCTGTAACTTTAAGTTGTCCAAATTTCTTTGAATTTCTTGGAGTTGCTCATGTGTTTTCTGTTCCATGGTCTGGAGCCCATGTTGTACCAGTTTAAAACACGATTCTGCAAAACTAGAAATTTTCTTATCAAGAGCATAACTATCCTCCCATCCTTGTGATTGTTCACTTACATGCCCGTCATAAGGTTGTTGACATGTATGAGAATATCCATAAGATTCCGTGGGATATTGATCATAGCCAAAAGATTGGTTTTGATTATACCCATAGGATGGTTGGTAGTTGTCATATGAATGAGATTGAAAACCATATTGATTACCACTGTTATATGTGTAATCTTGTGCTCCATACATGTTATTTCCGTAAGGAAACATCACGACTCAGAAGAAAAAAATAGAAAATAAAAACAAGCTAAACAAATCAATTAGCGACTGCTCCCCGGCAACGACGCCAAAATTTGTATGGGTTGTCGTAGGCTCAACAAATTTATAAATATATTTCCCACTAATTAACTGGTAATATAGCGGTAGTAAGAGATCGTTCCCACAGAGAGCTGTGTAATTGATAGGTTATTTGATCAGCAAAATAAAGTAAATAACAATGGGGGATTGGTTGTGAGATAAATATAAAGACAATAAAGAAAAGAGATGATCAAGGAATCCTTCGTCGTTACCAAGCGTTAACAAGATTATAATACTTATCTATCATTCGTAAGAACCATTCATCACCAATCGTAGAATAACAGCTAGATCAGTGCTATCCCCAAAACTCCTTATATCACTGGATACGGAAGTTCTCGCCTACCAGATTCTATTCAACGAACCACCAAGTAGTAGATCACTCAAGGTGTAATCCAATCGAACGCTTTAAGCTTTATGAATTTAGGTTGATCCCAGTAGTTAAACTCTTAGATCAAGGTTTACTTGTTGGTGTTGTCTTCACTCACGATTGCTCCACAAAATCCCTCTGTAAGATCTCGCGATTTCTACTTGTGTAGAGAGTTAATCGACGATTACTTATCTCATAACTTCTACTAGCAATAGAACAATAAATATACTGATCTAGTAGGCCTCCCAAATCAATATAAGAATCACTCATAAACCCTAGTTATGGTAAAGACAAGCGATGATGATAAAAACTCTCAGTAGATTTGTATTATTAATAAAGCTTCTCGCTTAGAACATTGAATTCATCCTTAATCAACAAAGGTTCAGTTTCTCATGATCACACAATTACCCGGTTTCCTCCTAAAGGGGTAAACCCTAAAATATTAATGAAGAACAAAAGTATATATGAGATGATCGATTCTATGACCTAATACCTTTTTATAGGTTTACATTGCTTGGTCTCCAAGTATTTAGTTCGGTTCAAGAACCCGACCCGAAAATACGACATAAAGACTCCCAAACGTGAACTTAGGCTTTCCAAGGTATTAATACACGTTTTCCACTTGCTAAGTTCGCAAACCCAGTCCGCGAACTTCAAATTCCAGCAGAAATTTTCGGAATTAAAGTATGAAACCCGTCTGTGAACTTTACTGTCTTCGGTATTCAATAAAAGCTTGTTTTGGCCAAAACTTCTACATCCGAACTCGGAATGACCTCATTCTTTTTGAGTTATTTTTATCTTTCAATTATCTTCAAGATGATGATGATGAATCCTTAATTTGAATGAATTAAGATCGGTCTTTGGCCCTTCTCTTTACTTTAAGCATTTTGCTCCTTGTCGTCGCACTTCTTCCACTTCTCTTGGACTTGGGTGCTTGGATACTTGGGATACTTCTATTCTTAGATCTTTTCAACACTTTGTAGATCCTTTTTGGATGATTCACCTATTAGAGACAAAAAAGAGAAAACAATAGTAATAATACGAATACATGCAAGAATAATAGCTAAAACAAGTATGGAATGGATACTAAAATTATATGAATTATTCACTTATCACATATGTAATACGACTATTGAGTTAAAAATTGTGTGTTCTTCTGTAACTTTTTCTTCCCAAAATCGGATCACATTATCGTCCTCAAAGACCGATTTGAAAAAATCCCAGACAAGTATTTGTTCAGAATCGGTTTATAATAGTTCCTGCGTAAACCGATTCTTGTTTGAATTCAGGATCAGTTTATAACGGTTGTAGTATAAACCGATTCTGTAAAAGCTGCAGGAAACTACCTCCAGAATCGGAATTTAAAAACGTATTAGAAGACCGATTATGTTACAAATTTCATGAGTCCAACGTACCCAAAAAAGACAAATCACTTTCATTCATTAAGCTTGGTTCGATTTGCAACATACAATATATGAAAGCGACAAAATATAAACATCTGATATTTCAAGTTCTTAACAAAGGGAAAATACTCATTCCAACACTTGAAGACCCTTCATTTGATCCGGCTCGACTAACTCTTCCCAACGCTTCATGTTGGGCTCGTATTTTTCAAGCCATTTCTTGGTGAGCTCTGAGTCATGATGAAACCTACACAGCGGTGGTAATGGAAAATCTTCACGTAGCCTAAGACCGATATAATGTATGTTGTTAGGGTTGAATAAAAAAATTCTCCGATCCTTAAGCGATTCATCCCAATGGTGTACTTGGGGGCGTATGTATAATATGTTCTCTGACCAAATAAATGAACAACACAATTCCACGTTTCCGCCAGAAGATGACCACATAGAGGCATGCTCATCCAATACTCTGGGGTAATTGGTCCATTCCTCTTTGGCCCTTGTACACTAGCAACCATTTCATCAAATCTCACTTCTTTATCCTTTCTTGATCCTTCCTTCATCATTTAAATGTAAAAATCATTGTCTTCTTGTAGGGGCAAGGTCATCGTATTCCTAAAATATTGGCATTGGGTTAGGTTCTCATCGTCCGCCAAACTTATATGACCTAAAGGCTGCTCTTGCCGTGTAAATTTGCCTCAAATTGGAAAAGTTATCATTATCATCCTCCTTAATATTCCTAAGGATGTCACTTGGTTTACACGCTTTCATCGACCTTACCGTTTCCAATTGATGTGGTTTCATCCCACAAACGGCCGCGTGTCCAATAAGAGATTTCGGATCATCATGATTATGACAATCATTCATCACTTTCTCGACCTTGTGTACCTTACCATTGGGTCAACTGGGTATATTAACTATAATCTTAAACGGGCAACCATACTTCTTTGATTTAGTACTGTATTCTCTTGTCGTCTTCTTCTCGTACGGTCTGTCCTTTGCCCAGTGACTTTCTTGCTTTCCACCTCTCTCACAAACAAGTTCCAAACGATCTTTTTTGAACGACGACCTAAAACTAATGTGCATTTGATCTCTATGCCCTTGTCTATAAACCATTGCTTTGCATCATTTCTTTCTTTCCATTCCAAATCGGTGAAATAATGTGCAAAGGTATCAACACCCAGTAGAGATACGGGTTTGGGCTGATCTTCGTCAAATGTCGCAACAATCTACAACATATATCGAAAGGTGTAGGATTTAGAATCGGTTTATGTGTCACAATCGAGACAACCGATTGACAAGAATCGGATTATATGAGCAATCATAAAGTCCGATTAAGGACTTGATGATTTCAGAGAAAAATTTCTATATTTCACAATCGGTTCACATTGCATAATACGTAATCTGATTCTGTATCATTTCGTCTGCACAATCATATTAAATATATACGTAAATGAACCGATTGTGAACTTCGTGAATTTTACTGGAAAATCCAAGTGAAGGAATCGGCATATGCACATCACCAACATAAACCGATTTTGGTCACGTACCCATCGCTCCAAAAATTTACTACAATCGGATTATATGGTGATGAACAACAACCGATTATGATACCCAATTTGGGGATTTTACCCAGAATCGGTTTATGTGGTGATATCGAATAAACCGATTCTGGGAAAAAAATTTGATTTTTTTTTCCTTTTTGGCGATCGAGACGTGAAAATACATGTTTATAGATTGTTACAACTCATACCTGTTTATTAGAAGCATCATCACCTTCTTCTTCCTGACGATATTGTTCTTGTGCTTGAATAATATCCTCAAGCATTCTTTGGTTGACATTCTCTTCTTCATTCAACAAATTATCCAATTCGGTAGGATCGAAATCAAGACTATCAGATGCATCAACTTCTTCATCACTACTAGAGTCTTCATCATCACTATAAAGTTTCATTTTTGCTAAGAAAATCACAAACCCTAGTTTTTCCTTTTTTCCCTCTACTTCTTCTTTCTCTCTAAACCTTAAAAGAGGAAATGAATTTCTACTCTAATCCTAACATTATAATCAAACTCAAATACTAATTAATTTAACTAATACTAACTTAATTAATCATCACTAATGAATAAGGGCATACTAGCCATTAACATAAATAGGAGGATAAGGGGTTTCTAGATATTACTTCTTAATGACCCTTTTTGCTTTTTAGTAGTAGGCCCAAATTAATCATAATAGGTCCCAATTTAGCCAGGTTAACTATAGTAGCTTTTACCATGCACGATTGTGGATGGCCTATGTAATCAACATTGTCCGTTTTAGGGGCTCAACTGACGTCTGCATTCCCTGACGTCTGACGGACCATGTTGTCATTTGGTCCTTGAAACTTTTTTGTTCACCCTACAGTGTAATGCGTATGCAAACGGCAAACCTGGAAGAGGCCAGGCCAGCAAAGGCTTTGTTTAGGCACAACATCAGACCCTAGGACCACGGTACCATACTTGTCTACCAATTTACTAGACACTGTGGAAGGATGGTTGATTTCGTTAAACAGTTCAAATTAACACGTGTTGATCGCTTCAACTTCATTAGCTCTAAAACACGAAGAAAAAGAAATTACGAACAACCTCTATTTCCGAAGAAAAAGAAATTACGGCAAGTTCTAAAACACGAATACCATCATATACACATAAAAAACAATCTCCATGCCTTCACAATCTACATGGGTAAGGGAATGGAGTCAAAATCCCAATCTCTAACACTGTAAGAAGAACAATATGATTTGTGTTTCTATGTACATAATTGGATGGGCATAAGAATACTGCTAACATTTTTTAGGGACCATGGCTTTTTTTGGGATCATGGTCTTATTAGGCCAACCTCCCTATACTTATAAGGGGTGTCCTAAAATCAGGTAAGTACACATTTACCCTTTAATTTAATTTAAATTGAAACTAACCTAACAACTATATAAATCTAATCATATATATCTAATCTAAATTAATCTATTAACCAAAATCAAAAACAAAAACAAAAATAGGGGGAATCGACATTTTTTAGTTTTGAAAAAAAAAATTATCCTCTTCTTCTTCTTTCTTGCTTGACGTTCCTCGTTCGATTGAAAAATGAGTATTAACCATCAAAATGAGTTGAAAATGGAAGTTGCAGAGAGAAGTTCGGATAGGAATTATGTGAAAAACTTTGTCGAACTAACCAAACCTAATGGAAATGATGAACATGAAGAACATTTTGGCTATTTCGCAAAAAAAAAAATTCCAACCGAACCTTAGTTCGGTTATGTCGCAAAACACATTTCCCAACCGAACCCTAATAGTTCGGTTAGTAGCAAAAAACATTTCCCAACCGAACCCTAATAGTTTTTAGTTGCAAAAACATTTCCCAACCGAACCTTAGTTCGGTTAGTAGCTAAAAACATTTCCCAACTGAACCCTAATAATTCGGTTAGTTGCAAAAAAACATTTCCCAACCGAACTTTAGTTCGGTTACTTCGCAAAAAATATTTCTTAACCGAACTTTAAGTTCGGTTTGATCGTAAAAAGTTTTAAATTTTTTTATAACCGAACTATTTAATGGTCACACCAAATATAGAGTCCGGTTTGATCGCAAGGAAAAATCAATTTTTTGTAACCGAACTTCTTACTGGTAACTAATCATACTAATCATTACTAATCACTAATCACTAAGTTCGTTTTTTATCATAAATTTGGATAACCGAACTTAATCGCAAAAAAATTTAAAATTTCTCGCAAAGAAAATTTTCAATTTTTTGTAATAGAACTTCTTAATGATAACTAATCATTACTAATCATACTAATCACTAATCATTATTAATCATACTAATCATTAACTAATAACTAATTAATCATTAAACTAATACATTTAATTAAGGAGGGTAAGTTTGGTATTAAAAAAACATTTAGATAAGGGGTGATTTACGATTACTTATAATGTCTTGCCTAAAATAGAATCATGGTTCCCCACAAAAAAACCATGGTCCCCGAAAAATGGTTCATCTTTAAGAACTAAGCAAGATGTAAGGCCCAAAATTTCCAAACCTCGAGCATCTGATATTGTAAAGCTGTATTGGGTGTTCACAACATGGCTAAAATTGACAATATTCAACCTATGTTATCAAAGGCGAGCTAGGCGAGCTAGGCACCCTAGGTGCACGAGTCATCCAAGGGGCGCCCTAGGTGCATGAGTCGTCCAAGGGGAGCCTAGCAATAAAACGCCCCAAGGCGAAACACTACGAGCACAAATATTTTTTGAGCCGTCCAAGGGGCGCCTAGCAATAAAACGCCCCAAGACGAAACACTACGAGCACAAATATTTTTTTTCCTGGGCGCCTTATAACACAACATAATTCAGCACAATGCTAGAATATAAGCAAGACAAGGTTTCCCCATGAATGGACTTGGTGTTCCAACCTCCACTTCGTAGTAACAGTATTGAGATGAGCAAGATTAGTGAACGGCTTGCAACTCCTAGACAAATGATCTAGGTTTTTCTTTAATATGAGCTTGTTTAGAAGCAGCTGTCTCAAGGCTATGCTGTCAAAATGTAGTGATCTACACTACAAATGAATAATCAGGCTCAATCTACAGGATCTACACTGTGAGATTGAAGGGTAAAACTCCAAAAGAAGAACACAAAACCAAACAACAATTTCTATTTCATTAACTGAGAAGAGAAATACATCAGCCAAACTAAATAGGGCAACATCCACATGAACGTGCCACTCACACAAGTGAGACTAGAAAAACACTACCTAATGCTAAGGGTGCCCCTAACCCGATGGGTGCACATAACTAGTACATGGGACATGACAAATACCCACCCCTTTAAACTATCATTCTCCTCAAGGATATGAGTTGAAGAGTTAGCTTGAGTGCCGGAGAGAGACCCAATACAAGACCAGAACCACAGTGCTAAAAGAAAAAAAAAAATACTCATGTGAGCCACTTAAATAAAGCAACTACAAGCCTTACAATCAACTGCCCTTCTTCCTGTGAAACGCAATGCCTGGACCTGGTTGTGGTTCTTTCCTCAGAGACACCCAGTGAACTTAATGTGTTTAGTTGTCCAGAACAGACTACCCCGTTATATGCATAACTCCCGTCTGGATGGGCATTTATAGATACACCACTTGGAATGCCAGTCTTGGTATGTGAGGCCTGAATAAAGATATCTTTGTCCGTTCCTTGGTAATAAAGTCCAGAAGCATCTTGAGCTGAACATATAGATCTTTTGAGACAGTTAGTAGGCCAGGCACTAAGTGGAACTACTTGATAAAAATCCCATTCTACTTGAAACAATCTCATTGGTTGCAGAGGGCTTCAATAGCTTGTAATGTTGCTGGCGATCTACAAAGATATGTAGAAAATGGAAAATCCAGATTCTCATGTTCAGATTCTTGTCAGCACCCTCACTCCGCATACGCAAGCATAGTTTCCTAACACTGCCAGCACTAATTAAGCCCATAACCACATCACAATAACTGAATAAAAGGTGACTGATCTTATCAATCTTTTATCAGAGAGAACTCTTGCCACGGAATACACAAAAACCTTTAATGCAATCCTTTTTTGCAATATGCAAACCTTACTTTGACAATTCAAAATAACCCCATCAGTCTCTGTGGGAGTAATTGACATTTCCGCTAACCTTCCACATAATAACACTTTCTTTGAACGCCTTTTGTGTCGAACTACGAAACCTAACAACTGACTGCAGCATGGCAAGCATCGACAAGCATTAACCATAGTGTGAGTACCAATTAGATTATAGGTAAGAAATATCGTACTCAGTTTTTTCTTGACCTGCAAAGACCCAACACAGAAAACTCCTCCCTTGGGTTGAGTTTTTGCAGGCTTGTTGAACAAGTTTGTATCCCTTTTCGGTTGCACTATGACCTTCCGAAGCACTGTATTCAGCATAGTCTCAGCCCCTCGCTTGCCAACTGACCTGAGAGTAATTACAGCTCCATTTGTTGTCACTTGCAGCACCCACACCCTTCTTTTCTTAGTATCGAGAACCTTTAGCGGAATGCATTCAACTACCACAGGAACTGATACGTTCTCGCTGACAGTCCCCACACCTCATGGATCTGTAGAAAACAACTTGAACTTCCACTTCAAAAAGGCTACTAACATTAATACATTTGGAATGCAAGTGAGTATGGACGGAGTTCTCTCTATATATCCTTGCCAGTACACAGTCAGCACAGAAACAATTCTCCTCCTTCTGTCATGCAATTCCCCACATATACTTGTAACACAATTGAGAATATTGAGTGAAAGCGCATTTATACACACACCCATCAATTGGTTGCAATCAGAACTTCGATGCTGATCACAGTAAAACGAGTAGAAACGGCTATATGTTGAATAAACCACTGTCATTATAACTCTCTCAAGAAATGAAGAACTCTCATAGACTTCAGGTGTAAGCAATAAAACGTGCAAGAACCTGATTTCTGAAAGATAAGTATGACCTTTCACCATTGTAGGAATTGAAGTAAGAAACGCCTGGAGGTACCTAAGCTCCTTCAAGGGAATTTTCCAAACACCAACTCTACTCCCACTCCCAGCTATGTAATCTGCAATTTCGTCGAAAATCTTTTGTACCTTTCCACTCCCCTGTATTACAGAATGGGTGACCCATTGATTAAGTAACCTGGACATCAGATGGAAGAGTACAGAAACATATATCACCACTGCCACTCCATCTTCCAGTATGGTGCAGTTCTCGAGCTTTGCCATGAGCAGCCTCATTCGTCATTTGAAGTAGAAAAACAGTCCAGAGAACCTTACCTTGTCGCCTTCTATCTAACAACTTGCAATCATCCAGATTGTCACCCTTCTCAATAAGCAAAAACATATTGGACTCCACTAAGAACAATTCTAAACCATTGCCAGGTTCTAGAATAAGCTTATAAACAATAATTGCATTACATTTATGTATCAAAATCAATCCATTAAGAGACATCAAGCCGAAATTAAGTATACCAAAAATGATTTTGGAACTGTTCCTAATGTAATAAGAATACATCTTAATCGATTCTCGCAACCTTCCTCTATCATATACCTTCCCAGCAACATCCCGACCACAATATAAACCTTCTTTACTACTCAAACTCCCCAATACACTATCCGGTATTTTCAGTAAACGATATCGCAGCTGTGACCTTAGAGGACTTATATTACCATGAGAACTCCCTATACTGGTAGGATAAATCTGAAGAACTAATTCACGTGCATTGCTAGACTCAATTCCCCTTGTCACATGAAGTATCAAACTAGTGTAAAGCACTTTACCCTGCTGTGGCATTTCATCAAACAACTTGATGGAATCAAGCTTGTCTCCATTTCTAACATATAGAAACACAACTGAATTCGTAAACATTGAATCCAATTGGTACCCATGTTGAAGTACAATCTCATAAACAAGTTTTCCATCATATTTCTCCATTGGAGTAATTAAACAAGAAGCAAGTATCTGAAGACAAAATTTAAACCTGCTACTAGTACAATAAGAAGACATCCCACTAACTATAAACCCTTTACCACGATCAAATATCAGTCGAGCATGACTAGTACCAGGTGAGAAAGCACAAATAGAAGTAATTAGAGTTAAGTGTATGAAGTAATATACCATGATAAACTTGATTGAGAAGGATAATATTTGATGCAAGTTATTATGCATACTAAACTTCCACCTTACAAACTGTCCAAGTACATCATCACAAATATGATTCAGTATGTTGAAGTCCTGTACCTCAGTGTCTGCCATTCCTTTACTTTGAGAATCCGCCAAAAAATAAGCTCCAGCAGTGGAGGGTTTACCTTCTTGGTAATCCAGAAACATCAAATTGGCTTTACCCCCATCAGGAAAAGAAGCAAATTTATGAGACGAAAAGTAATGGTAAATTGATGCCGATTGCTCACCACTGCGATTAGTAAAACTAGGGTTAACTCCAACATCATTAGATAACTGTAAAGCGATTCCCGAATTAAATATACAATCACCACCCTCAAACGAACTGCAACAAACATCACCCAATTCTCCCACTGAACTAGAATCATCTGAAGTTTCTTCCAAATTGTCATCAATTTCTTCCTCCACTGTCTTCAATTCTTCATCTGAACTTGAATCAATTGGAGATCCTTCAAGCTTTTCATCAATTAATTCCTCAATCAGCGTCACGTTCTTCAACACAGATCCAATCAATTCAAAGCTTTCCCAATAATTTGATTCCCAATTCTCATCAATTGATTGACTCAAATATATCTCACGCTCCATTAATAGCAGGTTCTTTGTTTCTGCTGCTAAATTTTTCTTGTATTTGGCTAGAAGCACATGAGATGGTTTCTTTTTAAAGCCCTTGCAATTACTTTTTGAACTTGAAGAACAGTAGCTAATTGGTCAGCTAAAGCCTTAAATCTATCACCATCATCCATGATCAATCCAAGGAAAGACCGTCTCTGATACCACTTGTAGTGATCTACACTACAAATGAATAATCAGGCTCAATCTACAGGATCTACACTGTGAGATTGAAGGGTAAAACTCCAAAAGAAGAACACAAAACCAAACAACAATTTCTATTTCATTAACTGAGAAGAGAAATACATCAGCCAAACTAAATAGGGCAACATCCACATGAACGTGCCACTCACACAAGTGAGACTAGAAAAACACTACCTAATGCTAAGGGTGCCCCTAACCCGATGGGTGCACATAACTAGTACATGGGACATGACACAAAAACAGTTTGCACCAAGAACACCGTTACTTTATGGACCATCGATTATAATTTCCCTACAGTAAAACACACAAATCGTGGAGGTGAAAACTATCAATATTAGCCACATCCCACACGTAGTTCATTATTCACATTTAGGAATGAACTGGACAAGATATCAGATTCAGTTTGTGCGACGTTCCAAAATTGATTCACCTAGACGAATCATTTAACCGAGTAAACTTCAAATCCGACTTTTATGCAGATCTCACCTCCTGTATGACTCCCCGGATCAGAATATTTCGTTTCAAATTCTTCAACAAAATCGGGTTTTCGTTTCCTATGTATGTGTAATACCGAAATTGTTCGGAAAACAGATGAACTACCGACGGTTTTCTGAAGGAAGCATGCAGTCATATACCCGCACTAGGCGTGACGTCACCGCAAGCTTATACGCCGTCTGCATTTGTGGCTTCCCAAGATCGATAATGTCTTCTCTCAAACTGTATGAAATAGCCATTTATTTAAATTCTCAAACAAATTTTAAGGTATTTCCACAAGCAGTTTCATATGGATTGTTTAGACTGATACAAAACAATAAACTTATACTGGACTAACCTTAGCCATTCACCTGTCTCCTTGGCATGCCTTTCCACAGACTTGTATAGGCGATCCAAACTATACAGCACCAATCCAAGCATGCATTGTGCATCTTCTCCCTAAACATAAAATTACATGAACGAAGAGTAACACCCATGCATGAATATTAACGATAATATAGTATATACGTTTAACTTGGTTCATATAAAAAAACTGTTCCAAGTTTAACTATCCAATTCAGACATTCTCTTCGTGTTCATCACTCCCATAAAGAAAAATCTTTACGTCAACATGAACAAACTATAGCTACCTCGTAACACACCAAGATAAAAGAAAGTACTGTTGCCCCGAAACTTTCAGCGATCTAGCTCCTAGGCAAATGTGCAGAATACACGCTGCATTTTGGTTGAATTTCCATTATTCGGCTGGATGTCTAGGCGGTGTCCAAGACCAAAACTTTAGGAATTCAAAAAGTTTCACATGTTTTTTCTTTTACAAACTTCGGTGAAGAAAATAATGATGTAGAAGAAATGAGAAAATGAGAAAAAGAAAAAAAAAACAGAGCAAGAAGAAGAGGAAAAAGAGATAAAGAAAGAAAAAAATTCTGGTTATTTAGACTTTCTTAAATGATTTTTTTTCTTGATAAACCCCAACTTATATCTAGTTTTATACACCGGACTAGTTTTCTAGGCATTAGGCCTCCTTGTCTGCCTAGTGACCACCTAATGTCTTCAATCACAGAAAATTAAAATCCATCTAGGAACGAGTATACAATTTTTTTAACAAAATCATGTATATTCCAAATAAACAGCTTCTTCTCTTATTTCTTGCTAAGCTAAGTGTCTGGCATTGCACTAACCTTGAAAAGATAAAATACTATATCATGATAATTGCCAAGTACGTTCAACCCTTACCTGTCCTTGATCCAAGCAAGTTTGGAATTGCATAATCCTTTTCTCAACCTCGACAACAAGCAGTCTCCTTTGAAGGCGAGCCATCCTTCCTCTACCTTCAGCTCGTTTGTCCTAAATAGATATTAGATCAAATGAGAAAATGCATACCACACCAGAACAATGCAATGATAGCAGTCCAAATCAATTACTGCCTGTCATCTGAATGAAAACAATAGACTTGACAGTGTAAAAAGCTTGTGCTGCATTAAAAGATAGCCATGATACATAAAAAAAACTACTAAGAATAACTTATACTAATTGCTATAGCACAATAACCAGTTTAAGGGGCTCCTTAGCATTTCTGGTCATATTCCTCATGATTCTGCATTGTACCTTTGGTAAACAATGATACACATACAGTGTCATATTCCTCATGATTCTGCATTGTACCTTTGGTAAACAATGATACACATACAGTACCACATTTGAAGTGCCGTTTTGTTGCTAGTACAAAAAAAAAAAAAGGAAAAAAAAAAGGGAAATAGGTAAATAAGCAACTACTAAATCCATATTGAAAGTTAAGCATGGTGAAACAATGTACGTTAGCACATAGCTCTGCAGCATTGCTTCATCATTCAGCTGAACAAAACTAATCATGACATCCGCTTACCATTATACAAGCACTTACATAAGTGGCAAACAGTAGGTGTATAAACTCTCTGGATCGTAATATCATACTATAAAATTAGTCAGGAAAATGGCAAGTGCAATATCAGAAACCATAGAGACTATGCAGCAAATGCATAAAAAGCACTCTTCTTGCGAAAATAAATATACAAGAAAGGGGGACACTTACAATGCTAAAATCTGTAGACAGCCATGACAGATGATAAATTGTTGTTATCAGAAACCATGATATCAGAAAAGACAAGAAACCATAGAGAAATAAGCTACTGTTGTTCGGGACGTCATGCACGTCCCTTTAGGAAAAGACAAGAAACTTTGGATTGTAAGGTTAAATAGTGTAGACAACCATGATATACGGCTAATATTTGTCTTGTGGGTTCTTTAATAGCAGAAAAACTTCCAAGTTAACAGTTCTATAAAAACGTTAGAGAAAGCGGATGTAGGAGTGAGTCGTGAAGAAGACTAGAATGATATAAAACCCCACCATTAATTTAAGTGCTCTATAATGGATCAAACAATCCACATCCACTTAAATCGAGCTCCATTTCATGTCAAGGGAACTCGACAGTCAACTTGAAGATTCTGCTAACCTAGTGGCCTACAATTATTATACACCTGTAACACCTCTCATCTCAAACATCAGACTCCCAGAGACACCAGCCCACCAAACATGTGATACTTGAGAAATTGTTAAAATCTAGGATGCCTCGGAGGGCAACGATTTTTAAGGAGTTCTCTTACCTGTTTATACCATGTGCGAACAAGCATAAGCAACCCAACGGAGAGAAAGAAAGCGGGTAAAGCGGCGAGAATTGCAAAGTTGATTTCATTTGCCTTCAGTATCTGGTTTAGGTCGAGCATTGCCCTGTTTAGCAGGAACAACCAAAATAAGAAACTTAACCCATCAAATTGATTTAATCAACTTTGAACTTGCGTCTCAATAAACAACATTGAACTTACGTCTCAATATCCAACTTCAGCTTCTGAATCTGCAATGAACAAAAAGTACAAAGTTTATTATGACCTTCATGTTAATCAAACTCAGAGTACCATGTCAGAGAAGGTATTGAACTATACCTGAATAAGCAAAGCACGAGCGATCTCTCCCCCAACAAAATTTTTAATTGGATGCATAAGATCCTTTTCATACCTTCATTGTAAAACAACGAAATACTCTTCAAAGGGGCAACGGATATGAAAACATTCAAAGACAGCACGTCATGGCATTTCCATCTCATTGTGCAATCTAGATGCAATTTTGCATTGTCAATTTCATGTCTTACCTTGCCATTACTATTTCCATCATTTCCTGATCTGATGCGTCTTGTGGAAACTCTTGACCACGCGTTTGCTCGCTGAATGTTAGCAGCATCCTACAAACCAAGAAAATATAAATTTCTGACATCCTTGAAAGTTATTGAATCCAGTTTATTTTACAGAGCATCCAGAACAACCCAAGCAGATAGAACTGTTTAAATCAACTACCTCTCGTATTCCTGAAAGAATCACTTCCTCTTATAACATCTAATACCTCACCCCATAGTAAAGAGGGAGAAATACTGCAGGTGTTGTAAACTACTAATATGGATCTCAAGTATCATGTTTGAGGCAAAGACTTCCTCTTAATGAAGAGATCCCTGGATCTCAAGTATCATATCTCAATGAAGTTCCTCCTAATACTTCAAGTGTTGTAAACTAACCTGAAGAGATCCATGGATCCCTGAGGGGTGAACTGTTTAGCATTACTATGCCTCATAACTAGGACAGTTATGAAATGATTTAGTTTTACAGGGGTCAACTCTGTTGTAATATACTCCGCCTGAAAATTTATAGCCCTTTACCTCTAGATCTAAAGACTCTATAGCAAACAACTAACATGGATCTCTTGAGGTTCATATTTTAATACTTTTACTGTGGAAGAATTCACAAGATATCAAGCAAAGCCTCTGCAACAATTTCATAGTTTGCATCACAGTTACCGGTATCAATAGTTTGCAAAGGTTCACCTATGTAGAGAATCTGAAGTTAACTGCACTTCTTCAAGCTCCATCACCCCCTTGTGCCTCCTCCTGAAGGTCTCGAAGAGCTCATCTCTGATGGAAAGGATCTTATGAACAACGGAGAGGAAGAGACCAAAACAATTAGCAAAAACTATATAAGATAACAGGCACGCCACTTCAGCATTTTGGTCTCTAATATTCTACGAAGCACATTATGGCAGAAGGAATTTGCAGAGCGGATAGAAACAACAGCAACATATACCAATGCTAAGGAAAATTTGTAGACTTGGTCCGAAATAAAATCATCCAAAAGAGAGGACCGGAAAATATACAGTGCATCATAAAGAAGACTGTATGGACCAACAACGCATAACATCCATTATGTTCCACAGTTGTCATTAGCAAAAACAATAAAGCATGAATACTAACATTCCGAAAATCTATGATATAGCTACTTCAATTTTTTTATTCTTTTGAAGGAAATAAACCTGTTTGCTTTGCAAATCATAACAGAGACAAATATTATGAGTAAGAGAGCTTTTACATCCTTTAAAAATATTTCAACGGAGTCCAACATAAAGCTTACCACGGTCACTGGTTAAATTATAGATTAATCTCACTAGATCAGATATAACACCAAAAGATCTGAGGTAACCTTGAATAGATCACCAGGATTAAAGAGTTAGGTTACTTCTATATGATGCGCATAAGGGAACCGCTTTGGTTAATGCCGTTATGAAATAGTTGCATACAGCCATAGATTGATTACTGATAAACATATGTACGCTCCTAAAATCAATTGAAGTCACACAAAAAAAGAAAGTGCACTTAAGAATCGAGCTCAGATATCATACCGGCTGTTCAACATGATCATTCCAGAATCTGACAGTTGATTCTTGTGCTTCACGAATCCAGTTATCAATGTCCGAACTACCTGCCAAACTGCTATGACGTACAAGCCATACTGAGCACACTGAAAGCCCAACCGCTCCGCATGTATAACCAAACCAGTGCAAAGTCACTCTCCTCGGTTTTTTGTTTTTGGAAACCTTTTAAGCAATAAAAGCAGGCAACAAATCATTATTAACATGTCCTATCAATTAAACGCACTCATTATTTGAGCACTCTTACGCCTGCCACATTTCTTTCCACCAGTGCAAAAAAGTAACTTGAATGCTTGGAGGAGAGCAATACTCCTAATACTAGTAAGTCAATGGAATCTGCTTGTTTTCCAAGAACAGGCCTAGCTACAGACTTGCGAGCTGAGCGGTTCTATGTTGTCAAAGGCGTCGCCTAGGCACCAAAGTGGCCTTATTCTGAACTTGGGCGCCACGCAGTGGGTAATGAGATGCCACTTTAAAAAGTGGCGCCCAGGCGTCGCCTTTCTAGGCGCTCAGGCCAAGGCGCCAGTTTGTTGGGCGCATAAGGGGCATTTTATGCCAAAAAAGGAAAAAAATATAGCCAAAATCTTTTGAAAATCTTTTTCATTAAGTCATACATTAATATTTTAAAACCCTAAACTAATTACGTTAAGAAACAGATCATTCCTAGCTGTTTTTGTTAATTACTTTAACAATAGTGAAGGAAAAAAAATCTTTTCAAATTTTTTGCAAATCTTTTTCATTAAGATTTACAAGCTAATATAAGAAATCCTAAGCTAATTATCAATTATGTCAAGAACATAAACCTATGTGGGAATCATTGTTCTACGCCGCGGCTTCGCCACGCCTCGCTGCGGCTCGGGATTTTACACCCGACGCCACGCGGCGCCTTACGCCCATGACAACATAGGAGCGGTTAAAATCAGTTATTTGGTCCTCAAATGCCAATCTAGATTTCCTATGAGGAATTAAATTAAATAATCGAACCCCTGAGCTTTTGAGTTTGAAGAGGCTGAGGCTATTAACGCAGAGAAGAATAGGACAGCTCACACAAATTTTTCAAAATTTAGGAAATAACATGATTTTGGTAGTAAGAAATTGATATGTAGTGAAGATGATTAATGGAACTTACAAGTTGAGTTATGTATGAATTAAGCTTATCAAGATTCTGATAGACCAAGTTGATAGCATCTCTGATCTCACAGTCAGTCCACTGAGAACCTTCCTGATTAATTTCAGGCAATTTCTCAAACTGCAAAGTGTGTGTGTTGTTCCCACCAACAGATGCAGATGAAACCCTCTGCGAGCAATAGCATAAGGAAAGGTTGAATATGGAAAGGGATAATATGAGGAATTAAGTAAGGCTTAGTACCTGAAACATTTCATGCTGCTGGTTGATTGATTCTTCAAGTTTTGATAATAAGCTATTAATGTTCACCAATAATGAAGGCAGTGATTTCTCTGGATCCTTGACTAAAGCCTCCCCGAAATTATCAACCTCCACATAAACCTATAGACAAAAATAAACTAAGTAGTGTTACCAAATATAAGAAATAAAGCTTCATATGTCCTCGTCATGCCTCCAACTGGTTGGCCAACAGCATGTGGTTAATCAGACACGGCACAGCACTACAGACATCAGTTCACCCTTAGCTCTAGCTTTTATCCAGGTCTCAGTAGTGAATTTGAATGAGACCTGAATAAAAACTACCGAGATCAAAGCGCACATAATAACATTGTTCCGGATATACAAACTTTACAAAACAAAACAACAATCCGAAGACAAATGTCTTAAGCATGACAACCATGAAAGCCTCACACATCAATACATCGCTACATTTCGATCAAATCAGCTCCTAAAATTTACTAAATGAATCTAGCCAGCAAAGGAAATAATTGGTTAATAGAAAGCAAAGAACCAGAACCCAAGTCAGATTGTAAATCAACTGAAAACCAATTAAGGTGCATCCGTGCATGTAATCATTGTGAAGATTGCTCAAACAAATGTACATGGTTGGCGTTGAATACAGTTATAAGTTTATATTATGATAAACAGAAGTACAACAATGTACTATAGCTGGCCTTATAGGATTATACTAATCATGCATATCCAGTGAGACGTCCAGAGTAAAGACAATGCCAGAGATGAACCACCGCATGGACAATGCCAGAAAACTTCATTATTTCACATAAACCGTTACCTTGAAGAGATTAATTTACTTCAACCAGTTTGGAGTTGTGCGTTTATATGAATCAATGTCTGTTGGTATCATAAGCCTGTCCTGTGGTCTGCGAAGTACGTGCCACTGAATGTCTATCTAAAACTAGCAATTTTTAACAAACAGGTTTGCACACGATTAGTTAGCATTGTTTTTAGCCAAGCAGTAATCATGATTAGGAATACACCAATCATGCTTTTCATAGGAATACACCAATCATGCTTTTCAGACTGATGAACCTTATGTGGTTGGTTGTGCTACACCTTCTTACAACTATCAGATAAGCAATGAACTTAGGATACAGAACTTCCTCTATGCGTTTGAATATTGCGCCTAAAGGGCACCATGACGACATGAGCAAGTCCTTGGTGGTGAAGGTCCATGGATGATCCACAAACAAAAAGGTACACACTGAAAAATATCAGGAGAACTACCAAGCTGAATATGTTTAAGCAATGATCTTAGTGAAAAAGCACAGCCAGAAGATCAACTTTGGATGTTTAAGTGACTGACCAGAACAAAAGAAGCAAAAAAAATCCATAGCTAAGGCAGTGTACAAACAGTAAACGATATCTTTCACTGATGAAACAAGATGAGAAGTACCTGCGAAAGAAATGTAGCCAAGCAACAGCGTAAGCTTGTTAAAACAGCTATCTTCTCAGATATCTCAGTAGCTGCAGAATGACAAAGTTGTTGCAAAGGAGAACCCTCCATAGAACATCCGCGAATCAACTGAACCGTTCCGTTGATAAAGGCACGTGGTCCTCTTTCAAAAACCATGAAGTATGCTTTTTGAGCATTTGTTCCCTAAAGATAAAACCAAAAAGAAGACGATTTATGAGCAACACATGCCGTTTATCATGATGCACTAAAATCAGTTTTGTTTTTATATTTTGAAACAAAAAATTCAACCTCAGCTTTCAACTGCCAAAACTGCAAACTCTTTTGGATAATATGCATACTTGAAAGGACATGCTCCAAAATATCATCCAAGACATCATAAACTCTAGATGCTTCAGTTAGAATTCTACACACAGACATAAACACGGAGTTAACACAAACGAACACATTGTACACTACACCGGGGAATAACTGAATAAAGAGCATTGCAATCTATCGATTGTTCTATTAGACAAAGCATTTTCAAATTTAAAGAAAATATCACCAAGAAACTTCTTATTTTGTCTTTTGACATTTATCGTGAAGGAAATGCTGTTGCTGAGAAAAAGAGAGAAACACTTACAGAGTAGATTCAAGTGAATTTGAAGGCAATGGAAGAGGAAGACCTGGTCTACGTCTCCAAGATCTAGACCGAGCAGTTCGATAATAGAAATTTGTAAATTTTGCGAGTAAATTGGAATCATGATGCTTAGAGGGAAACAAACCAACCAATCTTCTCCAAACTTGATTTGAATAAGAGGAGAAGAGGGTTCTCAGGTCTTTTTCTGGTTCGATTCTAGGGTTTCCAGATTCTATTTCCATGATGACTCAACTCTTTCTAACCCCTGCAAATAAAAATCATATATGGTCACCCATAGAAAGAAATAATACTAGTGCAATACGAACTCCGGAGCAAGAAAAGCCTATAACGCCTGCCACGGTAGGAGGGCCGACCAAAAGTCTAATATTTTAGTAAGGGCGATGAATTCGGTTTTCGAAAATTATGCCTAAAATGAAAGTATCACTTTTACTGAAATTGAGGGAGTGTGTCGTTTTATTAATTGCAAAGAAAAATTAGTTGATTTATAAAACAAATGTAACTTTTGTGGTGGTTTGCATAATGGTTATGTATTAAATTTTCGAAAATTGTGCCTAAAAGGATAAACACCACCGAACTTTTCGTAAAAACTCTAAATTTGATATTGTTGTTTATACTCATTGTGTATATCACTTTAAAATCTTTCGAACGAGATAAAATTTGTAAAATTTCAAGACATGGATATTTAGATATGTTATATTCTAGTTTGTACTCATTGTCCCTAAGACTACCACCAAAGTTCCAATCTTTCTTTTCAAATTGCACATTTGCGTTAAGCTTCATTAAAAAAAAAAAAAAAGAACTCCCTACCTTATGGTTAACACATATATCTTTAAGTTAAGTGTTTGAAATCAAAATCAAAACAAAATTTAGAGGGAGGAGAAGAAGAGAATAAAATTTGGGGAAAATTTCAAAACGAGTGATTCAAACAAGAGTTTTGATATAGGTGAGTCCTCATCTTCAAAATTCGATAACATATTAATACCCACCAACAACAATTAGTTTTATGTTGATTTTTCAAAAAATCATTAAATTTTTGTTAATCTCAACATAATCATGATGAACCTTACTATGATTTCAAAGGACCATATCCAACAATTTTGGTCTCCAATTTCATTAGCAGATTGTCTTTTAAATTGATTTATCTCTTCATGCATAGTATTCACTCAAAAGGGATCACTGAGAACTTCATCAACATTTTTGGGTTCCACTTGCGAGAGATAACATCCAAAATTCCAAATATTTCGAAATTAATTCCTCGTCTTAGCGGTGGATTCCGTACCTCCAATAATATTGTCACTATCATGATTCCTTTGAACCCACAAATGTCGTGGAGTGGCACGTTCAACATGAATACCCTTAGTAGGGATTTTCTCATCGTCACCAGAAATATCAGGATCGGTAACCGTTGGTACAACTTTCTCCAATTCTGGAACTTCTTTGACTTTCTCAGTTGTCTCCAATAGAGGCAACTCAGCAGGAGAGTCATCATGACGAAACTCTTTCAAATCGTCAATGATAACATTTGTTGATTCCATTATAACATGAGTTCTGAGATTGTATACTCTAAAACCACGACTGTCAGATGCATAGCCAAGGAAAATACCTTCGTCATTTTTTAAGTCAAATTTCCCTCTCTGTTCTCGGTCCTTAAGAATGTAGCAGTTACTGCCAAACACACGGAGATAATGTAACTTAGGTTTCTTACCATACCATAACTCATATGGAGTATTCAGGGTTTGTGAGAGTAAATACACACGATTGATCAAGTAGCATGTTGTGAAGACGGCTTCACCCTAAAATTTTAGAGGTAAGGTTTTGTTGTGAAGCATTACTCTGCCATTTCCTGTATACTTCTATTCTTCATTTCTGCAACTCTATTAGCTTGTGGAGTTATATGTGGTGAATATCGTTGAATAATACCCAGTCGGTTGCAGAATTTGAACACTTTAATATCCTTGAATTCATTTCCCCGATCGCTCCTTTTTTTTTAGTTTGCGAACTTATTCATTCTGGATTCTATTAACAATAATTTTGAACTCACTTAGGGTCTCATTCTTTGCCAAGAACGCGTCCCAAGTAAATCTGGTATAATCATCGACCATTACGAAAGCGTATTTCCTCCCTCCAACAGGAGGTTGTTGAATGGTCCAAAGAGATCCATATGAATTAAATCAAGTGGAGACTTGGTAGTAATTTCTCGAGATGATTTATGTGGAACTCTTACTTGTTTACCTTTTTGACAAGCTCCACAAACACCATCAATCTTACTAGCATTAATTTTGGGAACACCTCTGACAAGTTCTTTGTTAATGATCTTGCCAAGAATGAGAAAATTGATGTGACCAAAACGCTCATGCAAAGGATGCTTAGATTCCACCTTTGTCAGGTTGCAACAAAAACTAGACTGAGTATCCAAAAGATAACAGTTATTTTTTCCACGTATTTCCCGAAAAAATATTTTTCCAGACTTATCTTCAATGTCACATCCTTCAGCACTGAAGATAACTTTATGGCCTTTGTCACAAATTTTGACTAACAGAAAGAATATGTGCAGTCATACCTTTGACGTATCGTTCCCCTTTTGCTAATGTAGCAACAACTCCCGTCTCCAAATGTTACGGGTCCTCCATTAAAGTCACTCATATTCACGAACCACTAAATCACATGTCATATGTCGGCTACACTCACTGTCAAGAAAACATTAAAAGGGTGGTGTTGACTTTAAAGCAGAAGCTCTCATACTAACATTATTGTTCCTAAATGAATGTCTTGTTAGGTTTGTAAGACTTATAAGGTTATAAAAAAGTTTTATAGCTTTCTTGTTAAGAGTACTTGCAATCTTTAATTCCTTCCTGAACAGCTTATGTATATTGACAATGATTGAAACCACTACAAAATATACAGGAGCCAACAGTTTTCGAAGTAACATCACTAGACTCTTTCAAACAAACCTGAGTCACATAGGTTTTAACAAAGCCTAAGCCTCGTTTATCTCAACACTGACGACAATTCTTTAGACAAGAATTAAGAGACTTACTCAGATCCTTGGTAATATTGGAAGATTCAACAGAGTTCGAAATTCGAAGAGTTTGAGCATGAGCAGATTTTGAATCAGCTAGTTTTGCAATTATCTCTTTATTAATTTGAATCTGATCATCCAATTTTTACCGGAGAGTTTTTTCTCTTCCATATCCTTCTCGAAGACCAAAATCTTTAATATAAACTTCACAAGTGAAGTCGATCGATTTTCCTTATCAATCGTTGTTTCTCATGAAAAAGTTTTTCGATCATGTTCTTCAGAACACAAGAAAAATCATCATCGATGTTTTATTAAACACACTCGGGATCTGGTATAGTATGGTCTGGTAATACGTTATTGATAAGTGCATAATTCATATGATTTTAGTGTTCATTCCATACTTGCTTTAGTTATTTTTCTTGCATATTTTCGGATTATTACTCTTGTTTTCTCTTATTTGTCTCTATTAGGTGAATCATCCAAAAAGGAGCTACAAAGTGCTAAAAATAGCCAATAAGAGAAGTATTCCAAGTATCCAAGTGTCCAAGTCCAAGAGAAGTTGAAGAAGTGCGACGAAAAGGAGCAAAACGCTCAAAATCAAGAGACGGGCCAAAGACCAAGCTTAACTCATTCAAATTCAGAATTTTTTATCACAAATTTGGAGAGAATTCAAAAAGAATGAGGTCATTCCGAGTTTGGACGAAGAAGCTACGGCCAAAACGAGTTTTATCAAATACAGAAGACAAGCTTGTTCGCAAACTGAGTTCGCAAAAGGGAGCAACTGGAATTTCATTCGCAAACTGAGTTCGCAAACGAAATTCCCTGGATTTTATACTAGTATTTCGTTCGCAAACGTGGTTCGCAAACCATGAAGACCAAAATTCCCGAACTATTTTTAAGGTCTTTCTTTACTATTTTTCAGGTCGGTTTCCGGAACCGACTAGGATACTTAGAGGCCAAGCATTATAAACCTATATAAATAGGTATTAGGCCTTCCAAACAAGATATCACATCTAATATCATAATCTAGGGTTTAATCTACATCAAAACCTAGAGTTTACCCTTTAGGGGGGAAACCATCATTAATCATCTTCTTTGTAACATGAGTAGCTAAATCCTTGGTTGATTAAGGATGAATTCAATGTTCTAAGCGTGAAACTTTATTATTAATACAAATCTATTCGGATTTTTTATCATCATCGTTTGTTTTTACCATATTTAGGGTTTATGAGTGATTCTTAAATTGATTTGGAGTGCACGCTAGAATGATATATTGATCGTTATATTGCTAGTAGAAGTTAGGAGATAATTAATCGTCGAATAACTCTCTACACAAGTAGAAAACGCGAGACCTTACAGAGGGATTTTATGGAGCAATCGTGTGTAAAAATAACACCAGAAAGTAAACCTTGAGATAAGAGTTTAACTACTGGGATTAACCTAATTCACAAAGCCTAAAGCGTTCGATTGGATTACGCCTTGAGTGAGCTACTACTTGGTGGTTCAGTTGAACAGAATCTGATATTGGAGAGCTTCCGTATCCGTGGTTAAAGGAGTTTTGGGGATAGCACTGAGCTAGCTGCTATTTTACGGTTGGTGATGAATGGTTCTTACAAACTATAGATAAGTATACTAATCCAGTTTTCGCTTGGTAACAACGAAGGATTCATTTATCATCCCTTTCTTCTTATTGTCTTTTTATTTATCTTAAAACCAATCCCCCCCTTTGTTAGTTACTTTATTTTGCTGATCATATAACCTATCAATTACACAGCTCTCTGTGGGAACGATCCTTACTGTCGCTATATTATTAGTTAATTAGCGGGAAATATATTGATTAATTTGTTGAGACTACGACAACCCATACAAATTTTGGCGTCGCTGCCGGGTAGCAGATGCTAATTTATTTTTTATTTGTTTATAACTTGTTTTTATTTTTGTTTATAGATTTTTGTTTTTATTTTATCTTTCTTGTTAGTCGGCATGTTTCCTTACGAAAATAACATGTAAGGAGCACAAGATTACACATACAACAGTGGTAATCAATATGGTTTTCAACCTCATTCGTACGAAAACTACGAACCATCCAATGGGTATAATCAAAACTAATCTTTTGGCTATGATCAAATCCCACGGAACCTTACGGATATTCTCATACATGTCAACAACCTTATGACGGGCATGTAAGTGAAAAATCACGAGGATGGAAGGATAGTCATGCTTCTGATCAATTGTTTTCAAGTAATGTGCATATGACAAAGAGCTTGGAACTAAAAAGGTATGATAATGAATCAAGACCTACTCACCTTTATCGGGTTTTTCCTTCACTCTTTCCAAAAGAGGAAATTGCATAATGGTGGAAAGCGTGTTAATGTCAGAAAAATTTTTAAGCAACACGAGCAGCTAGAAAAAGCCGGTGCATCACAAGAGACTCTTAAAGAAATTAACAAGGCCATAGACATGGAATTCGAATGTTGTTGTGATGTTGACGATTTTGAGGTTGACAATGATTCTGATGAAGATGAACAACCTCTCAAAAGTCCTTGAAACAATGATACGATTATTCAAACTCCGGATCATAATAAAGATCCTTTGCCTATTCAAAAGGAGGAGATTGGGTATGACATATCTATTATTATAAATGGTGTAGTGTACTCAAACGAAGATATTATGAGTTGCATAAATGAACTGAATTCTTGGATGAGGATTCAGATTCCGATTACGAGATTTTTGAGGAGATGGAAATTGAGAATGAAACCAAATTGATTAAAGTTGTGGAAGACCCAATTGAGCTTGATTATAACGATGCTGAGATTTCGGTTGAAGCAAAAATTAAAAATTCGATAGAGGACCATGATACATTTGAGGTAAATAATACACTTGATTCAATTAAGAAATATGAGGATCTCGAACAAGGTTTGTATAATCCTTTGCATAATTTTATATCTATTTATCCTTTTCCTCTAAGCGAAGTCACTTCTCAAAGAGTTGTTAACCCAACTTTTAAGAAAATACCTCATTTAGGATTGGAGTTGTGTGCTTCCAAAGTATTTTGCTTCTAAGTATCCACCACTTGATGTGTTTTATTCAAGTATTGTGCAGGTTCACCAAGTTGAGGAACCTTTTAAAGTTACCGAATTCTATATTCTTTATCCACTTCGGAGTATAGAAGGGACTAAGTGTAGGGGAAACTTCAATATAGTGATAGCTGCAATATTTATATCTTGTGATAATGTTTTTTTGAAGTTTTTATTGGAACCGCATATTGTTATTTGGAAGGATTACCAAATTTTCAGATTACTGGTGTACGGGCGATAACAATAACGTCGGTTGACGACGTAAAACCATCGGTTTTGTATCTCTATCCCTTTTATTTATTTTTAGTTTTCTTAGTTTTGCATATCATATCTTGCATTCCCATCTTAGATTTTACAAAGTCCTATATCTATAATGAAAGTTTTGATGAACAACATCTCATCAAAAAAATTCGGACTGCGTACTTGTCGCCAAAATAGCTCTCTAGACTTCATACAAAGTCCAATTTGAGTGGTTCACCCCAAATTTTAAAGCAGACTCACCTTTATTTTATAAAAAGAAAATTTGAATTCAAAATCTCTTAAGTTGATAGGCCTGGACATTTGAGTTTCGGTATTTTTTCCAAAACTTTTTCAGATTGTATGTCTGTAAGTCCGGAGGCCATAACCTTTAGACCATTTATCGAAACACTGTACCCTTTTGACACGTTATAGAAAAGATGTAGGCGAACAACTTTTTTTTAGGATGTTTTTTCTAGTTCCCTACCCATTTGTACAATTTTCAAGTTTTTTTCAGGCTATTATGTTAGAAATCAGAATTTTCGTTTTTGAACATTGAGGACAATTTTGAGTTTAAGTGTGGGGGAGTATTTAAGCATGTTTGGGTATTATATTAGTATTACTATAAAAATAAATTAAAAAAAATAAATAAATAACTCTTTGATTTCTTGCATACTTGAGACTTCATTTTTGGAGTTAATTATGAGCTATTTAGGATGACACTAAACCTTTTTAGGTTGAAACAGTTCTTACGGCTATAGATTGATTCCCACTTTATCATTCTACAATCCTTAATTATATACGTTCATATTGAATGCGAAACTCAGGTGCTAGAAATAGCATGGTAGTCGTTGGAAAATTAGTTCTCGCAATTAATCATTACTGAATCACTTTCTTTTTATTTTTTGCAGTCATATGTTTCTCTAAGCGATTTGATGGGATCCTAGCACTGCCATCAATGTTGTAGATAGGTAATCATTGGTTGAGTATATAAAAGCCGCATAAACAATTGTCTTACACTCAAAAAGAGTGAGCCAATAAATTGAAAAAAAAAATACTCTTTGATTTCTTGCATACTTGAGACTTCATTTTTGGAGTTAATTATGAGATATTTAGGATGACACTAAACCTTTTTTAGGTTGAAACAGTTCTTACGGCTATAGCTTGATTCCCACTTTATCATTCTACAATCCTTAATTATATACGTTCATAATTGAATGCGAAACTCAGGTGCTAGAAATAGCATGATAGTCGTTCGAAAATTAGTTCTCACAATTAATCATTACTGAATCACTTTCTTTTTATTTTTTGCAGTCATATGTTTCTTTAAGTGATTTGGTGGGATCCTAGTACTGCCATGGATGTTATAGAAAGGTAATCATTGGTGGAGAATATAAAAGTCCCATAAACAATTGTCTTACACTCAAAAAGAGTGAGCCAATAAAAAATAAAAAAAGGTTGCTTTTCATATATCGACATTATTATAATACAAAGAGAATGTTCTCCCTATCTTCGTTGCCTGAACAAGCGTGGAATGCAGGATCCATGGGAACTTATCATGTAGTCGATGAAATGAGTGAAACCTATCATCATTATTTAGCAAGTCAAAAAGACTCGATAAGGTTCTCGACACTTGGATAACAATATGTATGCGTTTTCCCTGTCTCCGTCGCCTAGATAAGCGTGGAACGCAAGATCCATGAGAACTATCACATATTTGATGAAAGGAAACATGCGCTTCGAGTATCTAATCATGTTGTCTAGTTAAATGAGTACTCATCTCAACTATTGCGCTAAATATATAAAAATCTTTTGATGACATTCGTACAAGTATTGTGGGTAACATCATTCACTTAAGTCAACATTTGCACACTCCACTATTCTATGTGCATTATCTTATCTATACATGTGATTTCAATATGCGCGTATTGCCTTTAACACTGCAACAAGTATAATGACTATCTTAGTAGAGTTTTGGAATCAGGTTGAATGTTACACCTAAGTAATTGCTTATGTGTGATGATTGGAATTTATGTGGGATGTTTGCAGCTAAAGAACTACGTAGGCTAATTATTTAGGTTTCTGCTTTGTGTTTATCCTTAGTGGTTCTTCCAAGGCGAGAAATTGGAGTAGGTTTTGTGGGTATACCTCTTTTAAACCCTCACGAGACTATAAACTAGTCCACTAAGGACACCTAGGGGTTTAAAAGCATGTTGTATTAGCTAAGTGTAACCGTATTCTCAACGAAATGGATTTTTTGTATAGTTTAGTTTAGTTTGCTCTAGGACTAGCAAAATATAAGTGTGGGTAATTTGATAAGTGCATAATTCATATGATTTTAGTATTGATTCCATACTTGCTTTAGCTATTATTCTTGCATATTTTCGTATTATTACTCTTGTTGTCTCTTATTTGTCTCTATTAGGTGAATCATCCAAAAAGGAGCTACAAAGTGCCAAAAATATCTAAGAAGATAAGCATTCCAAGTATTCAAATGCGCAAGTCCAAGAGAAGTTAAAGAAGTGCGACGAAAAGGAGCAAAACGCTCAAAATCAATAGACGGGCCAAATACCAATCTTAACTCATTCAAATTCAGCATTTATTATCACAATCTTCAATACAATTCGATTACAAATAGAATGCAAAAAGAATGCAAAAAGAATGAGGTCATTCCGAGTTCGGACAAAGAAGTTACGGCCAAAACGAGTTTTATCAAATACGAAAGACAAGCTTGTTCGCAAACGGGAGCAACTGGAATTTCGTTCGCAAACTGAGTTCACCAACGAAATTCCTTGGATTTTATACAAGTATTTCGTTCGCAAATGGGGTTCACAAACCATGAAGTCCAAAATTCCGAACTATTTTTAGGGTCTTTCTTTACTACTTTTTAGGTCGGTTTCCGGAACCGACTAGGATACTCGGAGGCCAACTATTGTAAACTTATATAAATAGGTATTAGGAATTCCAAACAACATATCACATCTCATATCATAATCTAGGGTTTATTCTACATCAAAAACCTGGGGTTTACCCCTTTATGGGGAAACCATCATTAATCATCTTCTTTGTAATATGAGTAGCTAAATCCTTTGTTGATTAAGGATGAATTCAATGTTCTAAGCGTGAAGCTTTATTATTAATACGAATATATTCATAGTTTTTATCATCATCGTTTTTTTTTACCATATCTTGGGTTTATGAGTGATTCTTAGATTGATTTGGAGTGCATGCTAGATTGATATATTGATCGTTCTATTGCTAGTAGAAGTTAGGAGATAAGTAATCACCGAATAACTTTCTACACAAGTAGAAATCACGAGACCTTACAGAGGAATTTTGTGGAGCAATCGTGTGTAAAAACAACACCAGCAAGTAAACCTTGAGCTAAGAGTTTAACTACTGGGATTAACCCAATTCACGAAGCCTAAAGCGTTCGATTGGATTACACCTTGAGTGAGAGAATACTTGGTGGTTCGGTTGAATATAATCTGATACTGGAGAGCTTCCGTATCCGTGGTAAAAGGAGTTTTGGGGATAGCACTGAGCTAGCTGTTATTTTAGGGTTGGTGATGAATGATTCTTACGAACGATAGATAAGTATACTAATCCAGTTATCGCTTGGTAACGACAAAGGTTTCCTTTATCATCCCTTTCTTCTTATTGTCTTTTTATTTATCTTAAAACCAGTCCCCCCTTTGTTATTTACTTTATTTTGCTGATCAAATAACCTATCAATTACACAGCTCTATGTGGGAACGATCCTTACTACCGTTATATTACTAGTTAATTAATGGGAAATATATTTCTTGCATACTTACTTCGTTTTTGCAGTTAATTATAAGCTATTTAGGATGACACTAAACCTTTTTAGGTTGAAAAAGTTCTTACGGTTATAGCTTGATTCCCACTTTATCATTCTACAATCCTTAACTATATACGTTCATAATTGAATGCGAAACTCAGGTGCTAAAAATAGCATGGTAGTCATTGGAAAATTAGTTCTCGCAATTAATCATTACTAAATCACTTTCTTTTTATTTTCTGCAGTTATATGTTTCTCCAAGTGATTTTGTGGGGTCAGTACTGTCATAGATGTTGTAGCAAGGTAATCATTGGTTGAGTATATAAAACACCCATAAACAATTGTCTTATACTCAAAAAGAGTAAGCCAATAAAAAAAAGGTACTCTTCATATATTGACATTATTAATAATACAAAGAGAAGGTTCTCCCTGTCTCCGTCGCCTAAACAAGCGTGGAATGCAGGATCCATGGGAACTAATCATGTAGTCATTGAAATGAGTGAAACCTATCATCATTATTTAGCAAGTCAAAAAGACTCGATGAGGTTCTCGACACTTGGATAGCAGTATGTGCGCGTTTTCCCTATCTCCATCACCTACACAAGCGTGGAATGCGAGATCCATGGGAACTATCACATATTTGTTGAAAGGAAACATACGCTTAGAGTATCTAATCATGTTGTCGAGTTAAATGGGTGTTTATCTCAACTATTGCGCTAAACATATAAAAATATTTTGACGACATTCATACAAGTATTGTGGGTAACATCATTCACTTTAGTCAACATTTGCACACTTCACTATTATATGTCCATTATCTTATCTATCCATGTGATTTCAATACGCCAGTGTTGCGTCTAACATTGCAACAAGTACAATGACTATCTTAGTGGAGTTTTGCAATCAGGTTGAATGTCACACGTAATTAATTTCTTATGTGTGATGATTAGAACTTATGTGAGATGTTTGCAGCTAAAAAACTCCGCAAGCTAATGATTTGGGTTTCTGCTTTGTGTCTGTCCTTAGTGGTTCTTCCAAGGCGAGAAATTGGAGTAGGTTTTGTGGGTATACCTCTTGTAAACCCTCACGAGACTATAAGTCGTCCACTAAGGACATCTAGGGGTTTAAATGCATGTTGTATTAGTTAAGTGTAACCGTATTCTCAACGAAAGGAATTTTTTGTATAGTTTAGTTTAGTTTGCTCGAGGACTAGCAAAAGATAAGTGTGGGGGAATTTGATAAGTGCATAATTCATATGATTTTAGTGTTCATTCCATACTTGCTTTAGCTATTATTCTTGCATATTTTCATAATATTACTCTTGTTTTCTTTTATGTGTCTCTATTAGGTGAATCATCCAAAAAGTAGCTACAAAGTGCTAAAAATATTTAAGAAGAGAAGTATTCCAAGTATCCAAGTGCGCAAGTCCAAGAGAAGTTGAAGAAGTCGACGAAAAGGAGAAAAATGCACAAAATCAAGAGACGGGCCAAAGACCAAGATTAACTCATTCAAATTTAGGATTTTTTATCACCATATTGAAGATAATTCAATTACAAAGAGAATGCAAAAAGAATGAGGTCATTCCGAGTTCGGACGAAGAAGTTATGGCCAAAACGAGTTTCATCAAATACCGAAGACATGCTTGTTCGCAAACGAAATTCCCTGGATTTTATACAAGTATTTCATTCGCAAACGGGGTTCTCAAATCATTAAGGCTAAAATTCCAGAACTATTTTTAGGGTCTTTCTTTACTACTTTTTAGGTCGGTTTCCGGAACCGACTAGGATACTTGGAGGCCAAGTATTGTAAGCCTATATAAATAGGTATTAGGCCTTCCAAACAACATATCACATCTCATATCTTAAGCTAGGGTTTATTCTACATCAAAAACCTAGGGTTTACCCTTTTAGGGGGAAACCATCATTAATCATCTTCTTTGTAATATGAGTAGCTAAATCATTTGTTGATTAAGGATGAATCCAATATTCTAAGCGTGAAGCTTTATTATTAATACAATTATATTCAGAGTTTTTATCATCATCGTTTGTTTTTACCATGTCTAGGGTTTATGAGTGATTCTTAGATTGATTTGGAGTGCACGCTAGACTGATCTATTGACCATTCTATTGCTAGTAGAAGTTAGGAGATAAGTAATCGTCGAATAACTATCTACACAAGTAGAAATCGCGAGACCTTACAGAGGAATTCTGTGGAGCAATCGTGTGTAAAAACAACGTCAACAAGTAAACTTTGAGCTAAGAGTTTAACTACTGGGATTAACCTAATTCACAAAGCCTAAAGCGTTTGATTGGATTACACCTTGAGTGAGAGACTACTTGGTGGTTCGGTTGAATAAAATCTGATATTGGAGAGATTCAGTATCTTTGGTAAAAGGAGTTTTGGGGATAGTACTAAGCTAGATGTTATTCTACGGTTGGTGATGAATGGTTCTTATGAACGATATATAAGTATACTAATCAAGTTATCGCTTGGTAACGACGAAGGATTCATATATCATCCCTTTCTTCTTATTGTCTTTTTATTTATCTTAAAACCAATCCCCCCTTTGTTATTTACTTTATTTTGCTGATCAAATAACTTATCAATCACACATCTCTTTGTGGGAACGATCCTTACTACCACTATATTACTAGTTAATTAGTGAGAAATGTATTTATTAACTTGTTGATCCTACGACATCCCATACAGTTATCAGAGATAGTACTTTCACCCATATAGTCAGATTGCTTCAAACACAGACTAACTAGGTATTTCGCGTGTTTGCCTGCTCTGATACCAATTAATAATGCGGGGCTACCAAAGCACACCACCAACTTTTTCTTAGGCAACCTCTATGGACTAAACTCAAATACAATTCTGAGAGCTACTGTTAGGGCATTTGTAAGCAAAAGTACCTGAAAAAGCGGGGGTCTAACAACCATACCCAATATTTCGTTTGGCAATCTGAATAGACAAAGTCCAGTATACTTTCAAGAGAATCAACTAGACAGTTAGACTCAATCTATAGAAAAGTATATAAAAGAGTTTTATATCTCTATCTCTCAATTCAATCTGCAATCAGCAAATAGGAATTTGCGAGCCCGATTGAATATAAGAGAAGTAACTTGAACGGTACCAAATACCAATGTTCAAGGATCAATCAATTTCAATCAACAACCAAAGGTTGGATCTACCAATTGATTGATTCAACACACAATCTGTGATATTTCAATTATATAATAAAATAAAATATAATGCGGAAAAGAAATAACACAGACACAAGAATTTTGTTAACGAGGAAAACCGCAAATGCAGAAAAACCCCGGAACCTAGTCCAGATTTGAACACCACATTGTATTAAGCCGCTACAAACACTAGCCTACTACCAATGAACTTCAGACTGGACTGTAGTTGAACCCTAATCAATCTCACACTGATTCAAAGTACAGTTGCGCTCCTTACATCTCTGATCCCAGCAGGAAACTATGCACTTGATTCCCTTAGCTGATCTCACCCACAACCAAGAGTTGCTATGACCCAAATTCGAAGACCTGATAAACAAATCTGTCTCACGCAGAAAAGTCTATTGGAATAGATAAATTTTTCTCCCACAGAAATACCTATGAGTTTTGTTCCGTCTTTTGATAAATCAAGGTGAACAAGAACCAATTGATAAACCGGACTTATATTCCCGAAGAACATCCTAGTACTATCAATCACCTCACAATAATGTTAATCGTATGGTAGCGAAACAAGATATTGTGGAATCACAAACGATGAGATGAAGATGTTTGTGACTACTTTTAATCTTACCTGTCGAAGATATAATCTCGAGCAAATCTTAGAGAAGATAGTACTCATAATGATAGAAGAAGTAAGATCAGAACACGCAACTACAAAGAAAATAGTTGGGTATGGCTTCACAATCCCAATGAAGTCTTCAAGTCGTTAACCTACAGGGTTTCGTGAAAAACCTAAGGTTAAAGGATAATCGACTCTAGCTTATACAACTAGTATCACACAGGAGGTGTGGGGATTAGGTTTCCCGGTTGCTAGAGTTCTCCTTTATATAGTTTTCAAATCAGGGTTTGCAATCTAAGTTACCTTGGTAACAAAGAATTCAATATTCATTGTTAGATGAAAACCTGATTAGATTCAAGATAATATATTTCAACCGTTAGGTCGAACTTAGATTGTTATACACAAATGAAATGTACCTTCATTTAGGTTTAAGTACCCATACTTAAACGTGTACATCATGTTTGCTCAACCGTAGTTAACCGAGGTTAGATATATGAACACTCTCATATCAACCTTATTCATCTTAACCACAGCTAGTTCAAATGACTCAAATGAAACTAGTTAAAGAGTTGGTCAATTGCTATATTCTCATAGAAGTATACAAGAACATAATTGAAGCAAAATCGGTTTGATTCACTCGAATCAATTCATGAACATTATAGCCATGGTTTGCAAAGAATGCATTCCTTATTATATAAATGTATTAGTTAATGAGCCAACTGATTTTAGAACTTTAACCACTCAAGTATGCATACGGGTACGCATACTTAAGTAGCCGGTCTGAGTTTGGGTTCGCCAGTACGCGAACGAGTACGCATACTGAAGTACACTTCCGAAACCCAGCAGAAATTCCCGAACCTATACCTTACACAAGTATGCCTACCGGTATGTGTACTTGGTACACGTAATTTCATGACTACAAGTACGCATACGGGTGTGCATACTTTAGTTCCAGTCATGGATCACATACATGCAAGAATGCACACTATGTTTATAATCCAATGATGGTTAAGTATTCTAAACTCTTATTTCAATCATTGAAACTTTCTTAGAGGATGAGAATAGCCATTTTCACACACTATTAGCATCAAAGAAATTTTCAAGTTATTGAAATAATCATAACGAAACATTCCAAGTCTACATCAAATGATTGTACCACACAAACCATGTAAGATGTTACTCGGTGATTTTCACATGATCATATTTTGACTTTCGTCAAGAATATAAGATGAACTTGGTTGAAGCGAAAGCTTACCAACACATATTTCGAGAAATATGTAAGCGAGTTAAACTTAGCTTGAAATATCAAATGTGTTTAATCGACAACTATATAGTAATACGACTTTTGTCTCAATATAGGAGATAGAGTAGAAATAGACTTTCCGATTGATAGATGAGTTTTAGTCTCCACATACCTTTTGTTGATGAAGTTCCACAAGCTCTCCTTAGTAGTTCTTCATTTTCAATTGATGAATGCCGTGAAGCCTAATGCTCAACTACACAAAATCTATCCTAGTCCGAGACATCACTATAAGTAGACTATAAATCAAGACTTATAGTTTTGATCACTAATATTGACAAACAAGCTTGAGATAGCAACGCTTGCGAGTTCGATTGATAAGTGCTCTAACAATCTCCCCCTTTGTCAATTTTAGTGACAAAACTATCAATACATATGGATTACACAATAAATAAACTTTGTACCTTCTCATCCAAATGATTGATCTCCTTGGTTCTTTAATATTACTCGAAATCTTCGTCACTTCCAAGTACTCCAATGATTCCAAATATTTTCAACTCAGCATCATAGTTGTTGAAGATCCGTAGCAATAACAATGAGAAAATAGTTTCTCTTAATCATTGTTATACAGTGTTATAGTATTATTACACAGCATCAAAGTTCAATTGTATCACAACTTTGACTACAATACTATGGTGATATGTATCACTCCCCCTTAGTCCATACTTCATCTCACAATGAAAACCACTCCCCCTTACATAATGATCCATAAACTATATGTATTTGTAGTGTGAACTACACATTAATTCTCCCCCTTTTTGTCAATATAAATTGGCAAAGGTACGAAAATTAGTGGGATCCTCATGAAACTTTCATAGAGATACTTCATGACCAAAAGAGAATAACATACCAACTTGTTTCGATGATTTCACATAGTCGAAACTTAGTGTATTCATCATGGAGTTTATAAAGATACAAGATAACTCCTACAATAATCCACAACCGCACTCCCCACAAAGATTTGGCAGTTAAGCACAAGTTCAATTGATAACTCTCCCCCATAAAATGTCATTCCCGAAAGAACAACAAGAGCAACCTTACTTTTACAAGAAAATAAGGATTTCTTTGGACACATACTAAGATACTCAACAGAAATTCAACTACTGAAACAAATGCAGAATTGAAGTAACACTTAAACTGGAATTTCAAACTCAATTGCCCAATATATCGAGATAAGTGTAGGGGCAAAAGTTTAGGAAAGACTAATGAACCAAAACAACACCAATAGACCGTCGTAAATGTTGAAATGTAGCAGTATCTAATGGCTTGGTGAGAATATCAGCCAATTGTTGTTCGGAAGGCACAAATTCCATATTTATGATACCATTTTCATATAAATCTCGAATAAAATGATACCTTATATCAACGTGCTTAGTTCTTGAGTGCTCAATAGGATTCTCAGTGATTCGAATCGCGCTTGAGTTGTCACAAAAGATCTTCATTATTCCAGTATCAATTCCATATATAATCAGCAAACATTTGTTTCATCCAGAGAAGTTGAGTACAACATGAGCCTGCAACAATATATTTTGCCTCACATGTAGACATGGATTGTGAATTTTGTTTCTTGTTATGCCAAGCCACAAGATTCAATCCTACATAGTAGAACCCCCCTGATGTACTTTTTCTGTCTTCCACGCATCCTGCCCAATCAGCATCTGAATAGGCAGAAAGATCAGTGTTAGTATCAAAACTATAAGATAGACCATACCCGACCGTGTGATTGACATATCGTATGATCCTTTTCACAGCTGCAAGATGAGATTCCCTTGGATTTTCTTGAAACCTAGCACAACAACCAACACTAAAAGCAATATCAGGTCTAGTAGCCGTTAGATATAAAAGACTTCCAATGATAGATCGATAGAGTTTTTGATCCACATTTACGCCTTTCTCATCTCGATGTAGTTTACCAGTGGTGGGCATATGAGTCAGTTTTGGAGTTGACTTATCAAGACCGAATCTTGTGACAAGATCTCTTGCATATTTTTCTTGAGATAAGTAAATTCCATCCTTGTGTTGTTGAATTTGTAAACCCAAAAAAAACTTTAATTCACCAACATTGCTTATTTCAAACTCCTTGCCAAGAGAGACTTAAAAATCTTTTGCAAGTATTTCAGATGTTGATCCATAGATGATATCATCTACATAGACTTGAGCGATAAACGACGTCTTTCCCACTCCACTTAGTAAACAATGTTTTATCAGCTCCACCTCTCGAAAAACCTTTCCTAAGAAGGGAAGTAGTCAGTTTTTCGAACCAGGCACAAGGTGCTTGTTTTAACCCATATAATGACTTATTATACTTAAGGACATGATCTGGGAAATCAGGGTTTTCGAATCCCTTAGGTTGAGCGACATATACCTCTTCCTTTAAATTTCCATTTATGAAAGCGGATTTAATGTCCATTTGAAACAGCTTAACCTTAAGAAAACAAGCATGAGCTAATAACAACCGAATGGACTCAAGGCTGCCACGGGAGCAAAGGTTTCGTCAAAGTCGATTCCTTCAATCTGTGAATATACCTGAGCGACAAGTCTATCTTTGTTTCTGACAATGGTGCCAAATTCATCAGACTTGTTCTTGAATATCCATTTAGTACCAACAATATTGATACTGGGAGGACAAGGTACGAGCTTCCATACATCTTGTCTTTGCAACTGATTTAGCTCTTCACGCATTGCATTCACCCAAAAGGGATCGCTAAGAGATTCATCAATATTTCTAGGTTCTACTTGCGATAGATAACAAACAAAATTACAAATATTTTGAAGTTGTCCTCTCGTCTTAGCTATATAATCTCTCCCACCAATAATACTGTTAGTATCATGATTTCTTTGAACCCAGAGATGTCGCGGAGGGGCACGTTCTTGTTCAACATGAACAACCTGACTAGGGCTTTTCTCCTCATCACTAGAAACATCAGGATCAGTAACTGTTGGAATAACTTTTACTGATTCTGGGATTTATTTGATTTTCTCAATTGTCTCGGTTGGAGACAATTCAGCAGGAGAGTCATCATGACGAAAATTACTTAGATCATCAATGATAACATTTGCAGATTCCATCATTACTTGGGTTCTGAGATTAAAGACTCGGAAACCACGACATTCAGATGCATAGCCAAGAAAAATATCTTCATCGCTTTTCGAGTCAAATTTCCCTTTCTGTTCACGGTCCTTTAGAATGTAGCACTTATTGCCGAACACTCTGAGATAGTGTACGTTGGGTTTCTTACAGTACCACAACTCATAGGGAGTGTTTAAGGTCTTTGACCGTAAGTAAACACGATTGATCAAGTAGCAATCTGTAAAAACTGCCTCTCCCCAAAACTTCAACGGTAAGTTTTTGTTATGGAGCATTACTCTTGCCATTTCCTGAATGTTCCTTTTCTTTCTTTCTGTAACTCCATTAGCTAGTGGAGTAATAGGTGGAGAGTATTGTTGAATAATCCCTAGAGAATCACAGTATTCAAACACTTTGGTGTCCTTGAATTCTGTGCCACGATCGCTTCTAATTTTCTTTAGTTTGGGACCCTGTTCATTCTGGATTCTATTAACAATAATCTTGAACTGAGGGTTTCACTCTTGTGAGCCAAAAAGGCTACCCAAGTGAATTTGGTGTAATCATCTACCATAACCAAGGCATACTTCTTTCCAGCCATAGTAGGTTGTTGAATTGGGCCGAAGAGATCCATATGAATTAAATCAAGTGGAACTTTAGTGAGAATATCTCGAGATGATTTATGTGGAACTTTCTTTTGTTTACCCTTTTGACAAACACCACATACACCTTCAATCTTAGCATTGATTTTGGGAACACCTCTAACAAGTTCTTTGTTAATGATCTTAGTTAGAAGACGATAATTGATGTGACCAAAATGCTCATGCCAAAGATGTGTGGATTCCACCTTAGTCAAATTGCAACAATTAGTGAACTGATTATCCAACAGATAACAATTATTTTTGCCACGTGATCCTTGAAAAATCTGGAATCACTTTTCCAGATTTTTATACAATAATACATCCATTAGCATGGAAGACAACCTTATGGCCTTTGTCACAAATTTGACTAACAGAAATAAGATTAGCAGTCATACCTTTAACGTATACTACATCATGAATTTCAGGAACACCAGGTAACTTGATCGTCCCCTTCTTGCTTATGTAGAAGCATCTCCCATCACCGAATGTTACTGGACCATCATCAAAGTCGCTTGTGTTGACAAACCACGAGAGATCTTCAGTCATATGCCTGCTACACCCACTATCAAGAAACCATTGAAAGGGTGATGTTGGTTTCAGATCAAAAGCTCCCATACTAGCACTACTAAGCCAATTAGGCTTACTTTTTAGTATTGATTGTCTTTTAAGAGAAGACAAAAGTTGTACAACATTCTTGTGAAGATTTCTTGCAACATTTAATCTTTTTCTAAAAGACAAACATACATGATGAAAGTGATCACGAGAACCACAAAACACGCATGTACCAACATCTTTATTCTTATTCGAAGAATTCTGAGCATTTTCAGTTTTCAGAAAGCCTAAACCTCGCTTATCACCTGACATGCGACAATTCTTCAATGAAGAATTAAAGGAGTTACTCAAATCCATTGAAGTTGACTTTACAGATTTCAAATCCTTAAGTTTTGCAATTTCTGCAACAAGATCAGAGTTGATCCGTATTTGTTCATCCAACTTCTTTTGGGGATCAACAACCTCTTCAAAACATTCTCGAAGCTCGGACTTTTTTGTATAAATCTCGCAATGAAGTCCATCAATTTTCCTTATCAAACAATGTTTTTCTAGACAAATATTATTGATGAATTTTTTTAAATTAGGATTCTCAACCATATAGATGGTTTCTAGAACACGCTCGAAGTTGAGTTTATCCATTTCTGGTGAAGCGTTTTTAGAGACTAAATCATCCATACTCATATCGCTACAAACACAAACTTATAAGGTATTTAACGTGTTTGCCTGCTCTGATACCAATTGAAAAAGCGGGGGTCTAACAACCACACCCAATATTTCATTTGGCAGTATGAATAGACAAACTCCAATATACTTTCAAGAGAATCAACTAGACAGTCAGACACAATTTATAGAAAAGTATATCAAAGAATTTTATATCTTTATCTCTCAATTCAATCTGCAATCAGCAAATAGGAATTTGCGAGCCCGATTGAATATAAGAGAAGTAACTTGAACGGTACCAAAGACAAATGTTCAAGAATCAATCAATTTCAATCAACAACCAAAGATTGGATTTACCAATTGATCGATTCAACGCACAACTTGTGATATTTCAATTATATAACAAAATATAATGCGGAAAAGAAATAACACAGACACCAGAATTTTGTTAACGAGGAAAACCGCAAATGTAGAAAAACCCTAGGACCTAGTCCATATTTGAACACCACACTGTATTAAGCCGCTACAGACACTAGCCTACTACCAATAAACTTCAGACTGGACTGTAGTTGAACCCCTATTCAATCTCACACTGATTCAAGGTACAGTTGCGCTCCTTACGTCTCTGATCCCAGCAGGATGCTACACACTTGATTCCCTTAGTTGATCTCACCCACAACCAAGAGTTGCTACGACCCAAAGTCGAAGACTTGATAAACAAGGTGAACATGAACCAATTGATAAACCGGACTTATATTCCCGAAGAACAACCTAGTATTATCAATCACCTCACAATAATCTTAATCGTATGGTAACGAAACAAGATATTGTGGAATCACAAACGATGAGACGAAGATGTTTGAGACTACTTTTAATCTTACCTATCAGAGATATAATCTCGAGCAAATCTTAAAGAAGATAATACTCAATACGATAGAAGAAGTAAGATCAGAACACGCAACTACAAAGAAAATAGTTGGGTTTGGCTTCACAATCCCAATGAAGTCTTCAAGTCGTTAACCTACATGGTTTCGTGAAAAACCTAAGGTTAAAGGAGAATCGACTCTAGCTTATACAACTAGTATCACACAGGAGGTGTGAGTATTAGGTTTCCCAGTTGCTAGAGTTCTCATTTATATAGTTTTCAAATCAGGATTTGCAATCTAAGTTACCTTAGTAATAAAACATTCAATAATCACCGTCAGATGAAAACCTGATTAGATTCAAGCAAATATCTTTCAACCGTTAGATCGAACTTAGCTTGTTATACACAAATGAAATGTACCTTCATTTAGGTTTAAGTAACCGTACCTAAACGTGTACACCATGTTGGCTCAACCGCAATTAACCGAGATAACTATATGAACACTTTCATATCAACCTTATTCATCTTAACCACAACTAGTTCAAATGACTCAAATGAAACTAGTTAAAGAGTTTCAATTGCTATATTCTCATAGAAGTATACAAGAACACAATTGAAGCAAAATCGGTTTGATTCACTCGAATCAATTCATGAACATTATAGCCACGGTTTGCAAAGAATGCATTCCTTATTATATAAAATGCATTAGTTCACGAGCCAGCCCATTTTAGAACTTTAACCACTCAAGTATGCATACGGGTACGCATACTTAAGTAGCCGGTATGAGTTTAAGTTCGCCAGTATGCGAACGGGTACGAATAATTAAGTACACTTCTAAAACCCAACAGAAATTCCCGGACCTATACCTTACGCAAGTATGCTTACCGGTATGTGTACTTAGTACACGGAATTCCACAACTACAAGTATGCATACGGGTATGCATACTTTAGTTCCGGTCATGGATCACATACATGCAAGAATGCACACTATGTTTATAATCCAATGATGGTTAAGTATTCTAAACTCTTATTTCAATCATTGAAACTTTCTTAGAGGATGACAATAGCCGTTTTCACACACTATTAGCATCAAAGCAATTTTCAAGTTATTAAAATAATCATAACGAAGCATTCCAAATCTACATCAAATGATTGTATCACGCAAACCATGTAAATTTCTAAAATCGGTTTAGTACATGAACTAATACATTTATATAATGAGGAATGCATTCATTGCAAACCGTGGCTATAATGTTCATGAATTGATTTGAGTGAATCAAACCGATTTTGCTTCAGTTGTGTTCTTGTATACTTCTATGAGAATATAGCAATTGAAAAACTCTTTAACTAGTTTCATTTGAGTCATTTGAACTAGTTATGGTTAAGATGAATAAGGTTAATATGAGAATGTTCATATGGCTAACCTTGGTTAACTATTGTTGAGGATGGTGTACACGTTTAGGTACGGTTACTAAACCTAAATGGAGGTACATTTCATTTGTGTGTAATAACTAAGTTCGATCTAACGGTTGAAAGATATTAGCTTGAAACTAATCAGGTTTTCATCTAATGGTGAATATTGAATGTTTTGTACAAAGATAACTTAGATTGCAAACCCTGATTTGAAAACTATATAAAGGAGAACTCTAGCAACTGGGAAACCTAATCTACACACCTCCTGTGTGATACTAGTTGCATAAGATAGAGTCGCTTCTCCTTTAACTTTAGGTTTTTCACGAAACCCTGTAGGTTAACGACTTGAAGACTTCATTGGGATTGTGAAGCCATACCCAACTATTTTCTATGTAGTTGCGTGATATGATCTTGCTGTTTCTATCGTGTTTGAGTACGATTTTCTTTAAGAGTGGCTCGAGATTTAATCTTCGTTAGGAAAGATAAAAAGTAGTCACAAACATCTTCGTCTCATCGTTTGTGATTCCACAATATCTTGTTTCACTAGCATATGATTAATATTATTGTGAGGTGATTGATATTTCTAGGATGTTCTTCGGGAATATAAGTCAGGTACATCAATTGGTTCCTGTTCACCTTGATTTATCAAAAGACGGAAAAAAAACTTGTAGGTATTTCTGTGGGAGACATATTTATTTATTCCCCTAGAATTTTCTGTGTGAGACATATTTTTTTATCAAGTCTTCGAATTTGGGTCGTAGTAACTCTTAGTTGTGGGTGAGATCAACTAAGGGAATCAAGTGTGTAGTATCCTGCTGGGATCAGAGACGTAAGGAGCGCAACTGTACCTTGAATCAGTGTGAGATTGATTAGGGTTCAAATACAGTCCAACCGAAGTTCATTGGTAGTAGGATAGTGTATGTAGCGGCCTAATACAGTGTGGTGTTCAAATCTGGACTAGGTCTCGGGGTTTTTATGCATTTGCGGTTTTCCTCGTTAACAAAATTCAGGTGTCTGTGTTATTTCTTTTCCACTTATATTTAGTTATATAATTGAAATATCACAGGTTATGCGTTGAATCGATCAATTGGGAAATCCAACCTTTGGTTGCTGATTGAAATTGATTGATCCTTGAACGTTGGTCTTTGGTACCGTTCAAGTTATTTCTCTTATATTCAGAGACGTAAGGACCGCAACTGTACCTTGGATCAATGTGAGATTGATTGGGGGTTCAACTACAGTCCAGACCGAAGTTAGTTTGTAGTAGGATAGTGTCTGTAGCGGCTTAATACAGTGTGTTTTCAATCTGGACTAGGTCCCAGGGTTTTTCTGCATTTGCGGTTTCCTCGTTAACAAAACTTTTGGTGTCTGTGTGATTTTTTTTCTGCATTATATTTTGTTATATAATTGAAATATCATAGGTTGTGTGTTGAATCGATCAATTGGGAAATCCAACCTTTGGTTGTTGATTGAAATTGATTGATCCTTGAACGTTGGTCTTTGGTACCGTTCAAGTTATTTCTCTTATATTCAATCGGTTTCGCGAATTCCTATTTGTTAATTGCAGATTGAATTGAGAGATATAGATATAAAACTCTTTGATATACTTTTCTCTAGGTTGAGTCTAACTGTCTAGTTGATTCTCTTGAAAATATATTAGAGTTTGTCTATTCAGATTGTCAAACGAATTGTTGGGTGTGATTATTAGAGCGCCGCTTTTTCATATACAATTTAATCAGAAGATAACATGTACACTAGTGGTATGTGGCTTAAATTATTGTTCGCGAGATTATAAAAATTAAAAATATGATAATTGGTGATGGTGTGACAAAGTAGTATATGTGTCGCATGATTCAGAAATACGTACATACACATATAGTTCGTTTTAGGATGGAAATTTTCAAAATTAAGCCGGGTTCCAAAAACACGAATATGGACGTTACGGATAAACTCGTATAATTCACGAATTTACTAACTATGGTTCATACAGTCCTCTTTTTATGACTAATTACTAATTGTGGTTTACGCAGTTCCCTTTTTCTGACTGATAATTGTTTTAGGAATTGACAGCATATATGTGGGAACATACGTAATTCATGTCAAAAAAAAAAATTCCGTAGTGTTGGGTTTAATTTAATATTTTGTAGTATTTGGTTTTGTTAGTTATTAGCTAGGAAACACCTTACTTTAGGAAAGACCAAACTGATTTCCTAAATCAGTTTGCAAGTTATTTTAGGAATCTAATTTCTATTAGGAATTAGTTATCTATTTAGGACTTCTATTTCTAGGAGGATTCTAGATTATTCCTAGGCCTATAAATAGAGTTGATAACCCTTTGGTTATTGTATCATAGTGTGAATTGTTAGAGGTGTGTGAAGAAACAGTTTGTCTATTCTCTAAGTTTCAATAAGAAGTTTATTTGCTACAGTGGATTAGGCACATTGCCGAACCACTATAATTCTTTATGTTCTTGATTAAATTCTGCATATTTTATGTTTTTGTGTGAAGATCTTGGGGTGTTTAGAAAGTAGCTAATTTTAAGCACAACAAAATGGTATCAGAGCCAAATCTAGGGTTTCGTCTAGAGTTAGCTTGTTTGAAGTCAGAAACAAAGTTTGAAGGTGAAGTTGTCGAAGTCGATGTCGAATGCAAAGTTTGAAGTAGAGAAATTTGATGGTAAGAACAACTTTACCATGTGGAATGTGAAGTTCGTGACACTTTGGGTCAGCAAGACCTTGAGAATGCTCTATTAGAAGTAAAACCTGCTGCACCAGTGATTACAGACGTTGAATGGACAAAGATGAATTGTCAGGCTTGTAGAAAAATCCGTTTGTGCCTTACGAAGGATATAAAATACGATGTGATGAGTGAGAATGTATCTTTCAAGCTGTGGAAGAGTCTGGAAGGCAAGTATGTAGTGAAAGGTTTTTTAAACCGAATCATGATGCATATAAGACTTTTCATATTCAACAAAAAACCAGGTACCTATATGGTTGAACACCTCGCTGAGTACAATAGATTAATTGCTGATACACTTAATATCGATGTGAAACTCGATGATGAAACCAAAACTTGTTGTTTTTTAGCATCTCTACCTGATTCGTGTGAGACCTTCATTAATAGTTTATCGAATAAGATAGAGGATAAAACACTCAAGTTTGATGATGTGACTGCTGCTCTTATAAGTTATGGTATTAGGAAAAGGGATAGAGATTTGAACAGGGAAACGACTAGTGAAGCCTTGACAGTCAGAGGGAAATCTGACTAGAAGAATTCAGGTAAATCAAGGGTCAAAGTAAAGGCCAAACCAAAGATCCCAGCTTATGATGAATGTTCATTTTGTCATCAGACTGGAGATTGGAAGAAGGATTGTCCTAAAGCAAAGAACACGGACAAGAAGAAGAGTTTAGATGCAAACGTTGCTGAAATTAAGTCTGGTGCTATTGAAGAAGATGAATATGACAAGTTTTCGATGACTGTCCATGACTCCTCTAGTTGCGAATATAACTGAGTGGATTATGGATTGCGCAGCTTCCTACCATATGTGTCCTAGGAAGGACTGGTTCGTTAAGTTCGAAAAGTTTGATGGACCAAGGGTGTTTATGGGTAAAAACAATACCTGTAAAGTTGAAGGGATTGGGAAGATCTGTTTGAAGATGAATGATGGCGTCGTTCAAGAACTTGAAGATGTTCGTTATGTACCGGAATTGAAGAAAAATCTGATCTCAGTAGGTGAACTTGACTCCCGAGGGTTCGAGAAGACATTGAAAGGTGGAGTTTTGAAGGTATATTCCAATGGGCTAGTTGTTATGAAAGGTTTGAAACATGGAAACTTGTATTTTCTGCAAGGAAACACAAGTGTGAGTGAACAAATTGCAGTAGTATCGGATAGTGTTGAGTCAGACACTACCAAACTATGGCATATGTGTTTAGGCATACCGGAGAAAAGTCTTTGCAAAAGCTGACTTCGCAAGGCTTGTTGAAAGGCACAAAATCATGCAGCAAGTTGGGATTTTGTGAACATTGTGTGAAGGGGAAGAGAACTAGAACGAAGTTTATGACCGGTAAAAGCACCACCAAGGGAATTCCAGACTATGTTCACACAGATGTATGGGGTCCTTCAAGGACTGCATCCTTGAGAGGTAGAAGATATTTTGTCTTCTTTATAGATGACTTCACCAGAAGAGTATGGGTGTAAACCATGTATAGAAAGGATGAAGTTCTGGGAATATTTTTGAAGTGGAAGAAGAAGGTCGAGATAAAGACCGACAAGAAAGTGAAGGCCTTAAGATCGGACAATGGTGGTGAGTACAAGTCTGATCCATTCCTGCGAATCTGTGAGGATGAAGGCATTGAGCGCAATTTCACAGTAAGGGAGACTCCACAACATAACGGGGTGGTGGAGCGCATGAATCGTACATTACTGGAGAAAGTACGATGTATGTTGTCTAATGATGGATTAGGAAAGCAGTTTTGGGTTGCAGCTGTGGAGTATGCGTGTCACCTAGTGAATCGGTTGCCAACAATGGCATTTGAAGGTAAAACTCCGATGGAAGTATGGTACGGTAAACCAGTTTCATATTATGATATGTTGCATGTGTTTGGTTGTCCCGCTTATTACCATGTGAGGGAAGGAAAACTTGATCCTAGAGCGAAGAAAGCCATTTTCGTGGGTTTTCAATCAGGGGTAAAAGGACACAAGTTGTGGTGTCCTGAGTCAAAGAAGGACGTTATAAGTAGGGACGTTACCTTTAATGAGACTGCAATGTGGAAGAATGAATCATCTGAAATGAATGAAGTAAGTCAGTAAATGGCGGTGTTTGAACCTAATGAGAAATCAGCAAAGTCTGTCCACATAGACGAGAATTTAGAAGATGAAGGTTCTGACGAAGATTTAGAATTGAGAACAATTGATGGTTCAACCCAAGAACCAGGTTCACAATTACAAGAAGAAGTAACATAACCTGAATTGCCGGAAGAAGCTACATATTATGATAGTATTTCTCATAGGAAAGAACCGAGAAATACTCGCAATCCAGAACGGTTTGGAGATATATTTGCATATGCATTACCGATTGTAGAAGAAGAAATTCCTACCACTTATAAACAAGCCGTCAAGACAGTTGAAAAGGTGGAGCGGGAGAAAGCCATGAGTGAAGAGATGGATTCTCTTGACAATAATGGAACTTGGGAGCTGGTGGAGATACCTAAAGGAGAAAAATCAATTGGATGCAAGTGGGTATATACAAAGAAGGAAGGATCTCCAACTACAAGCAACGTAAGATACAAAGCAAGGTTGGTAGCTAAGGGCTACACGCAAAGGGAAGGGATTGACTATAAAGAAGTATTTTCTCCAGTGGTAAAGCATACTTTCATTACAATTTTACTTTCTTTGGTGGCGTAGTTTAGTCTCAAGCTTTTACAACTCGATGTGAAAACTGCTTTCTTACACGGTGACTTGGAGGAGACGATTTATATGAAGCAACCTGAGGGGTTTGAAGTAGCGGGTAAAGAAGATTGGGTATGTAACTTGAAGAGATCGTTGTATGGCTTGAAGCAGTCTCCAAGGAAGTGGTACAAACGATTCGACAAGTTTATGAAGAAAAAAAGTACACAAGCAGCAACTATGACTCTTGTGTGTACTTCAAACAGCTCCAAGATTGATCCTTTATCTGCTTACTTTTATACATAGATGACATGCTTATTGCGTCTAAGAGTAAGGCAGAGATTCAATGATTAAAAAATCAGTTGAGTAGTGAATTTGAGATGAAAGATCTCGGTGAAGCAAGGAAAATTTTGGGGATGGAAATTGAGACAGATAGGAAATGTTGCACTATTTGTCTTTCTCAGAAGTATTATTTAAAAAATGTATTCAAGCGTTTCGGTTTAGATGACAAGACTAAACCGGTAACACAACCTCTAGCTCGACACTTTAAATTAAATGATGAACAGTCACCAAAAAACAGTGGAGGAGCAGACGTTAATGGCTGAAATACCTTATGTATGTTATGGTATGCACTAGGCCTGATATTTAACAAGCTATTAGTATGGTTAGTAGATATATGCATAATCCAGGGAAGGAACACTGACAGGATGTGAAGTGGATTCTGCGATATAATCAAGGTACCGTAGATGTTGGATTGAAGTTCTCACGGAATGATAGAACTTGTTGCAAAGTAGTAGGGTACTGTGATTCTGATTATGCTGGTGATTTGGATAAGTTTCGGTCCACTATTGGATATGTTTTTACAGTTGCGAGCGGACCGATAAGTTTGAGGTCAACCTAACAACCTACAGTAGCGTTATCGACAACTGAAGCTAAATATATGGCTGTTGTAGAAGGTATAAGGGAAGTCGTTTGGATGAAAGGTTTGTTTGAGGAGTTGGGTATTCAACAAGAGCAAGTAAGTGTGTATTGTGACAGTTAAAGTGCGATACACCTATCTAAGAACCAAGTTTATCACGCTCGAACAAAGCACATCAATGTACGATATCACAAAGTACGAGAAATTGTTGAAGAAGGTGAAATTCTGCTGGAAAAGATTGGAACTGCAAAAAAATCCAGCAGATATGCTCACCAAGGTAGTGAGGGGAGAAAAGTTTAGACATTGTCTAAACTTGATCAACATTGTACATATTTGAAGACACCTTAGGGTGTAGTGGTGTTGTCAAGCACACGTGAAGCCCTATAAGGGAGTGAAGCATCTTTATGATGATTGAAGAAGTGAAGCATCTACGGATGAGTGAAAGCAGCAAAAATTTGAAGGACATGGAATGCCAAATTTCATGCCAAGGTGGAGAAATTAGAGAATAATGAAGTTATCCTAGAGATCTTGCCAATGTGGAGAATTGTTAGTTGTTGGCTCAATTTAGGAAACACCTTACTTTAGGAAAGACCAAACTGATTTCCTAAATCAGTTTGCAAGTTATTTTAGGAATCTAATTTCTATTAGGAATTAGTTCTCTATTTAGGACTTCGAAACAGTTTGTCTATTCTCTAAGTTTCAATAAGAAGTTTATTTGCTGCAGTGGAGTAGGCACATTGCCGAACAATTATAATTCTTTGTGTTCTTGTTTAAATTCCGCATATTTTCTGTTTTCTGTGTGAAGATCTTGGGGTGTTTAGGAAGTAGCTAATCTTAAGCACAACATATTTCACTTTAATTGGTCGGAAATCTTTTTGTGCTTGACGAAGGCATAAAATTGACCGCTCCAAAATCCTTTTGATGCATGGGTTGATTGATTGGAAGGTGATTAGATGACCATTCCCTCCTTTGTGCCCCTCCTCCTTAGGTTAATGGTAATTAACTTTTTTGATAGAAAACCTTCGAATCTCATGGTAGCTGCATGGACGGTTGGGCAAAGGATTTCTTGAAATTGTGTACTGGTTTCGTGATTTCCGCCGAACCTTTCAGGTTTGACCTCATAAAATTAGAAATACCCTCAAAGCTCCGCAAAAATCCACCGAAATTGTTTACTTCAAGTTCGCGTAACTTTTGTTGGCTTTAAATGCTTTAGCTATTGCGCGTCTTCAAGCTAACTCCTGATGCTTTTTAGGCATGTTTTATATCTTGGCCCTTGCCAGTAGGACTCTTGTTCTTACACTCTGCCTGCATGATCTTAAAACGTCCGATTTGCATGACTTAGCTCAATGCAGTTTAAGGTTTGTATTAATCCTCGCAGCTATTTGCGGGGTAAGTTTGTGGTGCAGCCGTGTGCAGGAGGAGCAGTTATTTGAAGGTTATACTTTACACTCCACGTTACTGCCTAATTTTGTGAACGATGCTAGTAAGATCACATAAGTTCACAGATTAAAGTACGTTGACCTTCTAGATGTTCTTGCCACATGATAATATGTTATGAATAATGCATAAGTTCCTTGAAGCTAAACATACTTTTTTTTTTGACAACCATGGAATCGTACCAATAAGATGATGCTTTATCACTTATCATAAACTATAACAAAACATAATTCGAAGAGCTGAAAAGAAATAACACATTAATAGCGCGTTTGGATACATATCCAGAAGTAACTTTTTGACTTCTAGAAGTCAAAAGGCAAGAAGTTAGTTTGGGTGTAGAATTTCAGAACGACTTCTAGAAGCAGAAAAGTCGACTTTTTGTGAAGCAAAATATCTGGATTTCTGATTTCTGCTTCTGACTTCCACTTCTGGAGAAGCAGATGTCGGAAACGAAATTGTATCCAAACGCGCTATAGGAGATGCACAAAGAACAAATTTTAATATCAACCCAATAAAAAAAGAAGAAGGGAAATACATGTTACAGGGCAGGAGGGACGACACACATTTCCACAACCTATTTAATTTCGTATGGAAATTCTTACTCGGCAAATCATTGTGGGTAAGAATAGTCCTACATATATTAAATAAACATTTTATTTCTGTCGAGACCAGTGGTCCTAGATTATTTCCAACCTCCTTAAATTGGCATGGATTCTGGTAATTACGATGTTCGAATCTCTATCTTAATTTCCATCAAAGCATTGATGTTAAAGTATTGCAATGGCATCATATTGTAGACAAGCATATAAATACCAACAATGAGTCATGTTTATAAGCTAAAATGAATCGGAATCCTATACTTTAGCTTAGACAAGATTATACTGCTCGTTAGTTGGTTTTTGGCCCACGCACCTTAATGATCCCTTCCAATATATTCATGTTTCCAATAATAAATGAAGTTCTAGTTTTATTCTCGGCATAGTTGTGATTAAGACCATTATATCTGGTGTGATGGCATAAACATTAGTAAAGTGTGCACATTACTGACTTTCGGTTTTCAGTTGAAAGAAAATATTCACATGAATAAAAGTGTGTCAGCACAATATATAACAGCATATACACACAGTGTCAAGTATGGTGGCATTGTACCCTGCGTATCTGATAATTAAGTCCGCAATGCAACCGTGTTACCTACTAATAATTAACGTGTTATACTTTTATCTTTACCTAAAGTTTCATGCCATACGCAGATAATTACGTTGTGTTTCTGTTATGTCATATATACGTAGAATGAGTTTTGGCATACGTATAAAAATTTAAAAGAACTGTTACTGAATTACCAAATGTGCCATGACTTTTGGGATTTGAAATCTCGTGGGAGAGAAAAATGAGAGAGAAATGGTCCTTTTATGAGTATAGTAGTAAAATCATAACATTTGACTTTCCACATATGAAAACAAGCCTATTTTTTGACATACCCAAATAAGAAAACCTGCTCATATATTTGAAACGCATGGAGTATAAGTTTAAAACTGGATAATTTTTGATGGGAACTCTTTTTTGACGGAGGGACAGGGAACAAATGACATGCTGATGTGTATCTTTCCTAGCTAGCACTTTCCCAGATATATATTCGGATTAAGCTTCATGGTGAAGTTAGGATATGGGAAAGGCAACCCATACTTTATTTAAAGAAGGTTGAGGCATCAACTAGTGATTCCATCGAGCAGTGAAAATGGACATGTTTCCAACCTTTGGCTAATGAGAAACACAACGACATGCTGGAATATTGGAGCCCATCGATACATACCATATATACGGCTGATAGTATCCCATATCATTCACTTTGATGTCAATCCAAAACGGAGACAGAACATTAAATATATCACTAGTACATTTTAGCATAAATACCATAAGCAAAATAGAAGAATTTTCCAAATAAACCCTTATTTATGATAGTAGTATTAACTACTTCCTCCGTCCCAAATTAGTGAGCCATTTGTAGTTTGCACAATTATTAAGGCAAGGAAAGAAAGGGAGTATGTTTAAGTATTTTTTACAAGTATGTCTAATAACTTGTAAAACTCGAAATGATTTATCTCTTAAACTATACCACGGTTTTTCGTAAATTTTATATCGTTGAAAATCATTTTAAAACACCTAGGTAACGAATATAAACATGGCTATCAAATTATATATATTTCTTATAAAAACAATAATCAATTAAAAGCGTAGTTTTAAAAATATATCCTTGATTAGTGAAATATCTCATCTATTTATGGGATGGAGGGAGTAATATACAATCATGGGCATCTCTCCTCCCGATTTTTCTCTTCTTCATTCTTTCCTTATTTTTCTATCTTCTTCTACTTCTCCATTTTTGTTATAGCAACTGTGATAGTAAGAAAATGGTGTAAATTTGTTTTGGTTGTCAAGGTTAAGGTCGGTTTGATTCTAAAAAAACTGATTTGATTTTTCTGTCATAGTAATTGTGACATAAGAAGAGAGGAAGAAATAAATGGATTGAGGAAAGGACACAGATATCTCAGTTAAAAATCTTAATTCCAACAGTAAAGACCTCATTTAGTGAACGGACTGTTTCTGTCTATTACCTTAAACAAGTCCATGCACAATTTCCTTTTTAAGCAACATCCTTTTGATCGAGCTCATAAGAATCCTCCCTTTATTCCATTAATATTTTTGATTGCTTTACGAGAAGACTAATTATATTGTATCCAATTTCAAATCATTTCATCAACACACACTCAAATCATTCATCCTTAATTTTTGGCTAAGATTAACAATTTTCACATTTGGTATGGGAATCTACTGTGGCAGTAATATAAGGATGGGATCATGGGAAAATCAAGAGAAAAAAAATGAATAAAAGATGAAAATTAATCGCAATTAGTTTCTACTGTGAAGTGTGAACAACATGGTTTTGATTTTTTTTAAAGATTTTAATGAGTTCCCGTGGATAGCTACGAGGAGAAAGGACAGAAGAAAGATGGGGCTGATAGAAAGATACATATATTGGTCGTAAGTGGATTAAGCATATTTGTATCTCACGTTGGGCCCACGAAGGATAGTTGTGGCAAAAATGCCATAGTTATGAGAGGAATTTCGAAATCAAAAAAGTTATCTTTCCGATACGAAAAATTATGGGCTTTTCACAAAAATAGGCCCATTTTTTTGTGCTTTTCATTTCTAGGCCATTTTTTTTATTTATTGCTAGATTAGGCAAGTTTTGACCAAAAGTGATGGATGGAAAGTTAGCACCGTTAGGTGCACTTAAAAAGACCTAAAAGTCCTTTGAATCGGTTATTTCGACCCAACCAGCTACTATGACTCTTTGTACGTCATCACCCAGTGCGTACGTGGCACTGCTTACGTGGCAAGGCCCACGTGACACTGCTTACGTGGCACTCTTATCTTCTTCTCTATAAATCATAAATGAACGTCTCCACAACCACATATTTCTGCTTCTCTTCATTTCAGAACTGAAAAATGGGTGGTGGTATGAATGATAATGTAGCCTGCAACAATTTTATAATAAAATTTCTCCCATTTCAGAACTTGCATTGTCTTACAAAAGCATCCATTCATCCATTCACAAAAGATAACCAAAATGAAACATAAATAGTATCAACCATATTGTTCAGATCCAGTCACAGAACAAAAACAAAAGAGACAACCAACCCATCAGACTTTCATGTACTTCTTTGGTTTCTTCTTTCCCTTTGGATCTGCAACTGTGAAGGTGACTTTGTTGTTGACAGATCCAACATGTTGATTAGTTTGATTGAAAGCAGGTTGAGAAGAAGCCTTTCTCTTTCTCCCTTTTGCAGCACCTTGTTTAGAAGATTCTGAATTGTTTTGGTTCTTCATTCCATCCTTAGCAGTAGTAGATGCACCTGCATAAGCACTAACAACCGGTTTCTTTCTATTGTACTTCCTTTTTGGTGGTTCAGGGACATGAGTAGATGATGTTGAGCCATCAACACAGGTTCTAGGTTTTTCTCCCTTTGGATTCTTTCCAACCTCTCCACCAGCACAAGTTATTGCATAGTGACCATAAACTCCACACTTCTTACACTTTCTCATTTTCTTCACACTTCCAGCTTCATCATAAGAAGGAATCCTCTTATTTCTTGGCCTTCCAGTTTTTCTTATGATAACAGGAGGATTAATGAACTCTACCAGTATATTCTACACAAAGAGAGGAAGAAAGAGAAGATATTTGTTAAGATAGATATGAAACCCTTAAAGGTTGTGTATTATATAAAGCATGTATGAAACCCTAAAAGAATCCAAGAATCTTTATTATTATTAAATATTTGTTGCACAATAATCAATATATTTTTCTTTAATAAAACTAGTGGTCTTACCCAGTCAATTTCAGCTGACAGTGGTTCAAACTCTGGAGCATATGTCTTTTTGTAGTATTCCACACTGTATACAGGGTCACAGTAGCTACAACATGAAATCAGGGAAGCATATCCACAAATTATCAGTTTACAATCAAGCTTGAGCAAGGAAAAACAAAGGGAATATAACAAATCAAAACATTGGAGTGAAAAGAGAGTGTGACTTACTCAACCCAGTTTGGTCTCAATGGTGTTAAAGCAACTATAGCATGTTGACAGGGAAATCCCCTCAGCTGCCACTGCAAACAACTACAACTCTTTTTGGAAAGATCCACAACAAACACAGCATCATGAACACTCCTGACCTCATACACCCTTCCCCTTACATCTCCAGTTAACTCAAACAGATGATTTAAGTCTTGAATCTTTGTAATCAGCTTCATTGCCTTTGGAACTATCTCACCATCCTGCCAATTTTCACTTTCATTCCTCCTCTTGAAGAAAAGACCCATCACCAGTTTATTATACATTTGTGCAAGTGTAATGATTGGATTATCTCTAAAGGGCTTGGCCATGTTGTTGAAAGACTCTGAGAAATTATTGTTGATGTGCTCACACTTGCTGTCATTTGAGAAATGAGACCTAGACCAGCTTTCAGGTTTTTGATATATGAGATACAGTGCAGCTTTTTCATCCTCAGCAAATAATTTATCCATGTGTTGCTAAAAACAAACATGACATAAATAGTATCAAACTCATGTATGTAATACTTGAAATTACATTATATTTTTTTTGAGAAATGAGCATACCTGATAGTGTCTCTTCTTGTAACATTTGGCAGCATTCCAGAAATGAACATGTAAGCTGTACGACTTGAAATACTTCTTGAAATTCTTCATCAAATGTCTGTCAATTTATCAATAAGAAACAGTTAGTCATTGAACTTATATTATCAGGAAATATTAAGGATATAAAAGTTAACCTGAAACATAATCTGTGCTCATCCAAGCAGAAGTATTTGTCACAAGCTTCACTAATCCCCTTCTGCTTGTCTGATATAATGGTGAAATGCAAGTCTTCACCCAGTATAGCTTTCAAGTCTTTGAGAAAAATCTTCCAGTTCTCAATGTTTTCATTCCTACACACCATTATACCAAGAGGTACTAAACCATTCTGACCATCTAGACCTGTTGCAACCAGTAACACACCACCATACTTCCCATACAAATGGCAAGCATCCAATCCAATGATTTTCCTACATCCAGCCAAGAATCCTTCTATAGCAGGCTTGAAGCAGAGTGTCATTGACAAGAATGTGTTGTCTGTGCTTCCATATGAGAAACTAGCTACACTGGCAGGCATTTTTTCCTGCAATTACAACAAAGTAATGCTAATGCCATATAATTTTTAATATTAAGACAAACATTAACAAACAAACAACAAAAAAATTAATGTTACCTTCACCATTTCACAGAATGCAGGAATTTTCTTGTACTGCTCCTCATAGCTGCCATGAAGTTTCTGCAACACAATATTTCTTGCTCTCCATGCTGTATGGTACTTAATGTTCACTTTCATTGTTTTGTTGAACTCATTTACCAATGACTCAGGATCAGGGATTTTGTTTTTGCTACCTAGAGTCTCCAACCTATGCATGTACCAGTCAGCTACAAATTCTGGATTTGCACATCTGTTCTCCCCTTTAACATTTCCATTGCATGTGTGCTTCACATTCCAACTTCTCAGAGTAAATGTAGTTCCTTCACCATTCAAAACTCTTCCATAAATGAACATAGGACACTTGGTCTTCTCATGATGAATGCACTTCACCCTAATCTTGTAGTTGTTTGAATCTTTAAACTTGACCTGATGTCTATGCTTCACACAGTAGGCCCTCAAATGCTTCTTGAAAGCATTCTTGCTGACAAACTTGCTTCCCTTCACTAGGTTGTAAGGATCCACTTGTTCAAAAGTAATTCCCTTAGGGAACATCTCCTCATCTTCCTCATCCTTAAAATGTTGTGCATGCTCTTCTTCAAACTGTGTGTTATCATGAGGCTTTGAACATTTAGGCTTTGAACAATTAGGCCCATCAGTCTTGTTGCTTTCTGATACTATAAGTTCAAGCCCATCATTCTTGTTGGTTTCTGATACAAATTCCCAAAAACAAATGACTCAGTTAGAGCCCTTCAAACAAGGGGAAAATGTGCATAACAAGTTATGCAGTACAAAAAAAAGTGCATAACCAGTTATGCAGATGCATCAAAGGTTATGCTTATCATAAATCACTGCAGATGCAAAAAAAATATGCATAACTAGTTATGCAGTACAAAAAAATGTGCATAACAAGTTATGCAGTACAAAAAAATGTGCATAACCAGTTATGCAGATGCATCAAAGGTTATGCTTATCATAAATCACTGCAGATGCAAAAAAAATATGCATAACTAGTTATGCAGTACAAAAAGATGTGCATAACAAGTTATGCAGTACAAAAAAAATGTAGTTTTCACTTCAAACAAACATAACAAACAAACGTAACAAACAAACAAAGAATAAGAAAAACAAAAGACTACAAAACAAATGACAGCTTACCTTCTTCTTCTCTGTCGGAGACCAAGTCCCCATAATGGTCCTCTACAAAACCACAGAGATAAGGGCATTAGTACTAAATAAATTAAAGGATTATACAATCAAACACATCAAAGTTTAAAAAGAGACAGAAGCAATCACATACCTTCCTTGTCATTCTCAACCTCCACCTCCCCAAAGTTTGGATCACCAGCATCACTATCAACATTATCATCATCACTTGCAGCATCATTATCAACATTATCACCATCACTTGCAGCATCATTATCAACATTATCACCATCACTTCTGTCACTTGCAGTACCATCTGAAAGATATCCATTCTCAACTTTTTGTAGAAACTTATTGTAACTCTTGATATCTTTCTCTTCACTGTCATTGTCATTCATCTTCAGGACATCCTCATCATCAGGGTTACATTCATCTTCTTCTACATTTTTCAAGTGCATGACATACTCATCACTTTTCTTGTACTCTTGGGCAACTGCAAACAAATATTCCACCACTTCTGCCTGTGTTGTAGCTTCAACCCAAAAGTCATGATTGAAATAATCATCTAATCTAGGTATCTCATGACCTTGTTCATCTCCACTAGCCTCCAAAACAGGATTACTCTCATCTACAATTGCTTGTGTTTGTTGAGTAAACTGTGGAATATAAACATCTCCATCATCATTCTCAGCTATACTTGCTTGTGTTTGTTGAGTAAACTATGGAACTGATACACCTCCATCATCAACATATTCATCAGAAACATCTTCTTCACTACCAGCTAAATCAACAAACACTTTAGTAGGATTCTTCTTCTTCATCCTTGGTATTCTTTGACTTCTTCTAACTGACTTTCCATGCCATCTCTTAGGTGATGAACCACTAGTAAAAACTGGTTTAGGTGGAGTCTTAGAGACTGGCTTCTTTGGAGTCACATTCTTTTTGGGTGTCATTTGTAGTGGAGGAGGCTGTGAATCTGCAGTAACCTGAGATACATCTATCTCACCATTCTCATCTAGTGGAATCACTTGCAAATACAATGTAATCCAACCATGTTCATCTTCAATTGCATTTTCCCAGAAAAACCAAAATTCTATATCATTAATGATGTTTGATGGTAGGCATGGATCAACAAACCATAAAAGGTCCAATGTCTCCCTACTGGTTAATATCAACATAGGACTAATCCTAGACTTTAACTGATTTATACCCATATCTTCTCTGGACAAACCCTTAAAATCAAAACACATAGCAGTGTTGATTAGATCCTTCACCTTAATATTTCTGGTTGAAAATATGTCCCGTTGAACCTCTTTAACCACTTGCTTTCTACAATTAAGAACAACAAAATATATATCAGACAAATTTATGGAAAACCCATCTCAGACAAATTTTAGAACCAAAAAAACCCTAGAAATCAATTATCACACAAACCATAAAAAACCCTAGAAATCAATTTCAGTTAATCATTATCAGCAGAACCCAATTTTGAAATTAAGAAACCCTAGAAATTTATCAGTAGAACTTCATTATCAGCAGAACAAATTCGAACTTCATAAAAATTCTATAAACATAGAAAACCCTAGAAATTCGACAAACCCAAATAAATCAACCTTACAAAAAAAACCCATAATAAGTTCATCACTGAAACGTTAAAATCAACCGAGAAACCTCAAAAAACAGATTAGTGTTTTTTGTTACCTCTCTGTAGAACGCTTCTTCCTTCTCGTCATCTTCACCAGCAGGAAATCTTCAATTTGTTCTTCGAATCTCAACTAACAAAACACTGTTTCACTGATTTATCTAAAAACCCTCTCTGAAGAACCCTCTCTGAAGAACAAAAGAGAAGAAGAAACTAAATGAATCGATTTCTCAATCCAAGAATCTTCTGTTATTCCTTACACCTTCCCACGCTGTCGATAATAACAATGAAGAACTATCTTGGTCGTTCAATTCATCCTCGAGATTTCGTGTTACTTAGATTTGGATCTCAGATAGCAACACGTGGAGATCTTTTCGAGACAGGTGGACATCTAAACGTGTGTGACTGACACACACGTGTGAAGGACATTTCAGTAATCTTACCACATGTATGAGATCTCCCTATATGATATTTTGGCGAGATATTGACAAGTCAACGCGATAAATTGACCGAGATGGTTAAAGTGGATGGAATCCGTTTAACTTGCCTAGTTTTGCAAGAAATAAAAAAAGTGGCCTAGAAATGAAAGTGAGGGTCCAGACGAGGCCTACTTCTGCATATAATCCAAAAATTATAAAACCGATAGAAATAATAAATGTTAACGTGTATACAGGTGTACACGTTAAAGTCACCCCTAAATAAGAGCATCTCCAATAGAAGGTGTAAAAAATTCTATGTGACTTTTTAATTTAGTCCTTTTATTTATGGGGTCTACACATAGAGTAAATATAGGACCTCACATCTAAAAAACCATCTCCAACACTAAAGAATTTTTTAAGAAATATAGTGAAAAATATGACGTGGAGGTGGAGCCGGAGGTGTCAATAACACTTTCTTGAACACCTTCATATTTGGTAATTGGTCCCTCCTAGTTTGTAGGACCCTACTGTTGGAGATGGATTTATGCCAAACGAGGGTCTAACATCCTATGTGTCACTTAAAAAAATAAGATTTACCCTCTGTTGGAGATGCTCTTAGAGCCTAGGAAAGACTTCTCAATTTTCTTCTTCCTTTTCTCCTCCCTTCTCAAAAAAAAAAAAAAACCCAAGAGTTGTTTCATCTTTCTTGCTCAGATTTGGTCTTTTTAGACCATATCTGAGTAAGGATTTCTTTTTCTTTTCTATATTTAGGTAATAGATATCGAATAAGATGTATCTACACCATTTTTTGTGTCTTTCGACATGTTTCTTCGCCGTTTTGGGGAGATTTTTCTTCGTCGTTGTGGGACGAGTTCTTCAATCTTTGATGGCTGGTTCGTGGCTTGCTTTTCTCGGTTCAAAAACATCAACGGTTCAACACTCCTTCCTTTCAGGAGCATCTCTTATCATAGAAGAATACAATCAAATCAAATTGTCGGAATTATTTCCGGATTATACCATCATCTTTCCCTTATACATAATCAAAAATTGGGTATCTTTGCGGTTTATCGCTCTTTCTCTCCGCGATCTACTTATACTTGATATCCTTATTTGTATTAGGGCTTTGAGTATCTTGATGTTTTTTGATGTTTTTGTTAAGCGAACATGTAATCACTATTTTGATTTGAATTAATTGAAATTTGTTGATTGGCCAAAATAAAAATAAAAAATAAAAATGAGCTTGATTCATTATTTATTTAAAACCCATAATTATTTTTAAATTTTTGAATATTTTATTAATTTCATAAAAAAATAAAATAAAATAAAGAATATTAGAGCCTAGAATGCGGCCGGATGGTCTTATGGATTCAGTTGTTCTTTAATTTCTCTTTTATCCATATCATACTGGTCCCTTCTAATATTCATATCCATATCCATATTAGACTCGTCCTTTCTAATATAAAATTCTAATTAAAAATGCCTTCGTCTTGATTTTACATTTTTTTCTTCTTCTGCGATATATAAGGAGGTTTTTAAGAGACTCTCAAATTCAAAAATAGATATTTGATTTGCTAACCTCAAATATAAGAGTCAACCTCCCGACCAACTGGACTAGCCTCAGTTGGTTAGTTATTGGAACATATCTAGTCTAGCAGCAAAATGCAACTAAGGTCAGTGAAGTCCAATTGTTTATGCAACAATGTAAAGTTGACAATGAGACATAAAGGTCGAATCACAACCAAGCATTGAGAATTATGAGCGACATTTATTCAGTTCACGTGATAAGTTTTTTTTTTACTTTTCAAGCGTTCTAGCAAGAATCATCACAACCATCCATATGTACGAAAAAAATCTCTGACACAAAATTAATTTTGATTATATATCAATGGTTGTTTTCGTACACATTAAATGAGAAGCAAAATAATTGTGAGTCAGATGAGTTATAATAGTTGTACACATTATAAGATTTTGTTTTTCTAATTTTACCATTATTTCATACATTCCGACAACATCATCGTGGATATAAGAATGCCTTAAGTTAAAAATTGAAATTTAAAGATTTATAATTTAATTTAATCTAATGTATCAATTTATTTCAGTAATACTTTTAGTGCTAACGAGTTTCCAACCCAGATCATTGATACCATTACTCATTTATTTTTCCATTGTATTATAGAGACATATGTATTTAATGCATTTATTTTATATATCTAGCTTATAAAGCATAGTTTGGACAACTTACGCAAGATAAAGGGCGGCTAGGATTCATTCTTGGGAAAGCTAAATCTACGGTTGTGGTTGTTCACATAAATAACATCTGAGATTGAAAATTAGAATTACGTCCAACGATCTTAAATTGCTTAGCATATCATTAAGGTGTCATTAATTTCCCACCATAAATGTTGTATTAATTAATTTCCTACGATAAATAAATATGTTATTAATTAAATATCTCTCTGTTAATAAATAATAATAACAATAGTATTGGTGGTTGTGTGGTGTTTGTGAACGGTTGTGTGGCGTTGGAAGAAATAACAGTAGTGTAGTTCTTTGGTAATGGTGGGTGTTGCATCGTTGACAATTTTAATTATGTTAGTTAGTATTAAAAACAGATGTCATTTTTGTGGTCACAACAAATGACTGCTACAGATTTTATCGAGCGCGTGAATGTCTTGGATGATTAGGTTAGATTATGTAAGTGGCTATCCATATTTGTTTTTTGTGGTCATAACAAATGACTGTTACAGATTTTTATCGACCCCGTGAATGTCTTGGATGATAAGATAAGATTATATAAGTGGCGGTCCATATTTATTCTTGCAATAGATAAATTTATGCATGATATTTTTCTTGAATAAAATGATTGTGCAATATTTGGAAATTCAGTTTTTTTTTTGCTGCAATAAACTTAGCTCATGAAATTAAGTTTCAAGGTTCGTCTGAATTGTTTCTCTGCTACGTGTAAAAGAAAAAGTTTTCGATTCTTTGTATTTTGTTAATTTTCATTACGGATTTAGAAACTTTGGTAGTATTTGAAATATTTTTTGAGTGATCGATATAAGATACAATATTCAATTGCAAAAGTTAGGGTTTTTTATATTTTTCCTGCTAATTATATTGTACTGAAATTTGATTCGATATGAGTTTAGATATCATTGAATTACCTCAATACAGTAGTATAGTTTAACTTTAGGCTTTTGTGTTACCACATTTAATTTACAAATATTTCAGATTTCTACTTATTGTGTTGTTTATAGATTGGTGTTTGTAGTGCTTGATAGATGACCCATTCATAGGTTCATGTTTTAGGTGTAGACAATATGAATGAAAACGGTTGAAGCTAAAAATTAGTTTACACCTTAAAGCTGATGAGGGCAGCGTCCACAAATATATGTTGAAGGATTCAATCTTCTACACGAGTACCAGTAATTTACCCTTTCACTTTGGATACTAAACTAAGTTTTTCATTACTATTTGTCTGATATAGTATTACTTGGTTATGGCGGTGGGAGTACCACATGGTTGCTCTCAGTTTTATAGTTACGGCACAAAAATGATCGAATTATAGACCTTCTTAATTTGTTAACTAATAGTATTGTTTTGATTTACTAATTTTTAAAGTTATTATTCTATTCGTACGGTTATTAACTGATCGATATCATATAAGGCATACACGTATTTATATTTTGTATTAATTTTTTCTAACGATTGTTTACTCCTTATATTTTCATATAAAGTCATGATTCGGTGTTCGTACTTAAACTTCCATTTAACGTTGGAATTTAGATCAACAACTCAATCACAATCGTTCGACTAGGCATACGACCTTTATTGGAACTCCAGCTGTTATGGTTGGAATTTAAATTAACAACTGGGCTATCTCCATATGCATGTGCACTATTATAACATGTCTTTATATCAGTCATGGAGGCGGAGAAATGCAACATTTATATCTTTGCTACCTAATTGTAGTGTTTTTGTATTTTCGTTTTTGTTTCCTTTTTTAATTTTCATGTTACCGTGACTAAAATCATTTTTTGTAACAACATCAGAAACAACAACCGATACAACAAATAAATCAATAATTCTGGTCGTTTATACCTTACTAACAAGTGAACATGCTCGTGCCGTTACGACACGGGTTAAGCCCTAGTCATCTTACAATTTAAGCTTCACTAGGACATTATGAGGATGCTTGGTTCAAAAGACGTCACAAATTAAAAAAAAATGCATCACAAAAAAAAATTGTTTCCAAAAGTCACTCCGAAATAAAAAATGATAGATAAACAAACAAAAAATCGACGCAACAAACACAAGGTGGCTAGAAACCCCAACCCCTACCAATCCTTGGTTGTGGGCCCCAGGGGCATGTTGTTAGAACATTGCTCGGTCGAATTCACAAGTGTTGCGATATCAATATTATTGTCAAATTTAGTTGTCAAAACTATATCTTGATTTCTAGTCTACAATTAGTTAAGTCTCGATCTAGGATAGTGGAGTTGAAAAACGAACCAGTCATCATTTGCGTTCTACCGTTTGAAGGCAAATATCAACCGAAGCTTTTGGAGAACTTCATCAACAAAAGGTAAGTGAAGATTAAACCACCTATTTCTCAAGTTATATTCACTTTTCTATCTTGAGACGATTGTCGCATAACCAATTAGGCTAGCTTGCACGGACAAGAATTTCGAGTCGAGAACTAATTATTTAGTTAGGAATTTCTCAAAATATAATGACTAAGCTTAATGAACATTTGTTCATACTTGATCAAATTCGGTGGAGAACAATTTATTGTTCGGAACCAAATCATAATTCAAGTTTATCATTCGAAAATAGCCTGGAACAGTGATATGTGTCATTGATGTTATTTAGGAATGTATATTCGGAATTTGTTTGAAGCCGTATTACATGCATTCGATCGTACATGTAGCGGAGTAGCTACATATCGACTTTCAAATTTGTGTGATATGCATACTCGTATGTACATCATGGGAAAATCTGATTGTTTCGCGATCCGGATAGGTATGTATATTCGTATACAAACCATTGTGGAACTGTGATAAGGGAACCAGATTAAAATAATCAAACAGGTATGTGCGCCAAAACAGTTCTATGTTCTAGAACCAGTTTAGTACGTAAACTGGTACTTAAACTGAACGCTATGTGAACTCCGGAACCGACAAAGGTCCAAAGTTTGCAAATAGGTACGTGAACTAAAAAGTTCTGTAGACTCTGGAACTTTGAATTAGTTCACAGTTTGCAAACCGGTAGGTGAAATGAAAAGTTCCGTAAGAGTCCAACTTGGTAATTACATAGGTGTGCAAACCGATTTATGATCTGATTAGTTCTGTTGCTTCGGAACTCGGTCATTACATGTAAGTTTGCAAACCGGTCCACGTACTATGACTCAGCCGATTCACGAACAGTTCAAGTACTTGTACTCTATACGTTTACAAACTATGTCGATTGTGATTCAATTGCGATTAAATTATTTCCTTGAAGTAATTTGCATTTGATCAATTCTCTAATTAACACTAGACTCATTTAATCACATAATTATGACTCAATATTAATGTCTTGTGAACATGAAAATGACTGTTAAGCTTTTTAAGTTCAAATAGGCTAGTTTCGGCTAACCATATTGAACATAGTCTTTATACACGGTTCGGTTACGGTTTACCTAACCATAGTGTATATCTTGTATATGTGAATAAGATTCAAAGTTTTCATCTAACAATGAATATTGATTGCTTTGTTCCAAAGATATCTTATCTTAAACCTAAAGCAACCTAGGTTTGAAGTCTGTATAAGGGGAACTCTTGGCAACTGGGATCTTTGACTCATGACAATACTCTTTGGTGTGTCTTAGTTGTATCTAGAGTCGTCCTCTCCAGAAACCCTTTTAGTGTTTGGCGACTACAAATACTTCATTGGGATTCGTGAAGTCAGGTCCAGTTATTTTTATCTTGATAACTTGAGTATCCTGATATTGATTGTTTGTAGATCCTTGCTCCATCAATCAAGATAGATAGTAATTAACAAAGTATCTTCGTCCCATACCTTGTTGATTCCGCAAGTTTTATACTTGTGAGGTGAATAATAATCTAGATTGCAATTCGGGTTGCATAACTCCGAATTTTGAGGATAGCCAGACTTTTTTCTAAGTTGATATCGATTTCCATCACCTGGATCTATCGTTTGATTTGATTATCTGTTTAGATCGTAAATCAGGAAATCAATAAATATGCTTAATCTGTGGGAGGCAGATTTGGTTTAAAGTCTTTAATTGAGTTGAAGCAACTCTTAGTTGGTGTGCGACCGTCTAAAGGAATCAATTGTGCAGAGTCCTGCTGGGATTCAAGAGGCGTAAGGAGAGCGACTGTACCTGAATCAGTAGGAGACTGAGTTCGGGATCAACTACATTCCAGTCTGAAGTTAACTTGTAGTAGGGTAGTATTTGTAGTGGCTTAATACAGTATGGTGTTCAAATCTGGACCAGGTCCCGGGGTTTTTTCTACACTTGCGGTTTCCTCGTTAACAAAACTTCTGGTGTTTGTGTTATTTCTTTTTCTGAATTATATTGTTTATCTTTATAATTGAAATATCATAGGTTGTGCGTTGATCAATCACAGTAGCTAGGTCCAACCTTGTTAGTTGGAAAAGACTTGATTGATCCTTGGACATTGGTCTTTGGTACCGTCCAAGAACTTTCTTTGTAGTTAAGTTCACAGATTCAATTCTGTAAACGTTCTAACAACAGGAAAGAGAGAGATATATCTCTAGGCACTTTCCTTGATTGAGTTTTTACTCTCGAAGTTGTGTTGAGTTTGTCCATACAGATTGCCTAAGAAAACGCTTGAGGTGTATTTTGGTAACCCCAGTGTTTTCAGTTGGTATCAGAGTAGGCAAACACGTTAAGACCTATCAAGTCTGTGTTTGAAGCAGTCTGACTATATCGATAGAGATGAAATCTCTACAGACGCACACTAGAATTCCTTAACGATTCTTCAGGATATGTTCTCCTCAAGACTTAGTGTCTCACAGGATGATCTCGATTCACTCAAGACTAATACCTTGAGTGATTGTGAAGAATCAACGGGAAAAATTGAAGAATCCTCTGCAATTGTTAAAAACAAGAAACGTCATGTTAACAGTAAGAAGCTTCGCTGTCTTAAAAGATTGTTAAACTGTCTGTTTAAGGAATGCAATATAAGGGGATTTGTTGACGAAGATCTTTTTATGACCTTTGAAAAAACATTTAAGTTCTTGGAATACATTGTTGTGATCTTAAGTAGGGAAGTGCCCCTTCGTAGTCTTGTCGCTGAAAAGACGTGCTATCGGTGTAGGAAACCTGAGCATGTCAGAAAAATATGCACAACTGCTACAGTTTTGACTACTTCATATGATATTGGTCAATTATCCGTTGATCACCATGAGGATGAAGAACTACTCCGGGAAACTTTCACGCCAGAGTTGTTTATGAGCTGGCTGCTCATCCAACCTCTTGTTAGCAAGATTCTGGCTTCACCCCATCGTGTATCAATTTAAGATGGGGAACTTTTTGCAAAGGATTGTTTCTTTTCAGTTCGGTATTTTTCAATCATGCGTTTAAGATCCCAGATCACACAACTAAAAGAAGAAACTTGTAACAAATTATGATCATAACTTCACAAGTCGTTGAGCAGGCTCCGATTTCACGATGTTGTAAGATCATTATAAATTATACATGGGTCTTCTTTTTCCTGTGATTATCTATCCGTTTTTCTTGTGCTCTGGATTTTTTTCTTCCATAAAGCTAAGAATAAGATTAATTGTCTTATTAAAATTGATAATCTTATCAATTTTTGGATTTGATCCGGATTTCAAAATACATGATATGATTGTATCTCCTGACAAAATATTTGTTTTAAAAAACAAACAAAGGGAAAGTCTAGATTTGGAATCCCTCACCCGAACCCGGTCAAGCCCATTATGGCTTTATTAAAAGAGTACGCGTACTCCCGTATTCCTTCTTCTTCCGTGAGTTCACGCACGAGATTAGAAAATGAGGTTAGGATTTCCTTACCGGTGTGTTGCTTTCATAAATTGGGGTGTTAATTCACAATCTCTTGGCTATCTCTTTTGTTGCAAGGTTTTCTATCAAGAAAGCAAATCAAGCAATCATCTTTAAAAGGAGCTATTCATGTAAGATTAAATCTTTTCATTTGTGTTTTCATGGCTAGAACAAAAGGAGTTATTAAAAAATCCAAGCATAAGAAAATTCCTGAAGACCCTAGGATCCGTTTCATTAACATAGATTGTAACGAGACCTTTGAAAGAATTGCAACTAGAGAAATTATTCTAGAAAATAAATTAGAAAAAGGGTATGTTAAAACAGAAGATCTTGTCTATTTTGATGAATATGATCTGGGAGAAATTTTTAGTGGGCTTGGGAGAGGGTTTAATCTTCTTATTAGAATGTTTTATGCGAACATGTATGATGTTAATCTCGATAAGATGAGCTTTAAATCAATGATTGGAGGAGGAAACATTGTTGTCAATTCAGAGTTCATCTCGGAACTCACAAACATTCCTCTTGGTAATTTTCAACTTCCAAGACCAAATAAAGAAAAACCATCCCTTGAAACCATTTCTCTTGAGCTTTGTGGAAAGAATGTTGGTTGGAAAGATGGGAAGCTTCCTACTTCCGAACTTAGCATGGCTCTTAAGGTTTTTGGTAAGTTGGGTATCCCCAACATTTGTCCATCCGAAATTTGGGATGCATATTGGAGCCATGATTTTGCAGAGTTATTTTTTTCCTTAAAACATGAACTAAAAATCTTGACATTTGTGGGTTGATCATTTCTCAAATGGTATCAATGATTGTATCCAAGAAGATATTAGGATTTACCTGTTTGATTGGATACATATGTGAAGAACTTGATATTTATCCAATTGGGAACTTCATTGGAGCTCCCACTTTAGTTCGTGAAAGTACGTTCAATCGTATGAGAACGAATGAGAACAAAAAAAAAGGGCCTCTATTTCACCTCTTGGCGGTCCTTGTGATCCAGCGACCTCGATTCTTCTTCAACGAATTCACAAGGATGTTTGTAAGATCAACTCCAAGGTAAAAGGTATGCAAAAAAAATTTTGTATGATTGCTACAAAATTTCCCGACATCAGAAATAGACAAGATTCAAGCTTCCACGGGTGATTCGGACGATGAAGCACATGAATAATCCTTTGACTCTTTCTTTTGCTATCTAGAAAACTTATTTTGAGAATTCTTTTCTTGCGAAGGATAACTAGGGTTTGGTATAGCAAAGATTGTGATTACACATAACTATTTCCAACGTTTTTCATCTTGCATGTTTTTAGATTTATTTATTTAAATTCTAGAGTTGTTGGAAGATGAACTTGCAGTATGTAATTATTATTGGTTTAATTATTGCAAAAATTCTTATGAAATATTTGTGCATTTACGTTCTCCTGAATCGAGCTAATATTTCATATATGCTTAGAAGTTAAATCTATTATGTTTTTATAAACGGAAAATAAAACAAACTTCTCGCAGTATTGATCTTTTTGTGATCATACTTCTGTGTTTTGCTGCTTGACACACTCCGTAAGATTCTCTTATGTTGAGTAAAATCGAGTAAAATTGTCTTGTTATTCGTAACTGGCCTTGAGATCAATTTATGTCGACACTATGGATACAAATCATTGTGATTTGTTAATTCCCAAAATCCTTCTTTTTCACGAAAGTAAGGTCACTCATGTTGTTCTCTCGGGAATGACATTTTATGGGGGAGAGTTCTTAAATGAACTTGTGCTTAATTGATTTATCTTTGTGGGGAGTGTGGCTGTGGAATTATAAAGGGGATGCTTGTTGTTAGAGCACTGCTCGGTCAAACTCGCATGCGTTGCTATCTCAAGCATGTTTGTCAATGTTAGTGATCAAAACTATAAGTCTTGATTTCTAGTCTCTTATAGCTAAGTCTCGGACTAGGATAGTAAGTGTAGTTGAGCTCAAGGACTTCATGGCGATTCTTCATACAAGTAGAAGATCTATTCAAGGAACCGGTGGAACTTCTCGACAAAAAGGTATGTGGAGACTTGAACTTATCTGTCACTCAAAAGTCTATCTATTCTATCTCCTACTCTTTGAGACAAAAGTCGTATGCTATATATATAGACTAGATCATACACATTTGGTATTTCGAGCCGAGTATACCTCGCCTATATATATCTCGAAATATGTGTTGGTAAGATTTTCGCTTCGACCAATTTTATCTTTACCTAGTGACGAAATTCATGAATGTTTCAATCACTTTGAAAATTGCTTTGACGAGAAATAGTGTAACAACTATATAACGTCCTCTAAGAATGTTTCAACGATTGGAATGAGATCTTAGATTACATAACCAATGGATTCCTTGAACCGAAGTTTTCGAACTTTGTTGATTAAGAGAATCGGAAGTTTGGCAAGTGCCAAGTCCGCGAACTCAGTCCCCGAACTTCCGAAGTTCTCAAACCCGATAATTTCTGGAGTTGACAAACTACTTGCGTGAGCCAAGTCCGCGAACCGGCGTAGTTCTTGAACCCGAGAATTTCTGCTAGAGTTTGTAAACTCTATCCGGTGTCTTAAGTCCGCGAACCTAATCTGCGAACTTGAGAAGGTTATATATCTAAAGATGATTTCTGAACTTAATCTTAAAAGACTAAGGAATGCATTTGCAAACCGTGGCTTAAAGTTTATGAACCGGTTCGAGTGAATCAAATTATCTTTGCTTCGATTGTGTCTTGTGTAGTTACATAAGATTTCCTTGCAATTGAACAACTCTCTTAACTAGATCATTTGAGTCAATTGAACTAGTTATGGTGAAGAAGAACATGGTTGGTATGAAACGGTCATATGGTTAACCTCTTTGGGTAGACTATTGTTGAACCAACAATGTACACGTTTGGGTGCGGTTAACAAACCTAGAAGCACACAGTCATTTGTGTATGACAAGCTAAGTTTTCGATATAACGGTTGAGAATATTAGCTTGAATCTAAATCAGGTTTTCATCTGACGGTGAATATTGATTGCTCTGTAACTAAGGAAAAACCCTGATTTGAAAGGCTATATAAAGGAGACATCTAATATTGTGCAAAACTAATCCCCACACCTTACGTGTGATACTAGTTTGCGTGCTAGAGTCGTCTCTCCTTTAACCTTTGGTTTTCTTCTTCTAAAACCAGGTTAACGACTTAAAGACTTCATTTGGATTGTGAAGCCAGACCGATACTACTTTTATCGTAGTTGTGTGATCTGATCTTGCATCTTCTATCGTAACAGTACAATCATATTGATTGTCTTGAGATTGTGAGATTTCTCCGATAGGCAAGATATAAAAAGTAATCACAAACACCTTCATTTCATCGTTTGTGATTCCACGACATCTTGTTTCGATACCATACAATTAATATTGTTGTGAGGTGATTGATTAATCTAGGATGTTCTTCGGGAATATAAGACCGGATTATCAATTGGTTCATGTTCACCTTGATTATTATCAAAAGACGGAACAAAAACTTTTAGGGTTTTCTGTGGGAGACAGATTGATCCTTTGATAGACTTGTCTGTGTGAGACAAATTTGTTTATTGTTAAAGCCTGCGATTTTGGGTCGTAACAACTCTTAGTTATGGGTGAGATTATATAAGGGAATCAAGTGCGCAGTATCCTGTTGGGATCAGAGGCGTAGGGATCACAACTGTACCTTGGATCAGTGGGAGACTGATTGAGGTTCAACTATAGTCCAGTCCGAAGTTAGCTTGGAGTAGGCTAGTGTCTGTAGCGGCTTAATACAGTGTGTATTCAATCTGGACTAGGTCCCGGGGTTTTTCTGCATTTGCGGTTTCCTCGTTAACAAAATTCTGGTGCCTGTGTTATTTATATTTCCATATTATATTTGTTTATATAATTGAAATAATACAGGGTGTACGTTTGAATCAATCAATTGGAAATCCGACCTTTGGTTGTTGATTGATATTGATTGATCCTTGGGCATTGGTCTTTGGTACCCTCCAAGTTATTCCTTGTGTTTGATTATAGACTCGCTGATTTCTATTAGCTTTAGTGAATCAAAACAAGAGAGATATATTAAATCCTTGAGATACTTTTATCTAGATTGAGTATGACTGTCTAGTTGATTCTCTAGTAAGTGTTTCGAAGTTAGTCCATACAAATTGCTAATCGAAATATTGGGTGGTGTTGTTAGACCCCCGCTTTTTCACCTGTATCTTTTTAATTTCCTAGTGTTGATGGTGGTTTTTAGACAAGGGGTAAAATCGTAAAAACTTGCACATAGCATGACGTCACCGGTGACGTTAAACACATTTATTAGAACATTTAATGCACTTATGTAAAAAATTACCAGGGTATCTTTTTTCAAATGCTAAACTAGGGTTTCGACACACAAAATCGTAAGCCGCAGAATCGCTGCGCATCATGACAATTATGCCAAAACCAAAGCCGCAGAATCGCTGCGCATCATGGCGACTATGCCAAAACCAAAGCCGCACAATCGCTGCGCATCATGGAAACCATGCCAAAACTAAGCCGCACGATAGTTGCGCATCATGACAACTATGCCAAAACCAAAGCTGCACGCGCATCATGGAAGCCATGCCAAAACCAAGCCGCACGATCGCGGCGCATCATGGCAACTATGCCAAAACCAAAGCCGCATAATCATTACGCTTCGCGACAACCGTGCCAAATTCGAGCTGCACAATCATTGCGCCACACGCGCCGTTGGCACATGCCAAGCGACGCTTGCGACCTAGCATGCCAAGCCGTGCAAACCTAGGGCCAAGCCGCCACAAGCGCTATTGGCACATGCCAAGCGACGCTTGCGACCTAGCATGCCTAGCCGTGCAAACCTAAGGCCAAGCCGCCACACGCGCCATTGGCCCATGCCAAGCGACGCTTGCAACCTAGCATGCCAAGCGACGCTTGCAACCTAGCATGTCAAGCCGTGCAAACCTAGTGTTAAGCCTCCACACGCGCCATTGGCACATGCCAAGCGACCCTTGCAACCTAGCATGTCAAGCCGTGCAAACCTAGGTCCAAAGCCGCTACACGCGCCATTGGCACATGCCATGCAACACTTGCATTTTGGCATTGCCACCTGCACCCGATGCGCAACCTACAACCAAGGCATTTCACACAAGCCATTGGCACACGCCATGCAACCCTTGCACTTTGGCATGCCGCGCCTACATCAAAGGCCACGATTCCTCTCAAGATGCAAAATCTCGACCGTCGAAGGTCGCCACTGAGCCGGCACATCTCTCAAGCTCAACTTATCAAACACCAGCGACATGCTACACGTTTTCCACGAAAACACTCGAGACATCAATACATGTCACAAACTGGGGGATTCTCTTTAGGGTTTTGGTTTGGCGGTTTACAGCGTGCGGCATACACAAATGCCCGTTTCAAGACAGTGTATTAAGAATAAAACGGTCAGTAAATGAAGGAAGTAATGGTGAAACGCTCTTTCATTATGGAACATCAATTCCATCAAATTCCATCAATACCAGGCGTTACCACCTCTTCCCATGTATCTCATCCGTTTCTTTTTCTTACGAGGCCAGGGTAAGTATCACTTAGACTTGTATAAATAGGTCTTACCTATTTCCACCAAGACAACAAGTTTTTGGTCAGGGAGAAATACAACACTCAGAAAAGCAACTTTTGCTAGCTTTCTCAAAAGCTTTCACTTTCTGATACAAGTCAAGTACTACTCTTCCAGAACTGCTCTGTCTCAACACTCTCTTTGCTTCCCTCCCTAAACCAGCCCTTTTCCTCCTCTTTGTGACCGAAGCAAATCCGGAACGACCATTTCTTGGTTTAGGCCAGATTTGTATAGATTGATCTCTCGAATCTAAAGTACTCCCGCGCAGTACATTTGTTTAGGGTTTAGATTTGTTTCTCACTCACTCACCGAAATTACCAAAATCAGCAGAAAAGATTTTCACCCATAAACACCTAGGATGAGCGCTAAGTATTTATTACTATGTGATATCATCTAAATAAGTTGATATGAAGAGTTGCATTTTCACTATGTTATTATGTAATATCTTCGTCTTCCTTAAAGCTTGAGATATCTTTTGGTTGTATTCATTATGATCCCTCGATTTTCGTACATTTTTTAATTTTTATTGACAAAAAAGGGGAGAATTATTTAGTAGTTTCATACTACATACATATGGTTTACGGACCATTATATAAGGGGGAATGAATCATTTAAGCAATAGGTTTACCTATTAAACAAAATATGTAAGTATTGATTAAGGGGGAGAAACATATCACCATAGTATTACTTCAGAGTTGAGATACAATTTAACTTTAGAGAGAAGATAATAATATTATGTCTCTGTATAACCATGTTTGAGAATATTTGTTTTCAAAAAGTTGTTATCGCTATGGAATCGGTTATTCAACAACAACGATGCTGAGTTGAACACGTTCAGAATCAATGCAACTGAAAAAGCGAGGGTCTAACAACCACACCCAATTATTCATTTGGCAATATGTATGGACTAACTCCAATATACTTTCAAGAGAATCAACTAGACAGTCAGACTCAATCTTAAGAAAAGTATATCAAAGAGTTATATCTCAATTTCTTAATTCAATCCGCAATCAAACAAATAGGAATTTGCGAGCCTAATTGAATATAAGAAATAACTTGGATGGTATGAAAAACCAATATTCAAGTGTCAATCAATTTAATCAACAACCAAAGGTTGGATTCCCAATTGATTGAACTTACGCACAACCTTTGATATTTCAATTATAAAGATAAACAATATAATGCGGAAAAGAAATAACACAGACACCAGAAATTTTGTTAACGAGAAAAATACAAATGCAGAAAAACCCCGGGACCTAGTCCAGAATAAACACACACTGATTATAAGCTGCTACACCAATTTCCTACTACCTATTCGGACTAGATGTAATACCTACTTCGGCACTTGTAGAACTCCTAGCAGAATAACGATTCTCTTTAGAAATACTTCGCGCAAATCTTCTAGCAGAACCCAAGGCTCTCTTTAGAAGATACAAAAACACGATTGATACGATTTGATATTTTGTTTACACAAAACACCGGTTTGATTTCCCTTTAGATGTGAATCAAGGTTTTGGAAATCTTGTGTTTGTTTTGAGAAAACAATTACTAAGTAAAAGTAATATCAAAACAAACTTGTAGATTAGGGATTATTATACTCTTCAAAAATAGTAAGAGAAACCTAATAACTCTACAACAAGAACAACTAGAATAAATCTAGAGATATCTTGTTTAAAACTTCAAAAGGATTTTTACGAGATGCCTTAATCGAAGTTTTCTTTCTAGCTTCCGATTTCGACTAACAAGTGTTGGTATATGATCGGAAACTGAAATCTATCAAAACCTAGGATTTATGATCAACAACTCTTGAATGGTTTATATCAGAAGAGAAAACCTTAGAATAGACAAGAGGTGAAAATCCTAGATTAAAAGTTGTATAATCAATCACGAAGATTAGATTCAACTCGGATTTGTGATCCCCAATACAAAGACTTTTATCTCACTCTTGTTCACGAAGAACAAAAGACATGGAAAACAACCTTATGAAGCTAACACCAATTTTCCAAAGGGGATGAAAACGTGTAGCACTCACGAACCCTTTATTTATAGTGAAAGGTAGCTTGAAAGCTAAGCATAGTTTTTTTCCTTTTTCAAGACTCTCCTAATTTTGGGAGTCTTTCCTAAGTTACAACTCTTGCCAAAATAATTAAATAAATAATTAATTTAGCAAATTGTATTTATGTGAATAAATCACAAATTAAATTAGGAAGGAATCACAAACACTTTAATATGTTAATCAAAGATGTTTGGAGTAATAGCTAACTTGCCTAGATAAGGAAACATCACCAACTTGACTAAAAAAGACTTCTAGTCACGTAATTGGGCCCAAGTCCGTGAACCGTTACAAACAATCCATGGATTGTTTCCTACTAACGAACTGTAACAATTACAGCAACACTTACAATTGTTACTTTAATAAATCACTCATAACTTTATCGTTATAACTCGGAATTGAGTGATTCTTGGCTCGTTAAATTCGTAAGCTCATTCACTATAACATGAGATCCTATATAGGGATAAAGGTTATTGTCACCAAAGTCATGAATCAAATAACCTCAAGTATCCGTCATAGGAATTGTTCCATAGAGTGAGCATTTATCTCGATAGATTAGAAAGGTAGAATTGAACAAGAATCCAAATGAAATCAATTACATACCTTTGTTGATGGAATACTTGTTGATGTCTTCTTGTAGTCTTCAATCTTCATCCTTTAAGGATAGCTTCGATTCAACTTCTTAGACCTAATCTAGTCCGAAAATATCTTTAGTATGCTAAATCAAGAATGCATTTTGGAAACTAAAATTGACATACCAACGCTAGTGGGTTCAACCGAGCTATGCTCTAACAGCAACTTAAAATAACGAAGAGTTCAAGGAGAGTTCAAGAAACCAAGGAAATCAAGAAGGCATGGTGGATCGAGAAGTTTTTTTTTTCAAAACTTTATTTTTGTTATCCATATGCATTAAATAGTTTTGTCACTAAAATTGACAAAGGAGGAGATTGTTAGAGCATTGCTTGGTCGAACTCACAAGTGTTGCTATATCAAGATTGTTGTCAAATTTAGTTGTCAAAACTATATCTTTATTTCTAGTCTAGAATTAGTTAAGTCTCGGTCTAGGATAGTGGAGTTGAGAAACGAACTAGTCATCATTTGCGTTCTACTGTTTGAAGGCGAAGATCAACCGAAGCTTTTGGTGAACTTCAGCAACAAAAGGTAAGTGAAGACTGAACCACCTATTTCACAAGTTATATTCACTTTTCTATCTTGAGACGATTGTCGCATAACTAATTAGGCTAGGTTGCATAGACAAGAATTTCGAGTCGAGAACTAATTATTTAGTTTACAAATTTCTCGAAATATAATGACTAAGCTTAATGAACATTTGTTCATACTTGATCAAATTCGGTGGAGAACAATTTATTGTTCAGAACCAAATCATGATTCAAGTTTATCATTCGAAAATAGCCTGAAACATTGATATGTGTCATTGATGTTATTTAGGAATGTTTCAAATCGATTTGGAAAAATATATAACTACTATATTCGGAATTTGTTTGAAGCCGTATTACATGTATTCGTACACATAGCGGAATAGTTGTATTTCGACTTTCAGATTTGTGTGATATGCATACTCCATGGGAAATCTGGTCGTTTCGTGATTCATATAGGTATGTATATTTGTGAACAAACCATTGTGGAACTATGGTAAGGGAACCGTATTAAAATAATCAAACCAGTATGCGAACCAAAACAGTTCTATGTTCTAGAAACAGTTTAGTACCCAAACCGGTACGTAAACTGAACGTTATGTGAACTCCGAAATTGGCAAAAGTCCAAAGTTTGCAAACCGGTACGTGTACTAAAAAGTTATGTAGACTCCGGAACTTTGAATTAGTTAAAAGTTTGCAAACCGGTACATAAATTGAAAAGTTCTGAAGAGTCCGGAACTAGGTAATTGCATAAGTGTGCAAACCGGTTTATGAACTGAGTAGTTCTGTTGACTCAGGAACTCGGTTATTGCACGTAAATTTGGAAACCGGTCCACTTACTATGACTCAGCCGATTCACGAATAGTTCAAGTATTTGTACTCTGTACATTTACGAACTATGTCGATTGTGATTCAATTGCGATTAAATTATTTCCTTGAAGTAATTTGCATTTGATCAGTTATATAATTAACACTAGACTCATTTGATCACATAATTGTGACCCTTAATGTCTTGTGAATATGAAAATGAGTGTTAAGCTTTTAAGTTCAAATAGGCTAGTTTCGGCTAACCATATTGAACATAGTCTTTATACACGGTTCGGTTATGGTTTACCTAACTATAGTGTATATCTTGTATACGTGAATAAGATTCAAGGTTTTCATCTAACGATGAATATTGTTTGCTTGGTTCCAAAACTATCTTAGCTTAAACCTAAAGCAACCTAGCTTTGAAGTCTATATAAGGGGAACTCTTGGCACCTGGGATCTTTGAATCCTGACATTACTTTTTGGTGTGTCCTAGTTGTATCTAGAGTCGTCGTCTCCAGAAACCCTTTTAGGGTTTGGCGACTACAAAGACTTCATTGGGATTCATGAAGTCAGATCCAGTTATTTTATCTTGATAACTTGAGTATCCTGATCTTGATTGTTTGTAGAGCCTTGCTCCATCAATCAAGATAGATAGTAATCAACAAAGTTTCTCCGTCCTATACTTTGTTGATTCCGCAAGTTTTATACTTGTGAGGTGAATAATAATCTAGGTTGCACTTCGGGTTGCATAAGTCCGGATTTTGAGGATAGCCAGACTTTTGTCTAAGTTGCTATCGATTTTCATCAACTGGATCTACGTTTGATCTGATCATCCGTTTAGATCGTAAATAAGGAAATCAATAAATATGCTTAATCTGTGGGAGGCATATTTGGTATAAAGTCTTCAATTGAGTTGAAGCAACTCTTAGTTGGTGTGAGACCAAGAGAATCAATTGCGCAGAGTCCTGCTGGGATTCAAGAGGCGTAAGGAGCGTGCATGTACCAGAATTAGTGGGAGACTGAGTTTGGGCTCAACTACATTCCAGACCGAAGTTAATTGGTAGTAAGCTAGTCTTTGTAGTGGCTTAATACAGTTTGGTGTTCAATCTGGAATAGGTCCCGGGATTTTTCTACATTTGCGGTTTCCTCGTTAACAAAACTTGTGGGGTCTGTGTTTTTTCTTTTTCCGCATTATATTGTTTATCTTGACAATTGAAATATCACATGTTGTGCGTTGATCAATCACAATATCTAAGTCAAACCTTGTTAGTTGGAAAAGACTTGACTGATCCTTGGACATTGGTCTTTGGTACCGTCCAATAATTCTCTTTGTAGTGAGGTTCACGGATTCAATCCTGTAAATTTCTAACAACAAGAGATAGAGATATAACTCTAGGCACTTTCCTTGATTGAGTTTTTACTCTCGAAGTTGTGTTGAGTTTGTCTATACAGATTGCCTAAGAAAAAGTTGGAGGTGTATTGGCACAAATCATATCTGACCTTGTCCATCTAAGAGTGTCCATGGATCCCCCTCTTCATTTTATTTCCGATGGTGGCTTTTGTCTTCTTTATTATATGGTTTTCCCGTTTCCCCCTCTGTATGCTTTTTCTTTATTGATAAAAAATCTTAACCTTCGAATAAAAAAAAGTAACGATTTAGTTTTAACTTAATTAAGATAAAAGAAAATTTACAACTTAGAAAGACTATCTTCCGGTAAGAAATTGGTCGGAAGTCTAGCGACAAGCTGAGCTCCCACACCTTTTTGAATAACTACACCTAACCTATGAAAAAGAAATTCTCCGACACGAACATTAGCATCATGGCTAGCAATATAATTTCCAAGCGCTTCAGAAGTCTATAGTATCATCACCCAACTCACCTAAAATGGTAAAAGCAAGTGTCCCAAAACCATAACCATGAGACGTGCACTTCTCCAAATATTTAGCATTCTTACGAGTAACATCATTCTTAATGGAAAGGCCCGAGGTAAAGGTATGAACTCCACCACCGGTAAAAGACGAAACACCAGTCACATCCAAGCACATATCATCCCATTATCCCAGTTATGCACAAGTATGTCTGCCGATCTCAAAGCAGTCTCAGATAAAAATAAATTACTTCTCAAATGTCATTCAAACACCCACGCCACCTATAATCTTTTCTTCGGCTCTAGTATTTACATACATGTGATGCACATACCTGATGACTCTAATATAAGATCAGCGTACACCACCAGTATCTCGCTTCCCAGTTGACACCATTTGACGCCTTTTCTCCCGGTTCCCAAAAGGGAAAAAAACGTTTTAGTCCAAAAACGCGTCAAAAAGTACGGATTAGTCCATCACGAGTTAACTAGGTACAATTTAATCCAAAAGTTATTTAAAATATAAAAAATACATAAATAATCTTCCTGATTTACAACTTAGTCCAAATATTTACGGTTTAGTCCAAAATGACTCATGATGATGTCATCAATTTTAAATAATATAAAAATAATTAAAAAACGGTTTATTTTTCAAACCGCTCGTCCAAAATTTGTAAACTTTATATATTCGGAAAGCTCTTTCCGAGATGTACAAAAAAAGTACCCATATGACCATATAATATTCATTTTTTAATTTTTTTTTAATTTACACTGGTATATTACTATGTAGTATGTACACATCTGCAAAAGTCAAGTCCAGCATATTCATACTCAGCAATATATCCATGAGACAGGACAATGTTGTACTGCTATGTCCACATCTACGAGAATTCAGAAAATTCAACATCCGCACTAACAAACCATGCCATATACTGATGAGACAAGATAAAGTGTACAACTGTGTACATGTCTACAAAATCCAAAAAATCCAATATTATCCAATATTCATATGTACAAAATAGGCTATATATTCATGAGACAAGACAAGATCCACCAGATCTTACATACATAAAAGTGGAATCGATTACCTAAACACCGGTAGCGATACACATGTTGAAACTCAGATGGATTTGAACCATCAACCTCCGCAAACCCTTGTGGTAGGCTTGGGCACTCTCCCATTTTGAGCTTATGACTCTCTAATACATAAAACAGAAGGGAAAAAAAATTATTGATGTCAATGGCGCAAAAGGTATAATACAGTTATTTACCGCTAATAATTAGCATTTGTACAGCTAAGCACACGGTAACAATCAACAGGACAACTACGTACACACGTACTCTGCATATGTAATATTAGAGACAGTCGACAGTAGTGCAATACTCAAAAAAGATATCGGATATGGAGCTTATGTAGTTTAAAAACCTTGACTAAGAGCACTACTAGACAGTCGACAGTAGTGCAATACTCAAAAAAAGCCATGGCATGAACAAAAAGATAAGACCTCATTCAAATCTTGGAGGAGACCGACATCTGGTTGGTTAAAATTCAACAACGCATCAATATAAACATGTAAAATGTTACATATCTGCACATAAATGAAAAACTGTTTAAGAAGGATGTTTTTACAAAATTTCCCCGGAAGTCACTACCCAGGAATCTTCACAAGGATTTGATTGTACTCTGGCCTTGATGTCTGCATTCCAATCAATACAATAACACACATAAGAAGCTGAATGATTCACATATCTATGCGGAACAAATGTAATGGCAGCGAACTTCCATACAGTAGCGCGTAGCCGTTACATTCTTGCATCATGAGATGTACAACTATGTGCACACTGAAAATCAACATGTGCACAATTATGTACACATTAAGAAAACAAGTGTACAACTATGTGCAACTCAACATGTGTACAATTATTTACAATCACACACACAGTGATTACCATGACTTTAGAGGTAAGGTTAGACTCAAACTGAGGTCTAACTACATCACTGCTCCTATAAGCTTGCTTTTCCTTCTTCATAGTTGCAGAATTCTCCTTCATGTGAAGTTTTAAAACGTAAAAGAAGGTGAATTAAAAGAAAGCAGAAAAAATCAAGTTTAGTCCACTCACCTCTCCTACATTCCAGACTGAAACAGAACCATAAGATAATCACAGCTCAACCACAATGCTATTCTGTGGACATGCATGTGAGGCATTGATGGAGGGCTCGCACTGTAACTGAAGTTCATCTCTGTCTTTACCTTAGTTTCCACAATGACATCACTCAATTAAAAACGCTAAATACAATAAATGATAAATTAATATATACAGAAAAATGAATCTTTAACTATATATCATTAAGTAACAGAATATGAATCCCTTATAAAAATTGAACCCAAATTTGAACCCTAACTATGTCATCGTCTAGCAAAACTCAAAGTCCACTAAATCAAATGGACTATGAACCAACAAAGTAATATTATCTTATCGAACTAAGATGCAAAAACGTAAACTTGGATTACATACATGTGCACAAATATGTACACTTGCATTATGTACAGGTGGACCAATATGTACACTTGCATTATGTACAACCTACAGGTGCACCAATATGTACACTTGCATCACCAATACGTATAATCACTAACATCTCTAGTTCATTGTTACCAAACAAAGCAACTACAATCATATATAGAATAATAAACAATCGAATTTGTAAACATTTATCATGTACTCAAATACATATGAAATGGAAACTGAACTCAAGAAATGAACCCAATAGACTAACCTCAAGTAATGTAATGAACTCTTTACCTGATGCATTTCAACGGACAGTTAGGATATATTGAAATATTTTAGTTACATAGGCTACTTGAACATCTCATATCTATAAAAATTTTAATAGAATCAAAATCAAGCTAATAAATTGAGAAACAAAAGATGACACAGGGCATGTGCACTCCTCAACACCAAGGACATCTAGAACAGCAAACCAATTATATATTGATAGTTCAGGTAGCGTTTAGGCGCCTACCCTCTCCTAGTTGCACAATTGTGAGTTTCTGTGACTCAACTTGTAAATTCAGACAAAAACAACATGTGTACGAAATCTTAGGGATAATTGAGGAATGCAAGGTAGAAATAATTGAGGAATGTAAGAAAAAGAAAAAAAAAGTTACGGCTGGAGTATGGCAACCCCTAGTAAGCATCATTTTTTGTTAATAATGAATGCTACTGATGAGAGTATAAAAACTATCTAGACATTAACAATAAACAGGTGTACAACTATGTACACATTGACAATAAACATGTGTATAAACATGTACACGTTAATATTCAGCATGTGTACAACCATGTACACATACGCAACGCGTAAATCATGTGTATATATCTAGTAGTTAAGAAGCAATAAGAGGTGAAATATTTTTACCTTGAATAATTATAACGAGGCAGAGCATAATATTTTGCATCTTTCATCTTCTTATGTGCTCTTGCAGTGCCATTCTTGCACGCTTCAATACCACAAGCTCAGAGTTATGATGGTCCTATGACCAATCTCAGTCAATACTTCTGCATCTGACTCTTTAACTTGTTTCACGACTCTTTACCAAGTCATTCCCAGTATTTATTCAACATATGATCTTCGGGGTTTACTTGATCCACTTTCCTGTGCAGAATATTGCATATGCATCAACAACATATACCCATTTCCGCCAGCTAATGGGACCTGTGAAACAAGAAATGCCTTAAAACATGGCATAAAACACACACAAAAAAAAATCGTTCAGTCTTCAGAGAATGTAAATTATGCAGAACTTACTTGCAAACACCATCGGATTAGGTGGGTCCAGACATCCGCCAAAGAATCAGAAGAGAAGCACTGAATTGTTTCTGCTCTTTCCTTATGCAGTCCTAGTGCCCTAATAATGTTCTCTATGTTTCCTGCTACAACCTGTAAAGTAGTTATGCATCAAGACAATGTTTGCAATGAGATATAACCTTCTTTGCCTGCAGATAGTTAAATTTTAATATTTTATTAATTACTTCATTAATTGTTACGAAATCCAACTAAAAAAGATAAAATCACAACTACTTTATTGACTAAACTTTCTGCGATTGGAAGGACACAATTAAGGATGTCAGTCTTCATGGTGTCTTGAGGTCTTCAGCTTTATAGTAACTGCAGAGGGCAAAGATTAAAGACGATATAACAAATTATCCTTAAGGTGATGGTCCCAGGGGAAAAAGACCTCTCAAAAGAGAAGGAATATATGCATAAATGTCGGAAAACAAAGGCACACTAGAACTGGTACTTCCTGTGAGAGGGATGGTGAGGAACCTAAGTCGATAAACATAATTGTGCCAAATTAGTAGTTGTGTTGTTGTAGCTTCAAATCCAAGACTACAATAATTCCTTATAGATAGCCCATCACCAACTACCGCAAGCTAGAGCTAAACAATAACACAAGTGCATGATTCAGAATTTCAAATAGCATATATCCTATTATCTGTATCGACTATTATTCGCTATACCGCCTGATGAAAGGTGTCAACAAATTCTGATGGTGAGGCCACACAAAGAAAGAAAACAGAAATTACTAACTCTTAATAATAGTCAACTTAAAATGTACTACAAAACAAACCACACGGAAGTATCCAAATGACAAGATATTATCAAAAAACTCATTTGGTAAAAAGTAGTATCAACTACAAACGAAGGTAAAATCAAAGCTATTTTGCCTACTAAACAACAAAGTTAACCACACATTAGAAAAAAGAGATTGACCTAAACTTTTTCAGAACCTATGATTTTTCTAAGTTTAATTCCAAGGGAAAAACATCCCTAAATTCGTCCTAACATCGAATCAAAGAGAACTTGACTCAATTTGAGATATCCAATAACATAATCACAAGTTAAGTAGCTAATTGGAATCCATAGAGGGCCAAAAGTGCAGTCTAACAAGTCTAACCGTACCAATTTTAATACAAACATTCCAACCAATACGTTGTATGCATTCAACTAATCACTGGAATTTAATCAACTGTTTTCATCTACCTTTATTGTGCACATACATGGTGTTTTAAAATGTTTGTTAATACAACACTCTAACTAGTGTAAAGTACATATATGAGATAATCTGGGAACATAATTCTTTCAATGTACTAATATTGTTAGATGATACGATTGGCAGCAACATAATAGCTTGCAGCCATGTGAAACTTGAGGGTCCTAAATTAGGGATTTGTGATAATGTCGATGTCAGTTACAAAAACTGAGACTTAGCTGATTTGGGTAGAAAACTTATAGATCTGAATGGAGAGATGAGATTAAATTCATATATATTAGCAATTGAAATTAACAAAATAATAACAAATTCAATAAAAACAGTTCTTCAACATAGAAAAAGTAGATCAGAACTCTGAGGAATTGAAATCGGACATGGAACTTACGTTTATTAAGAGATCCAATCATATCTTCTTCGTTCTCCGTCGGTTAGTTACAACTAAACTTACTCCTGGAATTTACATTTCAGCGAACTTCATTAACACCGAGAATCTAAGATTTTTGTAAATTGAATGAAGAATAACTGATATAAGGTAAGAAAATTGATGAAGATACGAAGAAATGAAAGATTTCTCGTCGCTTCCATTCCATATTAAAGAGAAATGGGAGAATTCTGGTTCTTCGCGCTAGGTTTCATTGCCGATGAAAGAGTGAAGAAATGAAATAAGAACAAATTAGTACTCTAAGTTTTACATGAGGGTTATTGTCATCAGAAAAGTTCGATTTGGACTAAATCGTTTAAAAAAGGGCCAACTCGTTTTGGATTTGGTAAATTAGGACTAGCGTGTAATAGGCCTGAGAGGGTAGGACTAAAGCGTCCAAAGCCCAACAAATTTGGGATTAAACGTTAAATTTCTATTTCCCAAAACAATATAATTGGAGGTCGGAGGGGTCAAGGTTTAAGAGTTTTACCAACTCGCCGTATCCGAGTCAAGCAAACTATAGTTTAACACGCGTACACTAACAAAAATTCTCTATATAATAAGACACATCACCATGCACCAGTTTCTTGCTTACGTCTTGGTGCCTCTCAATTCGCTTGCCACTAATTAATTGCAGATAAAAAAAATGTGTATGATCCCCGATATTGCACTTTAATGATATAGAATCTTTCACTGCTGACACGACTAAACCAATCAGCTTAGCAGGGACTGGGGGGGGCACACCTTTTAATGGATTAGCTGTGAGAATATTCAATTTCCTTGGTGTGGGTCAGTCAAGTTAATTTGTAGCCTTATACAGATCATTTTTCACTAGCTTGTTAAAGTTGAGGAAGAGTCGAAGAAGTTCCTACCGGAGAATAGAATAACGGTAAAGAATTTCTCACCAATCTTCCATGATATAGGCGCATGGGTGCACACACAATAAGCATGCATGCATTTTAGTAAATTGTCCTATGCTGATGACTAAAAGCACAGATTTATTGTGCAACTATGTCTATGCGCGAGCGACGGCCCTAGTCTAAATAACCGAATAATGTTTTGGCTTTCTCAGTTTCTAGATATCCAAGTTATCAATCTCCTAATTAATTTGTTTCACTGTCTTTCATATTAATTTGTTTTGTGCCTGTCATATATCCATTTCCCTATAGTATAGTCCTCGAGGGGCTATCAGACAATCAGGAAAAAAAAAACAACCTAGCAAAAAAAAAAAATGTCATATATCTTTTTCTACTTATTTGTATGTTGGTCACTAGCAAATAGCTTCAACCTTTCTTGATCATAAATAATTGAAAAATATACTCCCTTCGTCCAAATTTTATAAGCGAAGAACTAGTTTTTAGTTGTCTATCTATATAGTTATAGTTCTAGTTTCTAGAAGAATTTTCCAAATAAACCCTTATTTATGATAGTAGTATTAACTACTCCCTTCGTCCCAAATTAGTGAGCCATTTGTAGTTTGCACAATTATTAAGGCAAGGAGAAAAACGGAGTACGTTTAAAATTTGTTTACAAGTATGCCCTTATGGATAATAACTTGTAAAACTTAGAAATGATTTATCTCTTAAACTATACCACAGTTTTTCGTAAACTTTATACCGTTGTAAAACATTTTAAAACACCTACGTAACGAATATAAAAATGGCTATCAAATTATACATATCTCTTATAGTAACAATAATTAATTAAAATGGTAGTTTTAGAAATATCCCCTTGATTAATGAAATAGCTCATCTATTTGTGGGACAAAATTTAAAACCAATTGGCTCAACTAATTTGGCACGGAGGGAGTATATAACTTGGACATAGGGAATATAAACTGTTTCCACCACTCAAATTAAAATGCTTCAAAAAAAGAAAAAAAAAATCTCCCAAATTAAATGTTTTATAAACATTTGTGATATAATTAGGTCTCGGTAATCTCTGCAATGTTGGGATCAAGAACGAAAAATACTAAGAGCATCTCCAATGCAAAGAGTCAAGGTCATCCTACGTGGAGGTCTTATTAATACATTTTTATGTGTGGGTCATTACTAAATGACAAAAAAACATAAATGTAATTTTTTTTTACCTTAAGTTGATCTCCAACCCCAAAGTATTATCCAACAAACTTTACTTGAATTTAGAGACAAAATGATGATGTGGCTTTAAGACCCAAGGTCATAGAGAAAATCTTATTTAAACTTTCTCCATTACCTCCACTTAGCCATGTCATCTATCTGTATGACCTTGACCCTTGTGTTGAAGATGGAAATTTGATATAAAAAATCTTAAATCCTATGTGTCATTCAACTTTGAGACCTTTACCTCTTGCATTGGAGATGCTCTGAACGAATATGACTACACGGTCTACAATTACACTCATACCTGCCATTTTTCCAAAGTACACTATCCTAGTTCCATGAGGCCCTTAGAGCGTCCACAGTGGTGCGAGCATAACTAAAGACCAAAGACTAAAAAAAAAGATCACATTTGGGTTTAGTCCGTCCTGTGGCGTAGCGGGTGACGAGTAAATTTGGTCGCGCGTTGATATAAAGTCCGCTTCATCGTCCAGCGTAGATAAAGATTATGCCTGGCATGGGGCGTTGATAAAGATAACGCCTGGTATGGGGCGTTGATAAAGATAACGCCTGTATGGGGCGTGAACTATAGCAACGCCTGGTGTGTGGGACGGAGATTATACGTTCGCCCGGGTTCAAAAAAAAAAAAAAAAATGGGGCGTTGATAAAGACAACGCCCCAAGCAAAGTTTTCAAAACTTTGTGAACAACAGTATATGACTATATCAACGCTTGGGTGTCCGGCGGACATTATACCAACGCCCCATCCAGGCGGACATTATACCAACGCCCCATCCAGGCGGACATTATACCAACGCCCCATTCAGGCGGACATTATACCAACGCCCCATCCAGGCGGACATTATACCAACGCCCTGCATCAGGCGTTAACTTTACGAACGCGCGGCTACAGGCGGACATTATACCAACGCCCGTCGGGTAGGCGGACATTATATAAACGCCCGACTATATTTGGATTTGGTCTTAATCACCGATCAAATTTGGTCCGAGTTTTACTCTTTGATCAAATTTTGATCGATGGTCCGTCCCACTACGCCAACCCACTCGACACCAAATTTGGGTTTAGTCGTCCACTGCAGTTGCTCTTACCCTCTGGTTGACAGTAGAGATCGTTCTCAAGTAACATTAAAATACTCTAACTTTGAGCATGGGCCCGCCGAACTTGGGGTGCTGGAGCACACTCCCAGCAAACTGCTGAGGGGAAATCTCACGTGCGAGTTGCGACAATGAAAATGTTGCCGATTTACACATTGAAGGAATTTCTGTCGTCAGTCGTCACCCAAAAACTATTTGGATAGGATTCTCTCTGTAGGCACTATAAATACATGCATGCATTATCATATTTTACCTCACAAGATAGTCATCATCTTCTGTGAACTTCTTCTCCTCTTTGCTCATTTCAGACACTTCTTTTTGGAAAGAACTAGTAAAATATACTAGCACTACTTTTTGGGATAATTTCCCTGGTTTTCGGAAGAAAGTCCTTCGCTAAAACAAAATGGAGAATAAGGGATGTTTTAGCAGCTTCCTCCAATCCAGCACACCATACATAGCGATGATTTCACTTCAATTTGGCTATGCTGGCATGAATATCATTACAAAAGTATCTCTTAACAGGGGTATGAGTCACTATGTTTTAGTTGTTTACCGACATGCCTTTGCTACCGCTGCAATCGCTCCCTTTGCTCTAGTTATTGAAAGGTATACATATTAAATTACCAAAGTCCTGAAATGTATTTTAACTAATAATGATCTACAGCGAAGATAGTTTACAATTTGATTGCTAACCAGACGTGTTGTTCTTGGGCATAATTTTTTTTGCAGAAAAGTTCGACCCAGGATTACGCTTATGATGGTCATGCAGATATTTGTATTAGGTCTTCTTGGGTAGGTGTCCTTATAAACAAAGAAATATGGTGGCTATTCATTATAGTTATATATACATCTCTAATGCTATACAGGATGTGAAATAGCTCATTTTGTTTTTGTTACAAATTACGCAGGCCGGTTATCGATCAAAATTTCTACTATGCTGGGCTTAAGTTCACGTCCCCAACATTTGCATGTGCCTTGAGTAACATTTTGCCAGCGATGACGTTTGTCATGGCCGTTATCTGCAGGTAATAAAAATGTGCATGTATGATCCAAGTAATTGATCAAACGATTACTGTAGTTTTTAGGCTAACTTTTGCTTTTATTTCATGATTATGTCTGTGTACATATAATCAGGATGGAGAAAGTGGATATGAAGAAAGTAAGGTGTCAAGCCAAAGTTGTGGGAACAGTAGTAACAGTGGCTGGTGCAATGTTAATGACCTTGTACAAAGGACCTATCATTGAGATGGTTTGGTCAAAGCATGTTCATCCTCGCAAATCATTTGTCACAGATACTACTGGTACTACTGAAGGCGATTGGCTCAAGGGTTCGATTCTTGTCATCCTTGCTACTTTAGCTTGGGCTGCCTTTTTTGTGCTACAGGTATATACTGGTAAACATATTACAGTATATTTTGATGGCCATAATTTTTATTTGATTTTCTTACTCAATATATGCTTGGAAATTTCTGTTGTAGGCGGTAACAATGAAGAAGTACACAGCACAACTTTCTCTCACAGCTCTAATATGTTTTGTGGGGACTCTTCAATCCATTGCTGTCACTTTTGTAATGGAGCACAAACCCTCAGCTTGGACCATTGGTTGGGATATGAACCTACTTGCTGCTGCGTACGCTGTTAGTATACTCTCTCTCACTATAAATATATATTACTGGTAAATGCTAACGTATGCAAGTGCCTTCACTTCACTGTATAATTATTAACATTAATCAACATGCGTACAGGGAATTGTAACTTCAAGTCTGGCTTATTACGTACAAGGTTTAGTGATGAAGAAAAGAGGACCTGTTTTTGCAAGTGCCTTCAGTCCTCTAATGATGATTATTGTAGCAATTCTTGGATCTTTCATACTTGCAGAAAAGATTTTCTTAGGAGGGTATGTTACGATTTCCTGATCATATATTTTTTCCTGACCGGTCTTTAGAAATTAAGGTGTTGCAATACTCTAATACTTTATCAGTCTACAAAAAACGCATCCGGCATCTGCGATTTCTTCGTATATTCCTCCTACGAACTTATCATATAGACGTTTCTAGATCTGATTATGGTTGTTGATAATACAGTAATAAAGTAGTGATTCCCGTTTCCCACCATCTAACATGTTGTTATATCTTATTCCTTCATGGAATACCTTTATACACTTTCTTAGTGTTTGATACTATGAAGTCATTATCCTTAGCAAATCAGAATAAAAGAAGAAATAAAAGCATTCGCCGAATAATTAATCTTATATTATACTGTTGGTGCAGAATTCTTGGTGGAATCTTGATAGTAGCAGGGCTTTACTCGGTTTTATGGGGTAAATTCAAGGAATACCAAGAAAATAAACTAGCCAAAGAAATTCCTGAAGTCATTAAGGGAGTAAATGCACCTGGATCCATCATGATCATAGAGGATATAGAATCTAACGACGACGTTGAAATGCAGAAAGCTAACAATAAACCACACCTATCTGCTCTTTGGGATACGACTGTTAATGCAACAACCGCAGTAATTGTTCTTCTGGATGAAACAACTTTGAGAGCTAGTGAATTAGCCACAAAGCAGTGAACAGTTTCTAGAGAGAGCGAGGGCCTTTTTGTGACTTTTGGCTTCTCTCCTATTTTCCTTTTTTTTTCCAGTTGTGTTTTATCTGTCTTTTAGTCCTTATATCGATGGGTTTCTAGTTTCTATTTCTAAAACATAGCCAGAGCATATGCATATTATATATCAACGAAGAACAATATGAATTAAGAGAATCCTTGCAATTCTCGTTATAAGGTACCCTTTTGTTTTACGGTTAAAATGGAAAAATTAAGCTACATAAATAAAGCTCCCGCTTGAGGAAATCCTCGCTTCCTATTGACTCGAATAGGCCTTTTGTGAGTTTTATGAAACGAACGCTTTGGTGAGGACATTTGACAACGTATGATTGGTTTAACTCCCACATGAGGAATCGCTTCCTATTGACTGAAATAGGCCTTTTGTGAGTTTTATGAAACAAGCGCTTTGGTGAGGACATTTGACAACGTATGATTGGTTTAAAAAGAATAGCAAAAAGATTAAAAAAGGGAAACCAAATTCAATATTTCGGTGATGAGGACACTTGGCAACGTATGATTGGTTTAAAAATTACAAATTTAAACGGAAAACCTAACTTACCGTGTTTGGAATTATATGGAAGTCCAAATTCAATTTGGAAATCGATTAACTACTATATTAGTGTTGTAGGGACTTTGGCCCATGTGTGCGGCCCATATATATAACCGTGGTTGATGATCTATCCTATAAATAGAGGCTTATTCCTATGTAATATAATACTACATTGATATTTAATGAATAATTTCTCTCTTCTCTATATTTCTCCATCAACACGTTATCAGCACGACTCTACCACTTTGTGTAATTTTTTTCTATTAGTTTTTATCGCTCGACATCAATCATGACTTCCTTCACGAATATATTAGCATGGTTCTGATCAAGATTAATTTTTATTATGGATGGGTTACCAGATATTCTCGTTCCACAAAAGAATGTCGTTTTCATAGTATTTTCTAGGGTTCCACGAATATATGATTGTCAAACATAGAGCTTTCACCGTTAGATTTTCATTAAATTATAATATGTTCAACTTAATTAGGTATTACTTACTATTTTAAAATTTCAATCAAATTGGAATATGATGCAATCTCCAAAACTGGATTTTAATGAATCTGTGTAGTTCAGGAAAACCCTAATTTATTACTGCGTCGAAAAACCTAGGTTTTAGGAATTCCAACTATTAGATTATGCTCTATTTTTGATATGTGTTACATATTGTTCTTATTGAGCCACTGTAAAATTTTCGAAAAGATCCAACCATGGAAAATACTCGAAAGTATGCGATATTTTCAGCTTTGTCCACATAAACGTAATCTGAAATAGTCTTATGGCGTCATACATAATGTTTTCTTTTCTAACCGTTGGATTAGCTTGAAATTTTAAGATGTTTATAATAACATTAATATGAATCTACTATGAAATTTTCATCACGATCGGACTATGATGCGATTGTCTATCAATCAAAATGGATGAAAGATGAATGTTTCAATTTTTAAGGTTAACAATATGTTTTGGGATCATATGCTAATAGTTCCAAGCTTATTATCAATGGGCCTGAATACTTTATATATAATGGACCATATATGCTTATACTTGTTAACCATGACCTTGCCAACCCAATGGACCGGTCCTTGACCAAATAGTTGACCAGACTTTGCCCTAACCAATTCAACCTGAATTTGACATTTTGGACTCAGAAGTACTTGAACACCATTAAAGAGTCTATGATGTGGAAGCTTGTGTGCACAAGTACAATACTTTCGTCATAAAAAATTTCAACTTATTAAGATACATCGTTCAAAGAGGAAGCCATACCTTCAACATTTCTAAGGCGATATATTGACTTCAGGCGATGTAATGCTTTGAAGGAAGTTTGTCGAAACATTCATTTTTTCCTGCCGAACTTGAATGTTTAGTGAGATGTAATCCACTTGTTAGACTATAATGAGTCAATAACTTCGACAATCATATGTTGTAATTAAAAACACGCCTCAATTTTTTTGGAAAGAAATTCACAAAAGTTTCGATGAGTCAAAAAATACTTTCCGTTTTTGTTTTATTTTTGTACTTCATTGATGATATTAATGAACCAATATAGTTTGGAGTATGATAAAAAGAGACGAACAATATTTTGTAATCTATTCAACCTAAAGTAATTGGTTGTGAGGCATAATTCGATTCTAAACAACGTGTCACATCTGTTGGGATAAAGAAACTTCTCAACATAAGATACTATGACAATGTTAGCAATGGAAGGGACCCCGACGAAAAGAGGGTAGACGTGCTAGATTATACCAACATCAGTATGTTGAAACATGTGAAAGAGAACACACAAATTATGGTAGAAGATATAAATCTTTTTCCAAGAATAGGTTGGAGATGTAATTCTGGCTACAGTAGTAATGATACAAAGTAAATGCATCTACCTATAATGGGACAGAGATGTAATTCTGACTCATACCAACGAGAGTTGCAAATTTTGGTATAAGCATTTTACTGAGAATGGTACGAGAGTTGTAATGCAAGTATCATATATTAGTAGTCAACTACAAGAGATATATGGAGCTTAAAGGAAAACAAACTCACTTTATTCTTGGATAAGGTCATACCCTAGCTACACGTCAACATTAATGGCAACAAGAACTTTGCCAATTTTTTTTATTTTCTATCTTAATTCGATCGAATTCTATGGTTAGATTATATATTTGCATGATTTGATCCTAAACTATTGTCTACCTGATAGTTTGATCGATATTATATTAGCTAAAATAAAGAATTTTTGTTTGCAAATAATTATATCCATTGTATGCTTTTATGGCATGAAAAGTATATCATTCGTACATTATAAGGATCATTCGTACATTATGATGAAAAGTATATCATCTTCATGAACAGTAACACTCTAAAGTAAATGAGATAGATTTTCCTTTGTTACGTAATAAGGCGGCACCACTTATTACACGAAATCTTAAGGAAACATATTAACTGAATGTTGAATTGTTTCCTTATATAATACCATGCGATGATTGGATCATTACAGGTAATATCCGAGCGAAGAAATGCTCAATATTTGTTTGTATAAAGATTATAAAAGTTACATGAGCTCTGTAAGAATCAAAAGCTAATCACACTTTGTTAAGTTTCTACGAAGTATGTGCAAACGGTTATTGAACGACAACTAATTGTGAGAATGAGAATGCATCTACAAATTACCTCCAATGAATGTGAAAGGAATCACATTTTAGAGAAAATAATGAGCCATTTAATCTAGTGAACTGTAAATCACTAATACTTGGATAATTGACAATGTAATTTTGGGAATTGACTCATTCAGGTTTTGACATAATCATAAAGACACTTTGGTTGTGATATGATGTTCTGTTTTGAAAGAACTCAAATGGACATCCTTTTATTTGAGCGAACAAGAAAATGGGAATTACAAAGATTGAAAATATGCAAAGTGACGGCATATCTCACAATCAACTCTTTCTAAAGTACTATAAACACCACCTCCCCTCCCATTATGCTTTTAAAATAATGAATGAAAAAGCGGGGATACAACAACCACACTCAATATTTCGCTTAGCAATCTGTATGGACAAACTCCAATATACTTTTTAGAGAATCAACTAGACAGTCAAACTCAATCTAGATAAAAAATATATCAAAGAGTTTTTATCTCAATCTCTCGAATTGATATATACTCAAGCAAATAGAAATCTGCGAGTCTTTATCAAATACTAGAGAGATAACTTGGATGATACCAAAGACCAATATCCAAGTGTCAATCAATTTAAATCAACAACCAAAAGGTCGGATATTCTAATTGATTGATCAACGCACAACCTGTGATATTTCAATTATATAACAAAATATAATGCGGAAAAGAAATAACACAGACACCAGAATTTTGTTAACGAGGAAACCGCAAATGCAGAAAAAGCCCGGGACCTAGTCCAGATTGAACACACACACTGTATTAAGCCGCTACAAACACTAGCCTACTCCAAATTAACTTCGGTCTGGACTGTAGTTGAACCCCAATCAATCTCACACTGACCCAAGGTACAATTATGCTCCTACGTCTCTGATCCCAGCAGGATGCTACATACTTGATTCCCTTAGATGATCTCACCCACAACTAAGAATTGTTATGACCCAAAGTCGAAGACTTTAATAAACAAATCTGTATCACACAGAAAAGTCTACGGTAATAGATAAATCCGTCTACCACGAATATACCTACGAGTTTTGTTTCGTCTTTTGATAAATCAAGGTGAACAGGAACCAACTGATAACCCGGACTTATATTTCCGAAGAACAACCTAGTATCATCAATCACCTCACAATAATCTTAATCGACGCAGCGAAAAAAGATATTGCGGAATCACAAACGATGAGACGAAGTGTTTGTGATTACTTTTATATCTTTCCTATCGGAGATATAAATCTCAATCCAATTATTACAATTGTAGTCGTACGATATAAACAACAAGATCAGATCACGCAACTACAAGAAAGTAGTATCGGTCTGGCTTCACAATCCCAATGAAGTCTTTAAGTCGTTAACCTGGTTTAGAAGAAGAAACCAAAGGTTAAAGGAGAATCGACTCTAGCTTAGCACAACTAGTATCACACAGAAGGTGTGGGGATTAGGTTTCCCAGTTGCTAGAGTTCTCCCTTATATAGTCTTTCAAATCAGGGTTTGCAATCAATGTTAGCTTGGTAACAAAGCATTCAATATTCACCGTTAGATGAAAACCTGATTAGATTCAAGCTAATATCTTTCAACCGTTAGATAGAAAACTAGCTTGTTACACACAAATGAAATGCACGTTTCTAGGCTTGTGTAACCGTACCCAAACTTGTACATTTGTTGGTTCAACAATAGTTAATCAAATGGTTAGCAATATGATCACTTTCATATCAACCATATTCTTCTTCACCATAACTAGTTCAAGTGACTCAAATGAACTAGTTAGAGAGTTGTTCAATTGCAAGGAAATCTTATGTAACTGCACAAGACACAATCGAAGCAAAAACTATTTGATTCACTCAAATTGGTTCATGAACTATATATCCACGGTTCGCGGACTTAAGTTCCCGGACGGAGTTCACAAACCCCAGCAGAATTTCTCGGGTCGAGAACTTCCGCCAGTTCGCAGACTTGGCTCACGCCACTATTGCGGTTCTCTTGATCAACAAAGTTCGCAAACTTCGGTTCAAGGAATAAGGAATTATACATATATGTGTTTCCACAACATTGCTTATATCCTCCAATGGTTATATTATCTAAACTCTCATTTCAATCATTGAAACATTCTTAGAGGACGTTGATATTTTATAGTTGTTATTCACAAACTATTTTTCGTCAAAGTAAGCAATTTTCAAAGTGATTGAAACTTGTCATGACTTTCGTCACTAGGTAAAGATGAACTTGGCTAAAGTGAAAGCTTACCAACACATATTTCGAGAAATAGATAGGCGAGATAAACTCGGCTCGAAATAGCAAATGTGTATAATCTAAGTCTATATAGAAAAACGACTTTTATCTCAAGATAAGAGATAAATAGACTTTTGAGTGATAGATAAGTTCAAGTCTCCACATACCTTTTAGTCGATGAAGATCCACTGGTTCCTTGAGTAGTCCTTCGTCTTGTATGATGATTGCCATGGAGTTATTGAGCTCAACTACACTTTCTATCCTAGTCCGAGACCTTAGCTATAGTAGACTAGAAATCAAGACTTATAGTTTTGATCACTAACATTGACAAACATGCTTGAGATAGCAACGCATGCGAGTTCGACCGAGCAATGCTCTAACAATCTCCCCCTTTGTCAATTTTAGTGACAAAACTATCAATACATATGGAATACAAAAAATAAATGAATTAAATTTTGTAGCTCCTATTCCATACGACTAATCTTCAACATTACTTGAAATCTTCGTCACTTCCAAGTACTCCAATAATCCCAAAGGTTGTAACTTCAGCATCATCGTTGTTGAAAATCCGTAGCTATAACAACGAGAAAACAAGAGTTCTCGATCATTGTTATACAGTGTCATAGTATCACTACACAACGTTAAAGTTCAATTGTATCACAACTTCAACAACAATACTATGGTGATATGTATCACTCCCCCTTAGTCAATACTCCATCTCACATGGAAACCACTCCCCCTTACATAATGATCCGAAAACCATATGTGTTTGTAGTGTGAACTACATATTAATTCTCCCCCTTTTTATAAATAAAATTGGCAAAGGTACAAGAACGGGATCCTAATGAAATTTCCGAAAGAGACATTTCATGACCAAAAGAAAGAAACACATATCATCTTATTTAGATGCAATCATAAAGCCAAAGCTAAATGCATTCATCAAGGAGTTTATAAAGATACAAGATAACCCCTATAATATTCCACAGCCGCACTCCCCACAAAGATTTGGCAATTAAGCACAAGTTCAATTAAGAACTCTCCCCCATAATATGTCATTCTCGAAGGAACAATAAGAGCAACCTTAATTTCGAAAGAAAAGAAGGATTTCTTTGGACATAATAAATCACATACAAGTATGAATTTGAATCCAAAATACTCAATTAAATTAACCACAAGAGAACTCATGATTAATTTAATCGAAAATTCTCAACATAAGTGAACTTATGGAGACTCAAAAAATATACAATTAGATTAATCACAAGAGAACCCATAATTAATATAATCGAAATACACAACCAAACTAATCACAAAAGTAATCAATTTAATTGGTCATGCTCGTCATCAGAAAACTTACGGAGCAACACCTAAATAACCAAACAAGATGATTAATTTATTTGAATATGCTCGACATAAAGTACCTCGCGGAACAACAACTAAGCTAATCATAACAATAATCAACTTGGCCGTTTAGTGCTCAACATAAGACACTTTATGGAGCCTCACAGTAGTACATAAAAATATGGATCAGGGAAGATCAATACTGCGGAATACACAAGGATTCATTCTATTTTCCATCACTCTTCGCATAACGACATTCAATAGACATAATCCTTGCAAACAAAAGATTTTAACCTATCTTCCATCAACAATTGACATAATAGGCTTAACTTTTGTATTTGTCAAGAGTCTATTCATTGTTTTATCAATACATGCATATCGACATACTAAAGACTTTACTTTTGACAAGGTATGGGACAATCATAGTTCACGGACGTAAACACACATATCCCATAACAATATTGCAATATATAAAACCATAAAGATTAATACTGCAAAAATCATCTTCCAAACAAATTTAGAATTTAAACCAATAAATCTAAAAACATGAAGATGAAAACGTTGGACATAGCTATGTGTAATCACAATAATGGTTATTCCAAACTCTAGTTATTCTTCTAAACAAAACAAGAAAAATAGAAGATTTACTAGGATAGATAAACAAGGTAAAAACAAAAACAGACTCCTATGCCAAAACTGGACACGAACTGAAGTCAAATAGATGATTCAGGATCCTCATGAGTCTTGAGGTATTCGAGCTTGTGAACGACAGCATCTTTAGAAAATATATCCTCATTGAGCATGTCTTTAATTTGTGCTTTCATGAGACCAAGGTCAGACGTAACCTTTTCCAACTCAGTTCTTAACACATTAAGACTCTTTAAGGTATCAACAAGCTGCAGTTTTTCTTCCTTGTAATATTTAAGAAAGTCATGAACCACTTCAGCAGAGATCATCTCCTCTTTCTCAACATCCTCATGTGTGTAGGCAAAGTAACACGAGGCATTGGGATGATCATCTTCAACAAGAGTTCTTTTCTTCCTTCCTTTGGACTCAAAACCAATACCTTTATCAAGAAAGCCTTTAGCAAAACCCCAAGCATGTGAAGAGGAAGACATTCTTGACAAACCAAAAAAAGTAGGTAAACTTGACTCAGAAGTTTGGTATTTAAAGGTTTCTTAGGGAAGATAGTTTCTAGTGTTTACAAACAGTTGTCTCGTACAAGAACGAGTATCCGTGCGAAGACAAACTTGACCCACAAAAAGCTTAATGAAAGATTTTTTTTTTTTTAAAAAAAATCAAATATAAAATACTTAAGCAACCATTTCTGAAACCAGTAGTTTGGCTATAGACGATAAGAAAATAGCTTCACTAAACAGAAGTAGTATGCTAAAGTATACCTGAAAAATGACACATCTTACTCAACAGGATTTTTATGAGTAAGTTTTTTAACCCTTTTGATTAATTAGCACAAATATGAGCTTTGATCTCATCAAAAGAATTGTGTTTATGATCGAGTCTCTTTTTCCTTCTGAGTCTAAAGAGGGATCCCTTTTTATGTGAGAAATTATCATAAAACTTACTGTCATCAAAATACAAGACATAGTTTGAGTTCTTACCAGAAGAATTTTGACTTGAGGAGGATGACAACCTGTCGAAAATTTCTTTATACCCTTCAATTATCTCCATCAAGTTATTTCTCATGTCATTAAATTTTTTTCTTTCACCTGGGATTTCGTTCACATCAAGGGAAATGTTGTTTCCAGAGGAAACGACTTGATCTTTCCTTAGACGATTCTTGTAAAGACTTCTATTCTGCTTTAGAGCATTTGAGGAATTCATTGAACTGACTTTCCGGGTAACATACACAGGATAAGTACGAAAACCAACTGGTTTAGACATACGAATGTCAGTTACACCTTTGAGAATTAAGTCCAAGGTACTTGAAGTTGAACAAGAGAATTTTTATTCAACTTAGTAATTCCTTTTTGTTTAGCAGAACCTTTTGATTCACAAAGGAGACATACTTTATGATCACAAAAGTGATTAGAAAATGCAGTCTTAACAGCCTCGTTAAAAGATTTCTTCCTTCCATATGATGTGGAACATCCTTGATCAATGGGGATTTCAGACACATCCTTTTTGAATGGAAAGGATTCCGATTTTACTTCTGGAGTTGAAACGCTTTCAGTCGTAGCATAAGTACTTGGTACATTAGACTTCTTAGAGCATCCTTGAATAGAGAGTTTACTCAAGAGATATTCTATCTCCAAAGCATCCTTTTTGAGGCTTGCCTCGAGAACCATACGTGAAGAGTGATCTTCAGTATTTTCTTTAAAATTGCAGTCCCTTATTACACCAAGCAGAACATCGACATGGTGTTTTAACCGGTTAAATCTACCAGCTTGGATTCTAGCAAGATTTAGAATCAAGACACTCTCTTCAGCTGTTTCTCGTTCATTTAGAGAGGTAGACTCTTTTGAAGGGTAATCGAAAATACTCATGTCGGAACCTGTCTGTCTTGTTTGAACACAAGGTTCGTCCATATTTGAGATTTAAGAAGCTTTCTCTTTAATAGAATTGGACAAGACGGAGCCCTTATTTCTGGTGACGCGTTTATTAGAGATAGTACTCTTGTCCATAGAGTCAGATCACCACAAACACAGACTTTTGAGGTCTTAAACGTGTTTGCCTGCTCTGATACCAATTGAAAAGGCGGGGGTACAACAACCACACCCAATATTTAGCTTAGCAATCTGTATGGACAAACTCCAATATACTTTCTAGAGAATCAACTAGACAGTCAGACTCAATCTAGATAAAAAGTATATCAAAGAGTTTATAACTCAATCTCTCGATTTGATGTATACTCAAGCAAATACAAATCTGCGAGTCTTTATCAAATACTAGAGAAATAACTTGGATGGTACCAAAGACCAATATCCAAGTGCCAATCAATTTAAATCAACAACCAAAAGGTCGCATATTCTAATTGATTGATCAACGCACAACCTGTGATATTTCAATTATATAACAAAATATAATGCGAAAAAGAAACAACATAGACACCAGAACGAGGAAACCGCAAATGCAGAAAAAGCCCGGGACCTAGTCCAGATTGAACACACACACTGTATTAAGCCGCTACAGACACTAGCCTACTCCAAATTAACTTCGGTCTGGACTGTAGTTGAACCCCAATGAATCTCACACTTATCCAAGGTATAGTTATGCTCCTACGTCTCTGATTCCAGCAGGATGCTACGTACTTGATTCACTTAGCGGATCTCACCCACAACTAAGAGTTGCTACGACCCAAAGTCGAAGACTTTAATAAACAAATCTGTATCACACAGAAAAGTCTACGGTAATAGATAAATCCGTCTCCCACGAATATACCTACGAGTTTTGTTCCGTCTTTTGATAAATCAAGGTGAACAGGAACCAATTGATAACCCGGACTTATATTCCCAAAGAACAACCTAGTATCATCAGTCACCTCACAATAATCTTAATCGACGCAGCGAAAAAGATATTGCGGAATCACAAACGATGATACGAAGTGTTTGTGATTACTTTTATATCTTGCCTATTGGAGATATCAATCTCGAGCCAATTATTACAATTGTACTCGTACGATAGAAACAGCAAGATCAGATCACACAACTACAAGAAAGTAGTATCGGTCTGGATTCACAATCCCAATGAAGTCGTTAAGTCGTTAACCTGGTTTAGAAGAAGAAACCAAGGGTTAAAGGAGAATCAACTCTAGCTTAGCACAACTAGTATCACACAGAAGGTGTGGGGATTAGGTTTCACAGTTGCTAGAATTCTCCCTTATATAGTCTTTCAAATCAGGATTTGCAATCAATATTATCTTGGTAACGAAGCATTCAATATTCACCGTTAGATGAAAACCTGATTAGATTCAAGTTAATATCTTTCAACCGTTAGATCGAAAACTGGCTTGTTACACACAAATGAAATGCATGTTTCTAGGCTTGTGTAACCGTACCCAAACTTGTACATTTATTGGTTCAACAATAGTTAACCAAATGGTTAGCCATATGATCACGTTCATATCAACCATATTCTTCTTCACCATAACTAGTTCAAGTGACTCAAATGAACTAGTTAGAGAGTTGTTCAATTGCAAGGAAATCTTATGTAACTGCACAAGACACAATCGAAGCAAAAACTATTTGATTCACTCAAATTGGTTCATGAACTATATAGCCACGGTTCGCGGACTTAAGTTCCCGGACGGAGTTCACAAACTCCAGCAGAATTTCTCGGGTCGAGAACTTCCGCCAGTTCGCAGACTTGGCTCACGCCACTATTGCGGTTCTCTTGATCAACAAAGTTCGCAAACTTCGGTTCAAGGAATAAGGAATTATACATATATGTGTTTCCACAACATTGCTTATATCCTCCAATGGTTATATTATCTAAACTCTCATTTCAATCATTGAAACATTCTTAGAGGACGTTGATATTTTATAGTTGTTATTCACAAACTATTTTTCGTCAAAGTAAGCAATTTTCAAAGTGATTGAAACTTGTCATGACTTTCGTCACTAGGTAAAGATGAACTTGGCTAAAGTGAAAGCTTACCAACACATATTTCGAGAAATAGATAGGCGAGATAAACTCGGCTCGAAATAGCAAATGTGTATAATCTAAGTCTATATAGAAAAACGACTTTTATCTCAAGATAAGAGATAAATAGACTTTTGAGTGATAGATAAGTTCAAGTCTCCACATACCTTTTAGTCGATGAAGATCCACTGGTTCCTTGAGTAGTCCTTCGTCTTGTATGATGATTGCCATGGAGTTATTGAGCTCAACTACACTTTCTATCCTAGTCCGAGACCTTAGCTATAATAGACTAAAAATCAAGACTTATAGTTTTGATCACTAACATTGACAAACATGCTTGAGATAGCAACGCATGTGAGTTCGACCGAGCAATGCTCTAACAATAAAGCATGTAACTCATTTTACAAAGTCATTCTTTAGTAAAAAAGGATTGAGACCATCCTAAGATGCAAATGGTAAACAACCCATTTTTTTCCAAAAGTAACAAGGTGATATATGTGAACATATCCATATAGAATGCAGACCATTCAAGTGATTTATGGATCTGGTGGATGATTCAAAGTGTTGAATTAGTTATTGATCACAAGAAATAATGCGTTTTTGAAACATTCCTAACACAAATTATACATTTTAAGGACTCACCAACCTTGTAAATGCTAGATATGTACATCAAAAGGACTTGATGAATGTTGCATGTTTAATAGGATCACTGTAGAACATCCTCACCCCATGGTCTCGCAGATGCTACCATCAGAGGTTACAGATGGTATCTAAGGATAGGTTATGCGTAACAACCTTCCTACAAATGCTTGGGGGATATGAAACATTGCACGCATATTCACTTATTCGTTTTAGAACCCACAATTAGTCAACCATTTTTGCGTACCAGTTGGTAACTGGATATAAGCCTGATATTTGTATTTTTACGCATTTTTGGTTGCGCTATATATGTGCCACTAAGACTCCACATCGTAATCAAAACGATTAAGTAGTTATATTGGATATGAATTCCCAATAATTATCCGCATTTGAAACCTTTAGCAGGCAATCTCTTATCCGCTATATTTAGGGATCGTCACTTTGATGAGACAGTCTTCCCGTCGCTAGGGGGAGATAAGAAAAAAGATTTCCTAAAGGAACGACAGGCATTGTGGTGGTGTATTCGCACTCTGTCTCATATTGATTCTTGAACTCTACAAATGTGAATATGAAGTGAAAAGAGTAATCGATTTTCAGAAAGTACATTGATATCGGTAACGTGACAAGATCATACATACCAGCTGCAAAAATTTGCTTGCAAAGTTAGAAATCCTCATTATGGGGTACACCATAGATTAAGATGTTGCAACTACATTTGGTGGAAGTGTAGTTGAGGTTGTGGCTCCGTAAAGGAAGATGGAGAGACCATCAGGTTCGATCAATGCTCACCTAGAAAGGAAGTAGGTGAACAAGGCACAACCTAATATATCTTTGATTAAATCATCTCATTATATTGTCTCAGATTATGTCCATGAATCAAACTAGAGGACGCTCCGAAGTTTAATGATTCCAGAGAACAATGAAATCCTAAAAGATTATGAAAACACACATGAGTCAATGGAAATATCCTGCGGGAATATTAATGATTTTTATTTTCATATACATTTTCTCAAGGAAATTGACCACGATGAGATCGAACGATGCTTCTTATTGTTTAAATATCAACAAAGAGCATATTTGGCCTACACAATCCAGGTAGAATTTGATTCTTTGACAAATGTATATATATTTGGTGTGGTAGTGCCAACCAACCAAGTGTAAAGCCTGTGGACATACATGATTATTTGTCATAAGGAGCAATGAGAATAATGGGGTCGTAAAGTATAAAGACTCGCCTTGTGGCACGAGGTTTCTCACAACGGCCTGGAATTGTTTACTCTCTTGTAACGAACGTTATAGCGTTATGTTACTTAGTTGGCTTGGTAGTTTCAAAAGGACTTGAAATGTAGCATTTTTATGTGGTTATTACTTATCTCTGTAAGGATTAAGAGATAAACATATTTACAAAAGTGTTTGATAGAATTTGTCGTCCAAATCAAATGACTCTAGACCACGAAGTACGTTTTCAATTAGAATGGAACGTTCACTTATAAATTGAAACAATCAGGCGGATTTGGTATATCCGTCTAAGTGACTACTTGATTGGGAAGGGATAAACATGTAAGGTATTGTGCCTTGCGTACTCACAAGAAAAGTTCCTGAATTGGAATTATAGCTATCTATGTGTATTTTATTGATATGGTATATACATCTCCCCCCTCTTTAAGGCAAGCAAGCTTAATTGAAATCCTTACTCTCTTTTTTGGTTCACCAAATTTAACCAAACGGATTAGGGACTAAAATGTTAATAAAAATATGGACTGTTTAGTTAAGAAATATAAATAAGGACTGAAATGCTTAACAGAATAGGGATTTAAAAATAATAATATATGAAATCGTTTATTTACAGAAATGCCATTTTTATAAGAATAAAGATAAATACTTTAAAACTTCGTATCTTTCAAATGGTACGTCGGATTTTTGTGAATTTTATATATTTGGAAAGCTCTTTCAATCACCTACGCAACGAGTATAAACAACCATATCAAATTTTTATTTTTTAATGTATTTATAGTTCTCCGAAAAAATAGCTATAATTTAAAGGTAAGTTGAAAGAGCTTATGTACTTTTTATGTGTTGTCTATATAATGCTCAAATTCTTCACTTGATATACTATAAAATTACTTAGAAGAATCTATAGATTTTAGTTTCGATACGAAAGATTACCTCCGTTTCATTAAAAATGATACTTTAATTTTTTATTTCCATTTTTACCTAATATTAGGCTAAATTGAAAAGTAAAATAAAGGTACTACATTTCAGAAATGGAATGAAAAATTAATGTTGCCGACGTGCATCGCACGTGCTCACTACTTGTAACCTTAATGCAGTAAGGGATTATACAAGCTACTTGAAATTCGAATTTGAGATGAAAATCCGGGAAAAGCTCAGTCGACACCGAGCTTGTGGTATACTCCCTCCGTCCCACTATTAGATGACCTAGTTCAAGTTTGCACAATTCTTAAGACAAGGAATGGAAAAGAGTATTTTAAGTACTTTTTATAACTATACCCTTATGTATAAAAACTAGTAAAATTTAGAAATGATGCAAAAAATGCTAGCTGGTTGGATGGGGAAGTTACTAGCCTTTCTACAAGATTAACTTTGGTGAAATTTGTTTTATGCAGCATGCCCATTTACAACATGTTAGTTTATAAGTGGCCTAAGAGTGTGATTCAAGTGTGTGAAAGAATTATCAGAAACTTTTTATGGTCAGGTGATCCTTCAGTGAAGAAATTAGTGACTGTTAAATGGGATGAAGTTAATTCTCCAGTGGAAGGGGGTGGTTTAGGATTGAGGAGACTTGAAGTTATAAATAAAGATCTACTAATGAAGTTACTTTGGAAAATTGAGAATGAAGATGTGGAGTGGACTTTGTTTATGAGATCTAAATACAAAGACAAGAATGGGGAATGGATTAAATATCACAAACAGTCTACAATTTGGCGTGGACTTAAATGGGTTATCTCTGAGGTACAAGAAGGGAGCAGATGGATTGTTGGTGATGGGGAAAACATTTCAGTATGGAGAGACAAATGGATAAAAGACTATGCTTTGATTGAGAGACATCCTATGGATGATATATATTGCAAAATGGCACAATGAGGGTAAAGGATTTAATTCATAATGGAGAATGGTGTGTCCCTGAAGAAATGTTACAATACTTTGATGCTAGTGAACTACCAGTATGAGTGGGTGGAAAAGATAAAAAAAATTGGTCCAAGGACAAAGTTGGTAACTTTACAGTGTCAAATGCTGCTCAACTGATCAGGAAGAAATATTCTGTAAAAGCTTGGGCTCACCAGGTATGGCAACCTTGCGTTCACCCTTACACATCTACAAATTTATGGAAGATTTTAAGAGGTGCTTGTGCAACTGAGGAATCAGTGAGAAAAAAGGTTTATCAACAGTCTCTAAATGTTATTTGTGTGGTAAGGCTCAAGATACAATGGAGCATATTATGTGGCATTATGAATTTAGTGAAACTGTATGGCACTGGCTGTGTGGGATCTTTCAATGTTCTTGTCCTCAAAGCTTTGATGAGTTTTGAACTTTTCAAAAGGGAAAATTCCAGCCATTAAAGAAGTATGGTTCATATGTGCTTTCAATGTTATGGTAGAATTGTGGTTTACAAGAAATTCTGTGATTTATGAAGCTGCAACTCCATCTGTGGATAAAATGAAAATGAGAATCAATAGATGTGCAAAGGAATGCAGTATCAGAATGAGAGGTAAGATGTGGGGTAATATGTTTGATCTGCATGTAATGTTACATTTTGGTATATCAGGGGTGAAAGTGCATACTGTCAGAGTGAAACAATGTTTCTTTACATTTCCCACTCAGAACCAAACACTAATTTGTTGTGATGGAGCTTCTAAAGGTAACCCAGGAATGGCAGGAATTGGCTTTATTGCCAGAAACCATTATGGTGATCATATGGGTGCAGCTTCAGGTGGGCTGGGGATTGCCACAAATTACTTGGCAGAGGTGATGACATTAATTATTGCAGGTGAGTGGGTTGTAACAAAAAGACTGGTGAAAGTTTGCTTTAGTTTGGATTCCAAAGCTGTGATAATGACATTCTTAAATCACAAGGTGCCTTGGATAGTATATAATAAATGGATTAAAATTAGAAGATTTATTCCTGCAATCACATTCAGGCACTCATATAGAGCAGAGGTGAAGTGCATTACTTTGAAGAGAAGCCTCAATTTCTAGGTAAACTTGAAAATGAGGATGATTTATATTTTAGATTTTAAAGAATCTGTAATTCATTTGTTAGCTGCTTAGTTGCCTTGGCTGTCTGGGCATTTTTTGTGTTTGTTTTGGGCTTAACATGATGGACTCATAGTTTCCCTGTTTTATTTCTTATTTTGAGTTTTCTGCCTGGAAAATATCTTGACCTTCTGTAATTTGTAAATGAAAAGTTTAGTAATAAAATTTCATGATTAAGCAAAAATAAAATAAAATGATTTATCTCTCATACTACACCACGGATGTTCGCAAATTTTATACCATTGAAAAGCATTTTAAAACACCTACATAACGAATATAAGCATGCCTATCAAATTATGCATATTTCTAATACTAACAATAATCAATTAAAAGGATAATTTTAGGAATATCTCCTTGTTTAGTGATATAGGTTATTTATTATGGGACAAAATCTAAAAATAAATAGGTCAACTAATAGTGAGACAAAGGGAGTATTATTCCACCAGTTTGCATATGTCCAAAGTTATCAGGAAATTTAATAAGAACAGGCATCCTGCTAACACTCTCAAGATTAGTTAAGGTACAAATGTAAGTAAATGACCATTTCGTCTAAAGGAAGATGACGAAGATGTGTTGGGAGATGAAATTCCCATATCTAAGTGCAATAGACGCATTTTTGTGATTAGCATAATGTACTCGACCAAAAATTTCATCCTCAGTGAACTTATTAGCTAGATATAGTTTAGCGCCGACCAACGTCTTTGGAATGGTATGATGAATATAACCATACGAGTCCTTCCATGCCCGTGCAAATGCACGGGCTATTGTCATTCATCTTGATTCTGGACAGATAAAAAAATGGTTAGGCCAACAATGTTCTTGACTATATTTACAGAATGCTTTTATCCGGTGCTACAAAATAACAACACAATGCCATTCTCCGTTGGAATGAATAAAGTAAGTTTTCATTCAATGGAAATTCAATTTATTGCTGATACCAAAAACTAAAATAGATCAGAATGTTTCTGTTGTAGAGTAAAATTGCAGTTGATGCACATCTTCATTTTTTTTATTGACATTCATAGACAGCCACATTTGCTGCTCATTAGAATTATCATTTAGTTTGAAGTTTACAATATAGCAGTCAACGATTTCAATCATACTAATTTGAACTAAAACCTCAATGGAATTTTCATATCAAATGGATTCATCGCCAAACAACTTCCAAATCACACGGCGAACTTGAAAACTATACCCACCACCAACATGGTAAAGAATTGAAACCAACAACATTACCTCTAAACACATTCAGAATAATGGTGGAAGCAGAAAATAATCCCAATACATAAAAACTAAAGATTTTAAGAAAAGCATTCGCGACGCGTCTTTCTTTTCCTCATGGTCGCAATCATAATGTGATGTAACAAAATCACAAATTCTTTGGCTTGGTTTGGATCTTCCAACCCCGGTTATATATGATAAGCATTAAAGGAAGCCCTTTAAGATGTTGTTTGTGTTTTGGACATTTCCACATGAGGGAAAATATTTTCCTCATCATCTAAATCAGGGGCATCTATCTTCTGCGTTGCGGTGTTCCTTTTTCATCCATCTTATCCTTATCCTGTATAAATGACGCTATAAACCCCAAATTTATAACCTAAAACAAATCAAAAATTGGAAGCACTACCACTCAACGTACATGAGACATGAAATTTCTGGGAAAAAGAAAATTAAAACCTTGAACCCAACAGTTTCTGAACTATTTATAAACTCGCAAAAACTACAAAACTAATCATGGTTTCCCGTTTGGATTTATGTATCCAGAATTCAGCAACAATTTTATATATACTCAAACAACACTTAAATCAATCCAAAATCAGCAAACACTTAAAAGCTCTGATGATTTCTTCTTCTATCAAATCATGAAAACCTAAGTAACTGGAAGCAAAAAGCAGGCACTTGGTTAACAGCAGAAACTATAGATGTTAATTCTAAACAAATAATACAAAGAAATTCTTAATTAGTTTGCCCAAAATAATTAACCTAAAAGAACGTTAATTGCATATTTCACTTCCCACCCTGATGAATTTTTTATGAACATTAAATGGTCCACACAACATCCAAAAAGTGAAGAGAAGTTAAAAGTATCTCGTATCAGATTTCAAAATCTTGACTCGCCCAAACTCCAAATGTTATTATTTCTCTCATTGTTTAACTAATTTATAGTGTTCGAATCGGTGCATTAGATTGAAATGCGTTCTTTCATTAGTGTCTCTTGGTCAACATTTGCGTTCTTTCATCAGTACTGTATCTCTTAAGGTAAAGGTTTCGCCTTTTAACATCGCACGTTGTATCTCTTCGGCCAAACGTTGTAACATCACATGTCGTATCTCTTCGGCCAAACGTTGTAATCGATGGACAAGTATATCAATTAGATTCTTACATGCCACATGGCTTTCTAATAGGAGAAAAAAATATCCAATTTAACGTGGAGCTGCCACATCAGCCAAAACATTCTCCTTTATATAATAAAGAATTGATACTTAACAGTAACCATATATGAGTTTGTTTTATCCCTATAAATACATAAGAGGACTGCTAATGGAATTGCAATCCAAAAGTTGTTGATTATAAAGGAATAATAATCTCTTCTCCAATGAAAGTAATCAGGGAGAGACATGACTGACTTATTTACTAAGTCATTTCCTATATTCAGTTTTGGAAAGTATACGACTGAAGGAACTGTCTGGAAACTCATCTGAATGGAATCAGGGGGAGATGCTGACATCAGGGGGAGGATCCAAGGATATGATGTCGACATATTTGACTCTAAAATGTGAAACTGTGTTGTACTCTTTTTCCCTTCGATCGAGATTAGTTTTTCTCACAGGGTTTTGTTACTCGGCAAGGTTTTTAGTGAGGCAGCCATAACTACACCAACTACATGATAAATGATGAAGACCTGAAGATCACATTGATATAATTGCCGAACAATATCAGAATCAAAGAAATGAAACTCGATAGTCTGTCAAGTGAAACCACTGCCAGAATCAGCCCAACAAAGCAAAGATTACATCACAACAGTTTTCGGCACAAGTCAACTATTAGTATTGATAATACTATTGCGTATCAATACTAGGTGTTCATCAATCATCTATAAACATAGATAAGATATTATATATGGGTATTCAGCATAGGCATACTTTCGGACTTACTGCGTTGTACTCTTTCCCCTTCGTCAAGGTTTTATCCCACTGGGTTTTTCCCGCGTCAAGGTTTTAACGAGGCAACATATGCGATTCCAACACTGTTCAAAGTTTTCTTAATGTTGTTCTCTTTTTCCTTAGTTTAGGTTTTGTCCCTCTGGATTTTCCTAGTGAGGTTTTAATGAGGCAATTGACTTAGATACAGTGGTCATCCAGGAGAGAAACTAGATATGAAGAATTATATCTGAAGCGCTACATCGGCATCATTATATGTGAAGCGCTACATATGAAGCACTACTATTGGAACACACAAGAGGGGGTGTTGTAAGGACTTTGACCCATGTGTACGGCTCATATATATAAATATATATATATATATATATATATATATATGTAACCAGGCTTAATAACCTAGATTATAAACAAATGCTTATTCCTATGTAATACTACATTGATATCTAATGAATAAGATTTCTCTCTTCTCTATATTTCTCCTTCAACAATTATGACTCTGTTTTCCAAATTATTAATATATAAAGAGGAAAAGAAATCCACATATTTTCTGCCAAAATAAAATGAAAAAATAAATAAAATCTGCACATATTCTCCACCTATTTAATGTATTTGTCCCGCCAAATCAAATCAAAGATACATCGGCACCGGGGGGAGAAGCCCCGCGCACACCAAATCAAAAATGCATCGCCACAGGGTGGGGCGAAGCCCGACGTAAACCAAATCAAAAATGCATTGCCACAGGGCGGGACGAAACCCTGCGCACACCAAGTTATAAGGAAAAAATAATAAAATCTTCACATATTCTCCACCTATTTAATGTATTTTTCCCGCCACACCAAATCAAAAACACATCGCCCCGGACGAAGCCCCACACATACCAAATCAAAAATGCATCGCTACGGGGCTGGGCTAAGCTCCGCGCGCACCAAATCGAAAAATGCATTGCCACGGGGCAAGACGAAACCCCGCACACACCAAATTAAAAAAAAAATCTGGATGCGTAACACCGGTACAAATCTAGTTTACATCTAAAACTGCAACCTATAAATTGTCGGCAATTAACAGACCCCACTACATTTCTTCCAACTGCAATTTGCTAGACCATTTAGAATAGCAGGATTGCGATTATATATGAGGACGCAACTTTAAAGCATGTAAACACTATTCAATATATGTTAAAACCCTAACTTACTACTAGAGCGGAAAAATGAAGAAATGAGAGGGTTTTATTTGGATGCAATAATGGCTAGTCAATTAGAAATCTTTCTTTATAACGTAATCTTGCAAGTTCATTGGTCTTCATAATTTCTTACCCTTTTGTTTTGAGTCTGAACTAACCAGATTATGTTATAAAGAAATCGTCCCAGTTGTTGGCCATTATTATCTTACTCCCTCTGTCCGCTTAAACCAGGGGAGACGGAGTGTTCTTTTGGATTTCGTGTTCTCCAGAAAAAATATATTGTGGCTTATTTGAACATAGATGGGGTGATTAAAAATTGTTAGATGAAATCCCGGTTGCCTTGGTTTCCAAATATGTATTCCTTGGGCTTCAACCAAATACGCCTGCCTTGTATTACTCGATAAGCTCATTAATATGTGCTTAATTTACATATTATTGATAGGTCATACTTGTATTTGTTAAATTTCTTGGAAATCACTTTGTATTGAGCTTATTTTATTTTATTTATTTTTAATTAGGTGAGTCACCGAAAAAGCAAAGGAATTGACTGTTAAAGCATCACAGAAGTGAAGTACTATAGGTCTGAAGAAGACGAAGTGACATGACGAATACAACACAATAGTGAAGAAAGGAAGAACATTGCTCGGTCCATTTGGTACAAGATTACTAAAAACCACTACCTACAACTTGCAGAGAATGGAAAGGCGATTCCATCAAGAAAGAATCATTCAATTCTGATACATATCGAAGAAGTTATGAGCAAAACACCGAAGCCAACTTGGATTGGGATTTTGCTGGTTGTTGGGTCTAATCGGGCCTGCCCGAGAATAAAAAAGAGAATTGTGTTTTGGGTTTGACGAGTTTCTGCTATAGTTTTGGGCTTTTGGCAAGCTTTGAAACAAAATTCGTTGCATGGGCACTTCTGCTACTTAGGTAATATTTAAGAGACATTGTTAATCAAAATAAGAAAACTTTTGTGGAGGAATTGAATCTAGGCGTGAACAACCTTATTTATAGTATTACGAGCAAGACATTTTTCTGGAAACAAGATTTACCAATTTTGAGATATGTAATAAATACGTATTTATGAAACTAACAAAGATGTAATATTTTCCAACTTATAATCGATCTCTCTTATATAGTATGAAAACTAACATAGCTGCTAGAGATATGCAAATTTCTAGGAGCATATAATTTTGATACCACAAATAACATCGAAAATCGATATTATATGATATCTTGCGTTGAGTATTTAAAGAATATAGTGGAATAATAAGATATTGAATTTTTGTACATGTTCAAACATTGTGTCGATATTTATGAGTATTCTTAGTCTAACTCGTGTATATCTGGATGTTTGCAGAAACCCATGAAGATAACAGACAAACCGAAAATTTAAGAAAAAAAGTCAAACATACTCAGGATTTGTCCTGGGATCGATCCTTGCTACAAGGGGTTGGTCCTAATTTAAGGATCGGTCTTGAATCCTTTTTCGACTACTATAGTTACCTAAAATCTGAGAGAGGCTAGAAGTGAGATTCTAGGGTTTCTGAAAGTGAGTTACGGGAGGTTGAGCATGAACAGTCTCTGCCTAAACCACACACAGTGGCCGTTCAAAGGATGCTTCAGTCACATGGAAGAGGTTTAGGGCTGGTCTTCGGGAGGGAAGCAGACAAAGAGAGAGATCAGAGAATTCTAGGGTTTGAAGAAGAATTGCTCTGAGAGGTTTTGAGAAAGATAATCGTATCTTGGAGAAATAAAGGACCTATTTATAGCTGAATTCTCTAATCTCAGGTCGGTGAAGATAAGTATTGCTTTCCGTGCTGTGCGAGGCAATTCTCCCGTCTCTTCAGGAATAGATAGAGATGAACTAGGTTGAGTTTATCTCATTATTCCACCGCCTTTACTCTCTTCTGCGGTGAGAAATAAGCCGGGTATTTCTCACACATGTCGTAGACCGCCAGACCAAAACCCTAATTATTATCCCCCCATTTGTATGAAGCTGAGTCACCCTTTGTGATGATACATTGAGAGAGAAATAATTTCTTTAGCCGAGTTGTCCAAGATAGAGAGATATTCTCCGATCTGTAAGAATGACTAGGATGAGTCACGTGAAAAAGGCATGAGATGCCTCAGAATTCACGCGGAGAGTCTGAAAAGGAGACTTGATTCCTACATGAGGCTCGGGCCTATCATGGGGAATATTCAGCCTTGTCTGAGATTTCCTGAGAGATTTGAATCTCTCTGATATTTTGCAGAGAGATTCGAACCTCTCTGAGATTTTGCTTTTTGAAGAGAGAACTGAATCTCTCAGAATTTACGGTCGGATCAAAATCTCTACGAATATTTTCTTAACGGATATGAATCTCTCTGTGGTCAGCTGGGACACGTCCTGAAGAGAGAGAAAAGGCTTTGTACGCCCGATTAACGTCACCGCGAGACTTTGACTTACTTGTCTTTGACCAGCGTATCTTGCAGAGATGTGCTAGGAATCAATTGTGCACATATTTATGAGGCCGACATGACCAGTGTATCTCAGAAAAATGTTCTAGGAATCTGTCGAAAGGGCCTAGAGGCAGAATAACCAGTGTATCTCGCGGGAATATCCTAGGAATTATTCGGAAACCTCATTAAGTCGAGTCAGATCCTAGAGTAGACATGACCAATGTATCTCACGATGGTGTACCAGGAATAAGTCATTGATCTCAAATAAATTGAGTCGTGCTTACATGACATGCATATCTCCGCTCTGGGTCATAAGTCCGCCATGGACGTTTTTACGCATCTACAAAGCCTACATGATCAGCAGTATCTCGTCGAGGATGTATACTAGGAATCATGGCATCACAATCAGCCGCGTCTCGCGAAGACATGCTGGAATTGTGGTTGTTTTGGCTCATAAGAACCCGGAAGTTTTACACACTAGATAATAATAAGTTATCAATTAGTTTCACACCACTTCAACTAGAGGAATAAGGCCGACTTTCTTCTTATGTGCTTATTATTTGTGCGAAAATTCTTTTGAAAAAATTGGGAAACCTGGAGCCAAAAACGCCTTGGAGGGCTCATACATCTCACAAAGATCCCCACCAATTCTTCACCTTTTATATAAGGACTATCTCCTCATAACAGATAAAGCATCAATGACAATGCATTAATCAACTCAAATATCTTCTCCAAGTATATATTACCTCGGCATGTCAGCAAATTCATACATCAAAATATACTAATATTCACCATTCAGTGCTTGATCATCAGCAACAACTGGCTTCTCTTTACCAATCTTTTGACATGCCTACAACATTACCCCCTATATCTACTTATAACAAGGTAGATCTTCTCGCCACATATTTGAACCTACGCTTCAACGACCGGAATGCAAAGTGAATGGCTAGATGGAAAAATAATTAACACATGGGGTAGATTATCACTCATAAAATATTCTCTAACCACTACTTCAAACCACATCATGCAACCACAGATTCTTCCTACCCACGTGCATAAGAAAATAGATCGTATTACCATGAATTTTTCTTGGGACATGATTCGTAAGGAAACTTCACCCCTTAGACTGGGATAAGCTAATCAAGACCAAATAATAAGGCGGTCTGGGCATCCAAAGCAGTAGTGATCATAACAAAATGTTAATAATGAAACAAGTTAGGAATATCCATGAAAAACATGATTCAATTTGAGCTAGCCTCTGCAATGAAAAATATCTCAAACAATAACCAATTTTTGCAGAAATTCTAGCCACCCAGTCCTCAACCATCCCATAGTGGAGGGAATTACCAACCTTTATTCGCACTGTTTTAACAAAGCCTATCCAAGCAAATTGTATTCACCAATTCACTAATACCATGGATCCCGCGCTTTGTTACCACCTCTAAATGGTTTCCAACCTCATCGATCATTTAAACCATACCTGGAACCATGATAAGTTAAACCTCCCATGTCTCCCAACAATCCAATGAATCGTGAATATCCACCTCTCCAAAAACAACCTCGCTAATAGAATCATATGAACTTTCATCAAACCTGAAAGATATTCAACAACATCTGGATACAAATGCTTAACCAACATTTCACATCAATTGCATCAAAACCCATTACCAATATCTTAGTTCCTCTAGACATTTATGTGTCCCCCCAAAGGTACAACTTTTTTTGTGTGAAAATCAATCAACAAAAGCCTTCCGACCCTCGATATTCTAAACCGTGTCAACCTCACCGACTCCAATATCTACCCACAATGCAATTCTGATCAATAAACTTATGGTCACATACTCTTCTGGTCACCTCTCCTTCATTGTCAAGTTGTTGTAGCCTCATAAAATACTCTTAACGAGGCTACCTAATCAGTAAAAAACTATCCAGAATCTTCATAACATTTTGACCCCTAGGATAACAATCGCACAAATTCTACAGATAGAACTGTACTACACTATCAGATGTACTTTTGTTTCCTTTATTGGTCCTTATGGATATCCATGAATTAATTTATGTTTTGCCAAAAACAACCAAACCCAAGAAGCATAACATAGATGTCTTTCAGTCTTCAACAAGAATTTTCACAGGAAAACCTCCATCATGTGTTACATGTATTAGATCAATACTCGGTCGAACTCGCAAGCGTTGTTATCTCAAGCTTGTTGTCAAGTTTAGTTGCAAAAACTATAAGTCTTAATTTCTAGCCTACTTATAGATAAGTCTCGGATTAGGATACTAATTGTAGTTGAGCATTAGACTTCACGGCGTTCATCGATTGAAGACGAAGAACTACTAAGGGGAACTTGTGGAACTTCATCAACAAAAGGTATGTGAAGACTTGAACTCATCTATCACTCAAAAGTCTATCTACTTTATCTCCTATTTGAGACAAAATTCGTATAGCTATATAGACTTCAATTATACACATTTGATATTTCGAGCTGAATTTAATTCGCTTACATATTTCTCGAAATATGTGTTGGTAAGTATTCGCTTTAACCAAGTTCATCTTATATTCTTGACGAAAGTCAAAAGATGATAATGTGAAAATCGCCTGGTAACATCTTACATTATTTATGTGAGACAGTCATTTGATGTAGACTCAGAATGTTTCGTATTGATCATTCGATCACTTGAAGATTTCTTTGAAGCTAATAGTTTGTGTGAGACAGTTATTGTCGTCTTATAAAGAATGTTTCAATGATTGAAATGGGAGTTTAGAACAATTAACCATGATTGGATATAGCACAGTATGCGTACTTGTATGCTAACTGTTGCACGTTATTCCAAGTCCGGGAACCATAGTATGCATACTCGTATGCGTACTGGTTGTTTTAATGAAAGTCCGAGAACTTAGTATGCATACCCGTATGCGTACTGGCGTAAAGTTCATGTCCGTGTATTCAACTGAGTTTGGAGGTATGCGTACCAGTTCGCATACTGGTGAACCCAAACTAAGTCCGGCCACTTAGGTATGCGTACCCGTTTGCATACTTGAGTAAGTTATGTTCTAAAATCGGTTTGTTCATGAACTAATACATTTACATATTAAGGAATGAAATCTTTTACAAACCGTGGCTATAATGTTTATGAATTGATTCGAGTGAATCAAAATCTTTTTTTTCTTCAATTGTGTCTTGTATACTTGTATGAGAATATAAACAATTGAACAACTCTAGAACTAGTTTCATTTGAGTCATTTGAACTAGTTATAGTTAAGATGAATAAGGTTGATATGAAAGTGTTCATATGGCTAACTTCGGTTGACTATTATTGAGCCAACAAGGTGTAAACGTTTAGGTGTGGTTACTCATATCTAAATGAAGACACTTTTCATTTGTGTGTAACAAGCTAAGTTCGATCTAACGTTTGAAATATATTAGCTTGATTCTAATCAGGTTTTCATCTAACGGTGAATATTGAATGCTTTGTTACCAAGCTAACATTGCATACCCTGATTTGAAGACTATATAAGGGAGAACTCAAGCAACTGGGAAACCTAATTCCCACACCTCGTGTGTGATACTAGTTGCGACTAGAGTCGATTCTCCTTTAACCTTAGGTTTTTTTCCAAAACCCTGTAGGTTAACGACTTGAAGACTTCATTGGGATTGTGAAGCCAGACCCAACTATTTTCTCTGTAGTTGCGTGTTCTGATCTTGCTTTATTCTATCGTATTGACTTAAATATTCTCTAAGATTTGCTCGAGATTTAATCTCCAATAGGCAAGATAAAAAGTAGTCACAAACATCTTCGTCTCATCGTTTGTGATTCCACAATATCTTGTTTCGCTACCATACGATTAAGATTATTGTGAGGTGATTGATATTACTAGGTTTTTCTTCGGGAATATAAGACCGATGTATCAATTGGTTCCTTTTCACCTTGATTTATCAAAAGACAGAACAAAACTCATAGGTATTTCTGTGGGAGACAAATTTATCTATTCAATAGACTTTTCTGTGTGAGACAGATTGGTTTATCAAGTCTTCTTCTTTGGGTCGTAGAAACTCTTAGTTGTGGGTGAGATCATCTAAGGGAATCAAGTGCGCAGAGTCCTGCTGGGATTCAGAGGCTTAAGGAACGCGACCGTACCTTGATGAATATGAGATTGGTTAGGGCTCAACTACGTTCCAGTCCGAAGTTAACTTGGAGTAGGCTAGTGTCTGTAGCGGCTTAATACAATGTGGTTTTCAAATCTGGACTAGGTCCCGGGATTTTTCTACATCTGCGGTTTCCTCGTTAACAAAATTTCTGGTGTCTGTGTTATTCTTTTCCGCATTATATTTGTTTATATAATTGAAATATCACAGGTTGTGTGAAGTTTAATCAATTAGATAATCCAACCTTTGGTTGTTGATATAAATTGATTGACTTTTGGATATTGGTCTTTTGTACCATCCAACTTATTTTTCATATTAATCCGGCTCACAAATTTCTATCTGTTCGATTGCATATTGATTTGAGAAATTGAGATACAACTCTTGGATATATTTTCATCGATTGAGTCTGACTGTCTAGTTTATTCTCTTGGAATTATATTGGGTGAGGTTGTTAGACCACCGTTTTTTCAATTGGTATCAGAGTAGGCAAACACGTTTAAGAACTTATAAGTCGTTGTTTATAGCGATCTAACTTTGTGGACAGTAGTGTTATTTTTGACAACGCAACAATAGTTCAGAAACATTCTGACTTGGTTCAAATCCTTGAGTCTCCTGAGAAATCTCTCACGTCTTCTCCATTGTCTGAAACTGCGTTCAACTGGGAAAAACACCTAGACGAACAGTTGGATGATCTTTTAAATGAAAGTGATTCAGACGAGGGAAAAAATGTTGATGAGTAAGTCTCATAATATATCAAGCTTTTCGACCATCTCACAAATAAAAAGAAGTCAACAACTTGCTTGACTGAATTTCTGAGTCGTCTCTGTCTAGAAAACAGGAAATTGAGAAAACACTTTAAGGGATATGATTGTGGTTATAAACTCTTACAATCTCTTCTTAAATATCGAGAAGAAGATATGCGTTCAAAAACTTCTGAATGTGAGAATCTTTGTCGAAATCTCTTTATGTTGAAAGAAAGACTTGCAGAAACTGAAGCAAGATATGACTCTCAACAAAAATGTTTTAATGACAGAGAAATCGGTTTTCTCGCCAGAGAAAAACAATTAGAGGATGATCTAACTGCTGTTCTTGATAAGGTCAAATCACTGGAAGAGAATCTGAAAAGATTCAGTGCTATCTCTACAAAATTATCCACTATGATGGGAGCATGTAAAGAACATCGTGATACACGTGGTCTGGGATATAAAGGAATAGATTCTCCAAGTTGTGGTATGATCAATTTTGTCTACGCTAATGACAACCTCCAGAAAAAGAGTTCCACTAATGGCAAAAGTGAAACTTTACCTTCAGCAGCAGAACCTTCAACAACCAAAGGTTGTCTCCCTCCTAAAACTAGTCATATGAGAAAAGCTAATAACTCTCTATGATGTTATTATTGCGGCAAAAAAGGTCATCTTGATAGGAGATGTCATATTCGCTTCCGGAATAAAAAACTTCATAACATTCTTATCTGGATGTCTAAGGAAGTAATCGAACCGGTTTCTCATATTAATGGTCTTAATTGTCCAACTCTCAGACAAGAAAAGTGTTGTGATGAGCCAAGTCTTTCCTATAAAGATGACACAATGGATTTCTATAATTTTAAAAAGAATTGTGTTATAAGGATAAATGACTGCCATGTTGATCCAATGAGCAAGAAAACTTCTTCAAACTCTTCTTCCATGACTAAAAGAAGTGTTGGATCAAAAGCGGCAATCGTTCCTGAGTATATTCATATTAATAATTATGTTTCAGAACTAAAGACCAGTATAAATAGACTCAAGCACATCATTAAGAAGGCAAAGAAGGCGACAGCTTCAGGTATCTCTTGCCTTCCTCTTTTTAATTCTCCTGTGACTAATCATGTTGACTTTTCTGAAGATCTTCAAAAAAGAAAAATGGAAAATGTCAATACCCTTGATGAGATATATGCTCATCAATCTACAACTTGACTGCTCAAGTGAGCATCCTCCTTGATACCGTGTGAGGATGCTCATAATTCTCAAGAAGCTCTTTGTCTTGAGAAAATGGTCTTTATTGTTTCTTTTTTAGTTTAAGAATAAATTGATCATCTTATCGTTGAGCCCTGCCCGGTTAATTATTACATATTGTAATATTTTTGATCAATAACTCTTGTGAATATTCTCTTTGTTGCTTACCTTGAAAACTCTTATTTTGTCTTCCTACTGACCGTTAATCTGTTGATTTCAACAATTACTTTATGCTCACTTCTGAGCTAAGTTATTCTGTCATTAGAATATGTTTCCATCAAAATATATTTTTATATTGGCTCCATTGGCTTCTTGGTTTTGAGCCTGTCTCATAACCATGGAAGTTTGTGCACCCTATCCTTACCGAACGTAAACGAGTAACCCTAGGGTTTCCCTATGAATCACTCATATATATGTATCACGGTTTTCCTCTTCTCCTGATACATACATGTTATGTAATGTCAAAAGTTCTTTTGAATCTGTGTGGTGTGCATAATGGATGGATGCAAAAAGGAAGATAAAGTTGAAAAGGGCAAGGTTATTGAGTTTCACGAGGACCCTGTTTTCATTACTTGCTATCATGTTGTTGATCGTGAAAACAAACTTCCAGTTTAGATGTCATCTCAATTGGTGGGGAATCTTCTTCGAGATTTTGAGGTCGTACGTGAGCAACTTGGAATTGCAACAAAAAATCTTGAATTTCTGAAAAACGAACTGAAGAAAGCAACTGATGAACTTGTTTGTGTTCGATCTTTGGTTGCTGGTTATGTCTGAAGACCTTCAGTTGCGTTCTTCCTAGGAGTTATATTTCTTCATGTCTAGGAAACTTCTTATGAGAATTTATTCTTGTATTTTAAGAAGGATAACTAGGATTTGGAATAGCAATTGTTGTGAGTACACATAGCTATTGCCAACAACTTTCATCTTGCAATGTTTTTAGATTTATTTATTTAAATTCTAAAGTTTATTTGGAAGATGATTTTGCAGTATTAATCTTTATTGGTTTCATATATTTCAAAAATTGTTATGGGATATGTGTGTTTGCATCCGTGAACTATGATTGTCCCATATATGTCAAAAGTTAAGCCTATTGTATCATTATGCAAATATTGATGGAAGATAGGATGAACTTTTGATTACAAAGATTGTCTATGATATTATTATGCAAATATTGATAAAAATAGAATGAATCTTTGAATATTCCGCAATATTGATCTTTCCCTGATCCACTTCTACGTGAAAGTATTGTGCGGCTCCGCAAGTTCTCTTAGGTTGAGCATTTCCGATTAGATTAATCATGGGTTATCTTGTGGTTAATTTAATTGAGTTTTCTGGATACAAATTCATGTTTCATATAATTTGTTAATGTCCAAAGAGATCCTTCTTTTCTTGCAAAAGTAAGGTCGCTCTTGCTCTTGTTTCGGAAATGACATTATATGGGGGAGAGTTCTTATTTGAACTTGTGCTTAGTTGCCAAATCTTTGTGGGGGAGTGCGGATATGGAATATTGTATGAGTTTTCTTGTATCTTTATAAACTCCTTGATGAATACACTAAGTTTAGACTATGTGAAATCATTGAAACAAAGTTGATATGTTTTCTTTTAGTCATGAAAAATCTCTATGAGAATTTCATTATGATCCCACTAGTTTTCGTACCTTTGCCAATTTATATTGACAAAAAGGGGGAGAATTAATGTGTAGTTCACACTACAAATGTATATGGTTTACAGATCATTATGTAAGGGGGAGTGGTTTTCATATGAGATGAACTATTGACTAACAATACGATTGGAATTTATATTGTCAAAGTTGTGATACAATTGGAATTTGATGCCGTGTAATAGTACTATGACACTGTATAACAATACGAAATCATCTTGTTTTTATATATTGTTATATCTACCGATCTTCAACAACTATGATGCTGAATTGAACACGTTCAGAATCACTGGAGTACTTGGAAGTGACGAAGATTTCGAGTAATGTTGAAGAACCAAGGAAATCAAGCATTTGGATGAGAAGCTACTGTGAATGGGGAAAAACGATTTGCTAGTTTTTATGGAATTGAAGAGTCGTCCGTGCGGAGACTCCTTGAACCGAGAGAAATGTTGAACCTCACACAGATGCACTGCAAGAAGGGAGTGCTTTAAGTTCGAGAGATCAATCTGTAAGACCCCGACCTAAACCAAGAACGATGGCCGTTCCAGAGTCAATTCGGTCACAAGAGAGGATGGGTTGATCTGTAGGAGGGAAGCTGAGAAATGCGTGAGATCAATGGTGATCTGAGATTGGTGTTGTGAATTCAGCGTAAAAATGCTCTGAATGATTGAATTTTTCTCAATTGAGAGTAATTTTTGTGATTTCTTGTAGACGAAAGATTGTCCGTATGAACTTTGATGAGAAATTGCTCGTTTTTGGCGAATGTTGTACGATTGTTCGAAAAACCTCTGTCTTTTCAATCAGGATTCAGGGACATTTTATAATGCCGGAGTTGAAAACACCATGATCCCATGAAGTGTGACAGTTGCTGGAATCAGAGAATGGGAAATGGGGAAATCATGTTAAAACCAATTACTCATCGTGCAGAGACTTGGTTAACGTTTCACCCACTACTTTGCTGACTCTTCCAACTGATTGCACGACTTGCTCACATTCTCATCGTGGGTGAACACACTTGTCGTAGACTGCCAGACCAAAACCCTAGTTAGTATCCCCCATGTGACACGATTGAAATCTCGTGATTGTGGAGTCAGTTGCTGACTTTATGGGACGATGAGTCCATGTATTGCTGAGTTGAACATGATTAGCAAATGTTTCGAAACTCATGAATTTAATGTGTCTGCTGAGACGAGGTATCATCATAACCTAAGACGAGCAAAATTGTGTTGCTAAATTGTTGAATATTGATAGTTGAACCAATATTATTTGATTTGAGCAAATATTGCTAGTTTGAGCGAATATTGTTAATTGAGTAAATATTGCTGGTTCGAGCTAATATTACTAGTTCGATCAAATATTGCTAGTTTGAACAAATATTGTTCTTTTGATGAATTGTTGGTAGCTGGACCAAATAAAATGTTAATTTAAGTTACTGACCGCTGAGTCGAGCACAATAAATATGAATATCAATCATGGAATCAACATAAAAAAATTATCAGAGTGTTCGAATCTGCGCAGAATCACGTTTCTGCAGAGCTCTGGATTCAAAACCCTAATTTTACCGAAATGATGATTTATTGCAAATCAACACGGGACCGGCTACATGGAATGACGGGTTCACCATATAACGCCCAAATGCTCGAATGAGAAAAAATACCAAAGTCTCTTGAGGACCAGTTGGTGAAAGAATGATTAAATGTTGATTTAATCATTTACTGAAATAATGCTAGTGTGAGCAACAAATCATAAAACCTGATGTAGAAAATATGAGGGTCCGACCAAGAGGTCATGAGACCGGCTCTTGATGGTCGTGCGACCAGTAGATGGTCGTTTGAGCGAACTTCCAATTGTTTGGAAAGAGTACGAACCTAATTTGAGCAACTGAGCAAATTAGGTTAAAATCATTAAAAAATGCGGGACCAGCTGTTTGCAAGCCTCAGGGTCACCCTTGGTCGGTCAAGGGGATGTGCCCGTGTCACCATAGTGTCCGTGCTTCAGTCCTGAGAATTTTGATATTTTCCGATGCACGTTTGAGCAACATTTGGAGAAAATATGAAAAATCCATGGTTTTGCTGAAACTGGGAAAAATACATGAGATGATGAAAATAATAAATAAACAAGGGATCACAAGGTATGGGACCGGCCACATCTAGGGCATGGCCGGCCGGCTGACACGCGGTCCCACATGCTTTCCCAGTTTTATGTGATTTTATGTATTTTTCTCTGATTTAAGGGAAATTCCATGAAACTGGATAGTTTGGCGAAATTAGGGAACTTCCATGAGATGAGAGACATAAATTAAAATATAAAATAGGGAATGGGAGTGTGGGACCGACAATGGCCGTGGCATGGCCGGCCGGCCAATGGGCGCGGGTCCCAAGCCACTCTTCCCAATTTTATGTAATTTTCATGATTTTAGGGAAAATTCATAAAATCAAGGAATTTTCATAATTTGAGAGAAATAATAAAATAATGGAGACGTGAGGTGTGGGACCGGCCACGGCCAAGGCATGACAGACTGGTGCTCGGTCCCGTGACACCTTTCCCTAATTTTATTATTTTTTGATAAAATCATGTGATTTAGATAAAAGTACATGAAATTAGGTAATTTTCATGATTTTAGGGAAAATTTATAAAATCAAGGAATTTTCATAATTTGAGAAGGAATAATAAAATAATGGGACGTGAGGTGTGGGACCGGCTACGGCCAAGGCATGACCGGCTGGCCGGCGGTCCCGCGACACCTTTCCCTAATTTTATTATTTTGATAAAATCATGTGATTTAGATAATTTCTTTAAAATAAAGGAAATTTGCTCGAAGGAGAGGATTTTCATGAGATCGTGAAAATAGTAAAAATATGGTAAAATATAAAATTAGGCGCGGGACTAGTCACCGCATGACTGGCCGGCTGGTGAGCCTAGTCCCCTGGAGGTCTTGTTTAATATTTTATTATTATTATTTTCCCTTCCTATTTTGCATAGGTTCCTCGTTCGTTCGCATTTTTGAAATGCTCATTGTGCATTCAAAATGTTGGTCTGTGCATTATCTGCTAATTACACTTGCACCATTTTTGTCAGGGCTTATTCGATGCTCAGATGCCTGTTCCGTTGAATATTTATTACTAATTGTGGAATTCTGCTGGGAAGAACCACAGATTGAAGTAACGAAATATAACGAGGAATCGTAGAGTATTGTTAAATATTTAGGCGATTAATTGACGACTCTTAGAATATTGCTGGATATTCAGACGATTTAAGATAATTAATTGCTGGCTCTATACTAGAGGGCTTCCTGTCTAGGAGCATTAATTATCTGTGGGTTGAGCAATATGAACTTGCTGGAGTGTCATATTCCTATTGCGTAATCGGGGAAAATCTGGTTACATCCCGAAGACGTTGTCGCTTTATACTAGCAGACATGCTGTCTAGGAGCCGCCAATCTTTCGATTCTATACAGTATGAGATGTGTTGTGGCCTCAGCTGAGAGACTTCACATCTTCATCTTCTCTGAGAGACTTTCTCCACCATAGGTGGCATGAGCTTTCATGCATAGAGACATGAGTCTCGATACTCATCCGATTGCCGGCTCCGGAGTAATTACTGAAATTGCCCAGTATTCATGAGATGTGTCGTGGCCTCAGCTGAGAGACAACACATCTACACATACTCTGAGAGACAGCCTTCTCAGTCAGAGATTTTATGGAATGAGATTTCATGCTTAGAGACATGAGTCTCAATACTCATCTGATTGCCGGATCCGGAGTAATTACTGAAATTGCTCAGTATTCATGAGATGTGTCGTGGTCTCAGCTGAGAGACTACACATCCACATCTTCTCTGAGAGAACTTTCTCAATCAGAGGTTTTATGGCATGAGCTTTCATGCTTTATTGAGAGACATGAGCCTCAATACTCATCTGATTGCCGGATCCGGAGTAATTACTGAAATTGCTCAGTATTCATGAGATGTGCCATGGTCTCAGCTGAGAGACTACACATCCACATCTTATCTGAGAGAACTTTCTCAATCAGAGGTTTTATGGCATGATATTTCATGCTTTATTGAGAGACATGAGCCTCAATACTCATCCGATTGCCGGATTCGGAGTATACTTTTACAATTTTACACTTTGTCGAAAATCCACCATCTACAGCTACAAAGTTTATTTATTTTGTAATCCATATGTGTTAATAGTTTTGTAACTAAAATTGACAAAGAGGGAGATTGTTAGAGCACTGCTCGGTCAAACTTGCAAGCGTTTCTATCTCAAGCTTGTTTTGTCAAGTTTAGTTATCAAAACTATAAGTCTTGATTTCCAGTATACTTATAGCTGAGTCTCGGATTAGGATAGTAAGTGTAGTTGAGCATTAGACTTCACCGTGTTTATCGATTGAAGACAAAGAACTATTGAGGGGAGCTTGTGGAACTTCATCAACAAAAGGTATGTGAAGACTTGAACTCATCTGTCACTCAAAAGTCTATCTACTCTATCTCCTATTTAAGACAAAAGTCGTATAGCTATATAGACTTCAATTATACACATTTGATATTTCGAGCTGAGTTTAACTCGCTTACATATCTCTCAAAATGTGTGTTGGTAAGCTTTTGCTTTAACCAAGTTCGTCTTATATTCTTGACGAAAGTCAAAAGATGATCATGTGGAAATCGCCTGGTAACATCTTACATTATTTTTGTGAGACAGTCATTTGATGTAGACTCGGGATGTTTCATATTGATCATTTGATCACTTGAAGATTGCTTTAAAGCTAATAGTTTGTGTGAGACAACTATTGTTGTCTTCTAAAGAATGTTTCAATGATTGAAATGGGAGTTTAGAACAATTAACCATGATTGGATATAGCAAAGTATGCGTACTGTGTGCTAACTATTGCATGTTATTCCAAGTCCGGGAACCATAGTATGCATACCCATATGCTTACTGGTTTGTTTAATGAAAGTCCGGGAACTTAGTATACATACCCATATGCGTATTGGTGTAAAGTTCATGTCCGGAAATTCAACTGAGTTTGGAGGTATGTGTACCCGTTCGCATACTGGCAAACCCATCTAAGTCTGGCCACTTAGGTATGCGTACTTGTTTGCATACTTGAGTAGGTTATGTTCTAAAATCGGTTTGTTCATGAACTAATACATTTATATATTAGGTATGTGTACCCGTTCGCATACTGGAAAACCCATCTAAGTCTGGCCACTTAGGTATGCGTACTTGTTTGCATACTTGAGTAGGTTATGTTCTAAAATTGGTTTGTTCATGGACTAATACATTTATATATTAAGTAATGTAATCTTTTGCAAACCGTGGCTATAATATTCATGAATTGATTCGAGTGAATCAAAATCGATTTTGCTTCAATTGCGTCTTGTATACAATTGAACAACTCTAGAACTAGTTTCATTTGAGTCATTTGAACTAGTTATGGTTAAGATGAATGAGGTTGATATGAAAGTGTTCATATGGCTAACTTCGGTTAACTATTATTGAGCCAACAAGGTGTAAACGTTTAGGTATGGTTACTCATATCTAAATGAAGTCACTTTTCATTTGTGTGTAACAAGCTAAGTTCGATCTAACGGTTGAAATATATTAGCTTGATTCTAATCAGGTTTTCATCTAACGGTGAATATTGAATGCTTTGTTACCAAGCTAACATTGATTGCAAACCCTGATTTGAAGACTATATAAGGGAGAACTCAAGAAACTGGGAAACCTAATTCCCACACCTCGTGTGTGATACTAGTTGCGACTAGAGTCGATTCTCCTTTAACCTTAGGTTTTTTTCCAAAACCCTGTAGGTTAAAAAATTGAAGACTTCATTGGGATTGTGAAGCCAGACCCAACTATTTTCTCTGTAGTTGCGTGTTCTGATCTTGTTTTATTCTATCGTATTGACTTAAATATTCTCTAAGATTTGCTCGAGATTTAATCTCCGATAGGCAAGATCAAAAGTAGTTACAAATATCTTAGTCTCATCGTTTGTGATTCCACAATATCTTGTTTCGCTACCATATGATTAATATTATTGTGAGGTGATTGATATTACTAGGATGTTCTTCGGGAATATAAGACTGATATATCAATTGGTACCTGTTCACCTTGTTTATCAAAAGACGGAACAAAACTCATAGTTATTTCTGTGGGAGACAGATTTATCTATTCAATAAACTTTTCTGTGTGAGGCAGATTGGTTTATCAAGTCTTCGACTTTGGGTCGTAGCAACTCTTAGTTGTGGGTGAGATCAGCTAAGGGAATTAAGTGCGCAGAGTCCTGCTGGGATTCAGAGGCACAAGGAACGCGACTGTACCTTGATCAATGTGAGATTGTTTAGAGCTCAACTACATTCCAGTTCGAAGTTAACTCGGAGTAGGCTAGTGTCGGTAGAAGCTTAATACAGTATGGTGTTCAAATCTGGACTAGGTCCCGGGGTTTTTCTGCATTTGTGGTTTCCTCGTTAACAAAATTTCTGGTGTCTATGTTATTTCTTTTCCGCATTATATTTGTTTATATAATCGAAATATCACAGGTTGTGCATAGTCCAATCAATTAGATAATCCAACCTTTGGTTGTTGATATAAATTGATTGACACTTGGATATTGGTCTTTGGTACCATCCAAGTTATTTCGCATATTAATCCGGCTCACAGATTTCTATCTTTTTGATTGTAGATTGATAACTCTTGGATATATTTCCATTGATTGAGTCTGACTGTCTAGTTGATTCTCTTGGAATTATATTGGAGTTTGTCCATACAGATTACCTAAACGAAATATTGGGTGAGGTTGTTAGACCCCCGCTTTTTCAACATGGAATACCGTCTTAGATAGACATATACTAGAAATGGAGTATGAACATCTATCATAATTTTAGTGGGTCAGATCAAACCTAGCTTAGACTGGATCAAGATCCACAATGACAGAGAAGCACGAGGACATCCTGGAATAACAGAAGCATGTTTCATATGCATGGATGCCACACCTAGAACCCTCTTAGCGTGAATGCAACCATTGAGAATCACCACTGTTCTAACATGCTAATATTGGACCATTCCCATAGTGACAAAGACAACAAAAGAACGAAGTTAGCCATAAGTACAATTCGAAAAGACTCGAAAAACTTACTTCGTCTCCTAACTTCATACGTTGAACCACCATGGTACATCCTGGGAATGTTTATGAAAATAAAGTTGAAGATGATCCAAATCCCAATATGCACCATTCAGCACATCTACAAGGAAGGAAATCAAGCAGCTGACGGGCTAGCGAATCTTATGGTGGATACCAACAAGAAACATCTCAACATCGATCTAGGACCACACAATCCCTTCTTGCATTAATCAAATCGTAATAGATGACTTATCAGGTAAAATATACCCTCATGTAATCGTTGCTTATAATTCTTAATAAAATTTGATTTTTGTTAGAAGGAGAGTAAAATATGATCTAAGGAGAGCAAAAGCCATTATACAGTCACTAACTAGGACTGATTTTCTATATTTTTCCGTCTCGGTCAAATTTATCTTTACCAAAACAAACTTGTTATAGTTTAATATAACAAGGCCCAAGCATGCTCAACAAAAATAATAAATCGCCACCGTGGGGGTAACGATAACTTGCTCAACTTATCTTCTCATATCTCAATTTTTTGTCTTTTTTATTGATTCATCTCTCTCCAGTTAATTGAAGCAACTTTATTTGAAATATTACTTGCTTACATACATCACTATATACGAAACAAAATTGTAGAAGACGGGATAAAAGTACTTCTTGATGAATCCGTAAACAAAGTAGATTATCCGCACCAATCAAAATATGGGCAAATCAATAAAATAAAACATGGATTTGTATAAATTTTATTATGAAAAGACAAAAGTGGATTCATGAAGTTAGGAAAAAAATACTTTTAATGAATAAATTTATAATCAATCTTCAATCAGTTTAACACGATGGTAAAGTTTGATGATGGAAAATAGTGACCAAGTAAGTCGGAAATTAAGGCATTTAATTGGCTCGACCAAAGCAATTTGAGATACATCCTTTGCATCTTCAACTTTAAACACCTTTCATATCATGATAACACCTTTAAGAAGTAAGTCATACTTAATTAACTTAAGCATTGAAGATGAATCATGGAATTAGGTGATAGTGGTAGCAATATGGGTGGTTTTCGAGACAAAATAACGATAACTGGCGAAGACAATAGTTAAAAACCTAAAAATCGATAAAAAGATAGTACAGTCCGAGCCAAAAAATATATAGGTTGATCCTAGTTAGCGAGTCGACAAAAATTTTCACTCTCCTCGAATTATTTTTGCTCTCTCTCTAACAAAAAATTATAATTTCATGCTTTTTATAAATTCAAAGTATTGGTGGATAACCACCAATTCTTTGTAGTCATTATTTTCTAGAAATATTTGATGTGGCATATTACATGCTTGGAGGCACACGATGTATAACACCTGGATGAGACTGTTCGAATATCATCCAGTTTAAGTGTTACTTATAAATGCCCCTTGGTTAGTTTGTGTAAGTGAGAAGAGCAATAGAAATATCGATTCACTTTCTTATTTATTTTCATTTTGCTTGTCTCTGTTATAGTGTTCTATATATGTATCAAGGCTATGACTATTTCACGAACTATACTAGATTTTTACTTATTTTTTGTGATGCAGTACTGGGTAATACACAAGTGACAACCGCATGAGTCGATAGAACAATGCCTTATAGAATGTTATCAGCACGAATTTCTCTACAATAATCGTCATGGGGGCTGACGATATGGAAAAGGATAATTCTATTCATCCCCTGAAAATTTAATTTAACTATTGGTAAGTAGTTTTACGCATAAATTTTCTTTTTAGTGTTTAACTTCGGTTTTATTTGATTCGGGCATGTTAATAGAGAAGTTAGAACGATTTTTGCGTCTTGTATATGCTAAGGTCAACATAAAAATTATTACGGTTAATAAAAAGGTATCCAATAGGTAGTATTTAAAATGACTCATATTTGTGATATTATGAAATTTCCGAAAGTAGCCAAATATTTGAGTTTTGCAGCTTTTGTTATTTTCCTTATTAGGCTGAAAAATTGAAGGTTTTTCCCCGTCTACAAAGATAGTATAGAGATTAATTCTTATCGTCGTTTCACCATAAATTTTGTGATATATAGTTTCGATTGACTTTAGAGAAAAATATATGCGCCGCATAAATATTGTGACGAGCAGTAAGTAAAGATGCAAACTTTTACTCCCTTATATCCTCATAATATGCGCAAATTATATGCATCGACGAGCTTTAAAAGGTTGGTGTGCAATTTGCGCTTTGTATATGTTGCGGCAGTTAACTGCGGCTCATAGATATACAAATGCCAAGCAATAATGAGTGTTGATTTATTTAAACTAGGAATCCAAGTCAATATTAAGAGTTAATATCATGTCTTCTCTTTGCCGAGCTATTACCTAAAATCACAAATTCGGTGAAATAATTTGCAGCAGTACCTATGCAAATAAGTCTATTTTGACAAACTAATATACACGGAAATTGAGGAAGATGCAATTGTGGTAGGCATATTTAAATATGGGGACCACAATGGAATAATACGGGACCGTGGCATTATGATTGGTTTAATAAGTCATCTTCAAATATGGTGGAGCTCTGGTATCGATGTGACATAAAAGACACGCACGTACACCTGATATGTTGTTCATTGTTGTTATTCTATATTAGTTGTCTTGGAAGGGTTGGTACCGATGTTGAGATAATGTCCATGTTCATAAAATTTATTTTACGGTTTGCTACATATTTTACATGAAAATGTAAATTCTTAATTTTATCCCCGCTGGACAGTAAACAAGAGAAGAAACTTGATCATTTATCTCTCCTGGGTTGCGTATTATTGTTTATGCACTCAGTTCTACCTTAATGGGTAAAGTAATGTGGAACTGATTTTATTTTTTTTGATGAGGCAACCCCACCTAAGGATCAGGGGGAGAATCGTTGACGATATTGGTTAATTCCAATTGTGTCACATCTAAATTCTCACAGCAATAAGTACCTAAGGTGTTGGAGATTACTCTGTTGATTATTCAACAAGAGTACACTAGATAGATTCGGCATAAATAAAGTCCTTGCAAGGCATGCCATGCAATCCGATCGATTGTTTTATCTAAAAATATGCTTACAAGCATAGACGAAAACCTCTTGTACGAAATTCCAATCTCATTAGATGACGTCCACATTCTCTTCTGAGTTAGAGTTGATATCTATTCTGGCGAGGAGTACATCCATAAAATATTTCGTTGATATCTCATGGAGAAGGCTATCTGCATAATGAAATTTGGTACCAATGGATTAGAATATCCTCGTACTCTAGAGAATGATGTAAGATCGTTTATTAAAATGATATAACCTGTTTCGGTAATTTTCAGAGTAGATACTGAAATCTTTGTGGATAAATATCCTCCTTTGTAAATAATTATCGGCTGTTAGAGCATTGCTTGGTTGAACCCACCCCGATAATATGTCATTCTCGAAGGAACAATAAGAGCGACCTTAATTTCGAAAGAAAAGAAGGATTTCTTTGGACATAATAAATCACATACAAGTATGAATTTGAATCCAAAATACTCAATTAAATTAACCACAAGAGAACCCATGATTAATTTAATCGATAAATGATCAACATAAGTGAACTTATGGAGACTCAAAAATATACAATTAGATTAATCACAAGAGAACCCATAATTAATCTAATCGAAATACACAACCAAACTAATCACAAAAGTAATCAATTTAATTGGTCATGCTCATCATAAGAAAACTTACGGAGCAACAACTAAATAACCAAACAAGATGATTAATTTAGTTGAATATGCTCGACGTAAAGTACCTCACGGAACAACAACATAGCTAATCATAAAAATAATCAACTTGGTCGTGTAATGCTCAACATAAGACACCCTACGGAGCCTCACAGTAATACATAAAATATGGATCAGGGAAGATCAATACTGCGGAATACACAAGAATTCATTCTATTTTCCATCACTATTCGCATAACGACATTCAATAGACATAATCCTTGCAAACAAAAGGTTTTAACCTATCTTCCATCAATAATTGACATAATAGGCTTAACTTTTGTATTTGTCAAAAGTCTATTCATTATTTTATCAATACATGCATATCGACATACGAAAGACTTTACTTTTGACAAGGCATGGGACAATCATAGTTCACGGACGTAAATGCACATATCCCATAACAATATTGCAATATCTAAAACCATAAAGATTAATACTGCAAAAATCATCTTCCAAACAAATTTAGAATTTAAACCAATAAATCTAAAAAACAAGAAGATGAAAACGCTGGACGTAGCTATGTGTAATCACAATAATGGCTATTCCAAACTCTAGTTATTTTTCTAAAAAACACAAGAAAATAGAAGATTTACTAGGCAATAAGATCATCTTTTACTCATTTTCTTCCTCATCGGAAATACTCCAAGATACTTGAATTGTTTTCAACTCTTCCTTGAGCTCGGGAAACTTAGTTGCAACCAATGACAATTGTTCTTGCACACACTTCACCCTTGAATCGACCTTACACACTCCCTTGTGGATTTTTTGAAGAATGAGCAAGGTGGTATGGTCACAATCGTTAAGTGAAGCATCTCTTTGTCTTTTGCACACATTCTCCCTTATGCGTCTGAAGGTACAGAGACGAACAGGTTTGGGAACACCGAGAGAGTTTCCAATTGGATCAAAACCACGATCACGACAAATTTGACCAATCAAGAAAGGTTATTCTAACATCTTGATAGGTGAAGTCATCGAAGTCATTTGAAAGATGATAAAACCATAAATATCGAGACTTTGAACACCCGATTCAAGGAAACAGACCAATTCCGAAAACTCATGACTCCACCAAGAATTCTCAATTGTGGAGGGACAAAGATTTGAGATACCAAGTTTTCCAAATGCCATCAACGCAATACTAAGATCATTTTTAGGGAACTTTCCTTGATTCCAATCTACCTTCTTGCCACAAAGCCCAAGAGAGATTTCATCACATGATGGTCATCCATCATTTGGTCTAGGAAGACGCACGTTTCCCAACGGAATGTTGGTAATCTTTGAAATTAATTCTTTATCAACAAGAAATATTTTTCTATTTATCATGGATTTGAATTCCATCTTATTAAGATCAACATCATGAATGTTGGCATAGAAAATTCTTGTGAGAGAATCAAATCCTTGACCATGACCATCAAAGATATTTCCAAGCTTGAATTTTTTGAAGCAAGCTAAATCCTCTTCATGCCCACTAGAGAGATCCAAATTTTTTTCTAGGATAAAACCATTAGATGAAATATTTTCAAAAATTCTAGCACAAGAATCATCCACAAACCTAATCCTAAGAGAGTTTTGGTCACAAGGAGAATCCATGCTAGAGGTATTTGAGCTTTTGGAGCTTCTTTTTGAGCCCTTAGAATTCATCATGAGATCTAAGAAATTGAAAGGAACAAGAGGAATTTACTTACTTGGAGTGAATCTTGAACACCCTTTATTTCAATTTCTTCAAGAAGGCTTCAATTGAGGAAGCACACAAAACCCTAGAGGTTCACGTACGCGGACGGGTGATGAAGAAGAGGGTGCGCGAACTTCTTCTTTATAAGACCAAAAATGGGCTTGGACCCGTTTGTGAACCACGACCCACACAAGGAAGATAGGATTTTCTTAGCCGTTTGCACATTCAAAGGTTATGCATCCCATGACAACACACTTTTGTGAGAGACGGTGGATGCAGTAGAAAGCTTTATTTGGTATTCTAAGAGAGAATAACAAAACTGTACACAACCCAAACATTTCTTTCCCCGTTCCAAGATATATACAAATGGGGTAGTGCCAAGCTTGTTACCAAGAGGCATAATGTGCAGAGGAATTCTCATGCAACATTTCTGGTTGATATGTGTGAACAGTCCCCGTGATATAATCAACATAATGATGATAAACAGGGCAGTCAGAGCTTCTTATCCTTCGTTTAATCTGGCTAGAAGGAAAATTCTTCCGATTCCCATGATGTACAATATTATTCGAAGATTTAACATGTACATAACTTTTTTTGGAAGGATTTTTAGACTTAACAGAATTAAGTTTTTCTAAGAGATTAAAAACGCCTTCGAACGCTCTAAATAGATCTTTATCAATTGATCCATTACGATAGTATTCCTCAAAGAGATCAAGAGTTAACCTGTTGAGGGTGCATATCCTTGAGCGTGACGAACGTTTTCTCAATTTTTCCTTCTTTTTATTTTTTCCTTTACATTGGTTCTCATCATCTAAATTTTCCTTTTTAGATGAGATGAGATTATCATGTGAACCCGGAGGTTTTAACCATAATAATTCTTGAGAAATCTTTAAGGACTTCTGGCGTGCGTTACAGATGCCAAGAGCAAGTTTTCCGAAGAAATTTCCCATGCGACAATTTTTAAGGAACGAACAAACACAAACTTATCAGGTTTGGAGTGTTTGCCTACTCTGATACCAATTCAAAAAACGGGGGTACAACAACCACACCCAATATTTCGCTTAGCAATCTGTATGGACAAACTCCAATATACTTTCTAGAGAATCAACTAGACAGTCAGACTCAATCTAGATAAAAAGTATATCAAATAGTTTATATCTCAATCTCTCGATTTGATATATACTCAAGCAAATAGAAATCTGGGAGTCTTTATCAAATACTAGAGAGATACCTTGGATGGTACCAAAAACCAATATCCAAGTGTCAATCAATTTAAATCAACAACCAAAAGGTCGGATATTCTAATCGATTGAACAACGAACAACCTGTGATATTTCAATTATATAACAAAATATAATGCGGAAAAGAAATAACACAGACACCAAAATTTTGTTAACAAGGAAACCGCAAATGCAGAAAACCCCCGGGACCTAGTCCAGATTGAACACACATTGTATTAAGCCGCTACAGACACTAACCTACTCCAAATTAATTTCGGTCTGGACTGTAGTTGAACCCAATTAATCTCACACTGATCCAAGGTACAGTTATGCTCCTATGTCTCTGATCCCAGCAGGATACTACGTACTTGATTCCCTTAGCTGATCTCACCCACAACTAAGAGTTGCTACGACCCAAAGTCGACTTTAATAAAAAAATCTGTATCACACAGAAAAGTCTACGGTAATAGATAAATTCGTCTCCCACAAATATACCTACGAGTTTTGTTCCGTCTTTTGATAAATCAAGGTGAACAGGAACCAATTGATGAACCAGAATTATATTCCTGAAGAACAGCCTAGTATTATCAATCACCTCACAATAATCTTAATCAACGCAGCGAAAAAGATATTGTGGAATCACAAACGACGAGACGAAGTGTTTGTGATTACTTTTATTTCTTGCCTATCGGATATATCAATCTCAAGCCAATTAGTACAATTGTACTCGTACAATAGAAATAGCAAGGTCAGATCACACAACTACGAGAAAGTAGTATCGGTCTAGATTCACAATCCCAATGAAGTATTTAAGTCGTTAACCTAGCTTAGAAGAAGAAACCAAAGGTTAAAGGAGAATCGACTCTAGCTTAGCACAACTAGTATCACACAGAAGGTGTGGGGATTAGGTTTCCCAGTTGCTAGAGTTCTCCCTTATATAGTCTTTCAAATTAGGGTTTGAAATCAATGTTAGCTTGGTAACAAAGCATTCAATATTCATCGTTAGATGAAAACCTCATTTAGATTCAAGCTAATATCTTTTAACCGTTAGAGCGAAAACTAGCTTGTTGCACACAAATGAAATGCATGTTTCTAGGCTTTTGTAACCGTACCCAAACTTGTATATTTGTTGGTTCAACAATAGTCAACCAAATGGTTAGCCATATGATCACTTTCATATCAACCATATTCTTCTTCACCATAACTAGTTCAAATGACTCAAATGAACTAGTTAGAGAGTTGTTCAATTGCAAGGAAATCTTATGTAACTACACAAGACACAATCGAAGCAAAAACCATTTGATTCACTCGAATCGGTTCATGAACTATATAGCCACCGTTTGCAACTTGCATTCCTTAGTTTATATAAGAATAAGTTCACAAACATCGTTTTTAGATATAACCTACTCAAGTTCGCGGACTGGGTTCGCAGACTTAAGTTCCCGGACGGAGTTGACAAACTCCAGCAGAAATTCTCGGGACGAGAACTTCCGCCAGTTCGCGGACTTGTCTCACGCCACCATGCCGGTTCTCTTGATCAACAAAGTTCGCAAACTTCGGTTCAAGGAATAAGGACTTATACATATATTTTGTTTTCCACAACAATGCTTATATAATCCAATGGTTATATTATCTAAACTCTTATTTCAATCATTGAAACATTCTTAGAGGGCGTTGATATTCTATAGTTGTTATTCACAAACTATTTTTCGTCAAAGTAAGCAATTTTCAAAGTGATTGAAAATTGTCATGACTTTCGTCACTAGGTAAAGATGAACTTGGTTAAAGCGAAAGCTTACCAACACATATTTCGAGAAACAGATAGGCGAGATAAACTCGGCTCGAAATAACAAATGTGTATAATGTAAGTCTATATAGCAAAACGACTTTTGTCTCAGGATAGGAGATAAATAGACCTTTGAGTGATAGATAAGTTCAAGTCTCCACATACATTTTAGTCGATTAAGATCCACCGGTTCCTTGAGTAGTCATTCGTCTTGTATGATGATTTGCATGGAGTTCTTGAGCTCAACTACACTCTATATCCTAGTCTGAGACCTTAGCTATAGTTGACTAGAAATCAATACTTATAGTTTTGATCACTCAAATTGACAAACATGCTTGAGATAGCAACGCATGCGAGTTCGACCGAGCAATGCTCTAACAGAGCTTTCTAAAGAAAAAAAATGCTTAAAGCAGGAGTTCGAGATAAGAATCTCGGCAAAACAAGATTGCAATCTTTTGATAAAACATGTAGCTATAAATTCCATTAATTTAGTCAACGTGAAAGGTTTAGACATGTTTAAATGGAAAAATTAACACGATTACATGCATTTGATCTCTTACTTTTAAGATTAATTGGTTTACATCTCAACAAAGGAGGTATACCACTCAGTTGTATGTATTACACCAAACATGTTTAAATGGTACAATAGCTGAAATATGATGTAATACATGATATTGGTTTGTCGTAAATATGTAACTCTATATCTACCCAACACCAATATCGAAATGTCGGTTCGAAGAAAACACACTCATCTTCGTGGTACCACTAATATTGATATTTTGTATAAAAGATCGCAAAATTTCTCCCACAAAGAAAGTTAATCAGACTGTTTGAGTTTTGAGTTTTAGCAGGTTAGTTTAAGAAGTTAAACATTTTCTAGCTAATAGTCTGGTAGAGGATGGTTGTTTTTCCTCTGGTTGAAGATTGTTTAGACAAAGCTACTAAAGAATAAAAGATTTGCACAATTAGAAATCATTACGAAATTGCACAAAGAAAAATCGGACCAAGTTTCTCGAGTAAAGGAAATTGTAGCCGCTGAAGACACTACAAGATGGTTCGTGATCTCAATGCATTATTATCCACCATTAATGATCAATTGAGAAGGCTTCTCATCAGGGGGAGTTAAGCCATAGAAGACTATGGAAATTGGGAATATTTGACTTTACGCATGTACTCTTTTTCGTTAAGTCAAGCTTTTTTCACCCGGTTTTCCTTGTCAAGGTTTTAACGAGGCATGCGAGTCCATTGCTATCAGCTGTTTGAAATACTTTTATTCCTTCGTCCTATTTTTGTCCCTCTGGGTTTTCCTGGGGAGGTTTTAAAGAGGCAACATCTGCAGGATTATCATTACTCTAAGTACTCATGCTTTCCTACGTTTAGGTTTTATACCTCTGGATTTTCTTGGAAAGGTTTTTAATAAGATAACGGTTTTAGAACGGTCATCAACATCCAAAGAGGTATCAATCCATAGGGTTTCTAGAGGAGCGGTCATAGGATGATCGCCCATAATATTCAGGGTTTTACCATATATGGTTTTTCCTGATAAGATTTTAACTAAGTAAAAGGAGTTGCGTCATTATAAGCTTTTAGCATTCGGGTTTTTCCAAAGTGGTTTTCATGACAAAATTTTATTAAACGCAACATGTTCGCATCGGTTAACAAAATATTGAAGCGTTATATTCTTTTTGTTGGTCCACTTTTATCCTATTAGATCTTTTAGCAAGATTTAACATAACAACGTATGTACCCCGATCAGTGGTTATCCTAGAAGGAGTGTTATAAAGTCCACGTCTTAGTGAATAATCACCAATTTGTTGTAGTCAATATTTTCTAAAAAATGTTTATGTGGCATATTGCATACTTATAGGCACGCGATATATGACACCTGGATGAGACTGTTCGAATATCATCCGGTTTAAACGCTACTTATAAATATTCTTTGGTTAGTTTGTGTAAATGAGAAGGGGAATGAAAATATCGACTTCTCTTTCTTACTCATTTTAATTTATTTATTTATTTTGTAAGACGGATATTTCGTTCAAAAGCTAACCTAAAGAGTTTGAAAAGGCGAGGGTGCCCAAATATACCTCAAGCTAAAACTTTTCCACCTATAAGTCCTCTCTCCAAAAGTGATTGTCTATGGACTGAGTCGAGACAATACAACTAATCGGTTCACACTTTGTGTGAACGTCTATGGATTCAAGATCGAGACAATACAACAACGAAGTATGTTTACTTGATAAGAGGTTTGGTCTTAACCAAACACAATAGAATTACTATCAAGTAAATAGGAATTAACGTTTGTGTAATTTACTTTGAATTATAATAACAACAATTATAATTGCGAAAAATAAAAGTAAATGACATAGCAAGATTTTGTTAATGAGGAAACCGCAAATGCAGAAAACCCCCGGGACCTTGTCCGGAATTGAATACTCTCAGGATTAAGCCGCTATACAAAATCAAACCAACTTCGTATAGTTGAGACCTGGCAAATAAACCTATAGTTCACGTAGTTCCGTATGTATTCCCACGCCTCCGACCTGTAATAAGTCACGTACTTGGAACAATTCCTTTGGTTCGTATTCCAAACAGTAAAGGAACAACAAATTTGTTTGGTAACAACTCTTTTCAACCAAGTGATATGAGTTCGACAAAGGCTCTTCTGTTTATCTCAATAAACTCATTCGTCAGGTTCTTAGATCTATCTTATTATCAACTACCAAAGTAATTGTTAAGATTTTGCAATCAATACTTTTAATCACCAAGAATCGTATTGATGCCGATCTACACAACTAATCAATCTAATCTACCACAAGGATGAACCGATTATAGTTGGATCCTCGTTTTACCGAAACAAGTATCGTGCACACCAAAGATTATGAAACCCAAATCAGAAATCTTCAATATCTTCTTTGTCTTCAAATCTTCTTAGATCTTCAATAAAAGCCTGCACACAACAACTTTAATCTCTCGTGATCAATCACGCACAAAACGAAGTCTGTTAACAATGGATTATCACAAGACGTCTTTAGATCTACAAACAGTCTAAAGATCCCTGTCGAAAATTCGATCTAGTTTGAGTGAATCTTATATCAGAAGAGAAGATTCTCAAGCATAAACAAACTAGGTGCAATCAAAGTTCAACCACCGTTAGTTAATCAAATCAACCGAAAACACAAGATAAACCACAATTATCTAGTTTCCTACCAACGGTACTAATAGAGCTTCTCAATCCCAAAAAAGACTTTAAACTGAGAGGCCGTAAGAGATTTCGCCTAATTAGGTTACTCTCCTCTCCGAATAGGCGGCTTCACCAGTAACAACACAACTGAGGAAGTTTGCTGTCACGAAGGATTAGCTTTACCGAAATGCAAACTTCAAGTATTTATAGACAAGAATGTTTGGACACCAAGGAATTTCCAAAACCGAAAATATTCTCAAGATATGCAATATATTCCAAATTCGGTTTCCATAATTCCTGGAAATGTCCTGTCCAAAATATTGACAGAAAATCTATTTGGAAAATCTCCAACTAGAAAATGCACATTACTAATTCTCATTTTCCTAAAATAAAATAAAAAACCTTAAACAAAGATTCTTAACTTATTTATGTTCCGATCCTGGGATTTTCTTCCTTTAGCTATTAAGGAATAACTTTGAACAATTAAAGATAAGCGTTACTGCACATGTTTAAAGTATGTCGACATCCTTACTTTGTAGGTCATCTTTCATATTTACAATCTTGAAACCGGTTTGCCACACTTCCAAACAAGTTTAGAATTGGTTCATCTGACTTTCAAGAACTATGTGATTGATCAAGAACACTCAATCACAAATCATGGGTTTAACGGTTCTACCAAAACAAGTCTCGGTTCTACCTCCATGTGAGTACTGTGCATAGTCACACTAGCTTTCCAAAATTCGGTTGACTAGGTACTAGGATCGGTTCCCCATATATATATGGTATCTAACTTGAATGTGTTGCACATGTCTATAGGATCGGTTCCCCTTTCTGCTAAAACATGTTGCACCTCATACAAGGATCGATTCCCCTTTGTGATAGGTTGCACCTCTTACTAGGATCGGTTCCCCTTTACCCAGAGTCGGTCTTACCAATAATACAAAATTGATCATACCATCTCAGGTGATTACTTAAGATCGGTTTCAATAATAAAAGTCATACCAATACAAAAGTCAGGCCTTTGTGAATAGTTTTACCAAGAACACAAACAAGCCATGAGCGGTTATACTAATCACACATATTGGTAGTTCAAAAGATATGCAATGAATAACAATACCAATAATGCCTGGCGATTTCCTTTTCGATTCACAAAACAAGTTCATGAATTTACTTCCTTAAAACACATGTAAAACATTGTTTCCTAGGATGAAATTCTCACCTCATACCCATACATAATCACAATAGAACGATTATGTCGATGTCTTATCTACAAAGTTTAATGGTTAAGCAATAAACCTCGTATTGTATTCCTTAATACTATGTCTAACTAGAGTGTTCATGCTTCGCAGTTTTGTTTTCAATATGCACGACTTGAAAGATACGTTAGGGAATGAAACAGTTCAAGTCAAATATCACTAACCTCAAGTGGAAGGATGATGTTATCGTTGTAGCTTCTTACTTCTTCACTTCTTCAAGTCTTCGCAATACTTGTAATGTCTCATATCCTAATACTTTCAATTTAACCTATACGAAGTTGACTCTAGTACATAATCAAGCAACTCTTTAAATGAGTTTTGATACATTAAAATATGACAACCAAACTTGACATACCAACGCTTGGTGGGTTCAACCGAGCTATGCTCTAACAATCTCCCCTTTGTCAATTTTAGTGACAAAACTCTTACATCATATGGATAAACAAAATACAAGAATTCATTACACATACGCTTGATTCCCGAATTCAACAACACAATAATCGGTATTACATTCAATCCTTAAATGTCGTTATTGACATTATAATAACAAAGCTAATACTCCCCCTAAAGGTGAGATAGGTAGATTTTCAATCCGCACGTCTTTGTTATTCGTATCATATGATATGCTACTCCCCCTTAGTCTATGCTTTTACTCTTTCGTTAGATAAACGTTTAAGCACCAATGTCCTTTTCCTTAGTGATACCAATCAATATAAATCAATGCCAGCATCACTTGTTTACTCCATATATTTCTCCTCCCTTTTGTCACAAATTGACAAAGAAACGAAAAATAAAGGACAAACCGAAAAGGATCTTACAAATCACAAAATAGACTTGCAAGCTATAGAGTTAAGCACGAGGGTTCCACACACCATTTCTGACAACCAATATCAAAACCGAAACTACAAAGTAATTTTGTTTCGATATGTTACCAAGAAAATAATAAGCAATTTTACCAATTTAGTTTAGCAAACCAAAAATCAACTAAGCATTTTAGTTCCTTTGCTAAACCGATTGTACAAATACAATCGCTTATTTGATAAGACCAAAATAAAGATAACTCTATTTTTCTCATCAGGTTCTTATTATCCATATAACTTAGACCTTTAACTTTTAAACAAGACAAGTACTAGGTTAGTTAACTAGCATTTCTTGTTAAGGCATTCGATTAGACTTGAATAACCGAAATCTCCACTTTGATAAGTCTAACTAAGATCAGAATTAACTTAGTTTCTCTTATCCGGAATCGAATTGGACTAAACAATTCATCCCGTAAACCTTTTCTTTCGTTAAGCCATAAATAATTCATACAAACCAAATAAATCAACTTGCATAATTATTCACCTCAACGGGAAGCAATTGAAACAACATATACATTAAAGCACCGCAATTGCACCGAAATGTTGTAAGCCTAAACAATTGATACCACACAATAAAGCAAGACAACAATAGTTTTTCTTAACCGGAACCAATTGAATCACACACACATCCATACAAAAATAATGGAATAAAGCATCAATTGTACCGAAATTTTGTTAAGCAAAAGCAATAAATATACGCAATAAAATCAGGCTTTTCTTAAACAGGAAAACAATTAACTAACAAGACTGTTACCTCAAATTTCGCATCCTCTTCTCCAATATGTTTGCATCTTCTTCCAGGGAGAATTGATATCGAAATATCATTATGTTGTCATCCTTATGCAAAACAAAAGAATAACAACAACCAACCTTTACCAGAGAAAGGTTGAAAACCGGTTTTTAACTATTGCAAGCAAAAGTTGAAAACCCCGAAACACATATGCTTTTATGCTAAACCAAAACCGATTCAACATATTGTGACTTTTTCACATATTGTTTCTATCAGAACCCCTCATGATCCTTTGATAAATCCTACCAACATGGGCTAGAACTTAATCCCGCTAAATCAAAAAGGCACCATAAGGATTCACAACATTATGAGATCGAATATCAAGGTTGTAAAACAGAAATCAAACATCCCATAAACATACATAGCAATAAGATAAAGCAAAAACTATCACAAGAAAAATTATAAATCAAATAATTTTATTCATAATAAGATAGTTTTATTCATAATAAACCTAATACAATCATTGAAAGAAATCAAAATTTTATGTCTATTTCCTTTTCTTGAAGACAATTCAATCTTCATTTATTTGCTCATCATAATCTTCTTTTTTTTTTCTCCTTTTAAAAACTCATTATTGATCGTTAGGATTCTTTGAAGGGTTTCCGGATTATTTCTATAGGATTCCTTGAAGCGTTGTGATCACTGTCGTAAGCGTCAAAAATAAATACACTTTCTTACTACTCAAAATATATAATGAAGCAAGGGCAAGAAAGGATCGTTCCCACAGAGAGGACTCAGGTTGTCAAGATGATTCAGTTTCTTATGTAAAGCAAGGGGGGATTTTTCTGATTTTTATGTAAAGCAAATTATACCAAAAACAAATAAAGCAAAGCAAACATGCAAATCAAGATGTAAAGATATTGGTCAAGGATTTCGTTTTCATTCACTAACACGTTCTTGTCTTAATAACTAGAATTGATATTTAATCTCTCATTATCAAAAGCCCTAAGATACCTAGTCGAAAGAATATCCCGCAATTTCCTCTTATCATCACACATACATGTAAAACGAGGCAAGTATGAATTCTACCAAAAGAATAACCTACCGCCTTGCGCTAATCAAGTTCAATTCCCATGGAGCATTAAGATTCATGAAATTAGGCTAATCAATGCAATTGAGATACATTGCGCAAAACAATTCGAACAAAGGTCATGGTTCTCATATGATTACAAGGATATATCACTATAACCTACAATCATATTTATGCTACTTGTGTTCAAGGATTATCGCTCGATGATTAACCCTAAACTAGCAATAGATATGAATATGAGTTCTACCAATTTGCAACTCGACAAAACAAATACTCAATCATGTTATAATACGTCAATCATATAACTATATTTCCAGAGAATCATGAACGATAAATATGAGACATAACTAATATATTGAATCAAAGAATCATGTTACGTGAAATCCAACTAATCCATAACCAAAAGAAAATTAAGTACTCATGCTCATGGAGTTCATAACAAGAATAAAGAGAAGAGTTTCCATGTCTAAACCCTAAAACAAAAGTAGAAGATGAGGTAAAGATGATGTTTCTCTTTCTCTTTATAGTCCTCAAATTCCAAAAGGATACTCTCCCAAAATTAGGTTGAGCCTTCACAATCTTCAAAAGTCCATCTCCCAGTGGTCCACCAAGCCCATAAAACCCATGTGTGAAAATAACTTATCTGGAAATTCGTTTCGAAATTGGTCGCCGGCTTGCTGACGTCATCACCGGAATCCGGTCTAGTCGCCAGAATCCGGTCATCGGAAAACTACTCTAGCCAGCTGAGATATCTGAAATTATCACCAGGCAAATATGTACTTCCAGCAACTCATCTCTCCTTCTCTATAGTTCATACATTCGCAAAAACCATCTAACCCAACTTTTTATTTCTTGCGAAAACATACCCGAAAGCGTAACTTGAAACTCATATATGTTGCGGCCAACTATTGCGTCCAACACGTTCTATCTTTATGATTGACTGAAACATTACGATCCCCACTTTCGGTTCCAAAATCCGGCAGCCGGAACTAGTACCACCAGCTTGCCATTGTCGCCCACTTTTCGCACTGTTTCTGCAGTCTGGTTCAAGCACTGTCACTTCACTGCAAACCTCAGCTAACCACAGTCATGTAACAGCAACAGGTCTTCAATTCCATTGCACACATCCACACTCTATTCACTGTGACCACAGCAACACTATCCTCCTTGTTCAGTCATCATCAGCAAGCACTTCTGTGTAGCATGACTTCTGCAGCGACCTGCAACCAAAATCTTCATAAACTCCAACCAAGGAACAACATCACTGCTCAACCACTGCACCAATTCCTTCCCTGTAATGCATTCCTAAACATTCATCTAATTCATCTACAACTCGCAATGAGCAGCAGATACCCTTGTCATTCATTACTCACTTCCAAATATGCACCACTGTTTCTCTGCCATCAATATCAACCACAGACAACTTCGTCATCTCTACATTCTGCAATTCAAATCTCGTACATCGTCTCACAGCCATCACTTACACCATCTCTGCTCAGCTGCAGTCATTGCAACCCTGCCAATTCCATCATCTGTAGCTCATTGCACTGTTCGCACTTCACAACCATTCCAAAAGACCCATTACTGCGAAGCCATCAGATCCCTTGGCAGCAATAGCTCCAACTCCTCTGCCAAACCATTTGAATCCATATCAGCAACAGCTGCAACACCTGCAACACACCCCTCTTTCTGTCTATTGCAGTACCATCAATACCAGCTCAGGCCATTAACTTCCCATTCCAGGCCTCCATCTCTGTTCCTGTAGCTCACACCAATTGAGCATTTCTTCTCCTAACTGAACTCCTCGCAGTCAAAACTGCAACTGCATCCAAGCTTTCCTGTAACCTCAGCAGCACACTCTAAATCCTTGCACTTCTCAACACCAACTATGCAGCTGCAAGTTCTAACATTCATCTAATCTGCTCAGTTTCAACTCGCTTCCATACACTGTCACAGCCTTGTGCACTTCAAAATAACACAGCACAATCCATTCTGCTGCTTCAATTCAATCAACACATAGCACCTGCAGGTCAATCAACACTTCTTCTACATCCATGAATTTCACCTGTAGCAGCTCATTCTCTCTTGTTTCAGTTCAATCCCGAGCCAAAACCCATTTCAATCCAGATTCATAACAACACGTTAAATCCCTGCAGCTCCTGTGACATCAACCAAGCACAAACCAATTAAGCCACCACCACCTGCAATCAACACCTTAACCTGCACCTTCCATTACTATGAACTGATGGCAGCAACCTCATCTCTGAGTCCTCCTTATTCTCCAACACAGCATCAGTATCATCTATATCTGCATCTCAGCACCACCAGTACCCTTGAACATCTTCATTCTTAACTTCAATCTGGTATTCCATTACCACAGATAGCAACGGCATCATCTTCCATTTTTAATTCGAATCTATGTCTTCATAACCACCATCAAATTCCTTCATTTCAAACACCCACTGCAACATCACCACAAACCCATCTTCTCAACAGCCTCAGATCCAAACCCCATCTTCTTAAATTTCTTCTCTCGCCCTCAAATCACCAACAAACCCTAAATTGCAGTGTTCTTCTTCTCAGATCGACATCAATAGTCTCCTTCTTTACTGATTCCTTTGTCTAGATTTCTTCAATCATCCGAATTCACAGTTCTTCTTAGCTTTTCTCTCGGCTTTGCAGCAGCAGCCGTTTTTCTCACTTCTCTGAATTTGAGAAGAGAATGATTCAGAACCCTGAAACCTAGGGCTAGGTAAGAACCAGAATTGTTATATACACCATGAAGATCAATACAGGCCACCAGAATGGCAGCCCTTATTTCCAAAACATAAACAAGGTTGTCCCTTAACGCTCGCATGACTGCAGATAATGTTCGCCTGTGAAATTGGCTCTGCCCTGTTTGCTCTAAATGGTTGATTTCTTCTTCCTTTACTCCGAATGACTCCAAAATACCTAATAAACTCAAAAGCACACATAAGATACATATTTACAAGAAAACTTAGCAAAGAAAGCATAAACAATAGATAAATATTAAGGTGTTTTAGACACCTATCAGGTTTCCGGATTATTCCTTGAAGGGTTTTCGGATTATTTCTATAGGAAAATGCCAACTGTTTCTGAATACAGTCCAGTTGTCTTCCAAGACGTAAAATATGGAACATGAGATCTCCATTGCTATAGATTTGATCATATGAGATACTAGATCCCCTTTTTGTTCCACTCATTTGATTGATAATTCCCTGTGAGACAGTTTTAGTATCTTTCTCATCTCCAACGTTGTTCCCCACTGCTTTTTCACATAGCTTGGTGATGAGACAGGGATACCCAAGATTTCTATGAAAACCTGTGATATTGAGAGATTCAATGATTTTAATCATTTGATTGATAATTATTCCACAAATATCATTTTTTTTTTGCCTTCAAGGAGATAGTATATAAGTTCAGCAAATTCTCTATTCCATAGAGAGGAATCTCTTGAACAAGCAAAGAGAGTTGCTATAGCAAGTTTACCGAAAATCCTTAAATGTAAGGGTACATCTTTGGTTAACATCTTTCCCTTTTTCCATTCAACAGTTTTACCAGTGATGAGTTCTGAAATGTTATCGTGCTCAATTTCAAAACCAGTAATCATATGACCTTTCACATCGTAGTTGATGAGTTTTGATATCATCTTTCTGTTGACATGAAGAAAGGTACTTCCAACCAAAGTGCTAAAAGTAAGTTTTTCATGATTAATATTGTGAATATTAACATAGAAAATTCTTACTATGTCAGGTGAATATTTTTCAAATCCGAACATATTTCCCCAGATTCAGTCTTGAACAAATTTCACATAATTGGTTTCCGAAACATCTGGCTCGAATCTCTTCTCTTCAGTGAAGCTTACTACCTTCAAAGCTTGATATCTTTCAAAACATGTGTTAACTACAAAATTCGTAAGAACATGCTTCCCTTTGATCAAGTAAGGATACTTGATTTTCTCAACATCCTCGGGAGGAATAAATGGGTTCAAGACATACTTGTCCAATTCAGAGTTTTCTTCTCTTGTCTTCCTCTTTATCATACTTGCGAAAATATGAGAAACCCTAGTTACGGTTTCGATCAATCTTTCCCAATATGTTCGAAAACATAGCAAGAGACTATATTTTATAGTAAGAATTGATATTGAAAACCGGAAATAACTAGTTTTAGGAAATCTTGTCAAAATCAGAAACCAAGGCTTGTGGGAGAACAATTCCGATTTTATATCTAGGTCTTTCTTTTGGAAAACCGTTTTTTATGAACTGGATCTTTATTTCGGATTGATTCCATGTTTTTGTCCAAAAACCTGTTTAGTCTTTTATTACCAGATCTTGATAATATCACTTGAAATTTATTCAAGAATTTACTAAAGTATTCAGAGATAAATTTGAACAAGATATGATATTTGTTAAAGATACCATCAGAATTCATAAACCCGACAATATTTCAAAAGATCACTTGCTTCATTATAACAGTTGTGAGGTGTATGAAGCAAACCATTGTTAATAGAAATATTAACTAAAAACTCATTCCTTGTAGGATCACATATTTTCCGAAAACACATCATAAAAAGCAAAACATTGACATTCCTTGATCTGAAAATGTACATGTATATACTTTGGTAGGCCATCCAAAATATATTTAAGATTCCTGATTTTGCCAGCCATAAATTTTTGGAGTAGAATCTTATGCATTTTCAAGATACGACTTATCTCAAAGGCCATTGTATCATTGTTACTTACTATAATGATATACAATCCTATGAAAGCCAAAGGATTATGTAAGTCACTCAAGACATACATAAGCATAATTCCTAACAGGTTTAGGAATAAGAGTATTACATACTTCATACGTGTTTTCCACCACGATCTTTTAAAGTAGTCAAATCCTGCCATTATATTAACTGAATCGACCATTAGATTCAATTTCTTATAGGATGGATCGCACCAAACATAGATTGTTAGATCTTTTCGTGTTTTCCTGCTCTGATACCAATTGAAAAGGTGAGGGTACCCAAATATACCTCAAGCTAAAACTTTTCCACCTATAAGTCCTTTCACCGAAAGTGATTGTCTATGGACTGAGTCGAGACAATACAACTAATAGGTTCAAACTTCGTGTGATCGTCTATGGATACAAGATCGAGACAATACAACAAAGAAGTATGTTTACTTGATAACAGGTTCGGTCTTAACCAAACACAATAGGATTACCATCAAGTAAATATGAATTAACGTTTGTGTAATTTACTTTAAATTATAATAACAACAATTATAATTGCTGAAAATAAAAGTAAATGACACAACAAGATTTTGTTAACGAGGAAACCGCAAATGCAGAAAAACCCCGGGACCTTGTCCAGAATTGAATACTCTCAGGATTAAGCCGCTATACAAAATCAAACCAACTTCGTATAGTTGAGACCAAGCAACTAAACCTATAGTTCACCTAGTTCCTTCTGTATTCCCACGCCTCCGACCTGTAATAAGTCACGTACTTGGAACAATTCCTTTGGTTCATATTCCAAACAGTAAAGGAACAACAAATCTGTTTGGTAACAACTCTTTTCAACCAAGTGATATGAGTTCGACAAAGGCTCTTCTGTTTATCTCAATAAACTCCTTGGTCAGGTTCTTAGATCTATCTTATTATCAACTACCTAAGTAAATGTTAAGATTTTGCAATCAATACTTTTAATCACCAAGAATTGTATTGATGTCGATCTACACAACTAATAATTCTAATCTACCACAAGGATAAACCGATTATAGTTGGATCCTCTTTTTACCGAAACAAGTATTGTGCACACCAAAGATTATGAACCCCAAATCATAAATCTTCAATATCTTCTTTGTCTTCAAATCTTCTTAGATCTTCAATAAATGCTTGCACACAAAAACTTGAATCTTTTGTGATCAATCACGCAGAACGGAGTCTGTTAACAATGGATATCACAAGACGTCTTTGGATCTACAAACATTCTAAAGATCCATGTCGAAACTTCGATCTAGTTTGAGTGAATCTTATATCAGAAGAGGAGATTCTCAAGCATAAACAAACTAGGTGCAATCAAAGTTCAACCATCGTTAGTCAATAAAATCAATCGAAAACACAAGATAAACCGCAATTATCTAGTTTCCCACTAACGGTACTAATAGAGCTTCTCAATCCCAAAGAAGACTTTAAACTGAGCGGCCGTAAGAGATTTCGCATAATTAGGTTACTCTCCTCTCCGAATAGGCGGCTTCACCAGTAACAACACAACTGAGGAAATTTGCTTTCACGAAGGATTAGTTTGCCCAAAATGCAAACTTCAAGTATTTATAAACAAGGAAGTTTGGACACCAAGGAATTTCCAAAACCGAAAATATTCTCAAGATATGCAATATATTCCAAATTCGGTTTCCATAATTCCTGGAAATGCTCTGTTCAAAATATTGATCGAAAATCTCTTTGGAAATCTCCAACTAGTAAACGCACATTACTAATTCTCATTTTCCTAAAATAAAATTAAAAACCTTAAATAAAAGATTCTTAACTTATTTATGTTTCGATCCTGGGGTTTTCTTCCTTTAGCTATTAAGGAATAACTTTGAACAATTAAAGATAAGTGTTACTGCACATGTTCAGAGTATGTCGAAATCCTTACTTTGTAGGTCATCTTTCATACTTACAATCTTGAAACCGGTTTTTCACACTTCCAAACAAGTTTAGAATTGGTTCATCTGACTTTCAAGAACTATGTGATTGATCAAGAACACTCGATCACCAATCATGGGTTTAACGGTTCTACCAAAACAAGTTTCGGTTCTACCTCCATGTGAGTACTATGTATAGTCACACTAGCTTTCCAAAATTCGGTTGACTAGGTACTAGGATCGGTTCCCCATATATATATGGTATCTAACTTGAATGTGTTGCACATGTCCATAGGATCGGTTCCTCTTTCTGCTAAAATATGCTGCACCTCATACAAGGATCGATTCCCCTTTGTGCTAGGTTGTACCTCTTACTAGGATCGGTTCCCCTTTACCCAGAGTCGATCTTACCAATAACACAAAATCGATCATACCATCTTAGGTGATTACTTAAGATCGATTTCACTAATAAAAGTCAGACCAATACAAAAGTCAGGCTTTTGTGAATAGTTTTACCAAGAACACAAACAAGTCATGAGCGGTTATACTAATCACACATATTGGTAATTCAAAAGATATGCAATGAATAACAATACCAATAATGCCTGGCAATTTTCTTTTCGATTCACAAAACAAGTTCATGAATTTACTTCCTTAAAACACATGTAAAACATTGTTTCCTAGGATGAAATCCTCACCTTATACCCATGCATAATCACAATAGCATTTATACGATTATGTCGATGTCTTATCTACAAAGTTTAATGGTTAAGCAATAAACCTCGTATTGTATTCCTTAATACTATGTCTAACTAGAGTGTTCATGCTTCGCAGTTTTGTTTTCAATATGCACGACTTGAAAGATACGTTAGGAAATGAAACAGTTCAAGTCAAATATCACTAACCTCAAGTGGAAGGATGGTGTTGTCGTTGTAGCTTCTTACTTCTTCACTTCTTCGCAATACTTGTAATGTCTCATATCCTAATACTTTCAAGATAACCTATACGAAGTTGACTCTAGTACATAATCAAGTGACTCTTTAAATGAGTTTTAATTCACTAAAATATGAAAACCAAACTTGACATACCAACGCTTGGTGGGTTCAACCGAGCCATGCTCTAACAGAGTTAATATTACAAGAGTTCTTTGTGGAATACCCCATAGATTCAGGAACAAAAACACATGAAATTACATTAGCCTGTTCATTTAAAAGAGATTGATTGATCACTCGTGGTACGTGAACCCACGTCTGTTGAGGAAAAAACCTGAAGATCTAGCCTCTTTTACGAGCAAATCCGTAGAAGTATTGCCTGTTTTATGAATGAACATATATCCTTGAAAATTTGTTACTTCAGCCACCATCCTTTTTACTTCATCAAGTGGTCTTTGTACCTGCCAAGATATTGAAGAATTTATCCCATTCAAATATTCCATTAAATTTTTGAAGTCGCCTTCCAAAGAGAAATTTGTTAAGGCCTTCTCCCTCTCCCATTTTTTCGGCTTTAAAAACAGCTAGAGCTTCAGCTTCTTCAAGAGACGAACCCAACAGATTCCTCCTCTTTCTCCTCAGTACCCCTGGGCCTTACGAATAACAATCGCGTATCCTGCATTTGTATCACTTGTAGTCCACGCACCAACCATATTTATCTTAGAAGTATCACCCAAGGGATTAGTCCATTGTCTATTAGGTAAAGGCAACATTGTATTTGGAATAATCACATTAACACTATCTTGATCAACATTCCAAGAAGGATTCCAGAACTGGATAAACCTCTGAATGTGTATGGACAAATTAATACTAGTACTAGTTTTATTAGATAAAACTCTATTGCCTCTCTCTTTCCATATATGCCAAACTTTAGTTGCAGCTACTTCTAAAGATAAGGAAATCGACTTTGCATAAGAACAATCAAAGATTACATGGGTCAAAGACTCCACGACAAAACCACAAAAAGGACATGGGGAATCAATCCCCCTCCCGCTCATTCTAGAGGACAATAATTTCATGCAAACATTGTTTACGTTGGCATCCCTAGGTTCCAACAATTTAGCATAAAGACTTTTGACAGTAAAAAATCCCATTTTTTCTAGTTTCCATCTAAATTTGTCTTTATATAAGACCCCATGATGAGAACAAAAAAGTCTAATATTAAGAATTTTACCAGCCACAAAAGAGGGCTAACCAAATCAACATTCCAACAAGAATTCGAAAAATCGATCAAATTCGAAATCAGTGACAGTTCAAAGTCGAGGTTAAGACACAAGTCAGCAATAGTATACCATAAACCAGGGATCCACCAATCCTTTCTTATATCAGCAAAAAGGTCGTCCCCTACTTCCCATATTGAGTTCTCTCTAAGTAGAGTTAAACCTTTCCTAATGCAAGTCCAAATCCAAGAATTCGTCTTGGTCGGATTTGCATTAAATGCATAACATTTTGGGAAGTATTTAGCCTTAATATCTCCAGCCCACAATGTGTCAGGTTCATCCAATAATCTTCAAGACAGTTTAGAAAGCATAGCAAGATTAACCTTATCGGTGTCTCTAAATCCTAGCCCTCCTTGTGCAATTGGTTTGTAGAGAAAAGCATAAGATTTTATATAAACACATTTATAATTGGAATCCTTATCCCACCAAAAATCCCTATGAATATTATTCATTTTCTTAGTTATCTCCTTAGAAATCCTACTAACCTGTGCAAGAATTTTGCTCCTCCATCCTTGAATTCTTATCTCCATTTTCTCAATTAAGACATCAAAGGTTTTGAGTTTAGATTTATCGGCAAAAAGAGGAGCTCCCCAAAAAGAATCCTTAATATTAATTTATTTCATCATTCTTTGATATCTCGGGTGGACTTTTTTACAAAAAACACCCTAGATTTGTTGAAATTGATTAGCTATCCAGAGGTTTTACTAAACTGTTCAATAACGTATTTAAAAGGTTACGACATTCCCCTAAGTCAGCCTTAGCAAAAAGCAAACAATGATCGACGAAAAGATGGAGTGAAATTGGCTGACTAGTCTTATTCATTTTCGTTTTGGGTGCCTTTATTATACGGCTATGATTATTTCAGTAACTATGCTAGACCACGACGTGAGTAACATTGTTTTTCCCGTATCAAGAAAAGGAAAGAAAGATATAACAATGCTTTTAGCGGATCCCATAACATAAATTTTTTGACTTAATTTTTGACTTAACTGATCTATCTCATTAGACCGTTCAATAAGTAAGCCTTATTTTACTAGATTCAGTGATATTGTTCGGCTCAAGCCGAGCTGAAACTCAAATCTTATCATGTATTTCCGTAAAAATCTGCTTCGTGTGCGTAAATAATATCAATAGATATGCAAATTCAGATTATGTTGCTAGGTTAAACATTGAAACATAAGTTTATGATCAAATAAACTTAATAAATCATAACAGAACAAAACATTAATAAATCATACCAAAACATGTATGTGAAGACGGACTAAAAGATGTGTTTCGACAAAATGAATGCTAATAGTCAATCACAAGATACTAGAGAAAATGTTGTTGATACACAATCATAGAGTAACTGCCATATTTGAGGGATTGGCTTAACCCGAATCATAGAGCCTATAAAACTCAATACGAGAGAGACAATAAAATTCATGTTTTCCAACATATCCTGTAGTATATTAAAACTGTAGAGAATACATATTTTTCAAAAGATCCTGAACCCCTTTACCTTTAAGACCCAACTGGTAATCTATAGTTGTCGTGGATGATAGTGCCTTACTGAAATAAACAAGGCAGCTGCTTACTAAATTAAACAAGGCAACTGCTTCCTTTGGTAGAATTCGATTATAAAATTCTTAAATCTGTTTATGTCTTTTATCCGATCATGGTTTGTATCAAAGTTTACAAAATCCATGCCTGTACCAATCTTCAAAAGCATATCCAAAGAGTTTGCAAAAATATATTTCTTAGTTAGCTGATTTTAATTTTCATTCATGGCAATACGAGTTCTATCTTGAGATCTCCGGAAGTGCAGACAGTCAATTCCCGACTCGGCTTGAGCCGAACAATGTCAACAAATTTGATAAAATATGGCTTAGATCAATGACCAAAAAGTTAAGTTAAAAGGTAAGTCAAAAAATTTAATTCAGCGGATCCGGTCCCATGTAAAAATGCTTCAGAAAAAATTAAAAATAAAATAAAATCTAAAAATGGGTGTTTCCGCAATTTAAACTTTTTTAAGGTGTCTAAACCTAATCCTACTTTACTCCTAACCTATTTTATTTCAATTTAAGTCCTAACTGAAATCTAAATTTAGTATAACCCCCAAATTCGTGGTTTTATAATTTCCTAGAGAAATAAAGAGAAAGTGAGGTTTCTACAGTTATTCTGTTCACTACCAAACTCTTCAATCAAGACGATAAAATAGTCGGAGTCTTTTCTGCACTTGAACTTGTTTCGATCTGAACTGGTTTTGTTCAGTTTTCAGAAAGAGTAGTTTTTTGGAGCTATATAACTATTTTACTTTTGTTTTATGTGACGACACAATGAGGAAGAAGCTTGATACTCGTTTCCCAGCAGTAAGTTCTTCGTCTTCTTTTCTTTTCTTTTTCTCTTCTTACATGTTTTAATTTAATTAATTTTCTAGTGATTTTCAGTGTAATTTTGGTAGTTATATTTGCTATGAATTTATTGTCACTTCTAGGGTTTACTTTGGTTAAGCTGTTCGTTTTATAGATGTTGTTTCATAGGGTTTGGGTTTTGTTGTTTAGGATTCTAGAGATTATTGCTTATTTGTACTGGATTTTCTTAGTGGTAGAAGAAAACCTAATTATGAAAGACAGTGTATCAGGATAGATTAAGTCATTATGTGCTAACTGGATTACAAAAAATCGGTGGATTTTTTCTTTTTGGGTAAAGATTAAACATTGAATTGATACTGAGGTGTCTACTGAAGTATTGAGTTAAATATTTTGGCAGTTTAGCAAATAATTTTAATAAACTTAGAAGAATGTGAGAAATAGATGGTCAACGGATAATTCTGGTCAAGTGCTCAGAGTGGGCACCTGCACCTCTTACTAGAGCAGATATTGGAAAGAAGTTAAATCAGAATCCTCGCTTTGATATTTAAACCAGCAGAAGGTATTTCTGTGCTCTTATTTGAGATGGTTTTAACAGAAATGATGTATGTGTGTAGAAAAAGTAGGCAAAATAGTTTAAAGTTACCTCTATATATATTTCTGTTACCCTTAGATATTGTCTAAGAAGAAAACCATATGTTTGTGTCCACACAACATTAGTCCCTTACTGAATTTTCATTTAGTGCGCTCCTTGACATTTTAATGCTATTAATGGGATGTCACGTGGATATTGTTTGATTAATGAATCTTCGGTTAGGTGGACATATGATGCGGTTTTCGTTATCTACTTTATTTCCTTTCTAGCAAAAGTTTTTTTAGTTTTGCAGTTTGCACTTTCACTTTTTTAATGTTATCTTTACAGTAGTTATAGTCTTATGTGAAATTTTGGCTGGTAGCTCCAGCTAAGAAAACTGAAATCGTAAGAGTCCCTCACATGCACATTATACTGTAATGTGACATATCAACCAACAAGCATTTATTAGGAGTTGGAAAATGAAATTGTATGTAATAGACATTTGAATTGTGTTGTACAGATCGGCAATGGAAGTTTTTTTTTTCCTTCCAATGGGTCGTGTACATTTTTGAGCTGAGGTTATGGAATGATAAAAACATGAGGTCCGTCCTTGAAATGTGAGTTTTGTTATTCTATTCTATTTTAGGTTTTTACCCTGAAAGGAACAACCATTTACATGAGTTTGCGGTGTAATACCTTTTAGGAAGTTAGGATGAGCAGCTAGTGGAAAATTTCAAACAAAACTATTTTGTGATTTTATTAACCAGTAATAAATTGATTGAAAGCCTGCTATTCTGAGAAGGAACATAGTGTAATCCAACTGTAACTCAGACGGAACTCATAATTACTCAGTAAACGGCCAATCCAGGTCAAGGTTCTCTTCTTATTCAATTCACCCTTGTTGATGAGTTACTTGAGAAGAAAAGATACACATACGAAAGCATTGGTCTATTTGTAAAACCTAGTCAACAGTGAGATGATTTAACTTAGAGGTATAGTCATATTATTTTTCAATTCCCAAGAAGGATATTGGTACACTGCTATTGCGATTCAACGCATCCTCGAACTTTCCTTTAGAGTTCCTTTCCATTAAGGTACTTCACAAATAGATTTTGTGGGCTACTATTAGCTGAGAGTTCCAGTAAACTTTTCTGAGGCGGCTACATGATATTTGTAGAGCAAAGATCTTCCTCTCAACGAGTCGACCTTCAATCCGACTGCTCCATTGTTGCCTAATCAATTCCTTCTTATCTATTGCTTGGTTCATTCAAAAGCGACCTGGCTGCATCTCTGATGAAGGTCTTGCTTTGCCGGCATCGTAAAAGAATTCTTTTCAGAAATTTGTTTGTTTTTCACATCTTTAGACATTCAGGCTAGTAATTTTTCTTTTTCTGGGCATTAAAGTAAAATGGTATGTCAGTTTTTCTTGCCCTTCACAAGTAGCCATGCATTTATATGGTATACCTAGTATCAACTGTGTTATTGATGTGTCATTTTCTTTGTCGCAGTCTCGGATCAAAAAGATTATGCAAGCTGATGAGGATGTAGGGAAGATTGCATTGGCTGTGCCCCTTTTAGTTTGTGAGTACCTGCTTCAATTTTGGCAGTTTGAATTCCACTTAATGCTAGTTAGATTTATGTATGGGGTAGGATCCGTTGACATGGTTATATTGACATAATCCGTTGACATGGTTATAGTTTTTTTTACTGAACCCAAACGGCAAGGAATTTGAAGCTAATTTTTTGGTGACATGTTCTTCTTATAAGGTTCTAAATTCCAACCAAAAATGAGAGCATTCCGAGATGTATAAAATCGCCATCTACGATTTTTAATATTAACCGTTGAAGATTAACGGTTGAAATTAAAATTTGTGGATGATGAAGTTTCATATTTCGGAATACTCTCATTTTTGGTAGGAATGTAGAGTTTTATATGAGGAACATGTCACCAAAAAATTAACTTCAAATTCATTGTCGGTTGGGCTCAGTAGAAAAAATGGCGCTAAAATGTGAAGATTATGTCAATATAACCATGTCAACGGATCCCACCCCTTTATGTATATTGGGATTCTTGTAAATCATTTACTAGCATTATTCGCTCCCTTTGCATTCACAAATTGCATTGCTTATGAAGTTTAACCTTACCTCTCTTGGTACATCTGTGTATCCAAAATATTTAACCACTTGGAATTTTAACTCCGCAGCTAAAGCATTGGAACTATTTCTGCAAGATCTCTGTGACAGGACATATGACGTTACCCTTCGTAGAGGAGCAAAGACCATGAGTTCTTTGCATTTGTAAGTGGAAATTATTTCTTAGTTTAAAGTTTTCATCATCTTGCCACGCCAGTGATTATATAAGTTCTCAAAGCTTGATACCGACCTAACCCCTTCTTAGAATTTGACTTCTTTTATAACTTTAGTATGTTATGGCAAATTGTTTGTTTTAGAACGGATAATGTAATATAAAAAAGATACAAAAAACTTGGCGGGTTGTGCATTTTTAGCCTCTGTTTCCTCCCCTTCAGAAAATTAATATCTCATGCTTGCTTTTACGTTTGGCCCGTAATGAAGGCTAATCAGTTAATTATTTGTGCAGTGGTTGTGTGTTTGTTATATGATTGTTACTACTATTTATGGTTTTTACCTGCTGTTTTAGAGGAAGTTGAACTTGCTTTTACCTGGTTTATTCTGATAATCAGAAAGCAGTGTGTACAAAGCTTCAATGTGTTCGATTTCCTAAAAGAAATTTTGAGCAAAGTTCCAGATTTTGGGGGTTCAGATGCTGGTGGGGAGGATAGAGCTAACAAGAGAAGGTTAGAGTGGTTCTTATATTACACTTGTCTTCTGAGGTTGACATAGTTATATGACTGTTTCCATTTGTTTCTAGCAGGAAAACTGTAGTGGATGAAGACAATGATAGTGAGGAGGAAGGAAAGAGGAACAGGATATCAGTAAGACATTTTTTTTTCTTACTACTATAGTTCAACTTTGCCCAGCTTATAAAGCATAGAATTGAATTCTTTTTCATTTAAATGAGATTAAGCATTAAGTTGTCTCTTTCGTTTCTTTCCGTGGCAGCATGAGACTGGCCACAATAGTAGTTCTGGAAGAGGACGGGGAAGGAGCCGAGGAAGAGGACGAGGGCGAGGAAGGCCTCTGGTGGATAGAGAAAGCATTCGACTGGAGAAGTGTGAAGGTGATCCTGACATGTCTCCTCAACACGACAATCAGAACCCAGAAACCATAAGTCCGGATAATGGGATTGAACCCAGAGAATCGGCAGATAACATGACAACATTTGGTAATACTTCTGATACGGAGATTCGGAACTTCGATCTGAATGTTGTCTTGGATGACAGTGGGACGAATCAACTTGTTAGGTCAGATTCTGGAACAACAGCTGCACCCTCTGCAACAGCAGCTTCAACATCAGGCCCTGCTACATCAGCAGAGCCGCCTCCTGAAATAAAGCAGCATGAAGAGTATCCTGGTTGGTCCATCTCTGACATGGACAAGATGTCCATTGATCCTCTTCAGCTTGCCCAACTGAATAGCAAAAGATTAGACGAAGAAGAAGATTATGATGAAGAAGAAGAATAGAATAGCCGAGGATGAAGAAGACCTTGCCAGTGGTAGGTCCTTCACCTCTCGGAGGTTAGTAATGACACCTTGTTTTTGATGTTAGAGTAGGTAGTGATATATATGTACTTGTTCTCTTCTTTCTTGTTTCTGACAAATTATTAGAGTAGTGAAGAGAGAAGCAAAGGGGTTGCTCGTATTTGCTAGGAGAAATGGCATATTAGATACATTTGTCTTTTGTCCCCTCTCTCAATGAATGTATGATATGTCAATGATGCCCATTCCACCAGTTAGTAACAACTATCTGAGAAATTCCTTTCCCCATACTTTTATACCTTCTGGGCTTCAGGCTGCATTATATATTCAGATATGATGAATGAGTCAATTTTTAACCTTAATGAATCGCTATGCAGGAAAGTGTATCCAACTCTGAATACTTGCTTCGTCCTCTCTTTAATTTAAGTATGATCTACATTTTGATTGGTCCCTGAGAGCAAAATAGTTCAAAGGCACCCAAGTCCACTTGTCTCGGGGCGAGTCCATAGATTGTCGTGCCAAAAATCATGGGGTCACTGTAAGAGCAAGTCTTATGGTGGAATCCAACCTATTCCTAGTGTGGAAAAACCATGGAATGTCAAGTCTAGTGGCTTCCAAGTTGGGGTCTTCCACATAAAATCCAAGCAGGGTTCCATGAATTGATGGAAGGGTCCGTGGAATCCATGGAAACGCTAATCAGAATAGCGCAGTAGAAGACAAGAAACGCTATTAAGAATAACACAAAAAAAAAACGTTATTCTTAATAGCACTCAGTGTTATTAAGAATAGAGTTTTTTTGTTATCCGTAAATTTAAAATGAGTTGTTGAAATATAACGGTTGAGAAAAAAACGATATTCTTAATAGCACTGAGTGCTATTCTTAATAGCGTTTTTTTTTTGTGCTATTCTTAATAGCGTTTTTTTTTGTGCTATTAAGAATAACGTTTTCACTATTCCACCACTACACTTGCACCTCCATTCACAATTTCAAATGATGAGGTGGCGTGGAAGATGGAAGATGGAATTCTTCCACCATAAGATTTGCTATAAAAGAAGAAGCTACACATATCCAATCTTACCCTTGTTTAGTTACACATAGCCAATCTTACCCTTGTTTACTTGACAAGGTGGAATCTGTTATAAACGTGTATTGCACGGGTTGTAATATAGGAAATATCTAGGGTTTTACGTTTATTTTACTTAAATGTCCTTGTGTCTAGCCTATATAATAGAGGCCGCATTCTCCCTTCTTGTTCTACACATTAATAAGAATTCTCCTACTCTCTATTTTTTTTATCTTTCACACTACGGTATCAGCTACGTTGCTCTATCGCTAATCGGTAATTTATTTTTTCCTTCTAAGCTATATTAGTTTATTTTTATTTTTTTGTATCTTCTTTTATATAATAGAATTTCTCTAGTTTTACTGGTTTGATTTTGATAATCAAATCAATAACCTAATAGAGAGAACACATATTTTTTATATTTTCTTTTTTTTTCTCGTCCGCTTTGATATAAATGAGTCGCAAGATGAGATACAACTAAATCTTTTGACAACCCATCCTTTCACTATTCTGAAAGTCTGTTAGGGTCTGCAAAGAGGATTAATTTGCTTTTTTTTTTCTCTCTTTTATTGTTAAACCTAGAAGTACTATTGTACTAATGATGGGTCGTTCAGTTTGTTTCATAAACAATAGACTCTGTCTACCTCACCTTGTATACGAGACAAGGCTTTATGCATGAATTCATTGGATAATCAATTGAAACCCATTGGATAATCACCTTCACATATAGAATGTAGATCCTAGTTAGCAATTCGGGATTCGGCAAACGTACGGAACGGCAAACGTACGAGTATTATACGGTTTTGTAAAATCCAGATTCGGTCCAAAATTCGGTCAACGGGACGTGATTCGTCAGTAATTCGGAACGGCATACGTACGTGTATAATTCGATTTATAAATGTGAGTTCGGCTCTGAAAATTCGGTATCTATATATAACAAATAATTTGTATTTATAAGGTCATAGACCAATTTTTATGCATATGTGTGAGTTATTTAAAGAAAAAATAAACTTAATATGATGATATTAATAATATATACAACATTAGTTATCCAAGAGGACGTCGTATGGTGGTTTAGATGCTTGGTTAGTGAGTTTGAGATCTCTCTCACCTTCACCTTCAAATCTCTTCAGTCGTTTTTGTTTCATAAAAATTACAACACTTTTAATATTCGGTCGTGTATGTTCGGGAGGCAGTAAAACCCAAAAAGTGGAGTCTTTGAAAAGTAAAAGCTAAAGAATTTATGGCGAATTAAGCGGACGTATCATTCGGGATACGTAAAATTCGTGAACGGTTCGCAAATAATCCGGGAATGCCACATAATACGCGACTTGGGTTCGGAGTTGCAAACGTACGCGAATAAGACGGTAAAATTCGTGATACGGAAAAATTCGCGAATGATTCGCGAATCATTCGCGAACTTACTAACTAGGATGTAGATTCAAATATGTTATTTTGTCCTATATGGCAATAATAGCACATGTCAAGGATCCTGATATTATTTTAGTTTCTTTTGTTACAAAACTTTAATTTATTTTCTGTATATGCTTTCATAGCTAGGGTTAGTATAAGAATATTCTTTTTAGCTTTTGTCCGTGACACAGTCTTTAATATGCCAGTATTTTCACAGACACAGACTTTATTGTCTATATATTTTTTTAATCCTCCTTTCTACTGTTACCTGTATTATCGCATCTAATAGCATATTAGTTTATCGCTATTGTTTGCAGTAGCTTTGAAGTGTTTGTCTGCATATTAATTATTTATTGGTCATGTCTGGCTATGTCGTCTAACCAATAGTTTTTTTTTTTTCTCTTTCAATTGGTCATGTCTGGCTATGCCGTCTAACCAATTAAATTCCTAAAGGAATATATGGATTTTGCTAATGGCAAGTTTGCAACAAACGGTGAAGATACATGTCTTGTGGACAGTGCTACATCACAACAATTCTTCGTGACAAACGGTGTTTCTCCCGTTTAACATTAGCTGCGGCTATTGTTAGTACAATATCAGGGACCTCTAAACTTATTGAGGGTTTTGGAAAAGCCTTATTAATGTTACCTAATGGTACAAAAATCCATATTAATGATGCCCTATTTTCAACAAAATCTAACCGAAACTTGTTGAGTTTTAAAGATATTCGTCTTAATGGGTATCATATTGAGACAACAAACGACGCGAACAAAGAATATCTATATATTACTATCATTGTCTCGGGAAAGAAACAAGTATTAGAAAAGCTTCCTGCTTTGTCTTCTGGATTGTATCATCCTATCCTTATTGAATCACATCTTGTGAATCATTTGAAGACTTTTAATCCCAGTGTTTTTAAACTTTGGCATGACCTTTTGGGTCATCCAGGATCAACTATGATGCGTCGAGTTATTGAAAACTCATATGGACATCCTCTAAATAGACTAAAAGTCTTATCATTTAATGATTGTCCATGCATCGCTTGTTATCAAGGAAAATTGATTATTAGGCCATCATTGATGAAAGTTGGCATCGAATCACCAAATTTTCTGTAACGAATTCAAGGTGATATATGTGGACCAATTCACCCTTCGTGTGGACCATTTCACTATTTTATGGTTCTTATTGATGCTTCAACACGATGGTCACATGTTTGCTTACTTTCGACTCATGTTGTTGCATTTGCTAGACTTCTTGCACAAATTATTAAGTTACGAGCTCAGTTTCCAGATTTTCCTATTAGTCTTGATAATGCTGGTGAATTTACCTCTAAAATATTTAATGATTATTGCATGTCAATTGGCATTGATGTTGAACACTCCATCGCTCACGTGCACACTCAAAATGGCTTAGCGGAATCATTTATTAAGCGCTTATGCCCGACCATTAATCTTAAGGTCTAACTTGCCATTTTCAGCATGGGGTCATGCAATATTACATGCTGCAGCACTGGTCCGTATAAGACCAACCAGCTATCAAAAATACTCACATGTACAACTCGTATATGGGCATCAACCAAATATATCTCATCTTCGAACTTTCCGTTGTGCTGTGTATGTTCCCATTGCTCCCCCACAAAGAGCGAAAATGGGTCCTCAACGTAGACTCGGCATATATGTTGGCTATGACTCTCCATCTATCATTCAGTATTTAGAACCTCAAACAGGAGATGTGTTTAAAGCAAGATTTGCTGATTTCCAATTTGATGAATCAAATTTCCCGTCGTTAGGGGGAGATAAGCCAAAACTTGAGGAACGTCGTGAAATTTCATGGAATACACCATCATTAGCCCACTTTGATCCTCGTACAAAACAATGTGAACTTGAGGTTCAAAGAATCATACATTTGCAAAATATTGCAAACCAAATGCCTGATGCATTTACTGATACAGGTAAGGTAACAAAATCACATATACCTGCTGCAAATATTCCTGCGAGAGTAAGCATCCCAGAAGGACATCATGATAATCAGTTCACGATACGCTTAAAGCGTGGAAGACCTCTTGGTGCAAAGGATTTAGTTCCTCGGAATATGAGATCATTAGTTGGCATTCCGGAAAAAGACATTCTCTCTGAAATATTAATTGATCAATCAAATACTGATACACAAGTTGCAACTGAAGAGGCACATGTACCTCAAAACAATGAGATATCTATAAACTATGTTGGTACAAGACAAAACTGGGATAGGAATACAATTATTCCTGATAGTAAATTTTCTTTTACAGTTGCTTTGGATATCATTGAAAATATTGATGACCCTAAACCACAATATATCGAAGAATGTCGTCGTAGAAAAGATTGGCCTAAGTGGGAGGTTGCAATCCAAACAGAGTACAACTAACTCATTAGTAAAACGTTGAGTTCTTGGTCCTATTGTTGTAACTCCTGAAAATGTAAAAGTTGTCGGATACAAATGGGTATTCGTACGAAAACGTAACGAGAAAATGAAATAGTGAGATATAAAGCTCGACTCGTTGCGCAAGGTTTTTCACAAAGACCAGGTATTGATTATCAAGAAACTTATTCTCCAGTGATGGATGCCATCACATTCCGGTTTCTTATTAGTTTGGCAGCTTCAGAAAAGCTTTAAATGCGTCTCATGGATGTAGTTACAGCTTATCTTTATGGGTCACTTGATAGTGACATTTATATGAAACTTCCCGAGGGATTTCGTATGCCTGAAGCAGATAAGTCCAAAGATCGTAGTGTATACTCAATAAAACTTCAAAGAGCTCTATATGGACTAAAACTATTTGGAAGAATGTGGTATAATCGCCTTAGTGAATATTTACTGAAAGAGGGATATACTAATAGTGCTATTTGTCCATGTGTTTTCATTAAGAAATCCAATTTTGGGTTTGCTATTATTGCAGTATATGTTGACGATCTAAATCTTGTTGGAACTCTAAAAGAACTCACTGAAACCGCTGCTTACTTGCAGAAGGAATTTGAGATGAAAGATCTTGGTAAAACTAAGTATTGTCTTGGTTTACAAATTGAGCATGTCTCAAATGGTATATTTGTCCATCAATCTACTTATACAGAAAAGGTCTTAAAACGATTTTATATGGACAAAGCACATCCACTGAGTTCCCCTATGGTTGTGAGATCACTTGACGTGAATAAAGACCCATTTCGACCTAAAGAAGATGGTGAAGAACTACTTGGTCCGGAGTGCCATATCTAAGTGCAATTGATGCTCTTATGTATCTTGCAAATTGCACAAGGCCAGATATTTTTTTCTTCATTTAATCTGTTAGCTAGATACAGTTCTGCTCCAACTCGAAGACACTGGAATGGAATCAAACACTTATTACGTTATCTTAGTGGCACTATTGATTTAGGTTTATTTTACCCTTATGAATCTAAGTCAAAACTAATTGGGCACGCAGATGCAGGTTATCCTTCAGATCCACACAAAGGACGATCACAAACTAGGTATTTGTTTACTTATGGAGACACAACTATATCTTGGCGGTTAGTGAAGCAAACAATTTCATCTACATCTACAAACCATTCTGAACTAATAGGAATCCATGAAGCAAGCCGTGAGTGCGTCTGGTTAAGGTCAGTAATACATCATATTCAAGAATCATGTGGACTTCCTTCAACTAAAGATTCACCAACAATATTATACGAAGACAATACTGCTTGCATTGCACAACTAAAGGAAGGATTTATCAAAGGTGATCGAATAAAGCACATCAGTCCGAAGTTCTTTTTCTCACATGATTTACAGAATGATGGTGTGATTGATATCCAACAAGTACGTTCAAATCACAATCTAGCAGACCTCTTCACTAAGGCATTACGAACTTCTACATTCAAGAAATTAGTTCACAAGATTGGAATGCGTCGACTTAAAGATTTGTAGGCCAAGATTTCGCTGAAGTATTCATCAGGAGGAGCATCATTAGGACTTAAACGCGTTGTACTCTTTCCTTCGTCAAGGTTTGTCCCACTGGGTTTACTTGTCAAGATTTTAATGAGGCAGCATATACGTGTCCAACACTGTTCCGAGTCTCACACATTTCACGTTTTTTCTCTCTTGATTTTCCTGATATATTTTGTGACTTAGACACAATGGTCATCAGGAGGAGTGTTATAAACGTGTATTGCACGGGTTGTAATATAGGAAATGTCTAGAGTTTTACGTTTATTTTACTTAGATGCCCTTGTGTCTAGCCTATATAAATAGAGGCTTCTTGTTCTACACATTAATAAGAATTCTCCTACTCTCTCTATTTTTCTATCTTTCACACTAGAATCGGCATTCTTAGTTGTTAAATTTGCACGTAATTGGGTTGCAACATTGAAAGAAGATGTTAAGTAAAGTCAGTGTGGTTTGTTTGAATTGGATTTTTATTGTGCCTTGGGTGTGGGAGTACCAAATGAAACCCTACATAAAATCAATTCATGTTTTTCATATCTGCAAATACGCAAAGTCACCAGTGATTCTAAACTTTTATCATTAGTACGATGGAGAAATGTGAGCCTGGTTCCCTGTTATTCAGCCTGTTTTGCATAGTTAGATGCCTTAGCAGCTTAGTTTGCCTGTTTTACTCTTTGCAGCCTGTTGGTGATTTATTAGGAAAACAATTATGCACACCGTTATCTGTTTCATAAATTAAATCCATAGATAGATATAAATCCACACATTTTAAACATTTAACGCCTTAACTGCAATCATCCAGAGTTGTTAGAAATTAATTCCATCACTCATTCAAGCACAAAGTTGAAACTTGGCAAACCCCATCAAATCACCTGCATATGATTCCTGCATTAAAAACAACCAAATACAAATGTCAAACGATAAAGCTGCTGCGATAAGACACATATCTATTCTGCGATAAGATTCACATCTATTTTAACATCTATTTGCGATTGTCACAACAGTCTTAATGCCGAACATGCCAAAAAAAACGAATGATTGATTCAAAGGATGGGCTGCAAGGAAACATAATTATCTGAAACAGCAATTGATGAGTATGCCAAACTTATCTTTTAAGTTCTTTTAGTAGATAGGATGTCTTTGAATTCTGAATGTAATACAGTCTAAATAAGGGAGGATCAAAGTTTGTTGGGGGGATTCCAATATTTCAACCTTGAGTCAAATAAGGGCCACCAACAGAACTGCAACTTCCTTGCATCTGTCTTTTATTCAATGAAGAATAAATTTCAAAAAAGAAAAAAAAATGATTCAAAGGCATATACAAACAACGGTGCAGCTAACAACGGTGCAGCTACGATGTGGTCGGGCCACATGCTTGAAATATGTGGCCACATCTAAGTATACTTCGTACTTCTATGTTGAAGACTCTTGTTAACAGCTTTCAGAGTGAACATCAAAATAGGTTACAGGTCTGAAACGGTTTATGACTACAACTCTACTGGTGAACTGTTTTTCTTTTATCACACTTGTTCAAGTTCTCCTGGTTTGTGTTTACCTCTTCTCTGAGTCATTTTTTTTTTACGAATGATGGTAGTCTATAAAGAATTTGAATCTAATGCCTGCCAACAATAAGGTATAAATTGAGATGCATATATAGAAATCAAATTACAGCCACATCTGATATCCAAAAGCTGTACTCTCATCAAGCTTACCGTAAGTCTCTAAAGCTAAAAAAATAAAGGTTTAACAACTCCTATACAACTTAAAGCTAAAATTAAGGTTCAACTTTTATACAAGAAATCTCACCTTATTTTAAGCCTAGGCAGTAGTATCGACTCCAAGAAGATCGATTATTCCTGGGTATGTGTGAATTCAACCAGCTCCTTTGAGTTTTCCCATGCTTTAACATTAACTTTGGCCTCACAAATTTTCTTTTCACCAGCATCAATTACCAGCCACCACCTGTTCTTTGGCTTTAAAAACCCTCCCGAATTCGAGTACGGCATTCTGATGAATATGATCCAAACAAAAAATTTAACTAATAAATATTTGGAAGAATATAAAGCTGTACTTAAATCTAATGCAAATTCCATGATCTAGAAAATTACCTCTTTCTTGTTATGTTCATCAACTGCGAATCTGGCAATGCTTTCAGTCTCTAGGGAATTCTCAGATGATTCATTACAGTCACGAACACCTCCAAGAACATTAGCCATCTTATAATTATCTGATAAAAGAAGAACAAAAAATCGACTACCGAGATATGCAAGACCTAGGCTTGTTTTCTCCTTCTCTAGTATAACTTTAGATATTGCAAAAGTGACTCACACACGATCACTTTATCTTTTCTCTTTTATTCCGACGCGCTCTCTCTTTTGGATATTTGATCCGTTTCTTTCTCTCAAATTCCTCTTTTTCTTTTTCTTTTTCTTCCTCTTTTTCTTTTTCTTCTTTTAACAAGGTTCTTTAGTATCACGTGTCACGATGTGAGACTTAGGAGATACAACTCACCTATTCTTGAAAGGTTTTGGGCCCAATTTATCAAACCTTTGATAGTCGGTGAGTTGGGCCCAATTTATCAAATATAGTGTCGACCGACTATGAAAGAACGATTTTTTGGTACCATAATTTTTTTTGGGACCATGATTTTATTAGACCATCTTTCCTATAATGATAAGGGGTGTCCTAAAACGTTGAAATGACTAACCTATCCTTAACCTAATTTAATTTAAAACCAACCTAATAACCACCGCCTCCTCCCACCACTACCGCCCACCACCGCCGATTGCCACCACCACCACCGCCGATTATCACCACCACCAACCACCGATTACCACCACCAACCACCGATTACCACCACCACCGCCTCCGATTATCACCACCACCAACCACCGATTACCACCACCACCTCCTCCCACCACCACCACCACCGCCTATTTAAGAAATGTAACAACATCAATGCAATCACAATTAAGTTCTGTTACATGATAATTTTATCGAGTATAAAAGACGCCAGCCGCATCCTGATTCTGCCATGGGACCACTCCGGAGGTATTTTCCAACAAACCCTTCACTTTAATTTGATTTTGATTGCTTCAATCGAATAGAAATCATCAAAATAGGGTTTTAGTAGGAGTTACAGAGCCATGTGCGGTTAGGCCGATTTTCCAAAAATAGGGTTTTACTAACCGAACTTCTTGAAAATGAAGAACACGAAGAACAGTTCGGTGCTATTGGATTTAAAACTAAGTCACCGAACTCCCTGTTCGGTTGTTTCGCAAAAAATTTTAAAACTACAAAGTAACCGAACTCCACCCTTAGAACCGAAAAAAAAAAAACAAATCCAGTCTAACCGAACTGTGTTGTTGTGGCCACTATCTTGAGTTCCAAAATAACCGAACTTAGCCAATAGAGTTCGGTTTTTTCGCAAAAAATTTTAAAACTACAAAGTAACCGAACTTAGCCAATAGAGTTCGGTTGATTCGTAAAAAATACTTTTAACCGAACTCCTTGTATTAGAACAACAGAAGTCCATAAGTTCGGTTCCTTCGCAAAATAAGGATATCACCGAACTTTCGTAGTAACCGAACGTTTTCCTAATTGCATATATGCATATATAAGCCCAGTTCGGTTGATTCGCAAAATATGTTGAAGTTTGCGAACCAACCGAACTTCTAACACTAGGTTACTTTTAACCTGCAGTTCGGTTGGAAACTTGGTTGCGTTGAAGTTTGCGAACTAACCGAACACACAAGATGTACCCAAATAAATTGTTAAGTTCAAAGTTCGGTTACCTACCATTTTATCCTAGGTAACCGAACATTACACTGTACGACCAAAACCTCCATTAACGAGCGAGTTCGGTAACCTGCGTGTTTGGAAAACGTAACCGAACTACACTTTCAGGTGTGTTCGGTTACATGTTCTTGACATATGGTAACCGAACTGACCCAAATCTACATAAAAATTTTCATTTTTTTTGAAAGTTTGGAGCAATTCAACCAACATTATCTAAGTTTGAAGCACACCTGGGTACCCAAATACCCTTCCTCCGGTTGTGGTTGGTAAAATCCATCGTTTTTCATGTTTTCCTTCTTCATCTTCTCTAACTTTACTCTCTCAATAATTCTACTTCTTTAAAAAAAACATCTGATTTTTTAATCTCACTAATTATCTTTAACTTAATCATCTCACTAATCATTACACTAACTATTATTAACACTAACTAATCATCACCCAAAATTAATCAGGAGGGTAATTTAGGTATTAATATAAATATCCAGATAAGAGGTGACCTAGATTTACTTCTAATGTCTTTACCCAAAATAAAACCATGGTCCCCCCAAAAAAACCATGGTCCCCAAAAAATCGTTCCTGTGAAAGGTTTTTACTTGTGTAAATTGGGCCGGACCAGCACGTTTATGGCACAACACGTTAAAATTCGAGTATAGCACGGACACAACACGTGATTGTCACAGGGCCGTACTACCCCAAATGCACCCAATAGTGGTAATTATATAAATGTCCCTTGTTTTGACGGGCTTCACAATTACCCTTATGATACAATAAATATACCCTCACATTCTAAAGCCCATTAGGGATCCATTAACCTTTTTCTTCTTTCCACATATACCCACCTCTTTTAACCTTCAATTTCGTCTCTTCAAACATCCAGAGAAACACATTCAAAGAAAACTAAATCGAAACGCTCCACCACCATCTCGGTCGCCGCCATAACCAACAACACCAGCACCAACACCAGTGCCACAACCACCATCTCCATCGCCACCATCATCATATTCTTCTTCACAATCAACAACAATCGATTCCACTGGTATCCAAACTCCACCACCGCAACCACAGAATCATCAACAAACCAATCGGAAAAATATATATCATGTTTAACTTGATTAAGATCGATATAACATGAAAACCTAAATCGAAGATTTTATTTACTGTAAATCAAAGAGAAAAATTTATGAGATTCATAATTTGAAGAATTCATCTTCATAAACGATTGAACAAGTAAGTCAATCGAAAGTTTAATTGATTGATTTTCAGATCTGAAATTTCTGAAATTAATTTTAAATTTTTAAAAACTTTTGATTGAATTAATATGGATAATAATGGTGGTGGTTTGTGTTTGGTCTTGGACTGGTGGTGGGTTGTGGTGGTGATGTTGTTTCGGCTGTGGTGGTTGTTGGTGAATGTTATTCTTTGTTGTGGTGGTGGGATTCAACATTGTTCCAGATCCATTTTACAAGTATGGTTCTTAGGTGTTAACTTCCATGATCGAAAGGTCACTGGACTTCAGTTTTTATGGGATCAACAACTGTTGTTGATCCCGTTTATGGAATCAACTCATGTTGTTGACTCCTATTGTTGACAGCATTTCCTTGGATTAGTATAGTCATGCGTGTAGTTTAAATCATGTTTGTTAAAAAAAAATTAGCTTAATTTCCTGCTAGTTTGTGTTCGTGTATCGTTGTTTGATTAATGGTAGTGGTGGTGATGTTGGATTAGTATTTGTTAACAACATTTCCTTGGATTAGCATAGTTATGTTCGTAGTTTAAATCATGTTTGTTAAAATAATTAGCTTAATTTCCTTGTGGAAATCTTCAAAAGTTGAATTTGTGGTGCAATGGTAGCATGATTGATTCTACGTCGGATGATGCGTGTTCGACTCACGCCAAGTTCACTCATTCCTACATGTCAACTCTAACTATTGATCCCATTTTTTGTGGATCAGTTTCCATTGTTGATCCCATGAACTTCAATTGATGATCCCACTTAAATGGATCAACTTTGGTTGTTGACACTATAATCTGGAAACATTGTTCCTTGGTTCCACCTTTTTGTATCAATTTCGGTTGTTGACACCTAATTTTGACAGCGTGGCGGCGAGGTTGGTGGCGACAACAGCGGTGACATCATCGTCAATGATGGTGGTGGAATATCAGTGGCGGTGGTAGAATATTAGTGGTGGTTGTAGTTAGTAAGTGGTGGTGGAGTGGTGATGGTGGTGGTGGTGGTGGTTGCGAAGTAATAGAGAAAGAAATTTGTTAGTGGATAAGGTTTTTAAATAAAAAATAATATTATAAGTGAGGGTATTAAGGTACCTTATTTTTAAATGGATAAGGTTTTTAACATTTGTTTTGGGTTATTTTGTTTTTGGTACTCACATTTTGTCCAACTTTTGAGTTTGGTCTAACATTTGTCCAGCTTGGCGTTTGGTACTTGAAATAAACGTTGACCCGCATTGACTCAGTTATATATTGACTTCTGTTAAGTAATTAATAAATAATTTTTAAGAAAATGATAAAAATGTAATTATTTGAAAAATTTACTATCTTATCCTTCACTTTCCTAAAATTTACATTAGATCCAACGGTTTTAATAAACCCATTTAGCCTATGGTAGGTATCTAATTTTTTTTTTCATTTTTTTCTCGTTTCTCTTTTTATCTCGCCTCTCTTTTTATCCGCCTCCACTGTTAGCTGGTTAATAACTTCATATCAAAAACAGAGTAAAGTAATTTCAAAAACCAAAATGAAACTCAAGTAAGGGCAATGGTAAGTTTCATGAGATTTGATAGTTCTTAAAAATGGCTTTTATATTTCCCGTTTTTGCACAGGTAAATTGATAGATTGTTTATGTTATTGTTAGAGATAAAGACATAGGAAATCGGAAGGGTTTTCTTTTCTTGCGTATGAAAATCACATAAGTATAAATTTTTTGGTCTAAAATCATTTGATTTGGATGTCGAATCACTTGAAATTTTATGCGTTGGGAGTTGAAATTTTAGGTTTTGATTTTTGATTTGGGGATCTTGGATGTGTTAATCGATTTCCTGAAACTCCTGAAACGATTGTGAAATGGGTGATGGTGGGAATTGCTGGGAATAATTTGGTAGTGATTCTATTAATGGAGGCGATGATAATATTCTATTGAAGATTGCAGCTGAAATTTATTATGTTCGGTGATGAGAAATGGAGGACTTTGTTGTTGAAATGAAGGGATGAGTTTCCATTGTTGGTGCTGTTCGATGTGGTTGCTGATGATTTCAGACAATAATTGAAGCTATTGAGTATCAATGTAATGGTGTTTGCTGTAGATAAGTTACAGGTGCAGTCAAGCCATGGTTGATTACAATGGCTTTGAAGATCAAAAGAAGATTGATAGTGGTGATGTTGTTGCAATCTTGGAATTGAAGCTGAAATTGAAGAAAAAAGTGGAACTGATGCTGTTACTCTTGGTGCAGCGAGGAATTATAGAAGATAAGTACTGTAATAGTGCTTCCAAAGATAAAATCAGTAGAGTTTGATGCTCAAGGTTGGGAAGAATGGTTCGTTGATGCTGCAATGGATCTTACTGCTGCGACTGGAGATTAATGGCTAGAGGCAGGGCTGCAACTGGTTTTGGCTTGGGTCTGTGATGCACAACGGTTGTGATGGTGATGGTGAAGGCACTGGTGGTGAATTCACCTGAGGTCGTGTAGAAGTTTTAGATGGTTCTAGTGGTAGTGATGGGATGGCGAGAGGCGAAGGAAACATCCTGTGAAAAACTCTAGACCCTTTTGGTTTAAATTTAAGGGTATAATAGTAAATTTGGTCAATAATTAGATTTTATATTAATTTTTAATAAATGCTAAACAAAAGTCAAGAGTCAATGCGGGTCAACGTTTTTTCCAAGTACCAAACACCAAGTTGGACAAATGTTAGACCAAACTCAAAAGTCGGACAAAACTTGAGTACCAAAAACAAAATAACCCGTTTTTAAATGATAGGGGTATATTTATTGTTGTATAAGGGTATAATTATTGAGTGTCAAAACCAGGGGTATTAAATTAATATACCCAATGCAATATCGACCTTGACAATGGCAACTATGCTCCACAGCACAATTTCAGCCAACTCGCACTTAGCCAATACTTCAACTTCTTGACTAAATATCTATTCAACCCATACTAAATAGAGGTTCTTCTTACAAATCTTTCAAGCTTTCAACCAAATACACACACTCCACTTGATGCATAAACAATAATCCAAAAACAAGGGACAAATGCACCAACAGAACTTAGCTTTAAAGTAGGCCGTAACTTTTTATTTATTTCACACTTAGCGTTACACACTCTTCTCGTTCCGGATTCCCCAATCCCTTCACAAGATCAGGCTTATATAGCCTTACAAAAGCTATTTACAAGTAACTGTCAGGCAGTTACAGATTTACTTTACAAGGCAGTTAGGCAACTGTGCTAACTTGCCAAACCGCTTCCCTAAAGCCAAACAAGCCCTTCCCGTCTGTTAAGAAAGCATAAAGTAAAACAACTTCCGTGTAACCAACTCGAAACCGTCAAGGCCATGTGCCTGACGCATGTCATCCAGCTTTGTTGCACAATGATTGCGTCTGCCATCCAAAGTCGCGCAATCATTGCTGAGCATCATTCTCCCAATGATGCAAGTGTGTTAATGCGAGTTTTGCTTGTTTTCCTTCACACCTCATGCATACAGTTTACATGCCAAATTCATTTGGCATCTCTTAATGCTAATCTCGCATCTTTGGCCATGTCCAAACCCGGTTTGGCACATATGCCATTGTCTAGATGCAACTCAGACATGCACCCCGCATATCTGACCTTGGCCAAGTTACTGATAATGCGCAACTGTTGTGCATTTCTACTTGGCCACTTGACATCCATGTCATAGACCTCCCCCACCAGCTGAACTCGATGCCCTCGTCGATTATTTTTATTGTAGGTAACCTTGAATTTGTTCTTCAAATTGCCACAATGTAGTATCCTTCTCCCAAGAAGCTTCGGAGTCTGGAAAACTTTGTCATTTTTTCAAATAATAAGTTCTTTTATTCTTCTTGCTTTGCCCCTCAACTCGATCATCAAGTATAGCCTCAACTTGCTTGTCGAATTGGGATCTGATTACTGGTGGTGCACGCTTCGCTTGTTGTCTCCAAGTGTCCATCAAATCAGGATGGTACTTATTTAAGAAGCTGACATGAAAAGTGGGATGCACTTTCAACGTTTCCGGAAATTCAAGTTTGTAAGCCACCTTACCAACTCTTTTATCACTTCAAAAGGACTATCATATCTTGGAATTAGGCCTCTATGCACTGTCTTGCTAGAAATCTTCTTCCAAATTTGGGGTGTTAGCTTTAACAACACCATATCTCCCACCTCAAATTCCACATCTCTGCGACATAAATCAACATATTTATTCACCCTTCTTTGCGCCTTGGATAAACTATCACGCGGTTTCTCAGTCATTTCCGTTTTAGACCTTGCATAGTGATATGCTTCTGGACAGGAGCCTTGATTTTTAGACTTTAGCACCTAATGAGGGGTTAATGGTTGCTGGCCTGTTGCTAACTCAAAAGGACTCAACTCCCTTGATGAACTCTTGTGCAAATTGTAACAAAATTGGGTCATATCCATCAACGCCACCAAATTTCCCTGGATTGCAGTCACATAATGACGCAAGTACTCTTCTAGCAATGCATTTATCCTCTCCGTCTGACCATCATTTTGGGGGCGATTGCTAGTAGAAAACTTTAGTTCGGATCCAAGCAATCCAAACAAGACAGTCCAAAATCTTTCTGTAAACCGTGAGTCTCTAGAACTCCAAATATCTTGAGGAAGTCCCCAATACTTCACTACATTCTTAAAGAACGGATATGATGCAATGTTTTCATTATAATAATGGGTACATGGAATGAATGTAGCATACTTCGAAAAGCGATCAACGACGACCATTATCGAGCTAAAGCCTTGCACCTTAGGCAGACCATTGATAAAGTCCATCGACAAGCACTGCCATGGCTTGTCTGGAATCGGCAAAGGCTGTGGCAATCCTGCTACACTTCTCATTTATGTCTTATCTCGTTGACACACTAAGCATGTATTCACATACAACTCAACATCTTCTTCCATCTTAGGCCAGTAATAGAAACGAGCTATCAAAGCATGTGTATGTTCCATGCCTGGATGACCAGCCCAAATGGAATCATGCGTCTCTTGCAAGAGTTTCCTTCTCAGTCCACCTGAATTAGGTACATAAATTCTCCCTCCTTTGGCATAGATGACTCCATTATCTATCCAATATCGACGAACGATCTCATCACAAATCTGTTTAGTCAGGCGCACATATGCTTGATCATTCTTCGTCTCTTCTTTTATTCGAGGCAGCAATTTTGTCTCAATCGTGGTCAGTGTTGTCATACATTGTTCCACCAAATTTCTGCTCAACGCATCTGGCACATAATTAAGCCTTCCTGGCTTTTGCTCGAACTTGTAGTCGAACTCACTCAAAAAGTCAAGCCACCTTGCTTGTTTTAGCGAAAGTTTCTTCTGGATGGAAAAGAATGTAATGGCCACATTATCCGTCCTTATGATGAAATAAGTTCCCAACAAATAATGGCATCATGTTCTTAGGCAATGTATCACTGCCAACATCTCTTTCTCATGCACAGTGTATCGGGCTTCAGCATCGTTAAGCTTACAACTCTCATAAGCTACTGGATGGCCATCTTTCCCCAAGACTCCCCCTAGAGACCTGTCTGAAGCATCAGTGTGCACTTCAAATGGTACATCGAAGCTAGGCAAGCAAAGAACTGGTTCTGTCGATACCGCTTCCTTTAATGCATCGAATGACCGCCGACACTCGTCATCCCATGCCCATGATTTGTCCTTCCTCAACAAATCTGTCAATGGGGCAACTTTCTTTGAATATCCAATTATAAAGCGTCGGTAATAGTTAGCTAAACCCAAGAAAGAACGAAGCTCTCCTAGCTTCTTTGGCTCAGGCCAATCCAAAATGGCCTTTACCTTTTTCTGGTCCATATGCATGCACCCTTGCGATATCACATAGCCAAGGAAAGTTATTGTGGTTTGGGAAAACTCACACTTTTCCTTTTTTCACATACAAACTTGCCTCCTTAAGCTTTGCAAACACCTTACGAAGATTCATCGCATGCTCTTCCAAAGTCTCACTATAAATAATATGTCGTCCAAGTAAACTACTACAAATAGGTCAATATACTCAGCAAACACATCATTCATCAGGTTGCAAAAAGTTTCATGAGCATTCGTTAAACCGAATTGCATTACGCGGTACTCAAATGAGCCATACCTGGTTACCATTGCAGTCTTTGGTTCATCTCCTTCTGCTATGCGCACTTGGTAATAACCTGAGCGCAAATCCAACTTGGTGAAGAACTAGGCCTTGGCTAATCTGTCAAACAAGTCAGCCACCAGCGAAATTGGGTACTTGTTCTTCACAGTTAGCTTATTCAAATCTCTATTGTCTACACACATACGAAGCGAGCCATCTTGCTTCTTGTGGAACAGAACCGAAGCACCAAATTGAGCTTTAGACAGTTGTAGATAGCCTTCCTCCAACAGTTCAGAAATATGTTTGCGCATTTCCTCAAGTTCTAGTGGTGACATACAATATGGTGCTTGTGCAGGCGGCCTCGCCCCTAGCACCAACTCAATCATATGATCGATCCTACGTCGTGGTGGTAGCGTCTTAGGCAGTTCCGCAGGCATCGTGTCAGCAAACTCTTCTAAGTCTTCAGCTATTCTATCCTCAACTTCTACTACCTTTCCTGGTTTGATCTCAACCAACAAGCATAAAAGTACCCAAGCCTTGGCGCATACTTTCTTTCACCTGAATCGCAGACAAACATGGCTTAAGTGTCTTGTATGGTTCACTTTTCCTCACCATAGAGACAAAACATGGGTATTGAGGGTGTTGTATCAATATCCCATTTCTACGAGGTAATGGCGACGTCTTCTCCGCGCAAAAGAAATCCGTACCCAATATCAGGTCATAATCATCCATGACCATCACTAGAAAATCTAGTTTTCCTTTCCATTCTCCAACTTGAACATCTGCATTGCGAACTTTCCTTCGACTGGTTTGTGGTTCTGCGTTAACAACTTTGACGGTGCTAGCCGCGCTAATAACTGTTAAGTTTAATGCCAAGCCAACGTCTGGATGAATAAAGGACTTTGTAGCACCTGTATCAGCCATCTCTAATAACCATTCTCCATTGATCTTCACATCAATGTACATCAGTCCAAAAGATATTTTCTTCTTGGTGTGTGCTTTGATCCCTAGCAAACGACGGATGTTGCAATGCTGGCCCCTCATGTTGAGCCTTCCCAGCATCGTGTTGTTTCTCATCAGCACTTGCAGCGTCTCCAATACCCTTAGCGTAGTTCTGATATGCAGAACAACTCGTTTCATCCTCATCAAGTTGTTTCGAGGACATCCGTCATGTATGATTATTGCTTGTAGATTCTTGGATATAGGGTTCACATACCTTTAATGCCAACCTTTGGCTTGATCTTCGCCCCATCCTTTCTATGCCTTGTATTTTCTGTGTGGATCCTTCACTTCAAATAAAATTCACGTCCAACTTCAAGAAAAACAACAAACTCAATCAGCCTTCAATATTCCAACGTGAACAAAGAGACCGTTAACCAGGTCTCTGATACCCATATTGTCACAGGGCCGCACTACCCAAATGCAATATCGACCTTGACAATGGCAACTATGCTCCACAACACAATTTCAGCCAACTCGCACTTAGCCAATACTTCAACTTCTTGACAAAATCGCTATTCAACCCATACTAAATAGAGGTTTTGCTCACAAATATTTCAAGCTTTCAACCAAATACACACACTCCACCTTGATGCATAAACAATAAGTTAAAAACAAGGGACAAATGCACCAACAGAATTTAGCTTTAAACTAAGTCATAGCCCTTTATTTATTGCACACTTAGGGTTACACGCTTTTCTTATTTAGGATTCCCCAATCCCTTCACAAGATCAGGATTATGTATCCTTACAAAAGTTATTTAACTGTCAGGCAGTTACAGATTTACTTTACAAGGCAGTTAGCCAACTGTGCTAACTTGCCAAACCGCTCCCATAAAGCCAAACAATCCCTTCCTATCTGTTAAGAAAACATAAAGTAAAACAACTTTCGTGTAACCAATTCGAAACCGTCAAGGCCATGTGCCTGGCACATGTCATCCAGCCTTGTTGCACAATGATTGTGTCTGTCAGCCAAAGTCGCGCAATCATTGTTGAGCATCATTCTCCCAATGATGCAAGTGTGCTAATGCAAGTCTTGCTTGCATGCCTGCACTCCTCATGCACACAGTTTATATGCCAAGCCCATTTGGCATCTCTTGATGCTAATATCGCATCTTTGGCCATGTCCAAACCCGGTTTGGCACATTTCATTGTCTAGCTGCAACTCAGACATGCGCCCCACATATCTGACCTTGGACAAGTTACTGATAATGCACAACTATTGTGCATTTTTACTTGGCCACTTGACAGCCATGTCATACATGACACATCACGGGCACAACACGTGACGTGGCACAACACTGGCACATCACGTTAGCTTAGTATGTTGTGTTATGCCGGATAAATAAGCACATCGGCACAGAGCACAGCACGCGAAGAAAGCACGCCAAATCATGCATAAAATACAACGCAATACATCACATTTCATGCATATTTCACAAAAAAGTCTTTATTTTAGCCAATTTTTGACATTTTATTTTCGTTATGCTGATTAATTTCTACAATAATACATATACTAACTAAAACATCGAAAAGATAGTTACTTTGGAAAACATAAAATAAGTGGGCTAGCATAGCACAACACAACACGGTTATTTTTCTGGAACATCACAATACAACACGCCATTTAGCACGGCACAACACTTCACGTCTGAATTTTTGGCACAGCCCAGCCCAGCACGCAGCAAGCTAAGCACGTGACTTCGTTGGCTGGCTGTGCTGGGCCGACAGGTTTTACACCTCCAACTGCAACCATTTTATTTACACAATACAACCTCTCCTATCAACCCTTCTCAATTTTGAGTTGTCTAATCAAATCCAATTTTTATTATTATTATAAAAAAAAGGATGCCGCAGAAGGCTTATATTAGAAAAGCAAACAAATTCAAATTTTACAAAGCGTTCGTTGGTAGCCTAGCAACAAGCTGAGCACCAACACCTTTCTGAATAGTAATACCAATATGATGAAAAAGAGAACCTCCTATTTTGGAATTAGAATCTTGACTAGCAAGACGAATCTTCAACCTTCTCAAAAATATACAACTATCTTCTCCCAATTCACCAAGTGTTGAAAAAGACAAAACACCAAACTCATATCCATGTGTTAGGCATTTGTCTAGGTATTTATTACATTTACGAGTAACAACAGCAGAGATAGCATGTCCTGGGATAAAGGAAGTAGTTCTAGCACTAGTGAACGGAGAGACACCCGTGACGTCAAAGCACATATCCCGACCATTTTCCCAGTTGTAGACGAGTAAATCTGCTAGCTTTAAGGCATGAGCGGTGTCGGACAAGAAACCCATAGAAACCTCCTTGCGAGCAGCCACACCGGCTTTGTAACAAATATCCGCCAAAACATCACGAAACATGTCGTGTCGAAATTTGATACCAACTGCAAAGCATGCTGAATAATTACATAGGATTATATGGGAGTCTAGCAACAATCTGCGCACCCACGCCTTTTTGAATAATAATACCTAAACGATGAAAAAGAGAATTACCTAGTTTTTCCCTGGATGTGGTTAAAAGTTGAGAATTCTCTCGATTATATTCTATCTCCTAATGAGACTAAGTCGTATATATAGACTTTTATATTATACACATTTGATATTTCGAGTTGAGTTTAACTTGGTTATCTATTTCTCGAAATATGTGTTGGAAACTTTTTGCTTTAGCTATGTTCATTATATTCTTGACGAGTTTAGTTGAAAACAATATATTTGTTGGAAACTAATAATAAAGTCAAAAGATGATCATGTGAAATCACCTTGAAACATCTTACATGATTTGTGTGAGACAATCATTTGATGTCGACTTGGAAAGTTTCGTATTGATCATACAATCACTTGAAAATTACTTATAAGCTAATAGTTTGTGTGAGACAACTATTGTCGTCTTCTAAGGATGTTTCAATGATTGAAATGGGAGTTTAAAATAATTAACCTTTGTTTGGATACAACACAGTATGCATACCAGTAACTGTTGTGGTATGATTCAGGTCCGGAAACCTTGTTTGCATACCAGTATGCGAACAGTTTTAATTGTTAAAGTCCGGGAACCAAGTTTGCATACCGGTATGCGAACGGTTCTATGTGAGTTAAGGTCTGGGACAACAGTTTGCATACCGGTTTACGAACTGCTGGCCAAGACCAAAGTCCGGAAGCTATAGTTTGCGTAACCGTTTGCAAACTTAGTGGTTAAAGTTCTAAAAGCGGTTAAGTATGTTTTCATACTCATGAACAAATACATTTATGAATTAAGGAATGCAATCTTTGCAAACCGTGGCTTAATGTTCATGAATTGTTCTCATGAATTAATTCGATTTTGATTCAATTGGTTCATATATAATTTTGTGAAATAGTGAACAATTGAACAACTCTATTTGAAACACAATAAGATTCATTTGGTTATTTTTCATGGTTGATTGATCATCATAGTTGATCTAGAAGTACTAGATGAATGTGGTTAAGATAAAAGTGTTCATATGGCTAACTTCGGTTAATTGTTATTCAACCAACTCAATATACACGTTTAGGTACGGTTACCCATATCTAAATGAAAATTTATTTCATTTGTTTGTAACAAGCTAAGACCATCTAACGATGGAGAGATATTGCTTTGGTTTTAAGCATACTTAGCTTGAATCTTAAATCAGGTTTTCATCTAATAGTGAGTATTGAATGCTTTGTTACTAAGCTATCTTAGCTTTGATTGAAAGCAAACCCTGATTTGAAAGACTATATAAGGGATAAATCCAGCAACTGGAAAACCTAATCCCAACACTTTCCTGTATCCTAGTTGCGACTAGAGTCGATTCTCCTTTAACCTAGATTTTTCCAAAACCATTATAGGTTAACGACTTGAAGACTTCATTTGGGATTCGTGAAGCCAGACCCAACTATTTTCTCTGTAGTTGTGTGATATGATCTTACTTGTTCTATCGTATTGAGTACTATCTTCTCTAAGAGTAACTCGAGAATTATCTCCGATAGGTAAGATATAAAAAATAATCACAAAGCTCTTCGTCTCATTCTTTGTGATTCCACAATAACTTCTTCTACCACCATTTAGTTAAGTTATTGTGAGGTGATTGATATTACTAGGCTGCTCTTCGGGGAGTATAAGACCGTATTATCAATTGGTTCCTGTTCACCTTGATTTATCATAAGACAGAACACAACTTCATAGGTACTTATGCGGGAGATAGATTTATCTATCAGAATAGACTTATCCGTGGGAGACAGATTTGTTTATAAGTCATCGACTTTGGGTTGTAGCAACTCTTGGTTGTGGGTGAGATCAGCTAAGGGAATCAAGTGCACAAAATCCGGCGTGGTTCTAGAGGCGTAAGAAATGCGACTGTACCTTAATCTGTGTGAGACTTGGTTAGGGATCAACTACATTCCAGTCTGAAGTTAACTTGTAGTAGGCTAGTGTCTGTAGCGGCTTAATACAGTGTGGTGTTCAAATCTGGACTATGTCCCAGGGTTTTTTCTGCATTTACGGTGTCCTCGTTAACAAAATTTATGGTGTCTGTGTTATTTATTTTCCGCATTATATTTGTTTATATAATTGAAATATCACAGGTTGTGCATAGATCAATCAGTTGACAAATCCGACCTTATTTGTTAGATATAACTTGATTGACACTTGGGCATTGTTCTTTGGTACCGCCCAAGTTATTTCTCTTATCAATCGGATTCACGGATTTCTATCGGTTTGATTTGCTGATTGGATTGAGAAATATAGATAAAGCTCTTTGACATATCTCTTAATTGAGCTCGCTTTTAAATTGGTGCTCTCGGAATTTTATTGGAGTTTTACATACAAATTGTTGAACGAATTATTGGGTGTGGTTGTTATATCCCCTCTTTTTAAATTGGTATTAGAGCAGGCAAACACGTTAAAGACTTCATAAGTCTGTGTTTGTAGCAATCTGACTCTATGGACAGTAAACTCTCTGTAAATACTTCACCAGGTTTCGATCTACCTAACTCTGAGTGTGTTCTAGAAACCATCGATGAGGTTGAGTGTCTTGATCTAGAGAAAATCATCAAAAATCTTTGTCGAGAAAAACAACGATTGATGTTTATGGGATGTTTGATTTCGGTTTTCAGAACCTTAATATTCGATCTCATATTGTGTGAACCCTTATGGTTTGGGTGACTTTTTGATTTAGCTTGATTGAGTTCTAGCCCATGTTGGTAAGGTTTATCAAAGGATCATAAGGGGTTCCGATTGAAACTCATGTGTGAAAAAGTCACAATATGTTAAATCATTTCTGTTTTAGCATAAAAGCATATGTGTTTCGGGTTTTCAACTTTTGCATCGCATTAGTTAAAACCGATTTTCAACCTTTCTCTGGTAAGGGTTGGTTTTTGTTGTTGTTCTTTTGTCTTGCAAGAGGATGACAACACAGTGATGTTCCTCCCCGGAAAGATGCAAAGAAAAGGAGAAGAGGATGCGGAATCTGAGGTAACGAATTTGTTAGTTAATCGTTTTCCTGTTTAAGAAAAGCCTGATTTTATTGCATATATTTTGCTTTTGCTTAACAAAATTTCGTTACAATTGATGTTTATTCCATTATTTGTGTATGGATATGTGTGTGATTCAATTGTTTCCGGTTGAGAAAAACTATTGTTATCTTGCTTTATTGTTTGGTATCAATTGTTTATGCTTAACGAAATTTCGGTGCTTTAATGTTTATGTTTGTTTCAATTGCTTCCGGTTAAGATAAATAATTATGCAAGTTGATTTATTTGGTTTGTATGAATTGTTTATGGTTTAACAAAAGGTTTTTGGGATCAATCGTGTAGTCCAATTCGATTCCGGATAAGAGAAACTAAGTTAATTCTGATCTTAGTTAGACTTATCAAAGTGGAGGATTCGGTTATTCAAGTCTAAACGAATGCCTTAACAAGAAATACTAGTTAACTAACCTAGTACTTGTCTTGTTTAAAGTGAAAGGTCTAAGTTATTGTTCCAATAATTAGAACCTGATGAGAAAAATAAAGTTAGTTATGATCTTTATTTTGGTCTTATCAAACAAGCGATTGTATTTGTACAATCGGTTTAGCAAAAGAACTAAGGTGCTTAGTCAATTTTTAATTTGCTAAACTATTAGGGAAAATTGCTTCGGGAAATTGTTTCCTTGATAACATATCAAAATAAAATTACTTTGTAGTTTCGGTTTTGATATTGGTTATCTAAAATGGTATGTGAAACCTTCGTGCTTAACTCTTATAGGTTATGCAAGTCTTTTAGATTTATAAGATCCTTTCGTTTTGTCCTTTATTTGCTCGTACCTTTGTCATTTTGTGACAAAAAGGGGGAGAAATATATGGAGTAAACAAGTGATGCGATTCACTAAGGAAAGGACAATGGTGCTAAAACGTTATATCTAACGAAAGAGTAAAGCATTGATTAAGGGGGAGAAACATATCATATGAGGATTTGTAGTTATATGGACTACAAGAGGAAATAACAAATATGTGCGGATTGAAAATCTACCTATCTCACTTTTAGGGGGAGTATTAGTTTTGTTGTTATAATGTCAACAACGACATTTATGGATTGAATATATGCAGGTTATTGTGCTGTTGAAACTTGGAACCAAGCGTATGTATAATGAATTCTTGTAATTTGTTAGTCCATATGATGTAAGAGTTTTGTCACTAAAATTGACAAAGGGGGAGATTGTTAGAGCATTGCTCGGTTGAACCCACCAAGCGTTGGTATGTCAAGTTTGGATGTCATATTTTAGTGAACCAAAACTCGTTTAAAGAGTCGCTTGATTATTTACTAGAGTCAACTTCGTATAGGTTAGCTAGAAAGTTATTAGGATATGAGACTTACAAGTATTACTCGAAGACTTGAAGAATGCGAAGAAGTAAAGAGCTACATTGACGACATCATCATTCCTCTTGAGGTTAGTAATATTTTGACTTGAACTTTTTCATTCCTAACGTATCTTTCAAGTCGTGCTAGATTGAAAACATAACTGCGAAGCTGTGAATGATTATACTCTAGTTAGACATAGTATTAAGGAATTATAATACGAATTATAACGCTTATCTTTTGAACTTCGTATATAAGACATCGACATAATCGTATGAATACTATTGTGATTATGTATGGGTATGGGTGAAGATTTCGTCCTAGGAAACAATGTTTTACATTTGCTTAAAGGAAGTACAATTCATAAACTTATTTTGTGAATCGAATGGGGAATCGCTAGGCTTATTGGTATTGTTATTCATTGCAAATCTTTGGATTACCAATATGTGTGATTAGTATAACCGCTCATAACTTGTTTATATATCTTGGTAAAACTATTCACAATGCCTGACTTATGTATCGATATGACTTTTATTAGTTAAACCAATATTAAGTAATCACCTGAGATGGTATGATCCGTATTTGTAATTGGTGTGACCATTCCTATTCATTGGGTAACCGATCCTAGAACTTGGTGGGACTAATCACAAGATGTGTAATCGATCCTTGTAGTAGGTTAACAAGTTTTAGTAATTGGTGTAACCGATCCTATAACTTGTGCAACCGATCACGAGTAAGTACCATAAATAGTGGTAACCGATCCTGGAACTTAGTTAGCCATTTTATGGAAACTAGTGTAATTGATCCTATTAGCCACTTGGAGGTAGAACCGAACTTTGTGTTTGGTGATACCGTTAAACCCATGAATGGTGATTGAATGTTTTCGATCAATCACATAGTTCTTGGAAATCAGATGAACCAATTTTAAACTCGTTTGGAAGTGTGGCAAATCGGTTCCAAGATTGTAAATATGAAAAAGGATTTACAAAGTAAAGATGTCGACATACTTTGAACATGTGCAGTAATTCTTATCTATTATTGTTCAAAGATATTCCTTAATAACTAAGGAGAATCCCGGATCGAAATAAATTGAGAATCTTTTAATTAAGGTTTTTAATTTTATATGCTTTTAATTTCCAGCAATTAAATGCATATCTTTAGAAAATAAAATATTGGTAATGTGAATTTACTAATTGGAGATTTTCTACTGAGATTTCGGTCAATATTTGGACAGAGCATTTCCAGGAATTATGAAAACCGATTTTGGCTTTATTTCATATCTTTGAGAATATTCGGTTTTGGAAATTCCTTGGTGTCCAAACTTCCTTGGTTTATAAATATCGAAGTTTGCATTTCGAGCAAACTAATCCTCAAGGCCATCAAAACTACCTAGTTGTGTTGTTACTGGTGGAGCCGTCTATTCGGAGAGGAAAGTACCCTAATTAGGCGAAATCTCTTACGACCGCTCGTTTTAAAGACTTCTTTGAGATTGAGAATCTCTACGAGTACCGTTGTTGGGAAACTAGATAATTGAAGTTTATTATTAGTTTTCGATTGATTTGTTTGACTAACGGTTGTTGAACTTTGATTGCACCTAGTTTGTTTATGCTTGAGAATCTTCTCTTCTGATATAAGATTTACTCAAACTAGATCGAAGTTTCGACGGGGATCTTTAGACTGTTTGTAGATCTAAAGACGTCTTGTGATAATCTATCATTAACAGACTCCGTTATGTATGTGATTGATCACAAAAGATTCAAGTTGTTTGTGTGCAGGTGTTTATTGAAGATCTAAGAAGATTTGAAGACAAAGAAGATTTCTTATTTGAGTTCATAATCTTTGGTGTGCACAAAACTTGACCGGCTGGGGATCCAACTATAATCGGTTTATCTTTTAATAGATTGGATTGATTGGTTGCATAGATCGTCATCAATACATTTTTTGTGATTCATAGTATTGATTGCATAGTCTAAACAATTACTTTGGTAGTTGTTAAATAGATTGATCTAGAACCCGACAAAGGAGTTTATTGGTTAAACGGAAGAGTCTTTTGTCAAACTCATATCACGTTATTTGAAAAGAGTTGTTACCGAACAGATTTGTTGTTCCTTTACTGCTTGGAATACTAACCAAAGGAATTGTTCCAAGTGCATTACTTATTACAAGTTGGAGGCGCATGGATACTGAGGGAACTAGGTGAATTATAGGTTTAGTTGCTTTGTCTCAACTATACGAAGTTGGTTTAGATTTTGTATAACGGCTTAATTGAGAGTATTCAATTCTGGACAAGGTCCCTGATGAGTGCTAAAAAGTGCATATTTCTATATATTTTTCTTGGCATTTAACTCATCTTTTGTGCATTAATTCTACATTTTATCCCATATTCTGTATTTTCATTGTTTTCAAGAATAAATATTTTTCTTACTTAATTTTGCATTTTTAGGTAATAAATAAAGATTGGATGAGTTTCGGAGCAAAAAGAGCAGAAAAGTAGTGAAAAGCCAGGAGAAATTACGCAAGGAAGTCGCGAAGAGTGATGTGCGGAAGACCAAAAAAAGGATAGAAATGGGCTTGAAGAAGAAAGTTTTTCTTAAAGAAGAAGTGGACTCAAGGTTCTCCAAGCCCAAACTCATTTCCCAAACCCATATTCTATACCCAAAAGCCTAAAACCCAAATCCATACCCGCCTGCGTCTTCAGCCGTCAGATCAGTTCTCAGAAGCATCCGACGGTCGCTCCCTTGCTGTGCATTGAAGTTTGATATCTCCGCCTTACACTACAGTACCTAACTCCATCAAGTACCGTTCGTTTTGTTGTATTCCTTTATCCGACGGTCGCTCCTATATGCTCCTATCTCACCGTTAGATCCACTTACCATCTTCGCATCCAGTGGCTTACCTTCGCTGGACATCGAACCTTGATATCCCGCCTAACACCCTAGCAACCGAATCATTTAACCTCAACCAAACATCCCCTCCTTCCTCTCCATCGACCTCATTTTCTCTTCCACCCCCTCACCTCTGCAGAGACACCATGTCCGCCACCAACTCCGCCTGCCTCTGCCTCAACCACCACCACGCCTCTTCCAAAAGCCATCATGGCTACTTGTAATCATAACCCATCATTACCCTACCTCTCTAGACACATATTCTATCGATTTCAACCCTTTTTCTTCACAGAAACCCTAGGTTTGAAATTGGTAGAATAGGTGAAGTTGGAGAAGAAATCAGAGCATGGGTAGATGCGATTGGATCAACAGAAGCATGGGGGGAAGATTTAGAGTTGTTATCAGTGTATTAGGTAAGTCAATTTCACCTTTTTGTGAAACCCTAATTTCTGACATTTGGGTATTTTGGGGGAATTGTAACTGACTATAAATTGGGGTCATGGGTTGTGAAATTGACATGCCTGGGTTAGCCAGTGTGTCCAGAACCAAGTTCTGTTAATGATCATTTGTTTGTGCTGTTGATGTTGTGTTCATGTGTAAATGTAACATCCTGTTGTGTTCTGTGTGTGATTGTATTATCCATGTTATGTTTGTGTTAATTAGTTTGTGTGTTTTGTTTCTACACATGATCCTGTAAGTCCCCTGTTTAACTCACATGTTCTTATTCTGAGTCTTAATGCTTGACAACCATGAGGACTCTTAACTGCAACATGTTCTGATTCCCCACTAGGGTGAGAAAACAACTGAACCATGATGGTTAGTTATTAGGATGGTTTTTGCTGAACTTAAAATAGCTTAGGCTAGTTAGAATCCTAAAAGCCCAACTGATTTGTGATTAGTGGTGCTGTAAGAAGACCACTAATGCTAGGGGTCAGTGGTGGCTCTAAGGAATTAATCAGCTACATTAGTTAGTAAGCCACTGCCTAGTTAGTCTGTGATTGGTTGTGCCTTAAACAGACAGCCAATACTAGGGGTTAGCTAAGGCTGTAAGGTTGGTTAACTAGACATTTGACAAAAACTTAACCTAGGTGAACTGGCTAGGTAAAGGGAATTCTCACCCATCTCCTTGCACTCCCCATCCACAATTTCTTTCCCATGTTTTGTTTTGATTAAATTGTTCTTGAATTGTCTTTGTTTACTTCTCCTTCACTGCCTGTCACTAGCTCAGACTAGCTAGAAAACTTCAATAGCTCCCTCCAAGTCCCTGTGGACAAACCTTTTCTTCCCATCACTAACTACAATTGACCCTGTGCACTTGCAGGTCAGTTTGTAGGTTTCTTTCAAAACCCACCAAGTTTTTGGCGCCGCTGCCGGGGACTTGGCTGCCGTGTTTTTGAAGTTTTTCTTGCTGTTCTTTGCATGCTCATACCTGCTGTGTAGTTCTGATAAGCATCTTAGTGTACTCATCTTGCATATTGCATCTGTAGCTGTAACTTAGTACCACCTCTAGTGCATCTGCATCATTTGCATAATCTCTTCTCCTTTGCTTCAACTGCATCATTCTGGGAACTGAACCTCTTCTCTGAGTTGCCAGGTGCTTGTGGTGCTGCTGTTGCAGCCTGTTGCTGCTGAATTGCTCCTGTTGCTGAAGCTGTTGCCCCTGCTGTTGTTGCTGTGACCTTGCTGTGAGGCTGAGAACAAACCTCTGGTGCTGATGTGCTGCTGTGAAGCCCAAATAGAGCTGAGCTGCTTCTCCTGCTGCTGCTCCTGATCCTGCTGCTGTGCCTCAGCTGTTGCTGCTGTGCCTTAGCTGTTGCTGCTGTGCAAAGGCAAGCTGCTGCTACCCCCTGCTGGTCCTGCTGTTGCTATGATCCAAAGCCCAACTGGGCTGATTCCAAGCAGCTGAAAAAGAACAAAGCCCAACTGGGCTTTGCAACTGAAATACCCAACTGGGCCTCAGAAAAGCCAAAGCTTAGGATGATCTAAAGCCCAACTGGGCTTTTGCAACCAAACTGAGCAGCTGGGCTGTGCTTCAAAGGTAAGCCTAAACCCATTAAGAGAACCCAACCTGTGGGCTTCCATTTTTAATTTGTGGGCTTGTAATAATTTTTTCCATTTTTTTTTTGTTGGGCTTGTAATTTAAGTTAACTTTTGGGTTTGTATTTGAGCATTAACTGTGGGATTGTCCCTATCAAAATTTTGGGTTTCAAAAACCCAACAAACAACCTAAACAAGGTTAACTGAACCTACCAACTCAGCTGGGCTTCATTAGTTTCTGGGCTTGCTGAAGACGTTAGTGGGCCGTGTACCCAAACTCTAGGCCGAAAGTTGGGCTCTGTTTCACAACAGTTCCCCAAACCCATTGCCTCACCAAAGCACAACCAAAACAGTGGGCTTATCCCCATAAAAACCAAATGTTTCCCATCAAAAACCAAATGTTTTTCATTCCCATAAAAACCAATTTTTTCCCAAAAATCCAAACCCATTAAAAACCAAATTTTGGGCTTTGTAATATAGTTACTTAGCTTTTGAGCCCAATCATGTCTAGATCTTGGTCTACAGTTGGGGAATACAACAAATCCCTTAGAGAACTTGCGTGTGGACATACTTCACGTTATGAACCTCCCATAGACCATGATGTCAATAGTCATAGGAATTATTATGGACATTTTCAAAGTCCCGAGCTTCAATACATGAACCCTACTGACTATTCGCACATGCATCGTTTGCCACAACGTGAAAATGAACATTTTGCTAGTGCCTCACTCACACAATCATCTCTTGTGGATCAATTAGAAGCTCGAATCGCAGCTTTAGAAATGCAATCACATGAGGAGTCTGTCACATCTAATTTCCTTAGGCAACCTAAAATCTATGCATGTCCCGCATGTGGTAGTTTAGACCACCCTGTTGAGAATTGTCATATTTTGCATAATTTTAGGCAATCTAGAGAAAATCCAAGGTATGAAATGCCCATAAATTGTGAGAATGGTAGTCATTGGGACCATAATCAATCCTTTGAGGGTTGCGATCAATCTTTTATAAACCCTAATGACCATGCACACATGTACCAATCACCACAATTTGAACATGAAGAATTTTGTACTCCCATGAATTTAGACTCCACCACAGAAGCTTTCAGACTCAGTGAACAAAACTTCGATAGATCTACATCACGAATTCAGGCATATTTAGATCAGATTTTGCTTCACCTACAAAAGGAGGAATTTCATGAGGAAATGTATGTTGTCCCTAATGAAGTGTCTAGTCCCATTCATGTAAATGATGTTGAATATGAACCTAATTTAGAGGAACATGAATCGACTAACGACACCACCACTTTTAATGAGGACCAATATGCATGCTACCATGATGATGATTATGATGATTATGATGATGTGTTAGAAGAACATGAAAATATTGTGGAACCTGTTGGTTCAATAACATATGGCTTCTCGCCCTCGACCTTCATGAATGTTGTTTTTTCTGATACTCATTGTAATTCATATGATTTTGATATTGACATGGGATTCGTACAATTATTCTGTGAAGATGAACATGACATAGGAATAGTTGAATCTTCTGTAGACACTAATATGCATGAAAATATATTTGATGTGTCTGATTCTCTACCTAGGTCACAGTGTGATATTTCTCCTGATTTTCCAATGCATGAGAATGAATCTGTTAATGATGTTGATGACTCTGATTGTGATCTTGACAATTTGTTTGATGATTGTGAGCATGTTGTGACACTTGTAGAAGACTTAGGAGATGTTGATGTGATTAGTAATGATGTGCCTATCCTCCTACACGAGTCACAATCTGATGGCCTTCCACCCAACCTAGATTTGGTTTGTACCAATATTGTAAAACCAATTTTTCTGAGAATGCCCAACCTAGGTTTGGAACTGTGTGCTTCCCAAGTCCTCTTGGACTATTTTGCTTCTAAGTATAATACATCTGAGGAACCACAGTTGGAATTAGCATGTTTGCCCGTCCCTAGCACAGTTCATTTCGAGCTAGACCTTTTTCATGATGAACCCCCAAAACTGCGAGATTTTGTTTCCAAAATTTTATCCGTTGAAAAATCCAGGTTTGGGGGTAGCTCATTTTGTTTCACAGCTTCACTTGCATGCCTATCATATTATTATTGTGTGAAGTTGTTGAAACCGCTACACTTTGTCTTTTGGGTTGATCCTCAACTCTTTAGATTGTTAGTGTATGGTGAATTTTTGTATATAATCCAGTAGATAAAATTTCTTAAAAACCCTTTTGTTCCTTTTGTATATATTTTGCTAATCCAATATGATCTCGGCTGAAATATGTTGGATTTTTGCCTTGAATAACGGAGTTTTAATTCTGCTTTCGCCGAAATCGGGTATTCTCTCTCCTTTTACTCTACTCAGCATGTCCCTTTCCATATGTTGCATTTTAATTCTTTCCATATTTTGAAACATTGAGGACAATGTTTAGTTTAGGTTTGGGGGTATAGAGTAGATACCATGATAATTTGCCATAATTGAAAACGAACTTCTTCTTCTTTTTGAAAAAATTGAAAAATTCCAAAAAATTAAAAAAATCAAAATTCAAAAAAAATAAAAAATTGAAAAAAATCATAAAAATGGAGCTCATTTACCTTGAAATGTTGACTCTTGTGCAAATATGTATTTTTCTTAGGAGTCTTAGTCTAGATATTTAGGCACCCTGATTCTAGCACAATTCACATAGTGATAAGAAATTTGCACGCGCACGATCTACCAATACATGTATGGCCTCGATCTTCAAGGTGTTTGATAGGAAGTTACGATTGCCAATCACTTTAGAATACTGAACGAAACTTGACTAGCTTGTTCTTTGGTTGGTTGGGATAGAAGGTGGAGGTTACATTAAGAAAGACAACCATCGAATTTAACTGGGTGCATCAAAAAGGGCTACCTCTTGCAAAGTGTCATGTAATCTTTTGTTTCTTTTTATATGTTCAAAAGTGTTTCCTTGTGTGTGAAAAAAAAAAAAAAAAAAATCAGAAAAATACAAAAAAAATCAATCAAGTATTTATCAATTCCATCATCTCTTGTTCCAAAAATAAAAAAGAATAGTCAATGTAAATAAGAGTCATGTAATAGTCATTTTGTTGTTTTGTTGTAATAAGCAAGAAGGGTGTATGCCATTGATGTACAACGCGAGCAATTGTGAAATACCTCCAACTCATTCACAATTCTCGTAAAGTCCGGACAGCTAGCTAGATTTCGACCTCAGTTCTTAGCCTGAGAAACTATCTCTTGGTGATTAGTAGTCATAACTTCAGATCTTTCTTTACACATGTGTAGATACACTTTACACTCTTATCACATGTCTTTTTTTGTTATCAGTGCTAGGATTGTGCCTTCGATAGCTAGATTGACATCTCCATTTTGCTGTGAGCTTAAACTGTTTTGCACATGTCACATTTGATGGAATCTGAGCTTATATTCTGACCTAGAACTTTGTAGGTACGTTCTAAGCAAACCTTCACGAGACTTCAACTCGTCCACTAGGGACACTTAGTGGTTTAAAAGGCTTAGTGCATACGCTAAATGCATTCGAGAGACAAGCGACAGTGGTATAGTTAGGATTTCCTTAGTTTTGTTTTACTTGAGGACAAGTAAAATTCAGGTTTGGGGGTATTTGATGAGTGCTAAAAAGTGCATATTTCTATATATTTTTCTTGGCATTTAACTCATCTTTTGTGCATTAATTCTACATTTTATCCCATATTCTGTATTTTCATTGTTTTCAAGAATAAATATTTTTCTTACTTAATTTTGCATTTTTAGGTAATAAATAAAGATTGGATGAGTTGCGGAGCAAAAAGAGCAGAAAAGTAGTGAAAAGCCAGGAGAAATTACGCAAGGAAGCCGCGAAGAGTGATGTGCGGAAGACCAAAAAAAGGATAGAAATGGGCTTGAAGAAGAAAGTTGTTCTTAAAGAAGAAGTGGGCTCAAGGTTCTCCAAGCCCAAACTCATTTCCCAAACCCATATTCTATACCCAAAAGCCTAAAACCCAAATCCATACCCGCCTGCGTCTTCAGCCGTCAGATCAGTTCTCAGAAGCATCCGACGGTCGCTCCCTTGCTGTGCATCGAAGTTTGATATCTCCGCCTTACACTACAGTACCTAACTCCATCAAGTACCGTTCGTTTTGTTGTATTCCTTTATCCGACGGTCGCTCCTATATGCTCCTATCTCACCGTTAGATCCACTTACCATCTTCGCATCCAGTGGCTTACCTTCGCTGGACATCGAACCTTGATATCCCGCCTAACACCCTAGCAACCGAATCATTTAACCTCAACCAAACATCCCCTCCTTCCTCTCCATCGACCTCATTTTCTCTTCCACCCCCTCACCTCTGCAGAGACACCATGTCCACCACCAACTCCGCCTGCCTCTGCCTCAACCACCACCACGCCTCTTCCAAAAGCCATCATGGATACTTGTAATCATAACCCATCATTACCCTACCTCTCTAGACACATATTCTATCGATTTCAACCCTTTTTCTTCACAGAAACCCTAGGTTTGAAATTGGTAGAATAGGTGAAGTTGGAGAAGAAATCAGAGCATGGGTAGATGCGATTGGATCAACAGAAGCATGGGGGGAAGATTTAGAGTTGTTATCAGTGTATTAGGTAAGTCAATTTCACCTTTTTGTGAAACCCTAATTTCTGACATTTGGGTATTTTGGGGGAATTGTAACTGACTATAAATTGGGGTCATGGGTTGTGAAATTGACATGCCTGGGTTAGCCAGTGTGTCCAGAACCAAGTTCTGTTAATGATCATTTGTTTGTGCTGTTGATGTTGTGTTCATGTGTAAATGTAACATCCTGTTGTGTTTTGTGTGTGATTGTATTATCCATGTTATGTTTGTGTTAATTAGTTTGTGTGTTTTGTTTCTACACATGATCCTGTAAGTCCCCTGTTTAACTCACATGTTCTTATTCTGAGTCTTAATGCTTGACAACCATGAGGACTCTTAACTGCAACATGTTCTGATTCCCCACTAGGGTGAGAAAACAACTGAACCATGATGGTTAGTTATTAGGATGGTTTTTGCTGAACTTAAAATAGCTTAGGCTAGTTAGAATCCTAAAAGCCCAACTGATTTGTGATTAGTGGTGCTGTAAGAAGACCACTAATGCTAGGGGTCAGTGGTGGCTCTAAGGAATTAATCAGCTACATTAGTTAGTAAGCCACTGCCTAGTTAGTCTGTGATTGGTTGTGCCTTAAACAGACAGCCAATACTAGGGGTTAGCTAAGGCTGTAAGGTTGGTTAACTAGACATTTGACAAAAACTTAACCTAGGTGAACTGGCTAGGTAAAGGGAATTCTCACCCATCTCCTTGCACTCCCCATCCACAATTTCTTTCCCATGTTTTGTTTTGATTAAATTGTTCTTGAATTGTCTTTGTTTACTTCTCCTTCACTGCCTGTCACTAGCTCAGACTAGCTAGAAAACTTCAATAGCTCCCTCCAAGTCCCTGTGGACAAACCTTTTCTTCCCATCACTAACTACAATTGACCCTGTGCACTTGCAGGTCAGTTTGTAGGTTTCTTTCAAAACCCACCAAGTTTTTGGCGCCGCTGCCGGGGACTTGGCTGCCGTGTTTTTGAAGTTTTTCTTGCTGTTCTTTGCATGCTCATACCTGCTGTGTAGTTCTGATAAGCATCTTAGTGTACTCATCTTGCATATTGCATCTGTAGCTGTAACTTAGTACCACCTCTAGTGCATCTGCATCATTTGCATAATCTCTTCTCCTTTGCTTCAACTGCATCATTCTGGGAACTGAACCTCTTCTCTGAGTTGCCAGGTGCTTGTGGTGCTGCTGTTGCAGCCTGTTGCTGCTGAATTGCTCCTGTTGCTGAAGCTGTTGCCCCTGCTGTTGTTGCTGTGACCTTGCTGTGAGGCTGAGAACAAACCTCTGGTGCTGATGTGCTGCTGTGAAGCCCAAATAGAGCTGAGCTGCTTCTCCTGCTGCTGCTCCTGATCCTGCTGTTGTGCCTCAGCTGTTCCTGCTGTGCAAAGGCAAGCTGCTGCTACCCCCTGCTGGTCCTGCTGTTGCTATGATCCAAAGCCCAACTGGGCTGATTCCAAGCAGCTGAAAAAGAACAAAGCCCAACTGGGCTTTGCAACTGAAATACCCAACTGGGCCTCAGAAAAGCCAAAGCTTAGGATGATCTAAAGCCCAACTGGGCTTTTGCAACCAAACTGAGCAGCTGGGCTGTGCTTCAAAGGTAAGCCTAAACCCATTAAGAGAACCCAACCTGTGGGCTTCCATTTTTAATTTGTGGGCTTGTAATAATTTTTTCCATTTTTTTTGTTGGGCTTGTAATTTAAGTTAACTTTTGGGTTTGTATTTGAGCATTAACTGTGGGATTGTCCCTATCAAAATTTTGGGTTTCAAAAACCCAACAAACAACCTAAACAAGGTTAACTGAACCTACCAACTCAGCTGGGCTTCATTAGTTTCTGGGCTTGCTGAAGTCGTTAGTGGGCCGTGTACCCAAACTCTAGGCCGAAAGTTGGGCTCTGTTTCACAACAGTTCCCCAAACCCATTGCCTCACCAAAGCACAACCAAACAGTGGGCTTATCCCCATAAAAACCAAATGTTTCCCATCAAAAACCAAATGTTTTTCATTCCCATAAAAACCAAATTTTTCCCAAAAATCCAAACCCATTAAAAACCAAATTTTGGGCTTTGTAATATAGTTACTTAGCTTTTGAGCCCAATCATGTCTAGATCTTGTTCTACAGTTGGGGAATACAACGAATCCCTTAGAGAACTTGCGTATGGACAAACTTCACGTTATGAACCTCCCACAGACCATGATGTCAATAGTTATAGGAATTATTATGGACATTTTCAAAGTCCCGAGCTTCAATACATGAACCCCCTACTGACTATTCGCACATGCATCGTTTGCCACAACGTGAAAATGAACATTTTGCTAGTGCCTCACTCACACAATCATCTCTTGTGGATCAATTAGAAGCTAGGATCGCAGCTTTAGAAATGCAATCACATGAGGAATCTGTCACATCTAATTTCTTAGGCAACCTAAAATCTATGCATGTCCCGCATGTGGTAGTTTAGACCACCCTGTTGAGAATTGTCATATTTTGCATAATTTTAGGCAATCTAGAGAAAATCCAAGGTATGAAATGCCCATAAATTGTGAGAATGGTAGTCATTGGGACCATAATCAATCCTTTGAGGGTTGCGATCAATCTTTATAAACCCTAATGACCATGCACAAACATGTACCAATCACACAATTTGAACATGAAGAATTTTTGTACTCCCATGAATTTAGACTCCACAAAGCTTTCAGACTCAAGTGAGCAAAACTTCGATAGTCTACATCACGAATCAGGCACATTATAGGATCAGATTTTAGCATTTACCTCACCTACAAAAGGAGGAAATATTCATGAGGAAATGTATGTTGTCCCTATGAAGTGTCTAGTCCCATTCATGTAAATGATGTTGAATATGAACCTAATTTAGAGGAACATGAATCGACTAACGACACCACCACTTTTAATGAGGACCAATATGCATGCTACCATGATGATGATTATGATGATTATGATGATGTGTTAGAAGAACATGAAAATATGTGGAACCTGTTGGTTCAATAACATATGGCTTCTCGCCCTCGACCTTCATGAATGTTGTTTTTTCTGATACTCATTGTAATTCATATGATTTTGATATTGACATGGGATTCGTACATTATTCTGTGAAGATGAACATGACATAGGAATAGTTGAATCTTCTGTAGACACTAATATGCATGAAAATATATTTGATGTGTCTGATTCTCTACCTAGGTCACAGTGTGATATTTCTCCTGATTTTCCAATGCATGAGAATGAATCTGTTAATGATGTTGATGACTCTGATTGTGATCTTGACAATTTGTTTGATGATTGTGAGCATGTTGTGACACTTGTAGAAGACTTAGGAGATGTTGATGTGATTAGTAATGATGTGCCTATCCTCCTACACGAGTCACAATCTGATGGCCTTCCACCCAACCTAGATTTGGTTTGTACCAATATTGTAAAACCAATTTTTCTGAGAATGCCCAACCTAGGTTTGGAACTGTGTGCTTCCCAAGTCCTCTTGGACTATTTTGCTTCTAAGTATAATACATCTGAGGAACCACAGTTGGAATTAGCATGTTTGCCCGTCCCTAGCACAGTTCATTTCGAGCTAGACCTTTTTCATGATGAACCCCCAAAACTGCGAGATTTTGTTTCCAAAATTTTATCCGTTGAAAAATCCAGGTTTGGGGGTAGCTCATTTGTTTCACAGCTTCACTTGCATGCCTATCATATTATTATTGTGTGAAGTTGTTGAAACCGCTACACTTTGTCTTTTGGGTTGATCCTCAACTCTTTAGATTGTTAGTGTATGGTGAATTTTTGTATATAATCCAGTAGATAAAATTTCTTAAAAACCCTTTTGTTCCTTTTGTATATATTTTGCTAATCCAATATGATCTCGGCTGAAATATGTTGGATTTTTGCCTTGAATAACGGAGTTTTAATTCTGCTTTCGCCGAAATCGGGTATTCTCTCTCCTTTTACTCTACTCAGCATGTCCCTTTCCATATGTTGCATTTTAATTCTTTCCATATTTTGAAACATTGAGGACAATGTTTAGTTTAGGTTTGGGGGTATAGAGTAGATACCATGATAATTTGCCATAATTGAAAACGAACTTCTTCTTCTTTTTGAAAAAATTGAAAAATTCCAAAAAATTAAAAAAATCAAAATTCAAAAAAAATAAAAAATTGAAAAAAATCATAAAAATGGAGCTCATTTACCTTGAAATGTTGACTCTTGTGCAAATATGTATTTTTCTTAGGAGTCTTAGTCTAGATATTTAGGCACCCTGATTCTAGCACAATTCACATAGTGATAAGAAATTTGCACGCGCACGATCTACCAATACATGTATGGCCTCGATCTTCAAGGTGTTTGATAGGAAGTTACGATTGCCAATCACTTTAGAATACTGAACGAAACTTGACTAGCTTGTTCTTTGGTTGGTTGGGATAGAAGGTGGAGGTTACATTAAGAAAGACAACCATCGAATTTAACTGGGTGCATCAAAAAGGGCTACCTCTTGCAAAGTGTCATGTAATCTTTTGTTTCTTTTTATTATGTTTCAAAAGTGTTTCCTTGTGTGTGAAAAAAAAAAAAAAATCAGAAAAATCAGAAAAATACAAAAAAAATCAATCAAGTATTTATCAATTCCATCATCTCTTGTTCCAAAAATAAAAAAAGAATAGTCAATGTAAATAAGAGTCATGTAAATAGTCATTTTGTTGTTTTGTTGTAATAAGCAAGAAGGGTGTATGCCATTGATGTACAACGCGAGCAATTGTGAAATACCTCCAACTCATTCACAATTCTCGTAAAGTCCGGACAGCTAGCTAGATTTCGACCTCAGTTCTTAGCCTGAGAAACTATCTCTTGGTGATTAGTAGTCATAACTTCAGATCTTTCTTTACACATGTGTAGATACACTTTACACTCTTATCACATGTCTTTTTTTGTTATCAGTGCTAGGATTGTGCCTTCGATAGCTAGATTGACATCTCCATTTTGCTGTGAGCTTAAACTGTTTTGCACATGTCACATTTGATGGAATCTGAGCTTATATTCTGACCTAGAACTTTGTAGGTACGTTCTAAGCAAACCTTCACGAGACTTCAACTCGTCCACTAGGGACACTTAGTGGTTTAAAAGGCTTAGTGCATACGCTAAATGCATTCGAGAGGCCAGCGACAGTGGTATAGTTAGGATTTCCTTAGTTTTGTTTTACTTGAGGACAAGTAAAATTCAGGTTTGGGGGTATTTGATGAGTGCTAAAAAGTGCATATTTCTATATATTTTTCTTGGCATTTAACTCATCTTTTGTGCATTAATTCTACATTTTATCCCATATTCTGTATTTTCATTGTTTTCAAGAATAAATATTTTTCTTACTTAATTTTGCATTTTTAGGTAATAAATAAAGATTGGATGAGTTGGGGAGCAAAAAGAGCAGAAAAGTAGTGAAAAGCCAGGAGAAATTACGCAAGGAAGCCGCGAAGAGTGATGTGCGGAAGACCAAAAAAAGGATAGAAATGGGCTTGAAGAAGAAAGTTGTTCTTAAAGAAGAAGTGGGCTCAAGGTTCTCCAAGCCCAAACTCATTTCCCAAACCCATATTCTATACCCAAAAGCCTAAAACCCAAATCCATACCCGCCTGCGTCTTCAGCCGTCAGATCAGTTCTCAGAAGCATCCGACGGTCGCTCCCTTGCTGTGCATCGAAGTTTGATATCTCCGCCTTACACTACAGTACCTAACTCCATCAAGTACCGTTCGTTTTGTTGTATTCCTTTATCCGACGGTCGCTCCTATATGCTCCTATCTCACCGTTAGATCCACTTACCATCTTCGCATCCAGTAGCTTACCTTCGCTGGACATCGAACCTTGATATCCCGCCTAACACCCTAGCAACCGAATCATTTAACCTCAACCAAACATCCCCTCCTTCCTCTCCATCGACCTCATTTTCTCTTCCACCCCCTCACCTCTGCAGAGACACCATGTCCGCCACCAACTCCGCCTGCCTCTGCCTCAACCACCACCACGCCTCTTCCAAAAGCCATCATGGCTACTTGTAATCATAACCCATCATTACCCTACCTCTCTAGACACATATTCTATCGATTTCAACCCTTTTTCTTCACAGAAACCCTAGGTTTGAAATTGGTAGAATAGGTGAAGTTGGAGAAGAAATCAGAGCATGGGTAGATGCGATTGGATCAACAGAAGCATGGGGGGAAGATTTAGAGTTGTTATCAGTGTATTAGGTAAGTCAATTTCACCTTTTTGTGAAACCCTAATTTCTGACATTTGGGTATTTTGGGGGAATTGTAACTGACTATAAATTGGGGTCATGGGTTGTGAAATTGACATGCCTGGGTTAGCCAGTGTGTCCAGAACCAAGTTCTGTTAATGATCATTTGTTTGTGCTGTTGATGTTGTGTTCATGTGTAAATGTAACATCCTGTTGTGTTCTGTGTGTGATTGTATTATCCATGTTATGTTTGTGTTAATTAGTTTGTGTGTTTTGTTTCTACACATGATCCTGTAAGTCCCCTGTTTAACTCACATGTTCTTATTCTGAGTCTTAATGCTTGACAACCATGAGGACTCTTAACTGCAACATGTTCTGATTCCCCACTAGGGTGAGAAAACAACTGAACCATGATGGTTAGTTATTAAGATGGTTTTTGCTGAACTTAAAATAGCTTAGGCTAGTTAGAATCCTAAAAGCCCAACTGATTTGTGATTAGTGGTGCTGTAAGAAGACCACTAATGCTAGGGGTCAGTGTGGCTCTAAGGAATTAATCAGCTACATTAGTTAGTAAGCCACTGCCTAGTTAGTCTGTGATTGGTTGTGCCTTAAACAGACAGCCAATACTAGGGGTTAGCTAAGGCTGTAAGGTTGGTTAACTAGACATTTGACAAAAACTTAACCTAGGTGAACTGGCTAGGTAAAGGGAATTCTCACACATCTCCTTGCACTCCCCATCCACAATTTCTTTCCCATGTTTTGTTTTGATTAAATTGTTCTTGAATTGTCTTTGTTTACTTCTCCTTCACTGCCTGTCACTAGCTCAGACTAGCTAGAAAACTTCAATAGCTCCCTCCAAGTCCCTGTGGACAAACCTTTTCTTCCCATCACTAACTACAATTGACCCTGTGCACTTGCAGGTCAGTTTGTAGGTTTCTTTCAAAACCCACCAGTCCCGGGTTTTTTTTTCTGCATTTGCGGTTTCCTCGTTAACAAAATCTTGCTATGTCTTTTACTTTTCTATTTCCGTAATTATAATTGATTTATTATAATTAGAAGTAAAATAGACAAACGTTAATTCCTAATTACTTGATAGCAATCCTTTAGTGTTTGGTTAAGTCCGAACCTATTATCAAGTAATCATACTTCGTTGTTGTATTGTCTCGATCTTGTATCCATAGTCAATTTCGCAAGTTATCTAGTTGTCGTATTGTCTCGATCTCGTATCCATAGACGATCACATGAAGTGTAAACCAATTTGTTGTATTGTGTCGACTCAGTCCATAGACAATCACTTTCGTATAAAGGACTTATAGGTGGAAAAGTTTTAGATTGAGGTATATTTGGGTACCCTCGTCTTTTCAGGGTATCCCTAATATTTGTCCATCCAAAATTGGGGATGTAAATTGGAGTCATGATTTTGCAGAGTTAGTTTATTTCCTTAAAATAGGAACTAAAAATCTTGATATATGTGGATTGATCATTTCACAAATGGTATCAATGACGGTATCCAAGAAGATATTAGGGTTTCCTTGTGGACGCGTCTGCGAAGAACTTGATATTGATCCAATTGGGAACTTCATTGGAGATCCCACTTTAGTTCGTGAAAGTACGTTCAAACGTATGAGAATGAATGAGAACAAAAGAAAAAGCGCCTCTATTTCACCTCTTGACGGTTCTTGTGACCCAACAACCTTGAGTCTTCTTTAACAAATTCGCAAGGATGTTTGCAAGATCAATACCATGGTAAAAGGAATGCAAATACAATTATGTGTGATTGCTACAAAATTTCCCGACATCAAGGACGAAATAGACAAGGTGATTCCGACGATGAAGAATATGAATAATCCTTTGACTGTTTTTTCTTTTGTTATCTATGAAACTTCTTTTGAGAATTTTTTTCTTGAAAAGGATAACTAGTTTTGGTATAGCAAAGATCGTGATTACACATAACTATTTCCAATATTTTTCATCTTGCATGTTTTTAGATTTATTTATTTAAATTCTAGAGTTGTTGGAAGATGAATTTGCAGTATGTAATCATTATCGGTTTAATTATTGCAAAATTCTTATGAAATATTTGTGCTTTTATGTTATCGTGAATCGAGCTAATATTTCATATACGCTTAGAAGCTAAAACTATTATGTTTTTAAATGGAAAATAAAACAAACTCTTTGAGATTTTTCTCGCAGTATTGATCTTTTTGTGATCGCACTTCTGTGTTTTGCTGCTTGACACCCTCCATAAGATTCTCTTATGTTGAGTAAAATCGAGTAAAATTGTCTTGTTGTTCGAAACTGACCTTGAGATTAATTTATGTTGATACTACGGATACAAATCCTTGTGATTTGTTAATGTCCAAAATCCTTATTTTTCACGAAAAAAAGGTCACTCATGTTGTTTTCTCGAGAATGACATTTTATGGGGAAGAGTTCTTAAATGAACTTGTGCTTAATTGATTTATCTTTGTGTGGAGTGTGGCTATGGATGCTTGTATCTTTTTAATCTCTTAGGATGAGCGCTAAGTATTTATTACTAAGTGATATCTGTTGGAGCACTGCTCGGTCGAACTCGCAAGCGTTGTTATCTCAAGCTTGTTTGTCAATGTTAGTGATCAAAACTATAAGTCTTGATTTCTAGTCTTCTTAGATGTATCGGACTAGGATATATTGTGTAGTTGAGCATTAGACTTCACGGCGTTCATCATTGAAGACGAAGAACTGCTAAGGAGAGCTTTTGGAACTTCATCAACAAAAAGTTATGTGGAGACTTTTCTACTCTATCTCCTATATTGAGACATAAGTCGTATTACGATATAGTTTTCTATTATACACATTTGAGATTTTGAGATGAGTTTAACTCGCTTACATATTTCTCGGAATATGTGTTGGCAAGCTTTCGCTTCGACCAAGTTCATCTTATATTCTTGACGAAAGTCAAAAGATGATCATGTGAAAATTGCCGAGTAACATCTTACATGGTTTGTGTGATATAATCATTTGGTGTAGACTTGGAATGTTTCGTTATGATTATTTCAATAACTTGAAAATTGCTTTGATGCTAATAGTGTGTGAAAACGGCTATTGTCATCCTCTAAGAAAGTTTCAATGATTGAAATAAGAGTTTAGAACACTTAACCATTATTGGGTATGTCATGTTGTGCACTCTTGCACATATGTAATCCATGTCCGGGAACCATAGTATGCGCACCCGTTTGCCTACCTGTTGGTTTGAGAAATCCGGGAACCTAAGTATGTGTACCCGTTTGTGTACTGGCGTACAGGTTCAAGTCCGAGAATTTCTGCTGGGATTTGTAGTTCGTGTACCCGTTTGCATACTGGCGGAACTCAATCTTAGTTCGGGTATTTCAAGTATGCGTACCCGTTCGCGTACTTGAAGGTTAAAGTTCTAAAATAGGTTTAGTACATGAACTAATACATTTATATAATAAGGAATGCATTCTTTGCAAACCGTGGCTATAATGTTCATGAATTGATTCGAGTGAATCAAACTGATTTTGCTTCAATTGTGTTCTTGTATACTTCTATGAGAATATAGCAATTGAACAACTCTTTAACTAGTTTCATTTGAGTCATTTGAACTAGTTATGGTTAAGATGAATAAGGTTGATATGAGAGTGTTCATATGGCTAACCTTGGTTAACTATTGTTGAGCCAATATGGTGTACACGTTTAGGTACGGTTACATAAACCTAAATGAATGTACATTTCATTTGTGTGTAACAAGCTAAGTTCGATCTAACGGTTGAAAGATATTAGCTTGAATCTAATCAGGTTTTCATCTAACGACGAATATTGAATGCTTTGTTACCAAGGTAACTTAGATTTCAAACCCTGATTTGAAAACTATATAAAGGAGAACTCTAGCAACTAGGAAACCTAATTCCCACACCTCTTGTGTGATACTAGTTGCATAAGCTAGAGTCGATTCTCCTTTAACCTTAGGTTTTTCACGAAACCCTGTAGGTTAACGACTTGAAGACTTCATTGGGATCTTGCTGCTTCTATCGTGATCTGATCTTGCTGTTTCTATCGTGTTTGAGTACGATCTTCTTTAAGATTGGCTTGAGATTTATTCTCCGATATGCAAGATAAAAAGTAGTCATAAACATCTTCGTCTCATCGTTTGTGATTCCACAATATCTTGTTTCGCTACCATACGATTAAGATTATTGTGAGGTGATTGATAATACTAGGCTGTTCTTCGGGAATATTAGTCTGGGTTATCAATTGGTTCATGTTCACCTTGATTTATCAAAATACGGAACAAAACTCGTAGGTATTTATGTGGGAGACAGATTTATCTATTCCTATAGACTTTTCTATGTGAGACAGATTTGTTTATCAAGTCTTCGACTTTGGGTCGTAGCAACTCTTGGTTGTGGGTGAGATCAGCTAAGGGAATCCAGTGCGTAGTATCCTGCTGGGATCATAGACGTAAGGAGCGCAACTGTACCTTGAATCGATGTGAGATTGATTAGGGTTCAACTACAGTCTAGTTCGAAGTTCATTGGTAATAGGCTAGTGTCTGTAGCGGCTTAATACAGTGCGGTGTTCAAATCTGGACTAGGTCCCGGTTTTTCTGCATTTTGCGGTTTCCTCGTTAACAAAACTTCTGGTATCTGTGTTATTTATTTTCCGCATTATATTTTGTTATATTATTGAAATATCACAGGTTGTGCGTTGAATCGATCAATTGGGAAATCCAACCTTTGGTTGTTGATTGAAATTGATTGATCCTTGGACATTGGTCTTTGGTACCGTTCAAGTTATTTCTCTCATATTCAATTGGGATCGCAAATTTCTTTTTGAGGATTGCAGTTTGAATTGAGAGATAGAGATACAAAACTCTTAGATATACTTTTCTCTAGATTGAGTCTAACTGTCTAATCGATTCTCTTGAAAGTATATTGGAGTTTGTCTATTCAGATTGTCAAACGAAATATTGGGTGTGGTTGTTGTACCCCCGCTTTTTCAATTGGTATCAGAGCAGGCAAACACGTTAAAGACCTTATAAGTCTGTGTTTGTAGCGATCTGAATATAGACAGAAGTGCTATCTATGATAAACGCATTACCAGAAACAAAAAGTATGTTTCTATGAAATCTATTAAAGAGAAAGATTTGGCGATCTCGAATATAGACGAACCTAGTGTTCCAATGAAACTGACTTTCATTGACAAGTATTACCCGAATTACCTTACTGACGAGTCTGACTCTGAAGTTGAAAGGGAAGCATCCTTTTGAGTGACTTGATGTGAACCGGCTGAAACACAAATTCAATGTCCTTGTCGGTATGGTAAATGAGCGTGACTCTCTTCTAAAGGTCCTTCGTGAGGAAAACGCCTCAGTCTGTTCCTCACGAACTCTGCTTGAGGATAAACTCAAAGAGGATGCTCTGGAAACTGAACTTCTTTTGAGTAAACCCTCTATTCAAGAATGTTCCAAAGAGTCCACTATACCAATTGCTTCTGAAATAACCGAAAAATTCTCTGTTCCGGAAGCAAAATTAAAATCCCTTCCTATTGGAAAAGATGTGTCTGTATCTTCCTCTAATCAAGGAATATCCACATCACTTGGAAGGAATATATCTCCCAACGATGGGATTAAGACTGTTTTGTATAATCACTCAGGTGATCAGAAAGTGTGTCTCTTTTGTGATTCAAAAGGACATGGTGAACAAAAGAGGAAATCTAGGTTGAATGACATCTCTATTGATCGTCTTCAACACACCTTAGATTTAATTACAAAGGTGTAACTGACATTCGTATGTCTAAACCAATTGGTTTTAGTACTCACCTTGTGTACTTCACCAGGAAAGTCAGTTCGATGTATTTCTCAAATGTTCAAATGCGAAACAGTCTTCCTAAAACATTTCGTCCAAGAAGAGCTCGATGATTTTTTTCGATTAAAAATGGAGATAATGTTGTTCATGATGTGAAAAAGGTACCCGAAGAAGGAAGCAAAAATGGAGAGATGGATGACAACCTAAAAATGATAATTGAAGGATACAAAGAGATTATTAACAGGCTGTCAATTCCCTCCAGTCAAAATTCTTCAGGTAAGAATACATATTATGTGTCGTTTTTTGATGATAGTAAATTTTATGATAATTTTTCGCATCATAACGGTTTTCCTCTAAAGAACAGGAGAAAGAGGTTTAACCGAAAACAACCGTCATTTGATGATCTCAAGGCTCATACTTGTGCTAATTGATCACAAAGTTGAAATCTCACTCACGAAAATCCTGGTTGAGTGAGATATGGTCAGGTATACTTGATGGCAATTTTTTTTTCTGATTATTTAGCTATTTTCTTATGGTTTTTAACTAAATTATCATTCATAAACATTTTTGTATAAGTATTTGTGTTTTTGTCGTGTTAAGCTTTTGATTTTTAATTTATTTGAAATTTTATTATGTCAAAAATTGCTACTCTTATGCTCTGAATGTTTCTCTGATGAGAATGTAAAATTTATCGAGCTAAGACTTGCGAAATCTTTTCACTAGGCAATATATTACTTGACAGATCGTCTTCTTGGTTTGTTTCTCTTCGTGGCTTTGATTCTTTTTGGGTCAAGTTTGTGTTCGTACGGGTACCCATGTTACTGGTCAAGGACCAACTTTGGAAACTGTAAACTCGGTTTCCGATAGAAACCCTTTTAATACCAAAACCTTTTGTTTGAGTACGCCTACTCCAGGTTTTGTTATTCAAGAATGGTTGCTCCTTTATGCTCTTCGGATTTACCTGAAGATTTTATTGATAACTCTATTTGCTTCGAGTTCAATATAAATAAGAAAAGAACCATTGTTAAAGCTGACTATCTTCATCCTGGTGCATCATGCTTTTATGCATATTCTCATCAAGATCGAGAAAATGATGATATGGTTTTGCTGAAGTGGTTCATGGTTTTCTCAATGATCTCGGGAGAACAAAACTGAAGCTTGGAAACTCTATGAAGGATCTTGAAATGTTACGAACTGAGTTGGAAAAGGTTAATTCTGACCTTGTTCTCATGAAATCACATGTCAAGGACCTTCTCAAAGAGGATGTCTTCTCCAAAGAAACTATAAATGCTGTCAGACTCGAGCTTGAAGGTCTTGAAACCCGTGTAAATACTGAACACAAACTCTGATGTTTTTGTGTGCTCGATCGTTTTTGGTTTTAGAGTAGTTTTGTTTTTGAAACTTCTTATGAGAATTTATTCCGGTGTTTTTAAGAAGGATAACCAGGGTTTGGATTAGCCATTATTGTGAGTACACATAGCTATTGCCAACGTTTTCATCTTGCAATGTTTTTAGATTTATTTATTTAAATTCTAAAGTTGATTTGGAAGATGATTTTTGCAGAATTAATCTTTGTGGTTTTATATATTGCAAATTGTTACGGGATATGTTGTTTACGTCCATGAACCTTGATTGTCCCATACTTGTTCAAAAGTCATCTCTTCTATATGTCATATGAAAGTATTGATAAAAGATAAAATGAACTTTGGACTACAAAAGTTAAGCCTTTTATGTCAGTATGCAAATATTGATGGAAGAAAGGATGAACTTTTGTTTACAAAGATTAAGTCTATTGTATGTCATTAGGCAAATAGTGATGAAAAATAGAATGAATCTTTTTTTATTCCGCAGTATTGGTCTTTCTCTGATCCACATCTTTGTGCATTTAATGTGTTGCTCCGTAAGTTCTCTTACGTTGAGCATGACCAATTGAATTGATCATTTTCCTTGTGGTTAATCTAATTGAGATTTTTGGACACAAATTCATGTTTCATGTGATTTGTTAATGTCCAAAGAAATCCTTCTTTTCTTGTAAAAGTAAGTCGCTCTTGTTGTTCTTTCGGGAATGACATCTTATGGGGGAGAGTTCTTAATTGAACTTGTGCTTAATTGCCAAATCTTTGTGGGAGTGCGGTTGTGGAATATTGTAGGGGTTATCTTGTATCTTTATAAACTCCTTGATGAATGCATGTAGTTTTGGCTATATGATGGCATCTAAACAAGTTGATATGTTGTTCTCTTTTGGTCATGAAGAATCTCTATGAAAATTTCATGAGGATCCCACTAGTTTTCGTACCTTTGCCAATTTATATTGATAAAAATGGGGAGAATTAATGTGTAGTTCACACTACAAATACATATGGTTTACGGATCATTATGTAAGGGGGAGTGGTTTTCATTGTGTGATAAAGTATTGACTAAGGGGGAGTGATACATATGACCATAGTATTGTTGTCGAAGTTGTAACACAATTGAACTTTGATGCTGTGTAATGATACTATGACACTGTATAACAATGATTGAGGGCAACTGTTTTCTCATCGTTATAGCTACGGATCTTCAACAACTATGATACTGAGTTGAACATATTTGGAATCATTGGAGTACTTGAAACTGATGAATATTTCGAGTAATTTTGAAGAACCAAGGAGATCAAGCATTTGGATGAGAAGCTGCAAAGTTTATTTATTTGGTATCCATATGTATTGATAGTTTTGTTACTAAAATTGACAAAGTGGGAGATTGTTAGAGCACTGCTCGGTCGAACTCGCAAGCGTTACTATTTCAAGCTTGTTTGTTAATGTTAGTAATCAAAACTATAAGTATTGATTTCTAGTCTACTTATAGATGTCTCGGACTAGGATAGATTGTGTAGTTGAGAATTAGACTTCACGACGTTCATCATTGAAGACGAAGAACTACTAAAGAGAGCTTGTGGAACTTCATCAACAAAAAGGTATGTGGAGACTGAAACTCATCTATCACTTGTGTTAGAGCATTGCTCGGTCGAACTCGCATGCGTTGCTATCTCAAGCATGTTATTCAATGTTAGTGATCAAAACTATAAGTCTTGATTTCTAGCCTATTTATAGATGTCTCGGACTAGGACATAGATAATGTAGTTGAGCTTAGATCTCTCGACGTTCATCTCTTGAAGACGAAGAACTACTAAGGGGAGCTTATGGAACTTCTTCGACAAAAGGTATGTGGAGACTTGAACTTATCTATCACTTGGAAAGTCTATTTCTACTATCTCCTATATTGAGACATAAGTCGTGTTACGATATAGTTTTCTCTATGCACATTTGAGATTTCGAGCTGAGTATATCTCGCTTACATATTTCTCGAAATATGTGTTGGTAAGCTTTCGCTTCGACCAAGTTCATCTTATATCATGAGAAAATTGCCGAGTAACATCTTACATGGTTTGTGTGATACAATCATTTGATGTAGGCTTGATGTTTCGATAATGATTATTTCAATATATTGAAAATTGCTTTGATGCTAATAGTGTGTGAAAACGGCTATTGTCATTATAGAAGAATGTTTCAATGATTGAAATAAAGAGTTGATGATGTAACCATCTTTGGATATAAGCATATATAGTGTGTTCGCACATTAGTGTATAAATCCATAAACCGGAAGCCAAGAGTATGTGTTAGAGCATAGCTCGGTCGACCTCGCATGTGTTGCTATATCAAGCATGTTTGTCAATGTTAGTGATCAAAACTATGAGTCTTGATTTCTAGTCTATTGTAGCTAAGTCTCGGACTAGGATAGAAAAGTGTAGTTGAGCTCAAGTACTTCATGGAGATTCATCATACAACGACGAAGATCTACTCAAGGAACCGTGGAACTTCATCAACAAAAAGCTATGTGGAGACTTGAACTTATCTATCACTCAAAAGTCTATCTATTCTATCTCCTACTTCTTATGAGACAAAAAGTCGTATGCTATATAGACTGGATCATACACATTTGACATTTAGAACTGAGTATTCACTACTTATCTTTTTCTCGAAATCATGTGTTGGTAAAGCGTTTCGCTTTGATCAAGTTTATCTTCACTTAGTGACGAAAGTCATGAAAAGTTTCAATTACTTTGAGAATTGCTCTGACGTGAAACGGTCTGTGAATAACGGATATATAACGTCCTCTGAGAATGTCTCAATGATTGGAATGAGAGTTTAGATTACATAACCATGTATTCCTTAATCCGAAATTTTCGAACTTTGTTGATTGAGAGAAACCGGAGGAATTGGCTTTGCCAAGTCCGCAAACTCAGTTTTCGAACTCAGTCCGCGAACTGACGGAAGTTCTCTTGCCGAGAATTTCTGCTAGGATTTTCCAAAAACTCGTTTGCATGTTTAGTCCACGAACTCAGTCCGCGAATTGGCGGAAGTCTCTTTGCCGAGATTTTCTGCTGAGTTTGGAAAATTCTGCCGGTTGCCTTAAGTCCGCGAACTTGTTTGTGAGCTTAAGTGGTTATGATCTAAAGATGTGCTCTGAACATGAAATTTAAATTACTAAGCAATGCTTTATGCAAACCGTGGCTATAAAGTTCATGAGCCGATTCATGGAATTGAATCATCTTTGTTTCGATTATGTCTTGTGTATTTACATAAGATCTCATAGCAATTGAACAACTCTCTAACTAATTCATTTGATTCAATTGAACTAGTTATGGTGAAGAAGAACTAGGTTAATATGAATTGCTCATATGGTTAACCTTTTGGGTTACTATGTTGAACCAACATACACGTACACGTTTGGGCATGGTTTTCACAAACCCAATAAACGTCTACCCAAGTGTGTGTGACAAACTAAGTTTTCGATCTAACGGTTGAGAAATATTAGCTTGAATCTAAATCAGGTTTTCATCTGACGGTGAATATGGATTGCTTTATAACTAAGGCAAAATCCTGATTTGAAGGCTATATAAAGGAGACATCTAGCATTGTGCAAAACTAATCCCCACACGTCTGTGTGATACTAGTGCGCTCGCTAGAGTCGATTATCCTTTAACCTTTGGTTTTCTTCTCTAAAACCAGGTTAACGACTTAAAGACTTCATTGGGATTGTGAAGCCAGACCGATACTACTTTTATCGTAGTTGTATGATCTGATCTTGCATCTTCTATCGTACGAGTAAAATCTTTGGTTGGCTTGAGATCGTGAGAGTTCTCCGATATGCAAGATAAAGAAGTCACAAACATCTTCGTCTCACTATTTGTGATTCCTCGACAAACCGCTTGTGTAGCAAGAAGGATTATTGAGAGGTAATTGATTAATCTAGGTTGTTCTTCGGGAATATAAGACCGGATTATCAATTGGTTCCTGTTCACCTTGATTGTATATCTTAAGACGGAACAAAACCCAGGGTTTTTCTGTGGGAGACAGATTTATCCTTTGATAGACTTTTCTGTGTGAGACAGATTTGTTTATTATCAAGTCTGCGATTTTGGGTTGCAGCAACTCTTAGTTGTGGGTGAGATCAGCTAAGGGAATCAAGTGCGCATTATCCTGCTGGGATCAGAGGCGTAGGAGTACAACTGTACCTTGAATTAGTAGGAGACTAATTGGGGTTCAACTATAGTCCAGTCCGAATTTAGCTTGGAGTAGGCTAGTGTCTGTAGCGGCTTAATACAGTGTGTATTCAATCTGGACTAGGTCCCGGGATTTTTCTACATTTGCGGTTTCCTCGTTAACAAAATTTCTGGTGTCTGTGTTATTTCATTTTCCGCATTATATCTTTATATTTGAAATAATACAGGTTGTGCGTTAAATTTTAATCGATTAGAGATCCGACCTTGTGGTTGTTGATTTCATTGATTAGCACTTGGACATTGGTCTTTGGTACCGTCCAAGTTATTCCTTGTATTTGATAAAGACTCGCTATTGTATTTAGCTTGAGTAAAAACCAAATCAAGAGAGAGATATTAACTCCTTGAGATACTTTTACCTAGATTGAGTCTGATTGTCTAGTTGATTCTCTAGCAAAGTATTTCGGAGTTAGTCCATACAAATTGCTAAGCGAAATATTGGATGGTGTTGTTAGACCCCCGCTTTTTCAATTGGTATCAGAGCAGGAAAACACGTTAAAGACCTTATAAGTCTGTGTGTGTAGAGATCTGATTATGGACGAGTCTATCTCTAATAACGTACCAGTTCAGAAATTACTAGATGATTCTAAAAGCTTGGATTCACCTGAGAGAACTGTCACATCTAAGTCAATATCCAAACATTCTCTTGATGTAAAAACTGTTGATTGGGAAACTCTCCTAGAAGAACAGTTGGATGAATTTTCTGATGAAGGTGATTCAGATATTGATAGAGATGTTGATGAGGAAGTCTCAGAGTATGTTAATTTTTTTGGATTCGTGGAATATGAAGAAGATTACAACTTCTCATGTCGCACCTCTTCTGACTCCTCTCTGTCGAGAAAACAAGAAATTGAGAAGATGTTAAGCAGGTGTTTATTTTTCGAATCGTTTTACCGAATCGATCCTCAAGGATTCTGAGGAAAACCTACGTATGAAGTCACTTGAATGTGATAATCTTTATCAAAAGTACTTTTTTTTGGAAGAGAAACTTGCAGAATCTGAAGGAATGTTTAACTTCTAGCAAACAAGTTTTGACGACATAGGAAGCGCTTATCTTACTCGAGAAAAACGCCTTGAGGCTGATTTAGCTGTTGCTCTTGATAAAATCAAGATGTTGGAAGATGACTTGAAAAAGTTTAATACTAGTTCAAGCAAATTAACCACTATGATAGGAGCAAGTAAAAATCATCGTGATACACGAGGATTGGGCTATAAGGGAATAGATGCTCCAAGTACTAACAAAGAGGTAAAATTTGTCAAGGATAGTGATTCTTCTCAACAAAAGGTTTCCGCTGATGGCAAAAGTGAAATACCTTCTCCGGCAGTTAAGGTTCAAAAGAGCAAAGTTTATCAACCTCCAAAGTTAGCATACACGGATCGAGGTAAGAACATTCCTTATGTTTGCCACTATTGCGGAAATAAAGGTCACCTGGAAATGAGATGTCATTTCCGTATAAGAAATGAGAAACTTCATGATGTTATTGTTTGGGCATCACAAGAAGTTGTGAAACCAAGATCATACGTTAAGACTGATCCTCTTAACGTTACAGGTTGTAATTGTCCAACCTTCAGGAAAAGGAATCAGTGCTATGTTAGACCTAGATTTGCCTATAAACGTCGTACAAATCCTTTTCATAATCGTAATGGTTATCAAAAGGACAACTTCGTAAAGACGAAGACAAGATCCGATGCTCCCAATTGGAGAAAGACTAACTTGCAAAAGAATAGTCAATCCAATTCTCTTCCAAGAATTCTAGAAGAGAGTGATGGTAATAAGGTTCCGACTGTTCCTAAACGTACTCAGAAGTGGATACCGAAGACAATGATGTTTTGAGTGTGAAAAGGAATGATCTTCCAGAAAACTCCATGACTATGGAAAAGGAAGTATCCATGATGTTGGGACTTAACAAGTTTTTTGGAAAAATGGAATTGGATGTGAAAGGTTCTAAAAGTGATCTCTTTCATGATAATCCAAAGGTCACTTGTGGTGAGCAAGACTTTGTTCACCCCAATGCAACTTGATTGTGTTGGAAGTGCATCCTCACCAACGAATGCCCTGCTTTGTATAAGGTGAGGGAAGCACAAGAATTGGGGCACACAGATTATGTTCGGTAAGGCGGAAGAATTCGATTGGATTCATCTAAAAAGGTATGTCTACAAACTTGAGCAAGATTTGTACTTTTATTTGCTTAGAATACTTATAATAATCTTGCTTATCGTTCATCTCTACCTAACTTGATATGTGTTTAAGGTTCTTAAATATTTAGGTTTGAAATTAATAGTTCGGGATGTTTGGACTACATGGTACACATACCAAGTATGCATAACAACATTCAAATTCAAAATCAAAATCCAGGGGTTTAAGTTCGCAAACCCGTATGCATACTTGACGTCGATATTCGGTAAACTTGTTTTTGCCGTAACTTCTTCGTTCGAACTCGGATTTACCTCATTATTTTTGCATTATTTTCCTTATTGAATTACCTTCAAAATGGAGATGAGAATTGTTGAATTTGGATGAGTTAATATTGGTCTTTGTCCTGTCTCTTGTTTTTTAGTGTTTGCTCTGTTTCGTTGCACTTGTTCTATTCTCTTGGACTTGGGCACTGGGATTCTTGGAGAAATCCTATTCTAAGCTATTTTGTGGCTGTTACAAGAGTGATGTTGGTGAATCACAAAGAAGGAAGTTCGAGAATGGGTAGTAGTTCACATTGTTATATAATCTTGAGTGTTCACAATCATCTCATGTGAACTATGATGCATAGTCGTCAATGACTTTGTAGGTTCTTCTTTGTTAAGGAAATCTTTTTATACGCTTTTGGTAACCACTCTTGGTATAAATCCATGCGAAAAAGATTGATTCTACCTTCTAAGGGCAGAGATTGTTATTGCAGTATTAATCTTTATGATTTTGTGATATTGCGATTGTTTATGGGATATGTATTGTTTGCATCCGTGAACTTAAAGGTCCAATATGTTGTCAAAAGTAAAGTCGTTCATAAATTGGTATTCGTATTGATGAAAGGATGAATGGACTTTTGACAAATACAAAAGTTATACCTATGCAGTCATTTATTTGATGGAAAATAGGATAAAATCTTTTGTTTGACAAGGATAAAGTCTATTATGTCGTTATTGCAAATAGTGATGGAAAATAGAATAGATCCTTGTATGTTATCCACGGTATTGATCTTCATTGATCCATTTTGTTATGTTCTACCGTGAAGGCTCCATTGTGTATCTTATGTTGAGCACCTTACAACTATGTGATTAATATTGGCCTTGTTGGTTGTTCCATGAGATGATATATGTTGAGCATTCTTGAACTAAATTAATTATCTTGATTGATTATTTAGTTATTTGCTCCAAAAGTCTTGTTTTGTCGAGCAAAATCTTTTGACAATTAAATTAATTGATTTGGTGATTAGTTTGGTTGTGTATTCCAATTAGATTAATTATAGGTTCTCTTGTAATTAATCTAGTTGAGTTTTTCATATATTCCACAAGTTCTTGTGTTGAGTATATGAACGACTATACTAATCATGTTATATTGGTTGATGTAGTCGTATATTCCGTAAGATTTCCTTATGTTGAGTATTTGAACGATTAAGGTAGTCATCTCCGTGTGGTTATCTTAGTCGTATCTCCGTGAGTTTTCTTATGTTGAGCACAATCAATTAAATTGATCACTTTTGTGGTTTGATTTAGTTACATATTCCAATTAAATTAATCATGGGTTTACTTATGATTAATTTGATTGAGTTTTGGATATAGAAAATCATTTCCATGGTTTTTGGTGTCCAATTAAAAAATCATTCTTTTCTTTCGAAATTAAGGTCGCTCTTGTTGTTCTTTCAGGAATGACATCAAATGGGGGAGAGTTCTTTTGAACTTGTGCTTAATGGTAATATCTTGCGGGGTGTGCGGCTGTGGAATTTTATATGGGTTGTCTTGTATCTTAAAACTCCGTGATGAATGCATTTAGTTTCAGCTTTATGATTGCATCTAAATTAAGTTGGTATGTATTTCTTCTTTTAGTCTATGAAACGTCTCTTCTCGGAAATTTCATTAGGATCCCGTTCTTGTACCTTTGCCAATTTTATTGACAAAAAGGGGGAGAATTAATGTGTAGTTCTACTACATATACATATGGTTTTCGGATCATTGTGTAAGGGGGAGTGGTTTCCATGTGAGATGGAGTACTGACTAAGGGGGAGTGATACATATCACCATAGTATTATTATTAAAGTCGTGATGCAATTGGACTTTGATGTTATATAATAATACTATGTCACTGTATAATGATGATCGAGAATATCGATTTCTCTCATTGTTATAGCTATGGATCTTCAACAACGGTGGTGCTAAACTTACAACCTTTGGGATCATTGGAGTACTTGGAAGGACGAATATTTCAAGGAACGTTGAAGATTAGACTATGAAATAAGATCCACTAAAGTTTATCTTTTTGGTATTCCATATGTATTAATAGTTTTATCACTAAAATTGACAAAGGGGGAGATTGTTAGAGCATAGCTCGGTCGACCTCGTATGCGTTGCTATATCAAGCATGTTTGTCAATGTTAGTGATCAAAACTATGAGTCTTGATTTCTAGTCTATTATAGCTAAGTCTCGGACTAGGATAGAAAAGTGTAGTTGAGCTCAAGGACTTCACGGCGATTCATCATACAACGACAAAGATCTACTCAAGGAACTGTGGAACTTCATCAACAAAAAGGTATGTGGATACTTGAACATATTTATCACTCAAAAGTCTATCTATTATATCTCCTACTTCTTATGAGACAAAAAGTCGTATGCTATATAGACTGGATCATACACATTTGACATTTCGAGCTGAGTATTCACTACTTTCTTTTTCTCGAAATCGTGTGTTGGTAAAGCGTTTCGCTTTGATCAAGTTTATCTTCACCTAGTGACGAAAGTCATGAAAAGTTTCAATTACTTTGAGAATTGCTCTGACGTGAAACGGTCTGTGAATAACGGCTATATAACGTCCTTTGAGAATGTCTCAATGAATGGAACGAGAGTTTAGATTACATAACCATGTATTCATTAATCCGAAGTTTTCGAACTTTGTTGATTGAGAGAAATCGGAGGAATTGGCTTTGCCAAGTCCACGAACTCAGTTTGCGAACTCAGTCCGCGAACTGAAGGAAGTTCTCTTGCCGAGAATTTCTGCTGGGATTTTCCAAAAACTCGTTTGCGTGTTTAGTCCGCGAACTCAGTCCGCGAATTGGCGGAAGTCTCTTTGCCGAGATTTTCTGCTGAGTTTGGAAAATTCTGCCGGTTGCCTTAAGTCCGCGAACTTGTTTGTGAGCTTAAGTGGTTATGATCTAAAGATGTGCTCTGAACATGAAATTTAAATTACTAAGCAATGCTTTATGCAAACCGTGGCTATAAATTTCATGAGACGATTCATGGAATTGAATCATCTTTGTTTCGATTATGTCTTGTGTAGTTACATAAGATCTCATAGCAATTGAACAACTCTCTAACTAGTTCATTTGATTCAATTGAACTAGTTATGGTGAAGAAGAACTAGGTTAATATGAATTTCTCATATGGTTAACCTTTTGGGTTACTATGTTGAACCAACATACACGTACACGTTTGGGCATGGTTTTCACAAACCCAATAAACGTGTGTGTGACAAGCTAAGTTTTCGATCTAACGGTTGAGAAATATTAGCTTGAATCTAAATCAGGTTTTCATCTGACGGTGAATATGGATTGCTTTATAACTAAGGCAAAATCCTGATTTGAAGGCTATATAAAGGAGACATCTAGCATTGTGCAAAACTAATCCCCACACGTCTGTGTGATACTAGTGCGCTCGCTAGAGTCGATTATCCTTTAACCTTTGGTTTTCTTCTCTAAAACCAGGTTAACGACTTAAAGACTTCATTGGGATTGTGAAGCCGGACCGATACTACTTTTATCGTAGTTGTGTGATCTGATCTTGCATCTTCTATCGTACGAGTACAATATTTGGTTGGCTTGAGATCGTGAGAGTTCTCCGATATGCAAGATAAAGAAGTCACAAACATCTTCGTCTCACTATTTGTGATTCCTCGACAAACCGCTTGTGTAGCAAGAAGGATTATTGAGAGGTAATTGATTAATCTAGGTTATTCTTCGGGAATATAAGACCGGATTATCAATTGGTTCCTGTTCACCTTGATTGTATATCTTAAGACGGAACAAAACCCAGGGTTTTCTGTGGGAGACAGATTTATCCTTTGATAGACTTTTCTGTGTGAGACAGATTTATTTATTATCAAGTCTGCGATTTTGGGTTGCAGCAACTCTTAGTTGTAGGTGAGATCATCTAAGGGAATCAAGTGCGCAGTATCCTGTTGGGATCAGAGGCGTAGGAGTACAACTGTACCTTGAATTAGTGGGAGACTAATTGGGGTTCAACTATAGTCCAGTCTGAAGTTAGCTTGGAGTATCCTAGTGTCTGTAGCGGCTTAATACATTGTGTATTCAATCTGGACTAGGTCCTGGGGTTTTTCTGCATTTGCGGTTTCCTCATTAACAAAATTTCTGGTGTATGTGTTATTTCATTTTCCGCATTATATTGTTTATCTTTATAATTGAAATAATACAGGTTGTGCGTTAAAGTTTAATCGATTAGAGACCCAACCTTGTGGTTGTTGATTTTATTTATTAACACTTGGACATTGGTCTTTGGAACCGTCCAAGTTATTCCTTGTATTTGATAAAGACTCGCTATTGTTTTTAGCTTGAGTAAAAATCAAATCAAGAGAGAGATATTAACTCCTTGAGATACTTTTATCTAGATTGAGTCTGTCTGTCTAGTTGATTCTCTAGCAAAGTCTTTCGGAGTTAGTCCATACAGATTGCTAAGCGAAATATTGGGTGGTGTTGTTAGACCCCCGCTTTTTCAGTATGCATATGTGTGTATACGAAATTGGTGACGGAGATAGGTTAAGTATGCGTACCCGTACGCATACTGGCAGAAGTTCTTGAACCGAGAATTTCTGCTGAGTTTGGTTTATGACAAACTCTTAACTAGTCACCTTAAGTATGCGTACCCGTACGCATACTGGCGGAAGTTTTCGAACCAAAAATTTCTGCTGAGTTTGGAAACTTTACAAACTCAAAACCGGTCTCGTAAGTACGCATACCCATACGCATACTTAACCTGGTTACTTTGTCAAATCGACCAGTTCATGGATTTAAACATTTAAATCATAAGGAATGCAATCTTTGCAAACCGTGGCTATAATGTCCATGATTGATTCAAGTTGAATCAAACCGATTTGGTATCAATTGTGTTTTCTAAACAATTGAACAACTCTTTAACTAGTTATGGTTAAGATGAATAAGGTTGATATGAGAGTAATCATATGGCTAACCTTGGTTAACTATTTGTGAACCAACCTGGTGTACACGTTTAGGTACGGTTACATATACCTAAATAAGGGTACATTTCATTTGTGTGTAACAAGCTAAGTTCAATCTAACGGCTGAAAGATATTAGCTTGGTTGAATCAGGTTTTTTATCTAAAGGCTTTGTTACCAAGGTAAAATGGATTGAAAACCCTGATTTGAAAAACTATATAAAGGAGAACTCTAGCAACTGGGAAACCTAATGTCGACACCTCCTGTGTGTTAATAGTTGCATAACTATAGTCGATCCTCCTTTAACCTTAGGTATCTTCTCGAGACCCTGTAGGTTAACGACTTGAAGACTTCATTGGGATTGTGAAGCCATACCCAACTATTATCTTTGTAGTTGCGTGATCTGATCTTGCTGTTTCTATCGTGTTGAGTACAATTGAAATAATTGGCTCGAGATTTTATATCTCCGATAGGCAAGATAGAAAATTAATCACAAACAAACTTGTCTCATCGTTTGTGATTCCACAATAAATTGTTTCGCTAGTCGATTAAGTTTATTGTGAGGTGATTGATAATACTAGGTTGTTCTTCGGGAATATAAGTCTAGTTTATCAATTGGTTCTTGAATCAGTGTGAGATTGATTAGGGTCGTAGCAACTCTTGGTTGTGGGTGAGATCAGCTAAGGGAATCAAGTGCGTAGTATCATGTTGTGATCAGAGACATAAAGAGTGCAACTGTACCTTGAATCAGTGTGAGATTGATTAGGGTTCAACTACAGTCCAGTCTGAAGTTCATTGGTAGTATGCTAGCGTCTGTAGCGGCTTAATACAGTGTGGTGTTCAAATCTTGACTAGATCCTGGGGTTTTTCTGCATTTGCGGTTTCCTCGTTAACAAAACTCCTGGTGTCTGTGTTATTTATTTTCCGCATTATATTTTGTTATATAATTGAAATTGTTGATGGTGGTTGTTAGTATAGGGCGAAAACTGTAAAAGTCTGCCTACCTGATCCAGCATTAGAAGTAGTAGACCTTGATATGTTTATATTCCGTAAGGAATTTGAAGAATATATCAGAATATGATGAGTGCCTATGTCTCTCTTCATATTATGTTGAAACTCAAGTTCCTAGATGAATTGTTCACTAGTATAGAGCCTAATGAGTATTTAAGCTCCTAGTTGCATTACTCACTAATGCCGGAGCCTGCCGAGTATTCATTCCATGCTATGTTCTCAGCCGAACTCTTGATTTTGACATGACATGACAATTAATGTTCGCTCGCAATTGAGCAACATGAATTTCCCGAAGTGTCAGGATTAAGATATGCATGGAAATACTCAATTAGGGGAACACAAAGTTATGATGCCCTCTGAAACATAATTAGTGATTTCTATATAAATATGCGAAATTCACTAAAAAATGATTGGCTTTGCGGCAACCCGCAAAATTCAGTTCTTTAACCTAATTTTATCAATTTGCAAGAATTAGGTTTTTTGCGCCCTACGCGATAATTCGAAACCCACTGGTTGAAACTAAACCTAGGCAAACTAGGAAATTGATCCATCATGAAGCTAGTAGGACCAAGATCCTACCACAAATCAGAAAACAAGAAATAAAGATGAATTACAGCAAGTAAGAGCAGCAGCAAAAAGAGGCGTGGACGCGACACGCTCCATGTTGCTACTTGTCGGCCCCCTCTTCCCACCGACCAATCAAATCGCTCCAAAAGCGCTACACGTACTTTTAATTAAAATTGGAAGTTGGATGGTCGACACACCTAATTTCTTAAGGAATTAAACATAGGCTGCCCATGTCAGTTTAAAAACAATCACGACCACACGATTTGGCCATCCGATTCAACAAGCTTGGCCTCCTCCCAGCAAGACCGAGCAAATTCCATGGTGTCCACCGGTAGGCATCAGAATCCTCTTAGCCCGCCAGTAGCATCCCTGATCGTTGGCCAGAGTTAGGATGGTCGCACTGTTGAAAGAGAAGCTCATCGAGATAAGACCAACCATAACGGTCTCAAACCCATCACATCCGTCCGACTTAGCCAGCCTAGTTGGACGGTTTATATCTTCGTTCGAACGATCAAACAGGCACTGGTGTGCTCACCAGCAACTCGCCTCTATACTTGGTTGATCGAACTACACATAGCAATCCAGGAGCGCGTCAAATCGCTTGCCCAAAGTAGGGTGATCGCGCGCTTTTTAAACCCCAAATTGAGCCAGCGACATTACACAACTGCCGCAAATCGATCACGGCCGTCCATCTTCGCCAGCCTAGTCGGACGACCTAGATCTAATTTTAGGCGTCCAATGGGATGCTGGAAAGCTCGCCGGCAACCCATCTTTATGTATACTCAATCGACTTGTCCAAATCAGCGACGAACACCCCAAATCTTTTGGCCAAAGGTAGGTTGGCCACACGGCTTTAAACCCTAAAATTCAATCAGCGGCAATGTACAACTGCAACAAATCATCTCATCCGTCCAACTTCGCTAGCCTAGTCAGATGGCTTAGATTTAATTTCAAGTTGCCAACAAGGTGACGCCATGATGACTGGCCACCCCTCTTCCATGAGGAGCGATCGTCCAAGCCATGGGAGGCGCGCGTAGCTCCTACCAACTAACTTAGTCGAGCTTTAAAACAACGATGCTTCATGAACATCGATTATTTTGAGCTGCTTGTTTGAATGCGATGCTTTATATGCATTGATTATGAACGATGTTTTATAAATATTGATTCCACAAATAATTTTTTGACCTAAAAACACCATATGCTGTTTTAAGCGGCAAGTCTCATAACTTGACCCACTCGACATCCTACTGTGTACATTTTCCTACGAAATACTCGAGACATCAAACATGTCACAAACTGGGGGATGCTCACTGGGGTATTGGTCTGGTGGTTTACAGCGTACGGCGTGCAACACGCCCATTACAAGAAAGTGTCAGGAAAAGGCGGACGGTTAATAGCAGTAAGAGAATAGTGGGTGTAAGGGCTGACCGCTCTTCCCACATAATGGAAACGTGACGGTCACTACTTTTTACACAACCCCACTTCTCCGCTACTTAACTGCCTCCACTTCCTACGAGATCAAGGTGCGCTCACTAATGACTTGTATAAATAGGTTTTCAACTATTTCGACAAACAACAAGTGTGATCAACACAAGTATCCAGAAAACACCAAGAACTGATGGATTACATTCTACAAGCCAGTTCCACATTCTGATACAAGTCATAAAACAACCACACCTTCGTAATTCAACATTCTGATCTCAACACATTCTTCGCTTCCCTCCTTAAGATCAACCCTTCTCCTTCACTTTGTGTCCGAATTGAATCTGGAACGACCATTTCTTGGTTTAGTATAGAGTCTTACAGATTGATCTCTCGAATCTAAATTACTTATGTGCAGTACATTTGTTTAGGGTTTGAATTTTTTTCTCATCAACACACCCAAATTTACCAAAAACAGCAGAATCAGTTTTTACCCCAAAACAGAAATATCACAGGTTGTGCGTAGAATCGATCAATTGGGAAATCCAACCTTTGGTTGTTGATTGAAATTGATTGATCCTTGAACATTGGTCTTTGGTACCGTTCAAGTTATTTCTCTCATATTCAATTGGGCTCGCAAATTTTTATTTGCTGATTGCAGATCATTGAATTGAGAGATAGAGATACAAAACTCTTGGATATACTTTTCTCTAGATTAAGTCTAACTGTGTAGTTGATTCTCGTGAAAGTATATTGGAGTTTGTCTATTTAGATTGCCAAACGAAATATTGGGCGTGGTTGTTGTACCCCAGATTTTTCAATATCATCTAAATAAGTTGATATAAGGAGTTGAATTTTTATGTAGTATATCCGTCTTCCTTAAAACTTGAGATATCTTTTGTTTGTATTCATTACGATCCCGTGATTTTCGTACCTTTCTTAATTTTATTGACAAAAGGGGGAGAATTATTTAGTAGTTTCATAGTACATACATATGGTTTACGGATCATTATGTAAGGGGGGGTTAATCATTTAAGCAATAAGTTTACCTATTAAACAAAAGATGTAAGTATTGATTAAGGGGGAGAAACATATCACCATAGTACTACTTCAGAGTTGAGATACAACTGAACTTTGGAGAGAAGATAATAATATTATGTTTTTGTATAACAACGATTGAGAATATTTTTTTCCAAAAAGTTGTTATTGCTATGGAATCGGTTCTAAAACAACAACGATGTTGAGTTAAATACATTCAGAAAACTTGAAATAACGAAGAGTTCAAGGAGAGTTGGAGAAACCAAGGAAATCAAGAAGACATGGTGGATCGAGAAATTCTTTCAAAATTTAATTTTTGTCATCCATATGTATTAAATAGTTTTGTCACTAAAACTGACAAATGGAGAGATTGTTAGAGCATTGCTCGGTCGAACTCAAAAGTGTTGCTATATCAAGCTTGTTGTCAAAACTATATCTTGATTTCTAGTCTACAATTAGTTAAGTCTTGGTCTAGGATAGTGGAGTTGAGAAACGAACCAGTCATCATTTGCGTTATACGGTTTGAAGGCGAAGATCAACCGAAAATTTTGTAGAACTTCATCAGCAAAAGGTAAGTGAAGACTGAACCACGTATTTCTCAAGTTATATTCACTTTTCTATCTTTGAGACAATTGTCGCATAACTAATTAGACTAGCTTGCATAAACTAGACTTCTCAGTCGAGAAGTAATTATTTAGTTTACGGAAACTAATGATTTTTCCTCCCCTAATCTAAGTTGTAAAGATGTCTTTAAAACATATATAGGAAGGGGTGGTTAGTTGAAGGTGCATATACGGACCATGCACCAAGTAATCTTCATAGCTTAGCCGAAAGAGTATAAATGATGTTTATGCCTCATTTATAGCTGCGTAGCCTTGTCAATGGAGCATATTAAGCATGGGCATCACTATGCCATGTCGCGGACCAAATATGCATCACTTGGATGCATTTTGACGGAACAACCTACACGGAATAGGCCATTACCATTACTGCTTGGCCACGACCTTGAAAACGAGTTGGATTAAGCTTCTATCCCTTCGAGGATGAACTACGGTCAGTGCTTGATCCTTTTAGAGTATGGAAGGTTTTAGAGCATAGCTCGGTTGAACTCACCAATTGTTGGTATGTCATGTTTGGTTGTCATATTTTATTATCAAAACTCATCTAGAGTCGCTTGATTAAATACTAGAGTCAACTTCGTTTAGGTTAGGCTAGAAAGTCTAGGAATATTAAGACATACAAGTATTACTCCGAAGACCTGAAGAATGTGAAGAAGTAACGAACTACAACGATAACATCATCCTTCCACTTGGGGTTAGTAATACTGACTTGAACGGTTTCATTCCTAACGTATCTTTCAAGTCATGCTATATTGAAAACATAACTGCAAAGCTGTATATACTGTATATATTATATTATAATCTAGTGATGTGACATGATCATAATAGTATGATCATAGTATTAAGGGATTAGACTATGAAGTATAACGCTTATCTTTTGAACTTCACAGATATGACATCGACATAATCCTGTATATAGTGTTATGATTATGTGTATGGGTTATAGTGAAGATTTCATCCTAGGAAACAATGTTTTACATCTCGAAAAAGCGAGGGTCTAACAACCACACCCAATATTTCGTTTAGGCAATCTGTATGGACTAACTGCAATATAATTCCAAGAGAATCAACTAGACAGTCAGACTAAACCAAAGAAAATATATCCAAGAGTTATATCTCAATTTCTCAAATCAATCTGCAATCGAACAGATAAAAATTCGTGAGCCGGATCAATATGAGAAATAACTTGGATGGTACCGAAGACCAATATCCGAGCGTTGGTAAATTTCAATCAACAACCAAAGGTTGTATTAACAATTGATTGAACTTACTCACAACTTGTAATATTTCAATTATATAAACAAATAAACACAGACACCAGAAGTTTTGTAAACAGTCTAGCCTACTACAAGTTAACTTCAGACTGGAATGTAATTGAGTCCTAATCAATATCACACTGATTAAGGTACAGTCGCGTTCCTTACGTCTCTAAATCCCAGCAGGACTCTACGCACTTGATTCCCTTAGCTGATCTCACCTACAACTAAGAGTTGCTACGAGCCAAAGTCAAAGACTTTATAAACAAATCTGTCTCACACAGAAAAGTCTATTTGATTAGATAAATCTGTCTCCCACAGAAATACCTACGAAGTTTTGTTCCGTCTTTTGATAAATCAATGTGAACATGAACCAATTGATAATCCAGTCTTATATTCCCGAAGAACAGCCTAGAAATATCAATCACCTCATAATAACTTAACTATATGGTAGTAGAACAAGTTATTGTGGAATCACAAAGAATGAGACGACGAGCTTTGTGACTACCTTACCTATCAGAGATAAATCTCGATCAAACCTTAGAGAAGATAGTACTCAATACGATAGAACAAAGTAAGATCACAACACGCAACTACAGTGAAAATGGTTGGGTCTGGCTTCAGAATCCCAATGAAGTCTTTAAGTCGTTAACTTATAATGGTTTTAGGAAAAACCTAGGTTAAAGGAGAATCCACCCTAGTTGCAAGCAGTATCACACATGAGGTGTGGGGATTAGGTTTCCCAGTTGCTAGAGTTCTCCCTTATATAATCTTCAAATCAGGATTTGATAACTCTGAACAAAGCAATCAATATTCACCGTTAGATGAAACCTGATTCAAGATTCAAGCTAATATATTTCCACCATTAGATGGTATTTAGCTTGTTACACACAAATGAAATATACCTTCATTTAGATATGGGTAACTGTATCTAAATGTGTATATTGAGTTGGCTCAATAACAGTTAACCGAAGTTAGCCATATGAACATTTTTCTCTTAACCTTGTTCATCTTAACACTTCTACATGAATTGATAATCAAATGAATCTAATTGTATTACTCAGAGTTGTTCAATTGTTTATATTCTCATAGAAGTATACAAGACATAATTGAAGAAAAATCGAATTGATTCAAAAGAATCATTTCATGAACATTTTAACCACGGTTTGGAAAGATTGCATTCCTTAATTTATAAATGTATTTGTTCATGAGTATGAAATCATACTTAACTGATTTAAGAACTTGAACCACTTAAGTTTGCAAACGGGTACGTGAGCTTAAGTTCCATACATTGGTCACAAGATGACAGTTTGCAAACGGGTATGCAAACTTTAGCTCTGGACCGAACTCAGTTGAAACCGTTTGTGAACGGGTACGCAAACTTGGTTCCCGGACTTCAACAATTAAATCAGTTTGCGAACGGGTATGCAAACTTAAGTACCCTGACTTAAACAATTGAATAAGTTTACGAACGGGTATGCAAACTTCCGGTCCTGAATTTCGTCAAAACAGTTCGTGCACAAGGTACACAAACCGTAATGTATCCAGACATGGGTTTTAGCTCTTAACTCCCATTTCAAACATTGAAACATTCTTAAAAGACGACAATAGCTTTCTAACACAAACTATTAGCTTATAAGCAATTTTCAAGTGATTGAATGATCAATACGAAACATTCCGAGCCTACATCAAATGACTGTCTCACACAAATCATGTAAGATATTACCAGGTGATTTTCATATGATCATCTTTTGACTTTCGTCAAGAATAATGATGAACATGGTTAAAGCAAAAAGCTTTACAACACATATTTCGAGAAAGATATAAGCGAAACTTAGCTCGAAATATCGAATGTGTATAATGTAAAGTCTATATAGCAATACGACTTTTGTCTCAATAAGAGATGAAATTGAATAGACTTATGAGTGATAGATGAGTTCAAGTCTCCGCATACCTTTTGTTGATAAAGTTCCACAAGCTCCCCTTAGTAGTTATTCGTCTTCAATCAATGAACGCCGTGAAGTCTAAAGCTCAACTACACATTCTATCCTAATCCGAGACATAGCTATAAGTATACTAGAAATCAAGACTTATAGTTTTGACAGCTAAACTTGACAAACAAGCTTGAGATAGCAACGCTTGCGAGTTCGACCGAGCAGTTCTCTAACAATCTCCCCCTTTGTCAATTTTAGTGACAAAACTATCAATACATATGGATTACAAAATAAATAAACTTTGTAGCTTCTCATCCAAATGCTTGATTCCCTTGGTTCTTCAACATTCCTTGAATTCTTCGTCACTCCAAATACTCCAGCGATTCTGAACGTGTTCAACTCAGCATCATAGTTGTTGAAGATCCATAGCCGTAACAATAACAAACAAAAACAAGTTCAACCAGGGATCAAACAAAAACAAGTTCATCAGTTGTTTTCTTCAATTCAATCTTCAGAAACTCAAGATTCTTTGTTGCAATTTCAAGTTGACCACGAACAACCTCAAAATCTCGAAGAAGATTTCCAACCAATTGAGATGACATGTGAACCAGAAGATCGTTTTCATGGTCGACTGCATGGTAGCAGGTTATGAAAACAGGGTTTTCATAAAACTCAATAACTTTGCCCTCTTCAACTTTGTCTTCCTTTTTGCATCCATCCATTGTGCACACCATAATACCACAAGAAATCTTGATGTTACGGAACGAGTATATATATCAGAAGAAGGAATCCATGATATATATTTATACGAATTTTCATAAGGAAACCCTAGGGTTACTCGTTTACATTCGATAAGGGTCGGGTGCATGTACATTCGTGGTTATGAACCAAGTTCAAAATCAAGGAACCAATGGAGCCTATTTTTTGGAAGTATGTTTCAAAAACAAATTCTAAAGACAGAACAACTTAGCTCAGAAATAGAGCACAAGGTAATTGTTGATAGTCAACAAATCAAGTGTCATTAAGGAAGAACGAAGATTTTCAAAGTGAACAACAAAGAGAATTTTCTCAAGACTTATTGATCAATTATATTACATCATGTAATAATTAACCGGAGCAAGGCTCATCAGTAGGATGATCAATTTATTTTCTAAAATCGAAAAGCAGATACAACAAAGACCACTTTGTCAAGAAGTAGAGCTTCTTGAGAATTGTGAGCATCCTCACACGGTCTCAAAGAGGATGCACATTTGTAAGTAGTCAAGTTGTAGTTTGACGAGCATATAGCTCATCAATGGTATTGACATTTCCCCTTTTTCTTTCTAGAATATTATCAGGAAAGTCAATAGAGTTAGTCTCAGGAGAATTAACAAGAGGAGGACAAGAGATACCTGAAGCTGTTGCCTTCCTTGCCTTCTTAATGCTGTGCACTTGAGTCTATTTATGCTGGTCTTCAGTTCCGAAACACGATTATTGATGTGAATATATTCAGGAACGATTAACACTTTTGATCCAACACTTCCTTTAGTCATGGAGGGAGAGTTTGAATAATTTATCGTGCTTATTGGATCAACAAGGCAGTCATTTGTCCGTATACCACAATTCTTTTTACAATTGGAGAAAGCCTTTGTGTTATCATTACAAGCAAGACTTGGCCCATCACAACACTTTTCTTATCTGAGAGTTGGACGTTTAAGACCAGTAATATGAGAAACTGGTTTGATTACTTCCTTAGACATCCAGATAAGAATGCTATGAATTTTTTCATTCTGCAGGCGAAAACAACATCTATTCTCAAGATGACCTTTATTTTTGCAATAATAACATCTGAAGGGAATGTTATTAATCTTTCTCATATGAGTAGGAGGTTGACTTCCTTTGTTTATTGAAGCTTCTGCTTTAGAGGGTAATTTTCCATTTTAACAGGTTTTCTGCAGGAAATTGCTATTTGTACAAACAAAATTAATCTTACTACTGCGTGGAGTGTCTATTCCTTCATAGCTCAAACCTCGTGTATCACGATGTTTCTTACAAGTTCCCAGCATAATGGATAATTTTGTTGAACTAAGATTAAACTTTTTCAAGTTTTCCTCCAGCATAATTACCTTGTTCTGAACAGCATAAAGCTCATCCTCAAATTGTTTCTCTCGTGAGAGAAAAACGTTTTCTCTGTCTTTAAAACAACATTATTGAGAACTACATCAAGCTTAAGATTCAGCAAGTTCTTCTTTCAACATAAAGAGATTTCGACAAAGATTTTCACATTCAGAATTCTTTGAACGCACATCTTCTTTACGATCTTTAAGAAGGGATTGTAAGAGATTATATCCACAATCTTAACTTTGAAAGAGCTTTCTCATTTTCTTGTTTTCTAAACAGAGAGGAGTCAGAAACTCATCCAAGCAAGGTGTTGACTTATTTTTCTTTTGATATGGTCAAAAAGCTTGATGTATTGCGACACTTCCTCATCAACATCGTATCCATCGTCTGAGTCATTTTGAGCCGAAAGATCATCCAACTGTTCGTCTAGCAGTTTTTCCCAATTATACACAGTTTTAGACCATGGAGAAGATGTGATAGATTTCTCAGGAGAAGCATAGATTTGGACCAAGTCAGAACGTTTCTGAACTGATGATGCGTTGCTTGAGATAGCGCTAAAGTTCATAGAGTCAGATTGCTACAAACACAGACTTATGAGGTCTTCAACGTGTTTGCCTGCTCTGATACCAATTGAAAAAGCGGGGGTCTAACAACCACACCCAATATTTCGTTCAGGCAATCTGTATGGACTAACTCCAATATAATTCCAATAGAATCAACTAGACAGTCAGACTCAATCAAGGAAAATATATCCAAGAGTTATATCTCAATTTCTCAAATCAATCTGTAATTGAAAAGATAAAAATCTGTGAGCCGGATCAATATGAGAAATAACTTGGATGGTACCAAAGACCAATATCCAAGCGTCAATAAATTTCAATCAACAACCAAAGGTTGGATTTACCAATTGATTGAACTACACACAACCTGTGATATTTCAATTATATAGGAAATATAATGCGGAAAAGAAATAACACAGACACCAGAAGTTTTGTTAACGAGGAAACCACAAATGCAAAAAAAACTTCGGGACCTAGTCCAGATTTGAACATCACACTGTATTAATCCGCTAGAGACTCTATCCTACTACAAGTTAACTTCGGACTGGAATGTAGTTGAGCCCTAACCAATCTCACGCTGATTAAGGTACAGTCGCGTTCCTTACGTCTCTGAATCCAAGCAGGACTTTATGCACTTGATTCCCTTAGATGATCTCACCCACAACTAAGAGTTGCTACGACCCAAAGTCGAAGACTTGATAAATAAATCTGTCTCACATAGAAAAGTCTAGTTGAATAGATAAACCTGTCTCCCACAGAAATACCTACGAAGTTTTTTTTTCCGTCTTTTGATAAATCAAGGTGAACATGAAACAATTGATAATCCAGTCTTATATTCTCGTAGAACAACCTAGAAATATCAATCACCTCACAATAACTTAACTATATGGTAGTAGAACAAGTTATTGTGGAATCACAAAGAATGAGACGACGAGCTTTGTGACTACCTTACCTATCAGAGACAAATCTCGAGCAAACCTTAGAGAAGATAATACTCAATATGATAGAACAAAGTAAGATCAGAACACGCAACTACAGAGAAAATAGTTGGGTCTGGCTTTAGAATCCCAATGAAGTCTTTAAGTCGTTAACATATAATAGTTTTAGGAAAAACCTAGGTTAAAGGAGAGTCGACTCTAGTCACAACCAGTATCACACGGGAGGTGTGGGGATTAGGTTTCCCAGTTGCTAGAGTTCTCCCGTATATAGTATTCAAATCAGGGTTTGATAACTTTGGAACAAAGCAATCAACAATCACCGTTAGATGAAACCTGATTCAAGAATCAAGCTAGTATCTTTCCACCGTTAGATGGTCTTTAGCTTGTTACACAAAAATGAAATATACCTTCATTTAGATATGGGTAACCGTACCTAAACGTGTATATTGAGTTGGCTCAATAACATTGCACCGAAGTTAGCCATATGCACACTTTTCTCTTAGCCTTGTTTATCTTAGCACTTCTAGATCAATTGATAATCAAATGAATCTAATTGTGTTACTCATAGAGTTGTTCAATTGTTTATATTCTCATAGAAGTATACAAGACACAATTGAAGCAAAATCGGATTAATTCAAAAGAATCAGTTCATGAATATTTTAGCCACGGTTTGCAAAGATTGTATTCCTTAATTTATAAATGTATTTATTCATGAGTATGAAATCATATTTAACCGATTTAAGAACTTGAATCACTTAAGTTTGCAAACGGGTACGCGAACTTAAGTTCCGGACATTGGTCACAAGCCGACAGTTTGCAAACGGGTACGCAAACTTTAGCTCCGGACCGAAATCAGTTGAAACTGTTCGTGAACGGGTATGCAAACTTGGTTCTCGGACTTCAACAGTTAAATAGGACATAGAAATGAATAGTCTTCTGAGTGATAGATGAGTTCAAGTCTCCACATACATTTTGTTGATGAAGTTCCACAAGCTCCCTTTAGTAGTTCTTCATCCTCAATCGATGAACGCCGTGAAGTCTAAAGCTCAACTACATATTCTATCCTAATCTGAGACATAACTATAAGTAGACTAGAAATCAGGATTTATAGTTTTGACAACTAAACTTGACAAACAAGCTTGAGATAGTAATGCTTGCGAGTTCGAACGAGCAGTGCTCTGACACATTTGTTTACAGGAAGTACATTCATGAACTTGTTTTGTGAATCGAAAGGGAAATCAATAGGTTTATTTGTCTTGCTATTCATTGCATATCTTTGGATGAACAATATGTGTGAATTGGTAGAACCGATCTTAACTCAGGTTATGTATCTTGGTATAACCGATCACAATGCTTAGACTTATGATTTGGTATGACTGGTCCTGATAATTGGTGTAACCGATCCTAAGTAATCACCATGAGATTGTATGATCGATCCTTGTAATTAGTGTGACCGATCCTATTAATTAGTGTGACCGATCCTTGTAATTGGTGTAACCGATCCTAGTGACTGGTGTGACCAATCACAAGCAGATTCCACATTTATGTATAGCCGATCTGAACCCATGTATATGACTTGGAAGGACCGATCACAACTAACCATTGTGATTTGGTATAACCAATCACATAGTAGTCTTGAAATACTGGCAAACCAATTCTAAACTTGTTTTAAAGTGTGGTATAACGGATTCCAAGAAGCAAATCCATGTAAATATGAAATAAGGATTTGCAATGAAAAGATGTCAACATACTTTGAACGCGAGCCATAACTCTTATCATTTATTGTTCAAAGATATTCCTTGGTACTCAAGGTGATCCTGTGCTGAAATAAATTAATTAAAAATATTTTAATTAAAGTTTTGATTTTATATACTTTAATTACCAATAATTAATGCATAGCTCTAGAGAATAAAGATTAGTAATGTGCATTTAATAATCGAAGATTTTATATTGAGAGATTTCGGAGATATTGGACCAACATTTATTGGAATTATGAAAACAGAATTTTGCCATTCATTTATCTTGAGAATATTTTCGGTTTTGGAAATTCCTTGGTGTCCAAACATCCTTGGTCTATAAATACCTAAGTTTGCATTTCTCTCAAACTATCCTAAGATCTAGGAAAACTTCATTTCTTGTTGTTTCTGGTGGAGCCGTCTATTCAGAGAGGAAAGTATCCTAATTAGGTGAAATCTCTTACAACCGCTCGTTTAAAGACTTATGTGGGATCAAGAAGCTCGACGAGTACCGTTGGTGGGAATCTAGATAATTACAATGTTATTAGTTTTCGATTTGATTTTATTGGCTAACGGTTGTTGAAGCTTTGATTGCGCATAGTTTGTTTATGCTTGAGAATATTCTCTTCTGATATAAGATTCACTCAGACTAGATCAAAGTATCAACATGATCTTTAGAACGGTTGTTAGATCTTAAGACATCTGTAAGGACCCTCAAGCTCGTCAACGCTATTAGACTAGTCAAGAGACGTCTTAGCCGATAATAACTTGATTAGTTTAACACGAACGTTAATTAATAGAAATTAATCTAACAACGATTTAGATACGAAACTAGTACCGTTGGATAGATCTTGAAAATCTACGCGAAATGGACTGCTCGAACGTGCCATTCGGATACTGGATGAAGAGAATTTATCAATTTGTTTTCGGAGGGTAAAATAGTAATTTTGGATTTTACCCTTGTGGTTGCACGTGTCAAAGTGAATGGGTGTAGTGGTGAAATCCTTTGGCCTTATCAACACCTAGGGCTGCACATGGGTTGGATTGGGTCGGGTTTGGCCTCACCCACCACCCAACCCACTGATGGTGGGTAACAGAAGTTGTCACCCGCAACCAACCCAACATTATAATGGGTCGGTTTTCACCCGACCCACATTACGGTGGGTTGGATTGGATGGGTGTTGGGTTACCCACCATAAAATACAATGAACATTACATTACAGTTACAGACTTACAGTCTTACTGTTAAACTTACTTGTATACAAATAACTAAGACTCTTACAGATTGGAAGTAATAGCTTTTATCAAAAAGCTCACCCCAAGTCAAGTGTATACAATTAACATCATAAGAAGTTACTTAAAAGTGTTTACAAAATAAAAATCCAGAGAAGTAAGAAGTTGGTGCAAAGTTGGAAACTGCATGCAAAGTGATAAAGCTAACAATAACAAGAAATGAGTTCAACTGTTCAAAGCTCAAAAGATAAAAGAGTACGTTACTATTTCCTACTATACTAAAACCTAAGATCATATATCATTACTTAGACGGTTGTGGTTAATCTAAGATAGGTAATGTAAGGGTTAGAATTAACTTAGAAATATTTAGGTGGGTGGGTGGGTTGGGTCGGGTGAGGGAAGCTGTCACCCACAGTCGACCCGCCATACTATGGGTTTTAATGTTGTGACTCATAGTCGACCCACTCCTAGATGGATTGGGTCGAGTATGGGTAATTTCAGACGGATGTGGGTTGGGTTGGTGGGTTGAGTCGGTTTTGTGCAGCCCTATCAACACCTAAGTCGCAGAGAGAGTTTCATTTTATCTTCTTTCTTCTCTTTCTTTCTTTTCTTTCTTCTTTCTTCTTCTCTTTCGTTCTCTTCGTGTTCTTCTTCTTCTTCTGCGAGTTTTAGAGAATCGAATGGAAGTTCTGTGATCAGCAGAAGGTGGAGAAGATCGTGCAGTGGTTGTCGGTGATGGTGATGGTGTCTGTGGTGGATCCAGACTCGAATGAGGAAGAGATTTATAAGCTAGGGTTTTTACGAAAATCTCAGAGAAGGATTGAGAGATAGAATTGGTGCTCTAGGAGAAGGAATTGAGATGGGTTTATGCTCTATTGAAGTTCTGAAGCTGACTCAGTGATGAACTGAAAAGTTAGGGTTTCTGGAAGAATTCAAAGAAGAAATAGAAGACGAAGATGATGAAAAGGGATTGAACTAATGATGGGTTTTGTTGATTTAAATAATTAGGATGTATTTTGTGTTCAAATCAGAGAATTTATGATTTGGGAATTATTTAGGGTTCTTCTGAGAATAACAGATAGAGATGAGGATTTTGATATGAAGGTTAGGGCTCGACTCTGTTAGTAAGAAGGTGATGGAGCTACTGTTGGTGTTGGTTGAAGACTCAGGGGAAAATGGTAAGTTGAATTAGAATTTCTGAATTTAACTTTGAATTGCTGAGAAACTGATTTGATTCAGTTATTTATTGATGGGTTTGTGTTGAGATTGAGTTAGATAATGTTATGGGGTTTTGTTATATTGTCTTTGTGAAATTGAGTCGAAGTAGTGGCTGAAATGATGAGGATATTAGTCAAGAATGATGGTTCTGTATTGTTGTAATTAGATATAGTTGAAGTTAATTTGATTGTTAGAGAATTAGTCTGGTTGTGTGTTGATGTTTAGAAGGGTGTGTTGTTTGTGTAATTGAAATTACAGAATTGGAGTTGGAGGTGGTAAGAGAACTGAGATTGAATCAATTATGTGTGTATGTGTTGGTATGAATTGGAATGGTGCAGGGAGTATGAAGTATTGGTGGAAGTCTGGGAAAGGTAGGTGCTGGTGGTGATAGATTGTGTGTATCAATTTCTGGTAATGTTGTAAACTGAGATTGGTTTGACTTCGGAAGTTGATAAAAGAATTAGGTAGTGACTAAATGGGTTTGTTGATGGCTGAATTGATTGACATGAAGTAGATGTATGATCTGAATAGGTGAAACGAAAATGGATGAAGACTGGAATGGTGATGCATAGGTTATAATGGATTTGCAGTGCACTGAGTTACGAGTTGTGGTTGATCTGAGATGCAGATGTAGTAATTGAGTTGGTGGTGTTATGTTGAGCTGAATATGTAGAATTAATGGAATTGAAGTCTGTGTATGAACCTAACATGGGTACAGTTGGTGGTGATGTAGTTATGGTGAAGTTACAGTGGTGGTTGAGTTCAGTTTAGCTGTGGTGGTGCTGGAATATGCAGGGAAGAGTCAGAGTGGTGATGAAACTGTGGAAATGATGTTATGTGACTGAGTTATAGGAATAAATGTTTGATGAGTGCATGGAGTTGAATATCTCTTGTAGGAGCTTAAAGTTGCAACTGCAGGTAGGCTTAATCTTTGATTGTAAATGGAATTCAGAGTTTGTTTAGTATAATTGTATTGAGTTTGTTTAGTATAATTGTATTGAGTTTGTTAGTAGAATTGTAATGTTGCATCACTCTAGTCTAATCAGGTTATGTGTTGCACTAGGATCATGCATTAGTGTCCTTTGGCCTGAGCAATGGCTCTGGCCTGTGCAAAGGATTTAGCCTTACTGTTCAGTGTGTATGACTTAGTAAATCTGACCGAGTTAACTCAGTGACCAGACCTGACCAGACTTGAGGCAGTGACTGAGTTGGTTTCTTTGACTTTGACCTTGACTATTGACCTGACCTTAGACGTTGACTGTTAGAGACTCATTGACTGTTGGGTTAACCGTTAGAGACTGTCAGTTGACCAGATGGACCAGGCCTTAGATTTGGGCCAGATTAATGGACTTGGGCTTAGTGCCATGTTTTCTTAGTTTGATATTTTGGACCCCTTATGGTCCGAATTGACATTTGGCTTCTTATACAAAGTTGTAGATATTCATAAGACATATCTATCGGATTATAGAACCAACCTAATTGAATTAATAAACCTTAGACATGCTAAAGTTAGAGGATGAAAAGAGTAGAAACATAAATGGGCTTAAAACCATTAGTTTCTTGTATGATTCTTGTGTGAGCCATTTTGGCTAGATTCTTAGAGTTTTTCTGTGATTAACAGTTAGTCTATATTAACAACGATCGATTCAAAGGATGAACCAGTGGATCGTGGATCTTGAGGTAGGCGTGGTTTGTCATCAAAAGAGATGGGATACATTTAACTCTTTTGTGACCATTGATGTTTTCTTTTACAAAGATTTATGTTTATCAAACTTATGCATTGTCTAGTTGTGCATTCCATGCTTTGTTTAAATTGTATTACGATTGTTCTGTTGATTATTTGAATCTTTCCACGATTTGGAAAGGACTTGTAATGCTTTTGTTTGTCATTATGAATTGTTATGGGAAATGAGAATTTCCACTTGTGGTATATAGGATACGCTCCTTCATATTTATATCTACATGAATTCAGCTTTTATGCTTAAATTTGGTCATCATTAATGGGTGATATCAATAGCTATTCGGTATGGAACAACCCGACATCAATATTATACATTGTTTGAAGAAGGATTTGTCCATAACAAATTTTGTTATTAGAGTGACTTGGTCACTTTTTAATGTTTGGGAAAACATGTATTGTTTTCCAACTCTTCCTTATGATTACTTTAAAGTTAAATGTTATTCCTACTGGGAACCCCTTTTAGGGATGATGTGCTCACTCATTCCCACTTTCAGTTTCAGAGACAGATCAGAATTGCGCAGTGGAAGCTTCGAGGAGTTGAGTCCGTTAGTTAACTTCGGCTATGTTTATTATGTTGTATATTCTATTTATAAACCATATTACTAATCGGTGTGGAGGTGGGTATCAATATTATACATTGTTTGAAGAAGGGGTTTGTCCATATACATGTTTGTTTATTTCAGTGACTTGGTCACTCTTCAATGTTTCGCTCCAAATTTTGCCTTGATTACTTAAAAGTTAAATGTTATTCCTACTGGGCAACCCTTTTAGGGATGATGTGCTCACCCATTCCCACTTTCAGTTTCAGTGACAGATCAGAGTTGCGCAGCGAAAGCTTTAAGGGTTGAGTTCGCTAGTTGATCAACTTCTTCTATGTTTATTATGTTGTATATTTTATTTGTAAACCAAATGACTATTGTGTATGTATCATTTGAGAGGAATCCTTGTATATATATATTTCTGAGCGGGGATAGTTTTGGGTTAAGTTTTTGTAGCAGATTTCTAAATTGAATGTTTAAGTAAATGATTTAGATTCTTAGTGCCTCTTAATTTAGTTAATCTCTTAGATTAGTCAGCTGCTAGCTTAGGGGGCGCTACAACATCTTTTGATAATCTATTGTTAACAGATTCCATTCTGTGCGTGATTGATCACAAGGGATTCAAGTGGTGTTGTGCAGGTTTTGAAGATAAAAGAAGATTTGAAGACGAAGAAGAATTCTTATTAGTTTTCGTATCTTGTGGATTTAGTGCACAAACCTTTGATAAGTGCATAATTCATATGATTTTAGTGTCCATTTCATACTTGTTTTAGCTATTATTCTTGCATATTTTCGTATTATTACTCTCTTTTTTCTCTTATTTGCCTCTATTAGGTGAATCATCCAAAAATGAGCTACAAAGTGCTGAAAAGAGCTAGGAAGAGAAGTATTCCAAGTATCCAAGTGTCCAAGTCCAAGAGAAATGGAAGAAATGCGACGAAAAAGCAGAACGCTCAAAATCAAGAGAAGGGTCAAAGACCGATCTTAACTCATTCAAATTAAGGATTTATCATCATCATCTTAAATATAATTGAAAGATAAAAAGAATGCAAGAAGAATGAGGTCATTCCGAGTTCGGATGAAGAAGTTGTGGCCAAAACAGTTTTTATTGAATACCGAAGACAGTAAACTTCGCGGACGGGTTTCATACTTTAATTCCGAAAATTTCTGCTGGAATTTGAAGTTCGCGGACTGGGTTCACGAACTTAGCAAGTGGAAAACGTGTATTAATACCTTGGAAAGCCTAAGGGCACGTTTGAATTCGTTATTTCGTTATTTCGGGTCGGGTTCTTGAACCGAACTAAATACGTGAAGGCCAAGCAATGTAAACCTATAAAAAGGTATTAGGTTATGTAAAATGATATCACATCATTAGGTCACAAAATTGTAAGTCTTGGAGAGAATAAACATCAAAAGTTAGGGTTTCGGAGCGATTCTCAATCGTAACGTTATCTCTTAACTTTTCTCATATGTATATCATGGATGTTTCTACATCCATGAGTAGCTAAACACCTATTGATTGGGGGTGAATTCTAAGTTATAAACTTGATTTGATTTAATATATGAATCTATTTTGATTTCTTCAAATGATTATTGTTTGTTTCTACTATGAATAGATATTATGATTGATTGATTGATTGTTCTAGGTGGCCAACTAAATCAGTTTATTGATTAATCTAAAGCTAGTAAAGGGTTAGGATATCCATGTAATTGTTGAATAACCCTTACACAAGTAGAAAACGTGAAACCTTGCAGAGGGATTCTGTGGATCAATCACGTGTAGAAACAACACTAGAAAGTGGACCTTGCGCTAAGCGTCTAACTATTAGGATTAACCTAAGTCACAAAACATAAAGCATTAGACCAAGCTACACCTTGAGTGCGCTACTACTTGGTGGTTTGGACGAATAGAATCTGGTATTCGAGCGCTTCGGTACCCAGTGACCAAAGGATTTTAGAGAATAACACTGCTCTAGCTTCTTTTCTACGGTTGGTGATAATCTATGATTAATGACGAATAGATGAATATATTAACTCATTGACGGTTTATATACGAAGAAGGATTCCTCGATCATATCTCTCTCTATTGATTACAATACAATTTTATTTGCTTTGATTATTTATTTTGTTTACAATCTAAAACAAATCCCCCCTTTGTGACACTTTGACAACTAAAACTCACTGCTTTTCGTGGGAACGATCCTTACTTCCATTATATTATAAGTTAATTGTGTGGAAATAAGATTATTAATTTGTTGAGCCTACGACACCCATCAACCTTGATCGTCTAGGATCCAACTAGAATGATAAATCTGATTGATTAGTTGCGTGAGATCGGCATCACTTTATAGTTTCCCTTTTGAGATCTGTATTGATTAATTGCGAATCTAAAGATTGCCTATTTCGGTATTCAATTTTTAGATTGATCTAACCATAAAAGGGAGTTTATTAGATTAAACGGAAGAGCCTTTGTCAACGACTCATCTATATCTTGTACATGATTGATTAGAGTAGTTACCAAATAGATTCTTCCTTTGCTGTTTGAAATACGATCCAAAGGACTTTCTATTCACGTGCATGACTCTAGAAGTCGATGGCGCAGGGATACTAAGGGAACTAAGTAGCTAGGGGGGGTAGTCTGCTTGGTCTCAACTATAAGAAGTTGGTATTAGATTTTGTATAGCGGCTTAATCCTGAGAGTATTCAAAACTAGACTAGGTCCCGTGTTTTTCTGCATTAACCTTTAAAAATCAAATATCAAAACTAGTGTTATGATTATGTGTAGGGATTTTTAATAAAATGACCATGTTTTGGTAATATATTTCATAAAATGACCGTTATTTTGAATGTTTATATAAAATGGCCGACGTTTTTTTCAAAAAACGGGTAACATCAGTTAAGTGTACACTTGTCAGTTAACCTGGTTAGTAAAATACACTAAAGTCCCTCATTGAGTGACTAGGTCGGACCTAGCTAAACGATTCAAAGATACCGAATTGTATAGAATCATACCGAGTTGCACCCGATCACATGTTTTTCCCCAACTCATGTTCTTCCACAAAATGAAGAACCCTAAGTTAGAAATACCACTACTAATATGTCTTTGCTACTGATTCAGCCAAATTAAGTGACTAAAACCCATCTAAAGGTAATTAAACCTAGAAAAAGAAAATTAAACAAATATATCAAAACCCATCAGATCTAAAGAGTTCTTTTTTCCTTCATGTAGCTCAAACTTGAGATAAATCAAATTTTAAACAATCAATTCTGCCAATTCCACCTTGACCAATGAAACCATCCGTAACAACTCTATCAAATCAATATTTAATTTCAAATCTCACTAAAGAAACAATACCACCCATCAAATTTATAGGAACTGAAAATGCGGGGGTCTAACAACCACACCCAACAATTCGTTTGACAATCTGAGAGGACTTACTCCAATATACTTTCTAGAGAATCAACTAGACAGTCAAACTCAATATAGAGTAAAGTATATCAAAGAGTTTAATATCTCCAACTCTTAATTTAATCTGCAATCAACAAAGAGAAATCTGCGAGCCCGATTTAATAAGAGGAGTAACTTGAATGGTACCAAAGACCAATGTTAAAGTGTCAATCAATGTAAATCAACAACCCAAGGTTAGATATTCTAATTGATTGATATTAACGCACAACTTGTGATATTTCAATTATATAACAAAATATAATGGGGAAAAAAAATAACACAGACACCGGAATTTTGTTAACGAGGAAACCGCAAATGCAGAAAAACCCCGGGACCTAGTCCAGATTGAACACCACACTGTATTAAGCCGCTACAGACACTATCCTACTACCAATTAACTTCGGACTGGAATGTAGTTGAACCCTAATCAATCTCACACTGATTCAAGGTACAGTTGCGCGCCTTACGTCTCTGATCCCAGCAGGATACCACGCACTTGATTCTCTTAGTTGATTTCACCAACAACCAAGAGTTGCTACGACCCAAAGTCGAAGACTTGATAGACAAATTTGTATCACACAAAAAAGTCTATAGGATTGAACAAAATCTGTCTCCCACAAAAATACCCAAGAGTTTTTGTTCCGTCTTTTGAAAAATCAAGGTGTACATGAACCAATTGATAACCCGGACTTATATTACCGAAGAACAACCTAGAATTATCAATCACCTCACAACAAACTTAATCGTCTAGCGAAAAAAGTTCTTGTGGAATAAAATCTCGAGACAATTATTTTGCCTATCGCCTAGAATTATCAATCACCTCACGATGAGACGAAGGTGTTTGTGATTACTTTTCTATCTTGCCTATCGGAGATATAAAATCTCGAGCCAATTATTTTAATTACACTCAACACGATAGAAACAACAAGATCAGATAACGCAACTACAAAGATAATAGTTGGGTCTGGCTTCACAATCCCAATGAAGTCTTCAAGTCGTTAACCTACAGGATATCGAGAAGAAACCTAAGGTTAAAGGAGAATCGACTCTAGTTATGTAACTAGTAACACACAGGAGGTGCGGGGATTAGGTTTCCCAGTTGTTAGAGTTCTCCTTTATATTGTTTTCAAATCAGGGTTTGCAATCCAAGTTACCTTGGTAACAAAGCATTCAATATTTTTTTTTTGCTTAATCATAGAAATTTTTTTACCAAAAGGAACTAAAAAGGTTACAAAGAAAACTGTCTAGACAGGCCCAGAACAGATTGACCCAACAAAAAGGAAATAGGAAAAAAGACTGTTAACAAGCCCATTAACTAAAAGCCCTACTTATTAACAGAACCTAAAGTAAGATTGATTCTCCCATTCCATTATTCCTATGAATGCAGGGTTTTCCTCATATTCAATCATTTCTCCTCTGTTAAGAGAAGCACCCTTCTTTGCCACCTTGTCTGCTGAAAAATTAACTTCTCTAAAAGAATGTATGAAGGTGATGCACTGCATTCTTGCCAATATCCTTTGCCATCTTGTCTTTACTATCCAAGGCAATCTTCCTGAACTTACAGCCTGCAACACTGCCATAGAATCCAGACTAAAGCATACATTAAAAAACTGTCTTCTTATAGCCCATTCACCTGCACCAATTAAGGCCATTACTTCTGCAATAAAATTTGTATCCACTCCTAAACCTCCAACTACTGTTACAAGAAAACCACCAATACAACTCCTTCCTACAAAACCATATCCTGAGTTACCAGGATTCCCCTTGGAGGCACCATCACAGCAAATGAGTATTTGGTTTACTGCAGGAAATCTAAAAATACATTCCTTAACTTCAGAGGTTTGAAACTTCACACCCTTAATACCAAATTTAGACATTATGTTCATATCATACACAGGTCCTCTGATTTTACCTTTCATTCTCACGTTGCACTCTTCAGTGAACTGTAAAATTTTCATTTTGAAACTTACCAGATTAGGAGATTCCTCATCATAGTAAACTCTATTTCTTGTAAACCAGAGCTCTACCATTGTAGTAAAAGCACTAATAAACCATACTTCTCTCACAGCAGAGCTTACCTTCTTCCCACACTTCAGCACATCCATAAAGTTACAAGGATTCAAAAATTTTAAAATGCCACCCAACCAGTGCCAAATTCTTTCACTAAAATCACAATGCCACAAGATATGGTACATTGTATCCTGTCCATTACCACATAAGTAACACTTTGACACAGTGTGAAATCCTTTCTTTCTGTAATTTTCTTCAGTTGCACAAGCATCTCTTAGGATTTTCCACAAATTAGTAGAGATTTTAGGATGAATAGCAGCACTCCATACCTGATTTGACCAAGCACCTCTTAGGATTTTCCACAAAGCATTCAATATTCACCGTTAGATGAAAAACCTGATTCAACCAAGCTAATATCTTTCAACCGTTAGATCGGACGTAGCTTGTTACACACAAATGAAATGTACCCTCATTTAGGTTTATGTAACCGTACCTAAACGTGTACACCATGTTGATTCACAAATAGTTAACCGAGGTTATCCATATGATTACTCTCACATCAACCTTATTCATCTCAATCAGAACTAGTTCAAATGACTCAAATGAAACTAGTTAAAGAGTTGTTCAATTGCTATAGAAAACATAATTGAAACCAAATCGGTTTGATTCACTTGAATCAATCATGAACATTATAGCCACGGTTTGCAAAGATTGCATTCCTTATGATTTAAATGTTTAAGTTCATGAACTGACCGATTTGACAAAGTAACCAGCTTAAGTATGCGCACGGGTATGCGTACTTAAGCAACCGGATTTGAGTTTGTTTAGTTTCCAAACTCAGCAGAAATTTTCGGTTCGAAAACTTCCGCCAGTATGCGTATGGGTACGCATACTTGACCTGTCTCCTTCACCAATTTCGTATACACACATATGCATACACTTGGCTCCCGGTTTATGGATTTATACAATAATATGTGAACACACTATATATGCTTATATCCAAACATGGTTACATTCTCAACTCTTTATTTCAATCATTGAAACATTCTTCTATAATGACTATAGCCGTTGTCACACACTATCAGCATCAAAGCAATTTTCAAGATATTAAAATAACCATTATCAAAACATTCCAAGCCTACATCAAATGATTGTATCAGACAAACCATGTAAGATGTTACTCGGAAATTTTCTCATGATATAAGATGAACTTGGTCGAAGCGAAAGCTTACCAACACATATTTCGAGAAATATGTAAGCGAGATATACTCAGCTCGAAATCTCAAATGTGTATAGAGAAAACTATATTTTAACACGACTTATGTCTCAATATAGTAGATAGTAGAAATAGTCTTTCCAAGTGATAAATGAGTTCAAGTCTTCACATACCTTTTGTCGAAGAAGTTCCACAAGCTCCCCTTAATAGTTCTTCGTCTTCAAATGATGAACTCTGTGAAATCTAAGCTCAACTACACTATCTATGTCCTAGTCCGAGACATCTATAAATAGGCTAGAGATCAAGACTTATAGTTTTGATCACTAACATTGACAAACATGCTTGAGATAGCAACGCATGCGAGTTCGACCGAGCAGTGCTCTAACAATCTCTCCCTTTGTCAATTTTACTGAAAAACTATCAATGCATATGGATTACAAAATAGATAGAATTGTAGATTCTCATCGAAATGCTTGATCTCCTTGGCATCTTCAACGCGACTCGAAATCTTCGTCACTTCCAAGTACTCCATGATCCTAAAGGTTGTAAATTCAGCATCACAGTTGTTGAAGATCCGTAGCGATAACAATGAGAAAACAAAATGCTCTCAATCATTGTTATACAATGTCATTGTATTATTACACAACATCAAAGTTCAATTGTATCACAACTTTGACAATAATACTATGGTGATATGTATCACTTCCCCTTAGTCAATACTTCATATCAACATGAAAACCACTCCCCCTTACATAATGATCCGTAAACCATATGTATTTGTAATATCACAATACACATTAATTCTCCCCCTTTTTGTCAATATAAATTGGCAAAGGTACGAAAACTAGTGGGATCCTCATGAAATTTTCACAGAGATACTTCATGACCGAAAGAGAATACCATATCAACTTATTTAGATGCCATCATAGAGTCGAAGTTAAATGCATTCATCAAGGAGTTTATAAAGATACAAGATAACCCCTAATATTCCTTAACCGCACTCCCCAAAAAGATTTGGCAATTGAGCACAAGTTCAAAATGAACTCTCCCCCATAAAATGTCATTCCTGAAAGAACAACAAAGGCGACCTTGCTTTTACAAGAAAAGAAGGATTTCTTTGGACATACTCAAATCGCATGAAAACATGAATTTGTATCCAAAATATTCAATTGAATTATCCACAAAAGAATTCATGATTAATCCAATCGAAATGCATAATTAAATTAACCACAAGAAAACCCATGATTAATTCAATCGGAATTACACAACTAAATTAACCACAAAAGTGATCAATTCAATTGGTCATGCTCGAACATAAGAAAACTTACGCAGCAACAACTAAAGTAACCAAAAGAGAATGATCAATTTAGTTGGTCATTCTCAAACATAAGGAACCTTACAGAGCAACACAGTATATGCACATAGATGTGGATCGGAGATCGACCAATACTGCGGAATAAACAAGGATTCATTCTATTTTCCATCACTATTTGCACAATGACATATAATAGACTTAATCCTTGTAAACAAAAGTTTTATCCTTTCTTCCATCAAAACAATAACATAAAAGTCTTTAACTTTTGTAATGTCAAAAGTTCATTCTATCTTCTATCAATACATTCATACCGACATAATAGAGATAACTTTTGAACAAGTATGGGACAATCACAAGTTCACGGACGTAAACAACATATCACATAACAGTTTCCAATATATAAAATCATAAATATTAAAATTGCAAAAATCATCTTCCAAAAACTTAGAATTTAAATAAATAAATCTAAAAACATTGAAGATGAAAATCGTTGGACATAACTATGTGTACTCACAATAATGGCAATTCCAAACCCTAGTTATTCTTCTAAAAACAAGAAATAAATTCTCTAAAAGAATATTTACTAGACATAATACAAAATAACCTAAAACAAAGAGCAATCACACGCCATAATCAGAGTTCCTGTACGGAAGCTTCACTGGTACCAAGACCTTCAAACTTGTGACTAACTATACCAACTGCATCTTCGGAGAAGATCCTTAACTTGTGACTTCATGAAAACAAGATCAGAATCAACCTTTTTCAACTCAGTTCGTAACAAGTTAAGATCCTTTACAGAGTTCTCGAGCTTCAGTTGAGTCTTCCCAAGATCAGTGAGAAAACCATGAACTACTTCAGCAGATACCATCTCAGCATTTTCTCGATCTTGATGAGAAAACGCAAAATAGCATGAGGCACTGGATTCGAGTTTGTCAGACTTAACAAGGGTTTTCTTCTTCTTCTTCAAAACAAACTCCAAATAGGTCGAATCATCAATTGAATCAGCTGGTAAATCCCAAGAACTTGGAGTAGATCCCATCCTTAAAAGAGCACAACAAAAGTATGCGTACTCTATGAAAGGTTTGGTATTTATAGGTTACACAAGAACCAAAGATTAGGGTTTCCAAGTTTGGTTCGTGCCTGTGTGAAAAGAAATACATGCACGTACATAGACTTACCCTTATACCAAGCGGTTGTGAAGAAGATATACCACATATTTGCTTAATGAGTAAAAACTCAGCTCTAAAATAAGTTTGTTCTCAAAAGAGAAAAATTTAGACCACAACAATTTGACACCCCTTTTTGAAAAAAAAAACAAAACAAAAAAATACTCATGCAACAAAAAGTGTTTGTAATTGATAAACCGGCTAAGAACGATAAGAAGATAGCTAGAGATTCAGAAACACATTTTGTCATCAAGTATACCTGAAAAATATCTCACTCTGTCAGGATTTTTGTTGAGAGTGAGAATTCAACCTTGTGATTAATTAGCACAAGTATGAGCCTTGAGCTCATTAAATGAACGTTGCTTATGGTTAAGCCTCTTTTTCCTGATCTTTGGAAGAAAACCATTTTGATGTGAAAAGTCATCATAAAACTTATTATCATCAAAGTATGACGCATATTGTTGATTCTTACCTGAAGAATTTTCACAGGGACTTGTCTGCCTGTTGATGATATCTTTGTATCCTTCAATTATCCTTTTTAGACTGGCTTCCATTTTTCCATTGCATCCTTCTTCTGGTACCTTTTTCACATCATGAACAACATAATCTCCCTTCCTAACCGAAGAATATCTATAAGTTCTTCTTCGTCAATATGGCTTAGGAAGACTGTTATGTGTTTAAACATTTGAGGAACACATTGAACTGACTTTCCTGGTGGAGTACACAAGGTGAGTACTAAAACCAATAGGTTTAGACATACGAATGTCAGTTACACCTTTGAGAATTAAATCTAAGGTGTGTTGAAGACGAATAATAAAATTGTCATTCAACCTAGAATTCTTCTTTTGTTTACACGTCCCTTTTGAATCACAAAAGAGACACACTTTATGATCACCTAAGAGATTAGCCAGAATAGTCTTAACACCATTGTCGGGAGAATTCTTCCTTCTGTGTGATGTGGGCTTCCCTTGATTAGAAGAAGATACAGGCACATCTTTTTCAACAGAAATGGTTTTTAGTTTTGCTTCTGAACCAATAATTTTTCTAGTTAAATCAGAAGCAGTTGGTATGGCGAACTCTTTTGAACACTCTTGAAAAGAGAGTTTACTTAAGAGATGTTCAATTTTCAAAGCATCCTTTTCGAGATTTTCCTCTAGAAGAATATTTAAACGAGAGTCAAGCTCACATATCATACCAACAAGGACATTAACTTTGTGTTTCAACCGGTTGACATTATCAGCCTAGATTCTAACAAGTTTTAGAATCACTTCACTCTCTTTGGATGCATCCCTTTCAGCTTCAGAGTCAGACTCGTCAGTAAGGTGGTCAGGGAAACACTTGCCAATGTATGTTTGTTTCCTTTGAACACAAGGTTCTTCTATATTCGAGATTGACAAATCTTTCTCTCTAATAGACTTTAAGGAAACAAAACTATTATTTCTGGCAATGCATTTATCAGAGATAGTATCGTCCATCCTCAGATCGCTACAAACACAAACTTATGAGGTCTTTAACGTGTTTGTCTGCTCTGATACCAATTGAAAATGCGGGGGGTCTAACAACCACACCCAACAATTCGTTTATCATTCTGAGAGGACTTACTCCAATATACTTTCTAGAGAATCAACTAGACAGTCAGACTCAATCAGTATATCAAAGAGTTTAATATCTCTAGCTCTTAATTCAATCTGCAATCAGCAAATAGAAATCTGCGAGCCCGATTGAGTAAGAGGAGTAACTTGAACGGTACCAAAGACCAATGTTCAAGTGTCAATCAACAACCCAAGGTTGGATATTCTAATTGATTGATCTTAACACACAACCTGTGATATTTTAATTATATAACAAAATATAATGCGGAAAGGAAATAACACAGACACTAGAATTTTTTTAGCGAGGAAACCGCAAATGCAGAAAAACCCTGGGACCTAGTCCAGATTGAACACCACACTGTATTAAGCCGCTACAGACACTAGCCTACTACCAATTAACTTCGGACTGGACTGTAGTTGAACCCTAATCAATCCCACACTGATTCAAGGTACAGTTGCGCTCCTTACGTCTCTGATCCCATTAGGATACTACGCACTTGATTCCCTTAGTTGATCTCACCCACAACCAAGAGTTTCTACGACCCAAAGTCGAAGATTTGATAGACAAATCTGTCTCACACAGAAAAGTCTATAGGATTGAATAAATCTGTCTCCCACAGAAATACCCAAGAGTTTTTGTTCCGTATTTTGATAAATCAAGCTGAACAGGAACCAATCGATAACCCGGACTTCTATTCCCGAAGAACAGCCTAGAATTATCAATCACCTCACAACAAACTTAATCGACTAGTGAAACAAGTTATTGTGTTTGTGATTAATTTTCTATCTTTCCTATCGAAGATATAAAATCTCTAGCCAATTATTTCAATTGTACTCAACACGATAGAAACAACAAGATCAGATCACGCAACTACAAAGATAATAGTTGGGTATGGCTTCACAATCCCAATGAAGTCTTCAATTCGTTAACCTACAGGGTCTCGAGAAGAAACCTAGGTTAAAGGAGAATCGACTCTAGTTATGCAACTAGTAACACACTGGAGGTGAGGGGATTAGGTTTCCCAGTTGTTAGAGTTCTCCTTTATATAGTTTTCAAATAAGGGTTTGCAATCCAAGTTACCTTGGTAACAAAGCATTCAATATTCACCGTTAGATGAAAAACCTGATTCAACCAAGATAATATCTTTCAACCGTTAGATCGAACTTAGCTTGTTACACACAAATGAAATGTACCCTCATTTAGGTTTACGTAGCCGTACCTAAACGTGTACACCATGTTGGTTCACAAATAGTTAACCGAGGTTAGCCATATGATTACTCTCATATCAACCTTATTCATCTCAACCATAACTAGTTCAAATGACTCAAATGAAACTAGTTAAAGAGTTGTTAAATTGCTATAGAAAACACAATTGAAACCAAATCGGTTTGATTCACTTGAATCAATAATGAACATTATAGCCACGGTTTGCAAAGATTGCATTCCTTATGATTTAAATGTTTAAGTTCATGAACTGACCGATTTGACAAAGTAACCAGCTTAAGTATGCGTACGGGTATGCATACTTAAGCAACCGGATTTGAGTTTGTTTAGTTTCCAAACTCAACAGAAATTTTCGGTTCGAAAACTTCCACCAGTATGCGTACGTGTACGCATACTTAACATGTTTCCTTCACCAATTTCTTATACACACATATGCATACACTTGGCTCCCGGTTTATGGATTTATACACTAATGTGTGAAAACACTATATATGACATGGCTGCAAGTGACGCATAATGATTGCGCATTACAGAGTTGCAGGCCCAGTCAGTGTACAGCCAGAATGGCGCAACACTGTTGTTGATGGTGGTTCTTAATTTATGGTCAAAATCGTAAAACCCTATACTTGGCATTGTGATCCTGCAAAGGAATGAAGGCCACTTGAAAGTACCGAGTGCTCAAACCTCTTTCTTTACGCATGTGCTTAACAGTATATGTACGAAATTCATTCAGAATGGTGCGCATAGTAGCAATCCAAAATATTCTGTGAATTCTATTTTATGCCAGCATTATTAATTAATGCCTGATTTTCCTGGTACTTTCTCGTGCTATGTTCCCAGCCAAACTCTCATTATTGACATGACATGACGATGAAGTGTTCACTCTCAGCAGAGCAGCATGAATCTCCCGAAGTTCCAGTATTGAGATCTGCGTGAAAAATACCCACACGGGCTGCATCACTCTCTGGCAAAGAGATCAATGCATTCACTTTTAATTAAAGTTAGTGTGATCAAATGCACATTTATTTCTTAAAGAAAATCTAGACTGTTAATGTCAGTCTCAGAAACGATCACGACCACACAACTTGGCCGCACAATTTAACAAGCATAGCGTACTCCTAACAGGACTGAGCAACCACAGTAGAAACCACCGGCGATCCCACCAGTCCTCTAGTTAATTGACCACCATGTTTCTCATTCACGAACACTTAAAACGCTAACCCAAACATGAGCGATTGCGCTGCGTAAAACCAAGCTCGAACGAGCTAAAACTGTAAAAAACGGTCTCAAAAGCCATCATATCCGTCCAACTTTGCCAGCCTAGTTGGACGGCTTGGATCTTCCTATGAAAGATTAGGGGAATACCAGCATGTTCATTGGCAACCCCTCTGCCAATCGACTTGCATACGACAAGCCTATAAGGCGCACACCAGATTTCTCAAACTTGAGCGAACACGCTGTATTCAAAAATCTAATTCGGGTCGCGGCAATACATAACTGTCGCAAATCGATCGTATCCATACGGCTTCGCCAGCCTAGATGGACGGCTTAGATCATACTTCAAGTAATCAAAGAGGTGCCAATGTTTTCACTGTCGGCTCAAGCTCTCTCTTGGTCGATCGACCTGTTCGCAACAAGACCAGAGAGCATTAAAACGTTTACTCAAAGTAGCGTGACCACGCTGTTTTAAGAAATCCTAAAACCATTTTGCGGCATTGAACAACTGCCGTAAATCAATCATGGCTGTCCATTCTCGCCGGCCTAGTTGGACGGCTGTTTATGGGTGAAAATCGTTTCTGCCGATTTTGGTAATTCTGGTAGGTGAGTGAGAAAAAGATCTAAACCCTAAACAAATGTACTGCACGGGAGTACTTTAGATTCGATAGATCAATCTGTACAACTCCGGCCTAAACCAAGAAATGGCCATTCCGGATTTGCTTCGATCATAAAGAGGAGGACAAGGGCTGGTTTAGGGAGGGAAGCGAAGAGAGTGTTGAGACCAGAACAGTTCTGGAAGAGTATTACTTGACTTGTATCAGAAGGTGAAAGCTTTTGTGAAAGCTAGCAAAGTTTCCTTTCTGAGTATTGTATTTCTCCTGACCAAAAACTTGTTGTCTTGGTGGAAATAGGTAAGACCTATTTATAAAAGTCTAAGTGAAACGTACTCTGGCCTCGTAAGAAAAAAAAACGGATGAGTTAAATAAGAAGACGTGGTAAGGCCTGGTATTGATGGAATTTGATGGAATTGATGTTCCATAATGAAAGAGCTTTCACCATTACTTCCTGCATTTACTTACCGTTTTATTCTTAATACACTGTCTTGAAACGGGCATTTGTGTATGCCGCACGTTGTAAACCGCCAAACCAAAACCCTAAAGAGCATCCCTTAGTTTGTGACATGTACTGATATCTCGAGTGTTTTTGTGGAAAACGAGTAGCATGTCGCTGGTGTTTCATAAGTTGAGCTTGAGAGATGTACCGACTCAGTGGCGACCTTCGACGGTCGAGATTTTGCATCTTAAGAGAAATCGTGGCCTTTGATGTAGGCGCGGCATGCCAAAGTGCAAGGGTTGCAAGACATGTGCCAATGGCTTGTGCGGAATGCCTTGGTTGTAGGTTGAACATCGGGTGCCAATGTCAAGATGCAAGTGTTGCATGGCATGTTCCAATGGCGCGCGTAGCGGCTTTGGCCCTAGGTTTGCACGGCTTGGCATGCTAGGTTGCAAGGGTCGTTTGGCATGTACCAATGGCGCGTGTGGCGGCTTGGCACTAGGTTTGCACGTCTTGGCATGCTAGGTCGCAAACGTCGCTTGGCATGTGCCAATGGCGCGTGTGGCGGCTTGGCCCTATGTTTGCACGGCTTGGCATGCTAGATCGCAAGCATCGCTTGGCATGTGCCAATAGCGCGTGTGGCGACTTGGCCCTAGGTTTGCACGGCTTGGCATGCTAGGTCGCAAGCGTCGTTTGGCATGTGCCAATGGCGCGTGTGGCGGCTTGGCCCTAGGTTTGCACGGGTCGGCATGCTAGGTCGCAAGCGTCGCTTGGCATGTGCCAATGGCGCGTGTGGCGCAATGATTGTGCAGCTCGAATTTGGCACGGTTGCCGTGAAGCGCAATGATTATGCGGCTTGGTTTTGGCATGGTTTCCATGATGCGCAGCGATTGTGCGACTTTGGTTTTGGCGTAGTTGCCATGATGCGCAGCGATTGTGCGGCTTTGGTTTTGGTATAGTTGCCATTATGCGCAGCGATTGTGCGGCTTAGGTTTTGGCATAGTTGCCATGATGCGCAACGATTGTGCGGCTTAGGGTTTTGTGTGTCGAAACCCTAGTTTAGCATTTGAAAAAACATACCCTGGTAATCTTTTACATAAGTGCATTAAATGTTCTAATAAATGTGTTTAGCATCACCGGTGACGTCATGCTATGCGTAAGATTTTACGATTTTACCCCTTATCTAAAAACCACCATCAACATTAAGTCCCTTGCTTAGCTTGGAACAGGGGCCTTGTTGCAAGGTAAGCATAAGATGGTGAGAGACGAGGATAGAACTGAGACAGTAAGTCGTGAAAGATGGCTAAGGAGACTTGTCTGACCTTTTTCGAGATGCAAGTAGAATTCGCAATCCTTGCATCTGGCAGCTTTGCACAAATCCCGATATGATTGGGTGTCTTCAGGGTAGGCTTTGGAACGCGAGGCGGAGCTGCTAGCATGGACTTGGCATGAAGGGGACACATTAGCACTGACGGGCATGGAACGGGTGTGGGACGCTCTGTAAAGCGCTTGGAAAGGTATGGCGCTGGTAGGAGAAGCGCTTTGGAGCAAGGGAAGCGCTTGCGGCTTAGGGTTTGACACGTCACAACCCTGATTAGCTCCCTTTGCTAGAATCGTTGTAGAATCCTCGTATGGACTCGTATTTTGACGGTCCGCCCCTTTATCGGACACAAAACAAAATTCTCTATCTCCCAGCTCGAGAATATTTAGGTTTGGAGCTCGCTTAGGAGGTGAAAACGGCCCGACAGTGAAAATCAGGAAGAAGTCAGGAGGGATGTTGCGGGCCCGGGGTGGCATAGTCGCGTGCCAGTCACCTATTTCCGTTCATGAGAAACAAAGAATCTTCATTCTGTTCAATCTCTAAAAACTTTGTTCGCACGGAAAGAGGTATCGACCCTCTTCTGTTTTCTGTTGCTCGTCCGGGTCCGTGCTTTCATTCGCAGTGTCTCTCTAGTGGATTCCAAAATTTACCAAACTTCATTGCCTTCTTGGGATGGATGTATGGATGAAACATACGCTCGACAGCGATCATGTCAGGACTAACCTTGGAGGTTGTGGTTGCGCTGTCGATTCATCCTTGACTTTAGCTTGTTCAGTGTCTGGACCTTCCGATCAGGACGATGATATGTCGTGGATGATTGTATGGTATAAATCTCCCGAATCCACAAGATGAAATAGATGAGTTGGGAGTCATTCTGTTGCCGATGTGCTGCTATCAAGTATTCAGGTACTTTGTACCAAGAGACATCCTTTGAACCAGCTTCTGAATCTTGGACTGTCATATGGAATAGGATGCGGTGAGCATTACCCAGTTATCTTCTTGTTAAATCCGATGAAATGAGCGAATATTTGAATGTATCCTTGTGGTGTGCTTTTGGAGTCTTCGATGCACATGTACGGCTTCATGTTTAGAAATTCTTGCGGATCGTAAAACTTCGGCAGCGATGATGTTGAAATCAGACATAACTAGGTTGAGGGGAGTGAAAGCGTCCCATGCTGGTAGTCCTCATGTGTAGCTTACTTTCATTACATCGCCTTGAATCCACGTCCACGGGATTTGATGCAACCTTATTGTACTCTTCTAGATGTGATGTCGGGATTTGAATATCACATGGATGAAATATTCTTTGATGGTCGTCGGGATGGACTGCGATGATCAGTGCCCAGTCGCGCTCTTCTTTAGTTTCTGAAGTTGTTTCCTCTGGGAAGGCTTGGGATCCGTCGCGGCCTCGTAGAATGTCGAAGGCCTCTTCTATACAGAGAGGTGATGATATTCTTGCGCTGCACCCTTGAAGAGTAGATGACCTTGTTGTGGCTATGGCCTTTTTGGTTGACTGTGTCTTCGGAGCTTTGGCATTGAAGGGATTCCGTATATATCTTCAGTCCCCAAGTATGGTTTACATGTTTCCATCTTTGTAGTGATTGTTGTTGTGGTGAAGCTCTAGATGATATCAACAAATGAGCGGCAACAGTTTTTGGTAGCAGATATAGTCAGAGGAGACTGCATTGTCGTGGTAACAAGGTAGGTTGGCTGGAATTGTACGCGCATCCATGGAAGTAAAAGGATTGGCTGGATGTGTTAGCGAGCAAACTGTCCATGATCACGAGTTTTGGCGGGATGGATTAAAAGGCGGCCATGACTACGAATAATGGCTGGCTGTGATCATGATCCTTGACATGGGGAGCGCGGTTGTACGATCCTTTGCAGGAAAAAGCGGCGTTGAAGCAGCTTTGGTTCTTGGAGAGGATGTTGAAGCTTAGGAAGCCAAACGCTGAAGTTTCGGCTTCGGATCCTGGAGCAGTTTATGGAAAGAACGCTGAAGCGGAGCGACTGTTGGAGCGAATGTTAAAGCGGAGCGGCTGCTGAAGCGAACATTAAAGCGGAGCCGCTGGAGAGGCTGTGTCAATCAGTGTGTTGTAAGGCTGGACGTACTTCAAGCGGACAGTGGTTAGGAGTCCTAGTTCCATCTATTAATCGTGCTCTCCAAGGGAGGTTGGGATTTGAGGACGATTTCTCTGGTTGCAAAAAGCCTGCTTCCCTGATGCACTACGGTCGAGGGCTGCAAATATGTCTTGACGTTGTTCCTTGGGGAAATATAGAATCTCATATAAATGTTTCATCACGGACTGTACAGTTTTGTGGTCGAAGTCCCCAGAAATCATGCGTCTCTTGACAAGAAGAGAGTCTTCGTGAACTCAGGGGGTTTGATGATTTTTTTTGCTTCGATTTTGGAGAAGTCGTTCCTGATCTTTACGTGTGATGAAATCGGATTGCTGATTCCCTACGGGGCGTTCAAGTGCAATGCTAGAAGGATGTAAGCTGCTAGCGCTGGGAAGATGTAAGCTGCTGTAAAGATCCAAGCTGCGGTAAAGATGCAAGCTGGAAGTGCAAGTGTGACGCTCAAAGGACGCAATCTGTCAGCGCGCTGGAAAAGATGCAAGTTGTCGGCGCTGGAAAGATGTAAATTGCCGGTGTCGGAAGGACGCAAGCTGTCAGCGTTGGAAGACGCAAGTTGTCGGTGCCCGAAGGACGCAAGTTGTCAGCACTGGAAGACGCAAGTTGCCAGTGCTGGAAGGACGCAAGCTGTCAGCGCGCTGGAAAAGATACAAGCTGCTGGCCCTGGAAAGATGCAAGTTGTTAGCGCTGCATCTTGTTGGAACGAGCGCTAGCTTGACATGGACGCTGGCTTGGCATGGCGCTGGCTTGGCGTGGGCGCTGGTTCCGGCGTGGGCGCTGTCTTGGCGTGGCGCGGTAGCAATAAAGCGAGCCAGATTATTCTAGGTATGTACTCTAGTGTTTCTTGTGTTGGTGCAGACCCTAGCCATAGGTACGCCTCCCATAAACCTGTAGAAATATTGTTCTCCTCTTCGAATATTACCGTGGTAGCGTCAGCTACCTCATGAATAGTGACTGGTAATCATTATGATGCAAAGTAGGTACACATGCGCATGCAACTGATTCCATGAAAACTGGGCGTTAGGGTTTCTCTGAGATCCAAGGTTGCAGGCCAAGGAGACCAAAGGTCCTTCTGCGTACATGGATAAACAACAAGAGGCGGAGGTTGGAAGGATGTCCAAAGAGTTGGAGCTGAAACAGGCGGTCCTCCAAATGACGAAGGACGTCTTCTTCAAGAAGAGCAAACCACTGTTGAATGGCTTCCTTTGGATGCACTTCTGTCTTCTGATTTTTTTTTTGAAAGGCAAATGAAACACCTGGCTTATGGTTTTGATTTTCTGGATTTATGGGTTGATAGACAAGTATTACCTATGAGGGTTTTGGGTTATTATTCGGGATGAACCGTTTTAGGATGATGTCGTTTTTTTGTTATGATTGTAAGTGATACAAACATCCCATGGAAGCTATGGAATCGTGAACATTGCGTTTTGGTAGATGACATGGGATGAAACATAACATGGCTATTGGTTTTGTCATTCTCGTGAAAACTTGAAATTGTAAACCATATATTCTGTCTAGGCAAGACTTACTCGGTTTCCCGGATCTCTTGATGAAAAGGGGATTCTCCGTGTGTAAGATCGAGTTTTGTGGGTAGCACCGCCGGGATTGTGGGAAGTCCCCAGTCGTTTTGAGTCACTTGATGACTGGGTCGTTTGCTTTCGGTTTCTGTGAAGTCCCCAGACGTCTCTTGCGGTCTGCGACTGGTAACCAGGTTGTCTGGTAATCGAGTTGTCGATCCCCGAACATATCGCTTGCTTCTGCCGTCCTGATGTCTGAATCGAAGTATGAGATCGAGGATTGAAAACTGACACTGTAACTGAAATATCAATCTCCCACTGTGGTTACCAATTGTTTATGGGTGAAAATCGTTTCTGCCGATTTTGGTAATTCCGGTAGGTGAGTGAGAAATTGATCTAAACCCTAAACAAATGTACTGCACGTGAGTACTTTAGATTCGAGAGATCAATCTGTACAACTCCGGCCTAAACCAAGAAATGGCCGTTCCGGATTTGCTTCGGACACAAAGAGGAGGAGAAGGGCTGGTTTAGGGAGGGAAGCGAAGAGAGTGTTGAGACCAGAACAGTTCTGGAAGAGTATTACTTGACTTGTATCAGAAGGTGAAAGCTTTGGGGAAAGCTAGAAAAGTTGCCTTTCTAAGTATTGTATTTCTCCTGACCAAAAACTTGTTGTATTGGTGGAAATAGGTAAGACCTATTTATACAAGTCTAAGTGAAACGTACTCTGGCCTCGTAAGAAAAAGAAACAGATGAGTTAAATGGGAAGAGGTGGTAACGCCTGGTATTGATGGAATTTGATGGAATTGATGTTCCATAATGAAAGAGCGTTTCACCATTACTTCCTGCATTTACTAACCGTTTTATTCTTAATACACTGTCTTGAAACGGGCATTTGTGTATGCCGCACGCTGTAAACCGCCAAACCAAAACCCTAAAGAGCATCCCCCAGTTTGTGACATGTATTGATGTCTCGAGTTTTTTCGTGGAAAACGTGTAGCATGTCGCTGGTGTTTGATAAGTTGAGCTTGAGAGATGTGCCGGCTCAGTGGCGACCTTCGACGGTCGAGATTTTGCATCTTAAGAGAAATCGTGGCCTTTGATGTAGGCGTGGCATGCCAAAGTGCAAGGGTTGCACGACATGTGCCAATAGCTTGTGCGGAATGCCTTGGTTGTAGGTTGCACATCGGGTGCAAGTGGTAATGCCAAAATGCAAGTTTTGCATGGCATATGCCAATGGCGCGCGTAGTGGCTTTGGCCTTAGGTTTGCACGGCTTGGCATGCTAGGTTGCAAGGGTCGCTTGGCATGTGCCAATGACGCGCGTGGCGGCTTGGCACTAGGTTTGCATGGCTTGGCATGCTAGGTTGCAAGCGTCGCTTGGCATGTGCCAATGGCGCGTGTGGCGGCTTGGACCTAGGTTTGCACGGCTTGGCATGCTAGGTCGCAAGCATCGCTTGGCATGTGCGAATGGCGCGTGTGGCGGCTTAGCCCTAGGTTTGCACGACTTGGCATGCTAGGTCGCAAGCGTCGCTTTGCATGCTAGGTCGCAAGCGTCGCTTCGCATGTTCCAATGGCGCGTGTTGCGGCTTGGCATGCTAGGTCGCAAGCGTCGCTTGGCATGTGCCAATGGCGCATGTGGCGGCTTGGCCCTAGGTTTGCACGTCTCGGCATTCTAGGTCACAAGCATCGCTTGGCATGTGCCAATGGCGCGTGTGGCGGCTTGGCCCTAGGTTTGAACGCTTGGCATGCGAGGTCGCAAGCGTCGGTTGGCATGTGCCAATGGCGCGTGTGGCGGCTTGGCCCTAGGTTTGAACGGCTTGGCATGCTAGGTCGCAAGCGTCGCTTGGCATGTGCCAATGGCGCGTGTGGAGGATTGGCCCTAGGTTTGCACGGCTTGGCATGCTAGGTCACAAGCGTCGCTTGGCATGTTCCAATGGCACGTGTGGCGGCTTGGCCCTAAGTTTGCACGACTTGGCATGCTAGGTCGCAAGCGTCGCTTGACATGTGCCAATGACGTGTGTGGCGGCTTGGCTCTAGGTTTGCACGGCTTGGCATGCTAGGTTGCAAGCGTCGCTTGGCATGTGCCAATGGTGCGTGTGGCGGCTTGGCCCTAGGTTTGCACGGCTTGGCATGCTAGGTCGCAAGTGTCGCTTGGCATGTTCCAATGGAGCGTGTGGCGGCTTTGCCCTAGGTTTGCACGGCTTGGCATGTGCCAATGGAGCGTGTGGCGGCTTGGCATGCTAGGTCGCAAGCGTCGCTTGGCATGTACCAATGGCACGTGTGGTGGCTTGGCTCTAGGTTTGCACGGCTTGGCATGCTAGGTCGCAAGCGTCGTTTGGCATGTGCCAATGGCGCGTGTGGCGGCTTGGCCATAGGTTTGCACGGCTTGGCATGCTAGGTCGCAAGCGTCTCTTGGCATGCTCGAATTTGGAACGGTTTCCGTGAAGCGCAATGATTGTGCGGCTTGGTTTTGGCATGGTTTCCATGATGCGCAACGATTGTGCGGCTTTGGTTTTGGCATAGTTGCCATGATGTGCAGCGATTATGCGGCTTTGGTTTTGGCATAGTTGCCATGATGCGCAGCGATTGTGCGGCTTTGGTTTTGGCATAGTTGCCATGATGTGCAGCGATTGTGCGACTTAGGGTTTTGTGTGTCGAAACCCTAGTTTAGCATTTGAAAAAACATACCCTGGTAATTTTTTACATAAGTGCATTAAATGTTCTAATAAATGTGTTTAGCGTCACCGGTGACTTCATGCTATGCGTAAGGTTTTACGATTTTACCCCTTTTCTAAAAACCACCATCAACAACGGCATAAATCCAATTTTAGGTGGCTAACGAGATGCTAACACGTTCACCGTCGACCCAACTCCATTGTCAGTCGATCGACTTGCTCATAGTAAGCTTGGAAAGCATATAAACGCTCACCCAAAGTAGGATGAACGCGCATTGGCTTTTGCGGCCGCGTGTCACTGCCGCAAATCGACCATAACAATCCATGTTCGCCAGCCTATCCGAATGGCTTAGATTTAATCTTAAACGGCCCCGGAGATGTCAACGTGATCACTGTGGACCCACCTTTACATGTGATTGATCGGCCTACGCAAACTATGGCTCAATGCCTCGAAACGCACGCCCAAAGAGGGTGGGCCACACGGCTCCCTAAACCCTAAAGTTGCGTCAACGTCAATATGAAACTGCCGCAAATGAATCACAACCATCCAACTTCGCCAGCCTAATTGGATGGTATGGATCTATTTTTAGAAAACAAGCAAAGCAACATTGTGAAGACCGTCCATCTTTCTTCCACATAAGGCGATCGACCAAGTAATGGCGGCCCCCTAGAGCCACCAAACGATCACCCAAAGGTGGTTGATCACGCTTCCACTTTTAAGAAGCTTATTCGCGACTTATTCAATCAAGCTCAAAAACAATGATGCTTCATACACATCGATTAATTTGAACTGCTTTACATGCGTCGAATACATACGTATTTTATTTTAGCCTCATGAACAACTTAATTATTTCACCTAATAGCACCATGCTATTCTCAGCGGCAGGTCCCAAGACTTGACCCACTCACTCGAGACATCAAACACGTCACAAACTGGGGGATGCTTACTGGGGTATTGGTCTAGCAGTTTACAGCGTGCAACGCGCTCATTACGAGAACGTGTTACGAAAATATGGACGGTTAATAATGATGGAGTAGTGGATGAAGGTGTGATCACGCAATTTTCACCACCTCTTACACAACTCCATTACTCCACCACTTGACTTTCTCCACTTCCTACGAGATCAGGGTTGCGCTCAAATGACTTGTATAAATAGTTTTTCAACCTATTCAAATGGGGACAAGAGAACACAAGTGTTATCAACACAAGTAGCCAGAAACCATTTTCTGATACACAAGTCATAAACAACCACACCTTCATAATTCAACACTCTGATCTCAAACACCTTCTCCGCTTCCCTCCCTAAGATCAACCCTTCTCATTCACCTTATGACCGAATCGAATCTGGAACGGCCATTTCTTGGTTTAGGCCAGAGTCTTACAGATTGATTTCTGAAACCTAAAAGCATTCCCGTGCAATGCATTTGTTTAGGGTTTGAACTCGTTTCTCATCAACACACCTCAAATTACCCCAAAACAGCAGAATCAGTTTTCACCCATAAACAATTGGCGACCACAGTAGGAGATTAATCTCTCGGTTGCAAGATCAATTTTCAATTTCATTTCAATTTTCTCAAAATTCAAGATGGTGGATCTTAGGTCTGGATCGTCGACCAATTCAGATGGAACCAGCACCGACAACACTCTCGGCGTTGATGTCCCTGTCAGTGGCGCTACCATACAACCTGTCAATACGATCAATTCATCTCATGGAACTACGTCCTCTACCACCAACACCAGCGGAGCAGAGATTCTCTCGGTAACACCTCCCATCACCAGAGCCAGAGCAGCCACAAACCCCAATATTTCTTCAAGTGTAACCTCTCCGGTTGTCACCAGAGCAGCTGCTACTCCCCCGTCAGGACGAGGGGATGGAGGAATCAGAGGAGGCCAACCTCCTATTACCATTGTTGATTTGATGGAGAGGCAAGAAATTCTCGCTAAGTCTCAGACAGACATGGCTTCGACTCAGAAAGAAGTACTGACTTTCCTTAAGACGCTGACAAAGCGACTACCACAAGAACCACGCCAACCCATGGAACCCATAAGGAGTACCTTCAACCCTCTTGGCGCAAGCACTTCAGCAGGGAGTGCATTCATAGATGAGGAAGTTCGTGTTGCGCCTGACGCCCATGGGAAAGGAACCATCCATCCAACTTCATCACTCGTGAGGATATGGAGCGACTTCTCCAAAATCAAGGCAAGGAAAACCCGGTGGACCTGCACCAGCACCAACCTCCGTATCCTCTTAATGTGCAGAGAGTTCCCCTACCGAGAGGATATTCCTCTCCTCAGTTTTTCCTTTATGATGATGTTGATGGTGGTTTTTAGACAAGGGGTAAAATCGTAAAACCTTACGCATAACATGACGTCACCGGTGACGCTGAACACATTTATTAGAACATTTAATGCACTTATGTAAAAAATTACCAGGGTATCTTTTTTCAAATGCTAAACTAGGGTTTCGACACACAAAACCCTAAGCCGCACAATCGTTGCGCATCATGAAAACTATGCCAAAACCAAAGCCGTACAATTGATAGGTGTTGAAAACACCTAATTTTATATCTAATATTTATGCTTTCTTTGTTATTATTCTTGTGAACTGAATCTCTTATGTGCGAGTTTGAGTTTATTAGGTGCAATGGAGTCCTTGGGAGCAAAAGAATGAGAAAATGTCCATTTGGAGCGAAAAGGCCTAAAAGGTTGATTCACAGGAAAGTCATACTTGGATCAGACTAGGTTGCGCATGGAAGAGGTGGAAAATGAACTGTCAGATTCCCATAACTGACAGTCGAACAGAAAACAAGGTTGTCGGTTATCTGGAAACGACAAGCCATGTGTGAGTGGTTACCCCTTAACCACTAAATAGGGGTGTCAATATGAATCCTTTTTCCTACAGAAACCTAAAAATCAAAGGCACTCATCATTAGAGTTTATGTCTTCTACTCCACCTGAGAAGCCATGGCGGCTGATTTACTAGAGAAAAGAGAAGAAGATTTAAAGAGTGTATCTTTGTGAGATTCGAATCAAGTAATAAAGGAGGAAGATCAAGAGAAATTAACTGCTGCCATTAATTTGTTGAAATTAGGGTTTGTGTGAAGAAATCTGGGTTATGATCGAACCAAGAAGATGGGTTGAATATGAGATGAATGGTGAAGATGAGAATTTGAAGATGGTAAAGGGTTTGAGATGATTGTGGTACTGAATCAGAGTTGGGGTTTCAAATCTGTGTTGCAAGCAGACAAGGAAATAGAGGAATTATTGGTTTTGATGGTGGAATCTGGTGGTTGCTGTGCAGTAAAGAAGATAATGATTCAGATGGCATTGATGCCATGACCTGGTGGTAATGAAATGGGTGTGTGGTATTGAATGAGTTCTGGTTATGTTGCAGAGTTGGAGAAATACATGGAAGAACAATGGGATGGTGATGTATAAGCTATTACAGGTGAAGTTCGAGGCAATGAAATTGAAGCTCAAACTGAGATAGAACTGGTGATTGTCATGGATGCATTAATTGTATTACAAAGTATTGGACTGAGAAGTGGAAATTGCAAGTAGATGGACTGAGATAGTGGTGGTAATGAGTTGATCAATGGAATAGTTCTGTTGAAGCATCAATGTACTGAAGCTCAGAGATTCAAGTGAAATAGAAGGTGAAGTTATTGACGATAGATTTGTGAGAAGAAGCTACAATGGTTGTGTATGTGAGACTGCAGTTCGAAGGGTGGTTTGTGGTTGAAGTAATGAACTGATGTGGAGGAATGAGCTAAGCTGCAATGTGCATTAACTGGTGCTGAATTGTAGTTTCAAGCAAAGTAGAAGAAATCTGAGCTGAAGGTGATTGTATTGTTGTTGGTGGTTGTGATCTGAAATGATTGAATGGGTCTGCTCTTGAACTCAAAAGATGTGAGATGAAATTGCTCAGTGGTTGCAATTGGAGATGAATCTGGTGGTGCGATTGGCTAGGATGCGTTGTTTCAAGGATTAATGGGTTTTTACTGAGTTTCAAAGATAAGAAGAATGGAAATGGATCAGTTGCAGGTTGTTTTGGTTATGGGTATAAGTAGCTGATTCTGGTGTTGTTAGCTTCTGGTGTTGAGTGTTATTGGCTTGAGATGGTGGTAGCAGAATGTAAGTGATGCAGCTGAACTGAAGTCCTGGAGGTCTGTAAACTGGTGGTAATTACTGGTAAAATGAGTCTTTGATAGACTTATGAGCAGATGCAGTTGCAGTCATGTCCATGGTGGTGTTGTGGCTCAGTGCAATTGAGTTCAGAAAGTTTTTATGTGTGTTTGCTTGGTGTTGCAGTTTATTGCAGGTGATGGCTCTTGTAATGAACTGATGCAGCAGGTGTATGTGTTGGCTGTGACTGAAATGGAGAATGGCTCAAGTAGTGCAAGAATGATGCAGTGGTGTTGTTGGAGCTGATTTTGAGATTGTTGCAGGTGATGTTGCATCTAATGGGAGAAAATAAACTGATGTTGAGTTAGACCTGGTGCCATTGGTGAAGGTCAGATGCAGGTGGTAATGAAACTGAAGAGGGAGCTATAAATGGTGGTTGAGCTGTGAATGCAGGAGGAGTTGAAATGCTTAGATGTATGCTTAGGTTTGTCTTGAGGTGTTGGTTACAGGGAAGTGCAATTGCAGTTGCTGAGATGCACATGGAGATGTAGATTTGCTCAAGACAGAGTTGGTGGTGATTGTTGGTTTCTGCAACAGGCTGAAGTTGCAGTTGAGTGCAATTGCAAAGATGGTGGTTAGGTTGTGGCATTTGTGACAGTTCAGGTGGTGTTGAAGCAGATGAGATGAACTGAGATGTGTATGAATCCAAGTGACTGAAATTGGTTCTGGAAATGTATGAGGAATGGTGGAGGTCTACACTGGTGGGTGTTTACAATTGAGGGTTTTTACACAAACTGTAGTGCTGTGACATTATGAGCTGCAGAGGGTTTGTTATGGAGTTGATGCAGATAGACAAGAAGAAGCTATAAGAGCTACATAATTGCAGGTGGTGAATTCTGTTAGTGAGCCGCGGCTAATAAAGTTACAGGAGATTGAAGGTGCAGTTTTAATAAGAATTATGTTGTGTTGCTTGAGAAGGAACTGGTGGCACTGAATTGCAGGTTATAGTGAAGCTGGTGGAGCTTTTGAATGTTGCAGTTGAGTGTCAGAACTGCAGTGCTATGGGTTAGAGGTTTTGAGCTCAGTCTTGAACCTGAGTGCAGACAAGATGAATAGCCATCATGGATAGCAGTGAAGCACAATGATGGTGCAGCACAGAATCTAGCATGTGAAATGGCTCAAGCCATTGCAACTGTGGCTTAAGCCAAGGTGACTCAGACTCTGACTCAGGTCTGACTAGACACAGTATCTGACATCACTGAGTTGAGTCATCTGACTCGGTGCCTTTGACTGAGTTGACTTGTTGACCGGTGACTGGTTTGACTTTTCCGGTCACCTGAGCACTTTTCCGGCGACATCTCCGGCCAAATTCCGTCCATTTTACCAGTTTCCGTCGACCTCTTTTGGGACATATTTTCTACATGGATATTTTCACATATGGGATTGGTGGACCAAATTGGATATGGGCTTTTGGAGGATTGACCTAGTATTGGAAAGATGAAAAGCTACAAAAAGGGAAGTTTTCTATTTTCTTGGAGGTATCACGTATTTTTTCTACTTGGAACTTTGGAGAGCGGCGATTCTATTAGGGTTTTCTTTTCGTTTATTTTTCATCTTCTTCAATTTATTTGTGATTATGATTATGATGAACTCCATTATTATGAGTAACTAAACTCAGTTATTGGTTATGGGATAAAAGTTGATTTCCAACATGTTATTTGATTCAATGAATTAGTTTTGTCTCAATACTTTATTGTTTATGATTCATTATTAATAATTGTTTTATGATTTGAATGCTAGTTTCGTTGAGTCCGGAATCAATCCGATTTACATTCATCTCTATTAATAGATTAGGGTTATTATTCGAAAAAGTGATAATTCCTGATTGCAAGTAGCATAGTGCCATTATTACTTGTAGTGATACATCTCTTTAATTGCATATGAATCATAACCTTTGTTAAAACGAATTGGTGCTTTTACACGTTTGTTTGCATTGATTAGTATTATTTCATAGAACTTAATGCTCTTAGGGAGTTAAACTTAATTGTGCTTATACACTTTAGGTTGCTTTCTAGGTAGATTTCACAATAGCATCTTTTAATGTTGTTTGTGATAAAATCGGGAAATAAACGAGATACTCTTGCGATCAAGATATCCTAGGACTTTTAGTAAATGAGAGATTAAAATTCCAATTCTAGTCATTGATGAAAATACATGTTTGTGAATGATACTATCCCGTGACCAATATCTTCTCCTTATTGATTATTACAATTACTTTATTGCTTTCATTAATTTTATTGCTTTGTTTATTTAGATAAAACAAAACCCCCTCCCCCCTTGGTTACTTAAGAATCTGAAAATTTGATAACAACAAAAGCCTCTCTGTAGGAACGAACTCTTTCTTATCACATACTATATTTATATTTAGTTAAGTGAGAAAGTGAAATTATTTTTGACGCATACGACAACGATCAAATTTTGGTGCCGCTGCCGGGGAGGCATACGGCTTGTTATTAAGTTTTTAGTTTCTTATCATCATTTCTGCTTTCATATTTGCTTTTTGTTTTCTTGTCTTGTTTCTCACTTGTTTGCGAGAATTGTTTTCAGGTACCTAATCCCTGGCTTCTAAAGATTGGAACTATCCAAGGTGCGGGATAGCTACTCGAAGAGGCACAATACTCCAACCAAGTCAACACACGACAGAAGAACAAGAGTTAGAAGTGGAAGAAGAACAAAAGGTTCCATTCGTAGAAGAACCACTAGTTGAAGAAGAAGAAGAAGAAGAAGCAATGGGTGATGCAAATCATACACTCAAGGACTTGGATTCTCATAGGCTTGATGCACAACGGTGGTGTATTCAAACAAACTCAACCTTCGAGATCAAACCGGGGTTGATTAGAGAGTTGGCGAAGTTTCATGGAATGACGAATGAAGATCCAAACAAGCATCTCATGAATTTCCACAACGTTATCGTGGCTATGCTTCCACCGGAGACTAATGCGGATGGAGCAATGTTAAAAGCTTTTCCGTTTTCTTTGGCGGACAATGCTAAGGAGTGGTTGTATTACTTACCATCCGGAAGTGTCACTACATGGAACGGGTTGAAGAAACTCTTTCTAGAGAGGTATTTTCCTGCGTCAAAGGCTACTCAAATTCGCAAAGACATTTGTGGGATAAAGAAACACGTAGGAGAATCTTTGTATGAATGTTGGGAGTGATACAAGAGATTGGTGGCAAGCTGTCCACATCACCAATTTAGTGACGTGATGATAATACAATACTTCTACGAAGGTCTCAAACCAAGTGATAGATATCTTCTTGATGCAGCAGGTGGTGGTGCTCTAGTGAACAAGACGGTGGACCAAGCTACCGAGTTGATTGAAAGTATGGCTGCGAACTCGCAACAATTCTACACAAGAGGTGAACCAATGGTTAGGCGAGTGCATGAAGTTACGGAGTCATCATCACACCGTGATCAAAGGATGGATAACATGGAGCAAATGATGCAAAAGATGGCTGCAGTTATTTTACCTTCATATGGTGAAGAGTTGGAGCAAGCTAGTGCGGTCTTTCCAAATCAACAAAGACGGTATGATCCCTACTCCAACACTTACAATCCGGGATGGAGAGATCACCCCAACTTTAGCTATGCAAACAAGCAAGGCGCGGTTCAACAACCTACATTCAACCGTTCAGATGGATTTCAACCACAAAAACAACAATTCCAGCCGCAACAACAACAATTTCAGCAACCACAACAATCGATGCAAAATCAGGGTTCCGATATCGATGCAAAGCTTCAAACTTTTATACAAGGCATTTCTACCATGTTTAAGGAAAGTCAACAAGAAACTAAGAGTGCTATCAAGGAGTTGCAGACACAAATGGGCTCCATGGCAATTGATATAAACAAGTTGAAGGCACAAAATAGTGGGAAACTCCCTTCTCAACCTATCAACCCAAAAGAGGGTGTCAATGCTATTACGTTGAGAAGCGGTACACAAATCGTGCAACCCGAAGTTACTGATTAGGGTAAGGTGGAAACACCAAAGGAGCCGATTTTGGAGGAAAACAAGGATGATTCTCCCCAAACTTCTGAGGTACCTATTCCTAATTCTAAAACTCTGGTTTCTACTTATGTTCCTCCTTTACCTTTTCCTCGCAGATTTGCAAGTTCCAATAAGGCGGAACTAGAAAAGGAGATTTTAGACGTTCTAAAGAAGATTCATGTGAACATACCACCCATTGATGCTATCAAGCAAGTTCCCAAGTATGCAAAAGTGTTGAAGGACTTGTGTACCAATAAGCAAAGGGTCAAAGGTAATGAAGTGCTAAGTGTGGGGGAGAATGCTTTGGCAATCTTACAACACAAACTCCCACTGAAGTGTAAGGATCCCGGTAGCTTTGACATCCCAGTCACAATTCGTAACACCACATTTAACAAAGCTATGTTGGATTTAGGTGCATCCGTTAATGTTATCCCCGCCTCTATGTACAATTCACTTGAGTTAAGTCCTCTTAAAAAGGCTGGAATTGTATTGCAATTAGCCGATCGTTCTAATGTTTACCCAATGGGTATTGTTGAGGATGTTCTTGTGCAGGTTAATCAATTAGTATTTCCAGCTGACTTTTGTGTGTTAGAGATGAATGAAGGGTCACCGGACTCGTCTCTTCCATTGTTACTTGGGCGTCCCTTCATGAAAACGGCGAAAACCATTATTGATGTGGATAAAGGAACGCTAACTATGGAGTTTGATGGAGAAACAATACGTTTCAACATTTTCGAGACGATGAGATATCCTAGTGATGTCCACTCTTGTTTCTCCATTGGTGTTATGGATACATTGGTACAACAAGTATTTGAATTGAATGTTGATGATGCTTTGGAAACCGTTTTAACTACATCCATGGATAATGGTATAGAGTGTGGTAGTGAAGTCAAGGAAGCCCTTGGTGATCTTAATTCACTACAAGGATGTCCGAAAACTCATAATATCTCTTTTATTTCTTTACCATGCAGTGATGAAAAGCTTGTAACTTCCATTGTTAAATCTCCAAAGTTAGAATTGAATCCTCTTCCCGATCACTTAAAGTACTTGTACTTGGGTGACAAGGAATATTTACCTGTGATTGTTTCTAACAAGCTTAGTGAATTACATGAGCAAAAACTTCTAACGGTGCTAAGGAAGTACAAGACGGCCATAGGATGGACAATTGCTGATATCAAGGGTATAAGCCCTGCCGTGTGTATGCATACAGGAAATTGAATGCCACCACTAGTAAGGATCATTTTCCATTGCCTTTTATTAATCAAATGCTTGAACGTTTAGCTGGACATTCTTATTATTGCTTCCTTGATGGTTATTCAGGTTATAATCAGATTGTGATAGCACCGTAGGATCAAGAGAAAACCACTTTCACTTTTCCTTTTGGTACTTTTGCTTTTAGAAGAATGCCTTTTGGCTTGTGCAATGCTCCAGCTACCTTTCAAAGGTGTATGGTAAGTATCTTCTCAGAATATGTTGAAAACGTAATCGAAGTGTTTATGGATGACTTTAATGTATTTGGTGATTCATTTGACCCTTGCTTGCACAACTTGTCATTAATCTTTGAACGATGTGTTGAAACAAATCTTGTGCTAAATTGGGAGAAGTGTAATTTCATGGTAACTCATGGCATAGTGCCATATAATATCTTTTAAAGGTTTGGAAGTCGATAAATCTAAAATAGACCTTATTCGTGCTTTAACCCCTCCCACTACAGTGAGGAAGATACGCTCTTTTCTTGGTAATGCAGGTTTTTATCGTAGATTTATCAAAGACTTTTCCAAGATAACATCACCACTTTGCAACTTATTGCGAAAAGATGTGGTTTTTAACTTTGATGAAAAGTGTATGGCGGCATTCAATCGTTTGAAAGAACTTTTGATTTCAGCCCCTATCATTAAACCACCGGATTGGAGCAAGCCTTTTGAGATCATGTGTGATGCAAGTGATTATGCGGTTGGTGCGGTGCTTGGGCAACGTGTGGGGAAGATACCTCATGTTATTTATTATGCTTCTAGAACGTTAAATGAGGCCCAACAAAACTACACAACCATTGAAAAAGAGTTGTTAGACATTGTTTTTGCTTTGAAAAAGTTTCTCTCTTATCTAATTGGTACAAAAGTTGTTGTCTTTTCTGATCATGCAGCGCTTAGGTACTTGCTTATGAAGAAAGAGGCGAAACCGAGGCTCATACGATGGATTCTACTTTTGCAAAAGTTCGATATTGAAATCAAAGACAAGAAAGGAATTGAGAACACCGTTGCGGATCATTTGAGCCGTCTTGCTGTGGACAAGGAAGCTATCCCATTGCGTGAAAGTTTCCCGGATGAGCAACTATTCTCAATTGCCTTTGGAGAACCATGGTATGACGATATTATCAATTACTTGGTGTCTAAACAAATCCCAAAGAACTTGTCTCGTGCTGAGAGGGACAAACTTAAGAGGTTAGGGAACCAGTACATATGGGATGATCCATACTTATGGAAACAAGGTAGTGACCAAGTATTACGAAGGTGCGTTTCCGAATCTGAATTTAATTTTATCTTGTCTTTTTGTCACTCCTATGCTTGTGGAGGACATTTTGGGAGTAATAGAACCGCTCACAAGATACTTGAAAGCGGTTTCTATTGGCCAACCTTGTTCAAGGATGCATATATATTTTGTACAACTTGTGATAGATGCTAAAGAACAGGCAATCTAGATGCCCGAAATCAAATGCCACAAACTTTTATTCAATTTATTGAAGTTTTCGATGTATGGGGTATTGATTTTATGGGTCCTTTGTCAACTCTCATGGGAATTTTTATATCTTACTTATGTCTCCAAATGGGTGGAAGCTAAGGCCACCCCAACTAATGATTCTAAAGTGGTTTCAGATTTTGTGCAAGCTAATATCTTTGCAAGGTTTGGAATTCCAAGAGCCATAATTAGCGATGGGGGTTCTCACTTCAAAAACAGGATCTTACAAATCTTGTTGAAGAAGTACAATGTGTCGCACAATATTGCAACACCTTATCATCCCCAAACAAATGGACAAGCCGAGGTTTCCAACCGGGAGGTGAAATCCATTCTAGAGAAGACGGTGAACCAAACAAGGAAAGATTGGAGCATGCGACTTAATGATGCTTTGTGGGCTTATATAACCGCATACAAGACACCTATCGGGATGTCTCCATTTAGGCTTGTGTATGGTAAACCTTGTCATTTACCCGTTGAAATTGAGAATAAGGCGTTTTGGGCTATTAAGCAATGCAATATGGAGATGGATGGGGCAGGAAATCAAAGGAAGTTACAACTCCAAGAGCTAGAGGAGCTCCGCAATGATGCATTTGAAAGCTCGCGCATTTATAAGGAAAATACGAAAGCATTTCATGATAACATGATTTCTAGGAAACAATTTTGCATTGGGCAGAAAGTGCTTTTGTTTAATTCTCGCTTGCATTTATTTCCGGGTAAATTAATGTCACGTTGGATTGGACCTTTTATTGTTACTAATGTGTTTTCTCATGGTGCAGTAAAAATTCGTAGCATAGCTACAGGCAAGGAACTTAAAGTTAATGGGCCCCGGTTGAAACCATATTATGAGAATTTCACTTCCTAAGTGGTGGAAGGAGCTAACTTTGTGGATGCACTCCCTCTGGAGGAGGCATAAAAAGCAAGGAGATAGTCGGGCTGACGACTTTAAACCAAGCGCTAAATGGGAGGCAACCCATAGGATGAGTATTTGTTGTCTTGTATTTATTTCTTGTTTTGTTTTTAGTTTTTCTTGTCTTGTTTTGCATTTATTTGTTCTGATTTCTTGTCATTATCATGTTAGAATTTCCCCCTTGACTTACTTTGGATGACTCAATTTACATTGAGGATAATGTAAAGTTTAAGTGTGGGGGAGTGGTTAAGCATTTGCATTGTAAAATTTTCAAAATTTTTTTCGACTTTTGTGTAAAATAGTGAATAAGAAAACTCCAACTTGTAGTTAGTTTAGAGTCGTATAGTATACATGTCGCTAAGATTACATCGAGATTCTCATAAGAGTCACTGAACTTAGAGATGACAGGGAACATGACTTGTATGAGAGTTAAAGTTGGAATTAACCATCCCAGTGGCAAATGAGGTGCATACTGAATTCGGTATTAGATTTGTGATCCCCTATAGTGGAGACTACCCATGTTACATCATGAGAGGCACCGACCTTCACTTCTTTGTACCTGTGTAAATATGTGCTTTTAGAGTATGTGTCACCGTACGTAAACTCCGGGTAGAATGGTGAGCTACCCAACCTCCCACCAATAGAAGCACTATTTTGATCTCTTGAGTGCTATTTTATCAATCATGAATGGTGACATCGAATTGCTAACTTACATACCACTTGTAATCTTGTTCGCTGTTAGCACCATCCACCTTATCTCTCTCTACACTAACAGGTCCATAGAAACACCATCATCATCAACAAGAGGAGCATCACAAGTTCGAATGAAAGTTGAAGACGTTCTAGGTTTACAAGCAACAGTACAGAAATGAGCAGATTTCAGATTCAAGTATAGCAACAAGACAAGGAGCAGAATTTTTACAAGTTGAAGACTATTGTACAAGAGCGAATATTATCAAGATGGGAATTCAAGAAGTTTATGATATCGAGACATACAAGTTGTGAAGAATCGAGCGGTGGAGTACTTACACCGTGGCCTTTGTATTTTTTTTTTGTATTTGTATTATTTTCTCGTCTCAAAAAAAAAAAAGACAAGAGAAAATTTTTATTAGGTTCATCATTAGTTTTCGTATTTTGTTTATTTTTATTTACTGTATCTTGCATTAAAAAAAACAAAAAACAAAAAAAAAGAGAGAAAAAAAGGAAAAAAAATAAATAAAAAAAAACCGTTGTATCATATTTTGGTTTGTTTAGTTCGTTTTTGGTTTTGTATTTCATTCAATAAAGCCAATGGAAGAAGAAATACCCGTAATGAGGTTTCAAGCAACAAGGAATTAGAGGAAAGAACTACATTGTCAAGATTCTACGAAGTTCAAGATTTCATTATCAAGAATTGAAGACCGAAGACGAAGATGAAGACACCGATTGAAGACCGAAGACGTTTCTATGGATGCTATGAGAGTGGTGTTAACTGCAAGCCGAACGGATAACGAGGTAAGTAAGCATATTCCCACCTTCGTTAAGTGGTTGATTTCCTTTCTTAGAGATCGTCAGAAAAAAGGGTTTTCAAAATGAATAAAAGATGTGGTTTTTCAAAATGATTCGGAGGGTTTTTGCCTTCCTACCATTCAACGTGTCGCAGGATTCTCTCTTCATTCCTACCTCGACACATGTGTGACCCATAAAAAGCTGTTTATTATTGAGAGCAATATCATAAAACCCTTTCTTGTGAGGCAGAGTCGAGACTTTCGATCACTCCGAACCCGAATTTCTTTCGAGAAGGGATTGTTATTTCTCTCTCAACATTTAAGGATGAGATTGTGTTCATTTATGTGTCTAACTTCTTATGACTAGTGTGCAGAATCTTTATGTCTTCTTAGCGCGTTGGATGCTATCATTACGGAGAACTAGTAAGTTGGAAAAGTAGGTTTTGTGGGTATATCTCTAGTAAACCCTCACGAGAGTTGTATGTATCCTTTAGAATAAGTTTTGTTTGATTTGCTCGAGGACTAGCAAAGTCTAAGTGTGGGGGAATTTGATAGGTGTTGTAAAACACCTAATTTTATATCTAGTATTTATGCTTTCTTTCCTATTATCCTTGCGAATTGCATCTCTTATGTTTAATTTTGAGTTATTTAGGTGCGTTGGAGTCATTTGGAGCGAAATAAAGAGAAAATGTCCATTTGGAGCGAAAAGGCCAAAAAGGTTGATTCACAGGCAAGTCATACTTGGAGCAGACTAGGTTGCGTAAGGAAGAGGTGGAAAATGAACTGTCAGATTCCCATAACTGACAGTCGAACAAAAAACTAGGTTGTCGGTTATCTGGGAACGACATGCCATGTGTGAGTGGTTACCCCTTAACCACTAAAGAGGGGTGTCAATATGAATCCTTTTTCCTACACAAACCTAAAAATCAGAGGCACTCATCATTAGAGTTTATGTCTCCTACTCCACCTGAGAAGCCATGACGGATGATTTACCAGAGAAAAGAGAAGAAGATTTAAAGAGTGTATTTTTGTGAGATTCGAATCAAGTAAAGAGGAGGAAGATCAAGAGAAGTTAACTGTTGCCATTAATTTGTTGATATTAGGGTTTGTGTGAAGAAATCTGGGTTATGATCGAACCAAGAAGATGGGTTGAATCTGAGATGAATGGTGAAGATGAGAATTTGAAGATGGTAAAGGGTTTGAGATGATTGTGGTACTGAATCTGAGATGGGGTTTCAAATCTGTGTTGCAAGCAGACAAGGAAATTGAGGAATTATTGGTTTTGATGGTGGAATCTGGTGGTTGATGTGCAGTAAAGAAGAGAATGATTCAGATGGCGTTGATGCCATGATCTGGTGGTAATGAAATGGATGTGTGGTATTGAATGAGTTCTGGAGAAATACAGGGAAGAACAATGGGTTGGTGATGTATAAGCTATTACAGGTGCAGTTCGAGGCAATGAAATTGAAGCTCAAACTGATAGAACTGGTGATTGTCATGGATGCATTGGCTGTATTACAGAGTATTGGACTGAGAAGTGGAAATTGCAGGTAGATGGACTGAGATAGTGGTGGTAATGAGTTGATCAATGGAATAGTGCTGTTGAAGCATCAATGTACTGAAGCTCAGAGATTCGAGTGGAATAGAAGGTGAAGTTCTTGACGATAGATTTGTGAGAAGAAGCTGCAATGGTTGTGTATGTGAGACTGCAGTTCGAATGGTGGTTTGTGGTTGAAGTAATGAACTGATGTGGAGGAATGAGCTAAACTGCAATGTGCAGTAACTGGTGCTGAATTGCAGTTTCAAGCAAAGTAGAAGAAATCTGAGCTGAAGGTGATTGTATTGTTGTTGGTGGTTGTGAGCTGGAATGATTGAATGAGTCTGCTCTTGAACTCAGAAGATGTGAGATGGAATTGCTCAGTGGTTGCAATTGGAGATGAATCTGGTGGTGCAATTGGCTAGGATGCGTTGTTTCAAGGATTAATGGGTTTTTACTGAGTTTCAAAGATAAGAAGAATGGAAATGGATCAGTTGCAGGTTGTTTTGGTTATGGGTATAAGTAGCTGATTCTGGTGTTGTTAGCTTCTGGTGTTGAGTGTTATTGGCTTGAGATGGTGGTAGCAGAATGTAAGTGATGCAGCTGAACTGAAGTCCTGGAGGTATGTAAACTGGTGGTAATTACTGGTAAAATGAGTCTTTGATAGACTTATGAGCAGATGCAGTTGCAGTCATGTCCATGGTGGTGTTGTGGCTCAGTGCAATTGAGTTCAGAAAGTTTTTATGTGTGTTTGCTTGGTGTTGCAGTTTATTGCAGGTGATGGCTCTTGTAATGAACTGATGCAGCAGGTGTATGTGTTGGCTGTGACTGAAATGGAGAATGGCTCAAGTAGTGCAAGAATGATGCAGTGGTGTTGTTGGAGCTGATTTTGAGATTGTTGCAGGTGATGTTGCATCTAATGGGAGAAAATAAACTGATGTTGAGTTAGACCTGGTGCCATTGGTGAAGGTCAGATGCAGGTGGTAATGAAACTGAAGAGGGAGCTATAAATGGTGGTTGAGCTGTGAATGCAGGAGGAGTTGAAATGCTTAGATGTATGCTTAGGTTTGTCTTGAGGTGTTGGTTACAGGGAAGTGCAATTGCAGTTGCTGAGATGCACATGGAGATGTAGATTTGCTCAAGACAGAGTTGGTGGTGATTGTTGGTTTCTGCAACAGGCTGAAGTTGCAGTTGAGTGCAATTGCAAAGATGGTGGTTAGGTTGTGGCATTTGTGACAGTTCAGGTGGTGTTGAAGCAGATGAGATGAACTGAGATGTGTATGAATACAAGTGACTGAAATTGGTTCTGGAAATGTATGAGGAATGGTGGAGGTCTACACTGGTGGGTGTTTACAATTGAGGGTTTTTACACAAACTGTAGTGCTGTGACATTATGAGCTGCAGAGGGTTTGTTATGGAGTTGATGCAGATAGACAAGAAGAAGCTATAAGAGCTACATAATTGCAGGTGGTGAATTCTGTTAGTGAGCCGCGGCTAATAAAGTTACAGGAGATTGAAGGTGCAGTTTTAATAAGAATTATGTTGTGTTGCTTGAGAAGGAACTGGTGGCACTGAATTGCAGGTTATAGTGAAGCTGGTGGAGCTTTTGAATGTTGCAGTTGAGTGTCAGAACTGCAGTGCTATGGGTTAGAGGTTTTGAGCTCAGTCTTGAACCTGAGTGCAGACAAGATGAATAGCCATCATGGCTAGCAGTGAAGCACAATGATGGTGCAGCACAGAATCTAGCATGTGAAATGGCTCAAGCCATTGCAACTGTGGCTTAAGCCAAGGTGACTCAGACTCTGACTCAGGTCTGACTAGACACAGTATCTGACATCACTGAGTTGAGTCATCTGACTCGGTGCCTTTGACTGAGTTGACTTGTTGACCGGTGACTGGTTTGACTTTTCCGGTCACCTGAGCACTTTTCCGGCGACATCTCCGGCCAAATTCCGTCCATTTTACCAGTTTCCGTCGACCTCTTTTGGGACATATTTTCTACATGGATATTTTCACATATGGGATTGGTGGACCAAATTGGATATGGGCTTTTGGAGGATTGACCTAGTTTTGGAAAGATGAAAAGCTACAAAAAGGGAAGTTTTCTATTTTCTTGGAGGTATCACGTATTTTTTCTACTTGGAACTTTGGAGAGCGGCGATTCTATTAGGGTTTGATTTTCGTTTATTTTTCATCTTCTTCAATTTATTTATGATTATGATTATGATGAACTCCATTATTATGAGTAACTAAACTCAGTTATTGGTTATGGGATAAAAGTTGATTTCCAACATGTTATTTGATTCAATGAATTAGTTTTGTCTCAATACTTTATTGTTTATGATTCATTATTAATATTGTTTTATGATTTGAATGCCAGTTTGGTTGTGTCCGAAATCAATCCGATTTACATTCATCTCTATTGCTAGATTAGGGTTATTATACGAAAAAGTGATAATTCCTGATTGCAAGTAGCATAGTGCCATTATTACTTGTAGTGATACATCTCTTTAATTGCATATGAATCATAACCTTTGTTAAAACAAATTAGTGCTTTTACACGTTTGTTTGCATTGATTAGTCTTATTTCATAGAACTTAATGCTCTTAGGGAGTAAAACTTAATTGTGCTTTTATACTTTAGGTTGCTTTCTAGGTAGATTTCACAATAACATCTTTTAATGTTGTTTGTGATAAAATCGGGAAATAAACGGGATACTCTTGCGATCAAGATATCCTAGGACTTTTAGTAAATGAGAGATTAAAATTCCAATTCTAGTCATTGATGAAAATACATGTTTGTGAATGATACTATCCCGTGACCAATATCTTCTCCTTATTGATTATTACAATTACTTTATTGCTTTCAATTAATTTTATTGCTTTGTTTATTTAGATAAAACAAACCCCCCCTGGTTACTTAGGAATCTGAAAATTTGATAACAACAAAAGCCTCTCTGTGGGAACGAACTCTTTCTTATCACATACTATATTTATATTTAGTTGAGTGAGAAAGTGAAATTATTTTTGACGCATACGACATCGATCAACAATCGCTGCGCATCATGGCAACTATGCCAAAACCAAAGCCGCACAATCGCTGCGCATCATGGCAACCATGCCAAAACCAAGCCGCACGATCGTTGCGCATCATGGAAACTATGCCAAAACCAAAGCCGCACAATTGCTGCGCATCATGGCAACCATGCCAAAACCAAAGCCGCACAATCGCTGCGCATCATGGCAACCATGCCAAAACCAAGCCGCACGATCGCTGCGCATCATGGCAACCATGCCAAAACCAAAGCCGCACAAATCGCTGCGCATCATGGCAACCATGCCAAAGCCAAGCCGCACGATCACTGCGCATCATGCAACTATGCCAAAACCAAAGCCGCACAATCATTGCGCTTCACGACAACCGTGCCAAATTCGAGATGCACAATCATTGTGCCACACGCGCCGTTGGCACATGCCAAGCGACGCTTGCGACCTAGCATGCCAAGCCGTGCAAACCTAGGGCCAAGCCGCCACATGCGCCATTGGCACATGCCAAGCGACGCTTGCGACCTAGCATGCCAAGCCGTGCAAACCTAGGGCCAATCCGCCACACGCGCCATTGGCACATGCCAAGCGACGCTTGCGACCTAGCATGCCAAGCCCTACAAACCTAGGGCCAAGCCGCCACACGCGCCATTGGCACATGCCAAGCGACGCTTGCGACCTAGCATGCCAAGCCGTGCAAACCTAAGGCCAAGCCACCACACGCGCCATTGGCACATGCCAAGCGAAGCTTGCGACCTAGTATGCCAAGCCGTGCAAACCTAGGGCCAAGCCTCCACACGCGCCATTGGTTCATGCCAAGCGATGCTTGCGACCTTGCATGCCAAGCCGTGCAAACCTAGGGCCAAGCCGCTACACGCGCCATTGACATATGTCAAGCGATCCTTGCGACCTTGCATGCCAAGCCATGCAAACCTAGTGCCAAGCCTCCACGCGCGCCATTTGCACATGCCAAGCGACCATTGCAACCTAGCATGCCAAGCCGTGCAAACCTAGGGCCAAAGCCTCTATGCGCGCCATTGGCACATGCCATGCAACACTTGCATTTGGGCATTACCACTTGCACCCGATGTGCAACCTACATCCAAGGCATTCCGCACAATCCATTGGCAAATGTCGTGCAACCCTTGCACTTTGGCATGCCGCGCCTACATCAAAGGCCACGATTTCTCTTAAGATGCAAAATATCGACCGTCGAAGGTCGCCACTGAGCCGGCACATCTCTCAAGCTCAACTTATCAAACACCAACGACATGCTACACGTTTTCCACGAAAATACTCGAGACATCAATACATGTCACAAACTGGGGGATGCTCTTTAGGGTTTTGGTTTGCCGTTTACAGCGTGCGGCATACACAAATGCCCGTTTCAAGACAGTGTATTAAGAATAAAACGGTTAGTAAATGCAGGAAGTAATGGTGAAACGCTCTTTCATTATGGAACATCAATTCCATCAAATTCCATCAATACCAGGCGTCACCACCTCTTCCCGTTTAACTCATCTGTTTCTTTTTCTTACGAGGCCAGAGTACGTTTTACTTAGACTTGTATAAATAGGTCTTACCTATTTCCACCAAGACAACAAGTTTTTGGTCAAGGAGAAATACAACACTCAGAAAGGCAACTTTGCTAGCTTTCCCAAAGCTTTCACCTTCTGATACAAGTCAAGTACTACTCTTCCAGAACTGTTCTGGTCTCAACACTCTCTTCGCTTCCCTCCCTAAACCAACCCTTCTCCTCCTCTTTGTGACCGAAGCAAATCCGGAACGACCATTTTTTGGTTTAGGCCGGAGTTGTACAGATTGATCTCTCGAATCTAAAGTACTCCCGTGCAGTACATTTGTTTAGGGTTTAGATTTGTTTCTCACTCACCTACGAAATTACCAAAATCGGCAAAAACGATTTTCACCCATAAACAGATGGTACTGGTAACGGTCGCGAACACATCTCTCGCTTTATGGAATCTTTGGGAGAACACGAATATAATCACGTCCTCCGCCTGAAAGAGTTCTCAAAGTCGCTTACTGGAAGAGCATACACCTGGTACAACAACATCCACCAAACAACATATCAAACTGGTGTGAGATGGTTACCGCTTTTTACAAAAATTATTTCTTTGTGTCCGAGCAAATCACTTTCTCGGACTTGGGAAGAATGTTTCAGCGAAACAATGAGCATCCAAGCGATTACGTTAAGAGATTCAGAATTCAAGCTTTGGATTGTCACGATCCAAATGTGACCGAACATCAATTAGTGGAGTCGTGCATTAACGGTATGGTTCCCATCTATCGTGCTTTACTGGAAAACTTGCGCTTCCATACATTCTCTGAACTCCATGAAGCTTCTAAACGATCGGCTACGACCGCACCAACACTTTTAGAAAGAACCAGACCGGATAGAGGTGAGGATGCACGCGAAACTCGAGGGAATAGGCGTCTTATCAATAAGCAATACAACACTAGTCCTTCGGTAAGCGTGGTAGGCGAAGGACGGAAAAGGAAAGCTCCAACAACGGAGCAACAGCCCAAACGCGCAGCACCAGCGCAGACAACCCCATCCCGGAAAGCCACGACTAAAGCTCCTGAAGATGGAGATGCTCCAGACTTCTTATTTCTAATAGATGAAGTCATTGAACTCCTGGACGTATGGATTCAAGATGATGCAATCAAGTTGCCTCCTCTTAGACGTCCGCCAACTGAAGAAGAGATGGCGAATCCCAAATACTGTCGTTATCACAGGTTCTTCAATCACCCAGCCAGTGAATGCAACAAATTGAAATGCATTTTCAAAGAGAAAGTGGATGCGGGAGAACTTCAACTAAGAAACGAAGGAGTCAACAGGGATCCCCTTCCTGTCATGAGTTGCATGAATTTCAGGGACTCTGTTCACAAGACTGTACTATGATGAAACGATAGTGTGAAATTTTGTACTTCTCAAAGACGCAGCGTCAAGGCATGTTTGGGGCTCTTAAACGTGTCGTGTCAGGCAAGCGTTTGTTTCTAATTAAGGAAGTTGCTCCTGAACCTCAATCCTACTTAGGAAACGCGAGATGTAACTGGGGACTCCTAATCGTCGCTCGCTTGAAGGATGTCGAGTTCGACAACATGCTAATTAATGAAGTATCCTATTTCAACATCGTCACCGTCAAGGCCTTGAAAGCTGCAAATATCTCGAAGCAGGACGTTGTTCATTGCCCAACCACAATTAAAAATCCTGAAGGAGAGTCCAGAGACACTTATGGGTACACCGACCTCGAGATCAAGATAGGAGACGCTCTAACACGCGGTAAGTTTCATATCGTGAAAGATTACCCGAACTATGATATGATTCTAGGGCGCTCATGGGTGCACGACAACAAAGTAAAGTTAGGGGTGTGTTCTTTGCCGGTGTCTATACCTGAGAGGATCTCCAACAAGCCATCAAATCCCGAAGACTATTTGATGTTGTATCAATCACTCACAAATGTGACGCAATTACCTGGAGAGAGCCCGTCTGCATACATTAGAAGATTCTGAACCCAAGTAAGTCTCATCGAACAACCCTTTTTGCAACCAGTCACTTATCCTTATGATAAGGCTCGGGGACTCGCTCCAATCAACAACCCATCCACCACTAGGAGATGTGAATGGGACGCTGGTCCTTTTAAACGCTTTGTTAAAAGTTTAGAAGCTGCCTCGGTCAAATACGGAAAGACCAAGGATCAAGTAGCCATACAACGCCCAAACCCATTTCAAATTGGAGATTTGGTAATGAAGGCGACTGCGTTTCAAGTTGGGAATATGACAGTGAAAATGACCGCTCAGCCTGATTCACCTATAGAAAAGAAAGATAATCCATACCTGGTGGCAGATGTTATCTTAGGCGGTTACTGCAAGCTCATCAATGCTGACAAACTGGAAGGCGTGACGATTCACTCACGATGGATTGAACCCTACAATACCTAAAACTCCGTGCTACCATTTCCTCCGGCATTCTCCATACCTAAAACGCTGTGCTATCTTTTCCTCCAGCGTTCTCTTTAGTATTTCCTTCAGCAATTTCCCTTTTTTCATGCAATATTTGTAATTCCTCCAAAATGATTGCGCTGCTTGCATTCATAATTAGGGTTTCATTATTAATCGAAGTATTATTTCCTTTTAGAAACCTCTTTACCCCCGAACCATGACACAAAGTCGTGAGAAAACCTAAAACCCTCATTACCCATTAGTTCAAACCAGAAAGACAAAACCCTAAAAGAAACATCCTATATCTTTCGAGAAACATCAGAGGAATACGTACAGGGAGAAAGGGCAAAGGGTATTCGTGTGGGTAATCAGAGGGAACGATCTACTCCAACAGTGAAGCAGCATCACTGCAATAAGATTTGTGAAACTCTGCCTACCGGAAAACAGGTTCGTGGTTAATCTCTGGTTTCCATTATCGCATAGTCCTTCGTTGTTTGAAATCATGGACAACCATCACGAAGATAGTACACATAAAATGCATCACGGGTTATATACGTGAATTGATGAAATAAGAAATTCTATTATGATCCTGGAGCGCATCACAATTGGATCTCAAGATAATGTGAATAGAAGGACCATTGTTTAGTTAAACCTAAACTCAGTCATCGCTGAGCATAAAAAGGAATGTTTACAAACTGTGAAAGCATTCAACAAAAATAAAAGCAACAAAGGGAAATCTAGTCGTCGTAAGGATCAATAGTAGATTCACAGGAATTGTGGGAAACTGCTACAACGCCGTCATCGCAAGCTAGTACTGCATTCTCCGGAGAAGCCACGTCGACCTCCCCTCTTGACGCCGCTTCGACGCCTTCCTCAACGGCCGCTTCAATATTCCTTCCGAAAGACGCGTCCTTGGAAGCCACTTCAACATATTCATCCTTGGAAGCTGCTCCAACATCTTCTCCAGATGCAGCCATCATGATCTCCTCAGCAGCCGCGTCATATTTTCCTCTGACGGTCGCTTCAATACCTTTCACGGAAACTACTTTGATCTCTCCCTCAGGAACGGCCCGAACAACCTTCTGAGGATGCTCTGGTTCGTCCATGTCAGAGTCGAGGATGAAAATTCCTTCACGGACAGGATAATCATATTTGTTTTCACTGGAAGGACGCTCATGCTCGATTCTTTGCCGCTTTAGCCGATCTGCAAACCTTTCAGCTCTCGCGCTCGGTAGTTGAGACGCTTCATCGCGCCTCCATCCCTCCTCCATGTCGATTGAAGTTAAGAAAGTCTGGACGCGCTCCTGAACGAGGCGTAGGTGCAGAAGAGACATACCGTGTATGGCACAATCAGCTTCGTGAAATAAAGGACTTATTTTGGCCATCACCTCCTCAAACGCACCAACCTCGGGTTTGTCAACTTCAAAGCTCTTCTATGGAGAAGTGAAAGAGTAATCATCACTAGTAGATCCCATCATATATACTGCAAAAGGGGTATCGTGATTAATGACATAAGAAAAGATCATCATCGATTCTAAAATCAAAATACATGATGAGCGTGAAACAATACCTGGAACGAGGAAGAGAGGCAATCTTGTGATGAGAGAAAGGGTCCAACGTCTTCTTTATATTCCACAAATTAGCAGGACCCAGGGAGAAATTGAGTCTCTACTTGCCGTGTATAAAGGCTCTAGATAGGGATAACAATCAAGTAGATACTTATCTATCTGAAGATAACCATGCTGAAAAGAAACGTGCCCTGCGCAAGGACCAAGCCAGTCTCTATCCTGGTAACATGCATCGAACTCCTCTTGTGAATTTCTTTGTCTGTCACCATCTAGTGCTTACCCCGAAACAATGTTACTATTACGTGCTAAGCAGGGTACTTAATGTTGATGGTGGTTCTTAGTTTAGGGTCAAAATCGTAAAACCCTATACTTTGCACTGTGATCCTGCAAAGGAATGAAGGCCACTTGAAAGTAATGAGTTCTCAAACATTTTTCTTTACGCATGTGTTGAACAGTATATGTACGAAATTCATTCAGAATGATGCGCATAGTAGCAATCCCAAATATTTTGTGAATTCTATTTTATGCCAGCATTATTAATTAATGCCTGATTTGCCTGGTAATTTCTCGTGTTATGTTCCCATACGAACTCTCATTATTGACATGACATGACGATGAAGTGTTCACTCTCAGCAGAGTAGCATGAATCTCCCGAAGTGCCAGTATTGAGATCTGCGTGAAAAATACCCACACGGGCTGCATCACTCTCTGGCAAAGAGATCAATGCGTTCACTTTTAATTAAAGTTAGTGTGATCAAATGCACATTTATTTCTTAAAGAAAAAATCTAGACTGTTAATGTCAGTCTCAGAAACGATCACGGCCACACAACTTGGCCGCACAATTTAACAAGCATAGCTTACTCTAGCAGGACTAAGCAACCACCGTAGCAACCACCGACGGGCCCACCAGTCCTCTAGTTAATTGACCACCATTTTGCTCATTCACGAACACTTCAAACGCTAACCCAAACATGAGCGATTGCGTTGCGTAAAACCAAGCTCGAACGAGCTAAAACCGTAAAAAACGGTCTCAAAAGCCATCATATCCGTCTAACTTTGCCAACCTAGTTGGACAACTTGGATCTTCCTATGAACGATTAGGGGAATACCGGCATGTTCATTGGAAGCCCAATTTTCCCCTTTGTCAATCGACTTGCCTGCGGAAAGCCTATAAGGCGCACAACTGATTGCTCAAACTTGAGCGAACATGCTGTATTCAAAAACCTAATTCGGGTCGCGGCAGTACAAAACTGTCGCAAATCGATCGTATCCGTCCAACTTCGCCAGCCTAGTTGGACGGCTTAGATCACACTTCAAGTGATCAAAGAGGTGTCAATGTGTTCACTGTCAGCCCAAGCTCTCTCTTGGTCGATCGAACTGTTCGCAACAAGACCAAAGAGCATTCAAACGTTTACTCAAAGTAGCGTGAACACGCTGTTTTAAGAAACCCTAAAACCATTTTGCAGCATTGAACAACTGCCGCAAATCAATCGTGGTTGTCCATTCTCGCCGGCCTAGTTGGACAACATAAATCCAATTTCAGGTGGCTAACGATATGCTAACACGTTCACCGTCGACCCAACTCCATTGTCGGTCGATCGACTTGCTCATAGCAATCTTGGAAAGCATAGAATCGCTCTCCCAGAGTAGGATGAACGCGTATGTCACTGCCGCAAATCGATCATAACCATCCATGTTCGCCATCCTATCCGAATGGCTTAGATTTGATCTTAAACAACCTCGGAGATGTCAACGTGATCATTGTAGGCGCACCTTTACATGTGATTGATCGGCCTACGCAAACTATGGCTCAATGCCTCGAAACGCACGCCCAAAGAGGGTGGGCAACACGGCTCCCTAAACCCTAAAGTTGCGTCAACGGCAGTATGAAGCTGCCGCAAATCAATCACAACCATCCAACTTCTCCAGCCTAATTGGATGGTATAGATCTATTTCTAGATAACAAGCAAAGCAACATTGTGAAGACCGGCCATCTTTCTTCCACATAAGACGATCGGCCAAGTAATGGCGGTCCTCTAGAGCCACCAAACAATCACCCAAAGGTTTTCGATCACGCTTCCACTTTTAAGACGCTTATTCGTGACTTATTCAATCAAGCTCAAAAAGAATGATGCTTCATACACATCGATTAATTTGATATGCTTTACATGCGTCGAGTACATACGTATTTTATTTTGGCCTCATGAACAACTTAATTGTTTCACCTAATAGCACCATGTTATTCTCAGCGGCAGGTCCCACGACTTGACCCACTCACTCGAGACATCAAACATGTCACAAACTGGGGGATGCTTACTAGGGTATTGATCTGGCGGTTTAGAACGTGCATCGTGCAACGCGCTCATTACGAGAACGTGTTACGAAAAGACGGACGGTTAACAATGATGGAGTAGTGGATGAAGGTGTGATCACACAATGTTCACTACCTCTTACATAACTCCATTACTCCACCACTTGACTTTCTCCACTTCCTACGAGATCAGGGTTACGCTCAAATGACTTGTATAAATAGGTTTTCAACCTATTCAAATGGGGACAAGAGAACACAAGTGTTATCAACACAAGTAGCCAGAAATCATTTTCTGATACACAAGTCATAAATAACCACACCTTCATAATTCAACACTCTGATCTCAAACACCTTCTCCGCTTCCCTCCTTAAGATCAACCCTTCTCCTTCACCTTGTGACCGAATTGAATCTGGAACGACCATTTTTTGGTTTTGGCCAGAGTCTTACAGATTGATTTCTCGAACCTAAAAGCATTCCCGTGCAATGCATTTGTTTAGGGTTTGAACTCGTTTCTCATCAACACACCCAAAATTACCCCAAAACATCAGAATCAGTTTTTACCCATAAACAATTGTATAGACTGTCAAGTGCTAAGGATGGCATATCCCCGAAGGGCCGGTGAAGCGCAAAGGTGGCACTACACTGTAAAGAAATTTGGCTAAGTAATGAAGATTATTGGCCGACACAATGAAGCTTCACTGAGGAAAGGCAAGACAAATCCAGAGTTGCAAGATGCAACATGCAACATGCGATGTTGGCATTGATGCATATCCGTGGAATTGAGTTGGCCCAAACTCAAGGATGATGCAAGAGTGAATAATAGGCCAGGAGTTGGTCTATGGCATAGTCCTAAGCTTTGGCCAAGGCTTGGACAATGCATATGCAACAATGGAGGGGACAAACGCGCCATTGGTATCAATTGCTCAGGAAAAAGGAATGCAAGTGATGCATAAGAAGTATGAAGTTGAACTAAGAAAGTCAAGAGTCAATTGGCAGGGTATTTGGATGTTGTCATCCAAATAAGCTAAGTGCAAGTTGAGTAAAGCGCAACCATTTCCGAACATTGGCAGGGCCAAGTTGTGAAGTGCAATGATTGCCGGATTTGAGTTTAAGCTGTCAGTTTCGAGTGTGTGTACATCACAGCATTCCAAAGTGAAAGAGCAAGTTGGAGACGGTTATAAAGGAGCTTTGTAACCGAGTTTGGCATGTCCTAACCATTCAAGACAAATGTGGCGCAATTCTGCAAGCCAGCACTAAATGTGGCAGTTGAAAAGTAAGCTGGCGGTTAGGAAAACTATTTGATGGGACACATGGCTGTTTCATGCGTGTGCAAGTGTTGTGCACGGTTTTGGCCATTGTAACTACTGTTTAAATATCCCTAAGGAGTGGGAAAATCAGTAGGCTACACAAGAGAGAGTTAGTCTCATGTTTGAGAGAGTTAGGCATTCACCAAGAGGGTGAATGGCCTGTTTTTGGTCCATGAGATGGACTGCTTTGTATAATCTTCCTTAATGAAATGAAATGTATTTATTGTGTTAGTTCTTTATGTTCATTATGTTGCTGGTCTTGTGTGAGAATTTTTGAAGTGCATGGCAGAACCTCTTATGCTTATGGGGGCATGAAGAGTTAGAGAGAAAGAAGATGAAGACTTCCATGCGTAAAGCCTTACGAGTGAAGGCAGATGTGTGCTTTGGTGCAAGTATACAAGGATGAGTGATTTTGGGTGAAGTTGATTCACTAAACCACAACCATTGCCGGTCATTTCCCATGAAAATTTTAGGCGATTAAATGGGCATGTGACAGCAGGTATCAGAGCTGTGTTAGGGGACAGAATTGTTGATTTTTCTCTCTTTTACTCAAGTTGGTGTCATTTGTTTTTCAAGTGGTGAATTGTTTTGGTTTCACTAGTATGGAGACTAGAAGACGTTGGTCTTGTGTGGAAAGATCAATTGGAATGAACTTTGAAGCTTGAGGTAGCAACATGCCATGAAAGTTTATGACAAAGGTGTCAAAATTCCATCCCAAAGAGTTAGACGAACATGCAAGAATCATTGAAAACCGGGTTTTCAAGTGATTGCATGACAAAACCAAGGAGTATGCTGACTTCTATGGTGCAAGTCATGTGTTAAATTCCATGTTTCTCACAAGTATGCGAAGATGATGCATTAGGAATGCATAATTTTGTAGTGTTATCAGTAGCGAGTACATTACATGTGTGGTAATGAGAATTTTGTGAAAATTCTTGAACTCAAAGAAGTTGATGGCCTTTACAGTGGCAAAGTAGATGAAGAACCAGTCTATGCGATAGATTGAAGGTGTTTTCATCATAGCCAGTTGATGGAAAATTATAGTTATCTCTCTCGAATGCATGTACCTTGGTGGTAATGCAAAGTTTGGTTGCGAACCAGCATGTTTATGGCAATGTGATTCCATAAAAGAAGAATTGGATGGCCAATTCTTATCTAGCATAAAACTTATGGAAAGGCTGAAGACATAAGCGCAAGTTAGGAGAAAACCGATACACCACGGTCTTGCGTTTGCAAAGAGTTCTTCGTTGATGCTAGATGCACACAAGGAGTGTGCTTGCACCTGGTTTATGAGTGGGATCAATATGCTTGGACAAGGGTGTCCAAAGACATGCATTTGATCATAACCACAAGCGGATGTTCTTGTCGACTGCAAATCAACAATTGTTGCTACTAAAGTTGATTTTGGAGAAGGGGAAAGACAAGAGTTTCCAGTTGCGCATGGACAATAAAAATGAGTTCTAAGTTTGAAAAAGAATGTGGCATTCTTGCTTCATGGAACGTAGGCAGTGGCGCCTCATTTGCAAGGATTATGGCCTTGTTTGTAACTGTCCAAAGTGTTTATCCGCGGAAGTCATTGAGTGATATGACTTTGCTGAGTTCTATGGTGATGCTCAGAATCACCAAGTTAAGTCCGTTCCAGTTGTGCAAAGGTGCACAAGTTTGTGTCAAGAATTTGGCCGTTAATTAGCATGGTAGTTATGCGACATTAGCATGCACCAAATGAGATTTGGGCATGCCAGGATGCATGAGATGCCTGGAAATGCAAGTTAAGCCGAATTGAAGATGCATGGAGGAAGAAGGACAAAGTAGTGGTGACGTATAAAGAATGGCATGAGGCCATTTTTGGTAAATCTTCATGAAAGCTGAAGCAACATGATAACATCAGTCTGAAGGAGTATTCAACTAAGTGTCAATTATATTATGCTTCGTTATGGGAGTTGCATAAGAACGTTGATAAGTAGAAGAATGCATGTGGAAAAGTAAATTGCTACATTGGGGACAATAGGTGTTTTCTTGCTTCCTTTGTTGCTTAGAAGCGAAGATGAAGTCAGTATTTCAAGGCTTGTTAGGTCTTACAAGTTGCAATCAGTTGACGAAAGTATTTGCTCAAGTTTGAGTATACTTTCAGTTTGGGTCGAGTGGACCTTGGTGTTGTAATGAAGTCTATCTATGTAAGGTAGTAGTGAATGAGGGTATTTAAAGTGAAAGATCTTGCCTCTTTCGTTCAAAGTAAAGCTAGTTCGCGTGGAAGATGCTACATAGCATATTAAGCCAAAATATGCAGTAGAAGATGCTGAAAGTGAAAAGAAGCAAATAGAAGAGTTGGTGCGTAGTCGAGTTTGTTGTTGAGAGTTATGTGGAAGTGCGGAGGCATTTGACAGAAGTAGCACGGAGTAACGCAACACGAATGAATATGTAAGTCCATCTAAGTATATGAGTTAAGAGTAACTCATAGTTTGGAAGAACATGTTGTTGTTTTTCCGCCACATTAAAATGTAGCAGTTTGAAAGAGCAAGTGATGCTTAAAGTGCTGGTTTCAAAGGCGCGTGAAGAGGAGCCATGTCCAGTGAGGTGGTGTGATGTCACGGGTAATCCTAAGTCATGACTATACCAAAGTCATGCATTTCAATCAGGGTGTAGCGACGATGCAAGCAAAGAACATCAAGGTGCTGGTTCTTTGGCATACAAATGGCACGAAGCTAGGAGGCGTAATTTACAATATGATTTGGAGGGAAAATCTAGTGTAAGTTTGTTACATTGCTGAAGACAACAAAAGCTATGGATTGTGGCGCATACCAGAGTGGTATGGAATCATAGCGTGCATACCTTAAGGCATGGATTTGGCATAGGCGCATATGATTGAAGAATGAGGCCAAGTCTTGTATAAGTCCTGTTATGTTGCGTGGTGCAACTAAAATCGTAAAATGAAGGCAAAAGACTATGGCAATGATCGTTGTGATCAGTTGGGAGGAATCATTACTTGTGTACACTTAGGCACAAATGATTCATGCGAAGTTCAAGCATAATTCAGGAAATTGGCTAAGAAGAATTTCAGTTTGCATTTGAGTATTGATATGCGGCTTGAGGCAGAGTTGGTACGTAATCGCAACGTAACAACAAAAGCTCAAGATCAGTAGGATCAATGGCAAGGCAGTAAAGCTAAGTGATGCTGATGCTAAAGCATAGAAGTTGGCTAAGGGCGTTTTGCAAAAGCTAGCAAAGATTGCTGAATTTCAGAAAGGGTTCTGAAAGTGCATGCAACGAAGATTGAAACCAGTATAGAGTTTATGCTTGGTTGCGTTCAACGAGGGCGTTGAACGGATTAGGTGGGGGAGGTCTATGACATGGCTGCAAGTGACGCATAATGATTGCGCGTTACAGAGTTGCATGCCAAGTCAGTGTGCAGCCAGAATGGCGCAACACTGTGTGGAATGTCAAGTGCTAAGGAAGGCATAACCCCACAAGGTCGTTGAAGCGCAAAGGTGGCACTACACTGTAAAGGCAAGAAGCTTCATTGAGGAAACGCAAGACAAAGCCAAAGTTGCAAGATGCAACATGCGATGTTGGCATTGATGCATATCCATGGAATTGAGTTGGCCCAAACTCAAGGATGATGCAAGACTGAAGAATAGGCCAGGAGTTGGTCTATGGCATAGTCCTAAGCTTTGGCCAAGGCTTGGACAATGCATATGCAACAATGGAGGGGACAAACGCGCCATTGGTATCAATTGCTCAGGAAAAAGGAATGCAAGTGATGCATAATAAGTATGAAGTTGAACTAAGAAAGTCAAGAGTCAATTGGCAGGGTATTTGGATGTTGTCATCCAAATAAGCTAAGTGCAAGTTGAGTAAAGCGCAACCATTGACGAACATTGGCAGGGCCAAGTTGCGAAGTGCAATGATTGCCGGATTTGAGTTCAAGCTGTCAGTTTCGAGTGTGTGTGCATCACACGCGTTCCAAAGTGAAAGAGAAAGTTGGAGACGGTTATAAAGGAGCTTTGTAACTGAGTTTGGCATATCCTAACCGTTCAAGACAAGTGTGGCGCAATTCTGCAAGCCATCACTAAAGGTGGCAGTTGAAAAGTAAGCTGGCGGTTAGGAAAACTATCTGATGGGACACATGGTTGTTCCATGCGTGTGCAAGTGTTGTGCACGGTTTTGGCCATTGTAACTACTGTATAAATAGCCCTAAGGAGTGGGAAAATCAGTAGGCTACACGGGAGAGAGTTAGTCTCATGTTTGAGAGAGTTAGGCATTCACCAAGAGGGTGAATGACCTGTTTTTGGTCCATGTGATGGACTATTTTGTATAATCTTCCTTAATGCAATGGAATGGGTTTATTGTGTTAGTTCTTTGTGTTCATTATGTTGCTGGTCTTGTGTGAGAATTGTTGAAGTGCATGGCAGAACCTCTTATGCTTATGGGGGCATGAAGAGTTAGAGAGAAAGAAGATGAAGACTTCCGTTGCGTAAAGCCTTATGAGTGAAGGCAGATGTGTACTTTGGTGCAAGTATGCAAGGCTGAGTGATTGTGGGTGAAGTTGATTCACTGAACCACAATCATTGCCGGTCATGTCCCATGAAAATTTTAGGCGATTAAATGGGCATGTGACACCATATATGCTTATATCCAAACATGGTTACATTCTCAACTCTTTGTTTCAATCATTGAAACATTCTTCTATAATGAAATAGCCGTTTTCACACACTATCAGCATCAAAGCAATTTTCAAGATATTGAAATAATCATTATCGAAACATTCCAAGCCTACATCAAATGATTGTATCACACAAACCATGTAAGATGTTACTCGACAATTTTCTCATGATATAAGATGAACTTGGTCGAAGCGAAAGCTTACCAACACATATTTCAAGAAATATGTAAGCGAGATATACTCAGCTCGAAATATCAAATGTGTGTAGAGAAAACTATATTTTAACACGGCTTATGTATCAATATAGGAGATAATATAAATATACTTTCCAAGTGATAGATGAGTTCAAGTCTCCACATACCTTTTTTCGAAGAAGTTCCACAAGCTCCCCTTAGTAGTTCTTCGTCTTCAAATGATGAACTCTGTGAAATCTAAGCTCAACTACACTATCTATGTCCAAGTCCGAGACATCTATAAATAGGCTAGAAATCAAGACTTATAGTTTTGATCACTAACATTAACAAACATGCTTGAGATAGCAACGCATGCGAGTTCGACCGAGCAGTGCTCTAACAGGATCAATAAATTAATTATAGAGAAACCAATGAATTGCAAAATAAATATATAAGATTAAAATTTAATCCTAAATGAACCATCACCCTCAATTCAAAAGCACCTTCTAGATATGTAAATAGCAACATCAATCAATAATTCCTGGACTTTGAATCGACCTCCATTCTCGTCCAAGATCTGTAGACATCCACCGTTAAACAACCAGTTTGTGTATCCAATCCCACCATTGTTATCACTTTTACAAGTAGTGTATACTGACCCTTGTCATTAACATCAAACTCATCTATTTAATTCACTATCTTGCCTTCACATCCTTCTTCCAAAACACCTATCAGAACTTAAGCAGTAGCCACACACAACATCATCACCTAATCCAACTGGTTTCATGATCAAAACGAACCTAATTCCAGTGTATGATAAGAACCCCCAATTCCATTCCATGGTTGTAATATAAATTAGCCAGAGTTTCCTGCGACCAAAATTTAACCCTAAATTAACAAAATTAAACAAAAAGGGGGAAAGAACCTCAAACCCTGGAATTTTAGTCAACCGAAATCCACCGATTTCACTATCTAAATATGAGTTTTCGTCAAATGCTAAGTGAAATAATGTATGGGTTCTAAAAAATTTACCTGGATTCCAATTCCTTCATCACGATTTGTACTTCATCTTTGTTGCATCCAATGAAACCCTATAAACTTCAAAATTTACAAATATCACTAATTCAAATAATATTCTTCTTCGATAATAATTACGTCTTCATTGCTGATCACTTCTTCTTTATCAATCACATGAGTCTCTAACCCTAGTTTCGTCCAGAAGGATTCTGAGAGAGACAGAAACAAGAAGAAGAAGAAGAACAAAGGAATGGAAAAGAGTATGGAATCGTAAAGATAAGATGGTGAGGATATGGTGGTAATTTTGTGCGTAAAAATTGACCAAGTCAACTTGCTGGACCATTTCGATGAGACCAGGTGAAATTCTAACGGAAAGGCTAGTTTATTAAATAATTTAATATTTTTGGCGGTTTATTAGTTAGATGCTTGGAAGCTGGTCACTTTATTAATTTGCCTTTATGTGTATGGGTTATGTTGAAGATTTCATCTTAGGAAACTGAAAAAGCGGGGTATAACAACCACACCCAAATATTTGTTCGGCAATCTGTATGGACTAAACTCCAATATAACTCCCAGAGCACCAACTTAAAAGCGAGCTCAATCAAGAGATATGTCAAAGAGCTTTATATCTATTTCTCAATCCAATCAGCAAATCAAACAAATAGAAATCCACGATTCTGATGGATAAGAGAAATAACTTGGACGGTACCAAAGACCAATGCCCAAGTGCCAATCAAGTTATATCCAACAAACAAGGTTGGATTGATCAACTGATTGATCTATGCACAACCTGTGATATTTCAATTATGTAAACAATTATAATGCGGAAAAGAAATAACACAGACACCAAGAAATTTTGTTAACGAGGAAACCGCAAATGCAGAAAAACCCCGGGACCTAGTCCAGATTTGAACACCACACTGTATTAAGCCCCTATCGACACTAGCCTACTACAAGTTAACTTCGGACTGGAATGTAGTTGATCCCTAACCAAGTCTCACACCGATTAAGGTACAGTCGCGTTCCTTACGCCTCTAGAACCACGACGGATTATGCGCACTTGATTCCCTTAGCTGATCTCACCCCACAACTAAGAGTTGCTACGACCCAAAGTTGAAGACTTATAAAAAAATCTGTCTCCTACAGATAAGTCTATTATGATAGATAAATCTGACTCCCACAGAAGTACCTATGAAGTTTTGTTCCATCTTATGATAAATCAAGGTGAACAAGAACCAATTGATAATCCGGTCTTATACTCCCGAAGAGAAGCCTAGAAATATCAATCACCTCACAATAACTTAACTATATGGTGGTAGAAGAAGTTACTGCGGAATCACAAAGTCTGGGACGCAGAACTTTGTGACTACTTTTTATATCTTACCTATCGGAGATAAATCTCGAGAAAATCTTAGAGAAGATAGTACTCAACAGAATACACAACTATAGAGAAAATAGTTGGATCTGGCTTCATGAATCCCAAATGAAGTCTTCAAGTAGTTTACCTAATAGAGTTTTAGAAAAACCTAGGCTAAAGGAGAATCGACTCTAGTTTATAACTAGGACACAGGAAAGTGCCGAGATTAGGTTTTCCAGTTGCTAGAGTTCTCCCTTACTTTTAAATCAGGGTTGCTTACAATCAAACCTAAGATATCTTAGTAACAAAGCATTCAATATTTACCGTAAGATGAAATCCTGATTTAAGATTCAAGCTAAGTCTGCTTAAAAATAAAGCAATCAATATCCACCGTTATATGGTCTTAGCTTGTTACACACAAATGAAATATACCTTCATTTAGATATGGGTAACCGTACCTAAACGTGTATATTGAGTTGGGTCAATAACAATTAACCGAAGTTAGCCATATGAACATTTTTGTCTTAACCATATTCATCTAACACTTCAAGATCAAATATGATGATCAATCAATCATCAACGATAATCAAATGAATCTAATTGTGTTTCAAATAGAGTTCAATTATTCACTATCTCATATAAATATACATGAACAAATTGAAACAAAATCAGATTGATTCGTAATCATACAAGTTACTTATTAAAGAATCAATTCATTAACATTAAGTCTCTGTTTGCAAAGATTGTATTCCTTAATTCATAAATTTTTTAATTCATGAGTATGAGAATCATACTTAACCGATTTTAGAACTTAAACCACTATGTTCGCAAACCAGGTATGCAAACAACAGATCCGGACCTTAGCCTTGTCCATCCGTTTACAAACCAAGTATGCAAACAGCTGTCCCGGACCCAACTCAGGTAGAACCGTTCGCATACTAGGTACACAAACAAGGTTCCCGGACCTTTACAATTAATACCGTACGCAAACAAGGTTCCCGGACCTGAATCATAACAATACAATTCTCATACTAGGTATGCATACTGTATTGTATCCAGACATGGTTAATTGTTTTAAACTCCCATTTCAATCATTGAAACATCCTTATAAGACGACAATAGCTGTCTCACACAAACTATTAGCTTCAAGTAATTTTCAAGTGATCGAATGATAAATATGAAACTTTCCAAGTCGACATCAAATGATTGTCTCACACAAATCATGGAAGATGTTTCAAGGCAATTTTCACATGATCATCTTTTGACCTAATATTTAGTTTCCAACAAATAAATTGTCTCCAACTAAACTCGTCAAGAATATGATGAACATAGTTAAAGCAAGAAGCTTCCAACACATATTTCGATAAATAGATAATCGAGATAAACTCAGCTCCAAATATCAAATGTGTATAATGTAAAAGTCTATATATCTATACGAGAAGATAAAATAAAATAAACTTCTGAGTGATAGATAAGTTTTAATCTCCACATACCTTTTGTTAATGAAGTTCCTCCAAGCTCTCCTCAGTAGATCTTCGTTTTCAATCGATGAATGGCGTGAAGTCTAAAGATCAACTACACATTATATCCTAATTCGAGACATAGATATAAGTAGACTAGACTATAGTTTTGATCAACTAAACTTGACAAACAAGCTTGAGATAGCAACGCTTGTGAGTTCGACCGAGCAGTGCTCTAGCAATCTCCCCATTTGTCAATTTTAGTGACAAAACTATCAATATATATGGATTACAAAATAAATAAACTTTGTAGATTCTTATCCATCATGCTTGATTTCCTTGGCTCTTCAACATTCCTTGAATTCTTCGCTACCCCAAGTACTCCTTCTGAACGTGTTCAATTCAGCATCATTGTTGTTGAAGATCAGTAGTCATAACAATAAGAAAACAGATGTTCTCAATCATTGTTATATAGTGTCATAGTATTATTACACATCAGCAAAGTCCAATTGTATCACAACTTTGACAATAATACTACGGTGATATGTATCACCCCCCCCCCCCCCCCCCCATCCCCCTAGTCAATACTTCATCTCACAATGAAAACCACTCCCCCTTACATAATGATCCGTAAACTATATGTATGTAGTGTGAACTACCAAATAATTCTCCCCCTTTTTATCAATATAAATTGGCAAAGGTACGAAAACTACGGGATCATAATGAAATTTTCAAAAAAAGATACTTCATGACTAAAATAGAACATATCAACTTTGTTTCGATGATTTCACATAGTCGAAACTTAGTGTATTCATCAAGGAGTTTATAAAGATACAAGATAACTCCTACAATATTCCACAGCCCTCCCCATAAATATTTGGCAATTAAGAACAAGTTCAATTAATAACTCTCCCACATAATATGTTATTCCCGAAAGAACAACATGATCGACCTTACTTTTACAAGAAAAGAACGATTTCTTTGGATACATTGATACGTAAAAGAAACAAAATACAACTATTAGAAACAAATGTGAAATAGAAACAACACTATACTGGAACTTCAAGCTTTTATCTCCCAAAAGATATGGATAAACCCATGGGAAATAAAAAGCTAGAAATATAATGAACCAAAACAACACCAATAGACTGTCGTAAGTGTTGAAACGTTGCACTATCTAGAGGTTTGGTGAGAATATCAGCCAATTGTTGTTCGGATGGCACAAATTCCATATTAATGATACCATTTTCATAGAGATCTCTAATAAAATGACACCTGATATCGATGTGCTCTTGAGTGCTCAACAGGATTCTCAGTGATGTGAATCACACTTGAGTTATCACAAAAGATCTTCATTATGCCAGTGTCAATTCCATAGTCAGCAAGCATTTGTTTCATCCATAGAAGTTGAGTACAACATGAACCTGCAACAATATATTCTACTTCGCATGTTGAAAGGGATTGTGAGTTTTGTTTCTTGTTATGCCATGCCATAAGATTCAACCTCACATAGTAGAATCCCTCGGATGTACTCTTTCTGTCTTCCACGCATCCTGCTCAATCATCATCTGAATAAGCAGTAAGATGAGATTCTTTTGGGTTAGCCTAAAATCTAACATAACAACCAACACTAAAAGCAATATCAGGTTTCATAGATGTAAGATACAAAAGACATCCAATGATTGATCGGTAAAGTTTCTGATCCATATTGACACCTTTCTCATCTCTATGAAGCTTGCAAGTAGTGGGTATATGAGTAAGTCTTGGAGTTGACTTCTCAAAACGGTACCTTTTTACAAGATCCCTGGCATATTTTTCTTGAGATAAGTAAATTTCATCCTTATGTTGTTGAATTTGTAATCCTAAAAAGAATTTTAATTCACCAACATTGTTCATCTCAAATTCCCTTCCAAGAGAGACTTGAAAATCTTTTGCAAGTTTCTCAGAGGTTGATCCACAGATGATATCATCTAAATATAGTTGAGAAATAACAACATCCTTCCCACTCCATTTGGTAACAATGTTTTATCATCACTGCCTCTCGAAAAACCTTTCCTAAGAAAAGAAGTGGTTAGTTTTTTGAACCAGGCACGAGGTGCTTGTTTTAATCCATACAATGCCTTTCTGAGCCTAAAGATATGATCTAGAAATTTTGAACTTTCAAATCCTTTCGGCTGAGCAACATAGAACTTTTCCTCTAGACATCCCTTTAAGAATACGGATTTTACATCCATTTGAAATAGCTTAATCTTGAGAAAACAAGCATGAGCTAACATCAATCTAATGGACTCAAGGAGTGCTACAAGAGAAAAGGTCTCGGAAAAATCGATACCTTCAATCTGTGAATATCCCTGAGCGACAAGTCTAGCTTTATTTCTGACAAGTGTGCTAAATTCATCTGCCTTGTTTTTGAATATCCATTTAGTACCAATAATATTTACATTGGAGGGACAAGGTACGAGTTCCCATACATCTTTTCTTTGGAATTGATTTAACTCTTCATGCATTGTATTCACCCAGAAAGGATAGCTAAGAGCTTCATCAATGTTTTTTTGTTCTACTTGCGATAGATAACATCCAAAATTACAAATATTTTGAAGTTGTCCTCTCGTCTTAGCCGTGGAATCTTTACCTCCAATAATACTGTTAGTATCATGATTCCTTTGAACTCAGAGGTTCCGAGGAGGAGCACGTTCTCCTTCCACAGGAATACCCTGACCAGAGGTTCTCTCCTCGTCACTAGAAATGTCAGGATCAGCAACCGTTGGAACATATTCTACTTATTCTGGGATTTATTTGACTTTCTCAATTGTCTCCGTTTGAGGCAATTCAGCAGGAGGGTCATCATGACGGAAATTGCTTAGATCATCAATGATAACATTTGATGATTCCATCATAACATGGGTTCTCAGATTGTATACTCGAAAACCACGACTGTCAGATGCATAGCCAAGAAAAATACCTTCATCGCTTTTGGAATCAAATTTCCCTTTTTGTTCTCGATCTTTTAGGATGTATCACTTACTTCCAAACACTCTGAGATAGTGTAAGTTGGGCTTCTTACCATAGCACAACTCATAAGGAGTATTTAGGGTCTTTGACCATAGATAGACACGGTTGATCAAATAGCATGCTGTAAAAATAGCTTTTCCCCAAAACTTTAACGGTAAGTTTTTGTTATGGAGCATTACCCTAGTCGTTTCCTGAATGTTCCTATTCTTCCTTTATGCAACTCCATTGGATGGTGGAGTAATGTGTGGTGAGTATTGTTTAATAATCCCCAGTTTATCACAAAATTCAAAAACCTTAGTGTCCTTGAATTCAGTTACGCGGTCGCTTATAATTTTATTTAGCTTGCGACCATGTTCGTTATAGATTCTATTAACAATAATCTTGAATTCACTTAGGGTTTCATTCTTATGGGCCAAAAATGCCACTCAAGTGAATATGATGTAATCATCTACCGTACCTAAAGCATACTTCTTCCCTGCAACAGTAGGTTGTTGAATAGGACCGAAGAGATCCATATGAATTAAACCAAGTGGAGCTTTAGTGAGAATATCTCGAGAGGATTTATGTGGAACTTTAGTCTGTTTACCTTTTTGACAGGCACCACAGACACCATCAATCTTAGCATTGATTTTGGGAACACCTTTAACAAGTTCTTTATTAATGATCTTAGTTAGAAGGCGATAATTGATGTGACCAAAACTCTCATGCCAAAGATGTGTAGATTCTACCTTAGTTAAATTGCAACAATTATTAAACTGAGTATCCAAGAGATAATAATTATTTTTACCACGAGTTCCCTGAAAAACTACTTTTCCAGTCTTGTCCACAATGTCACATCCATTCGCATTGAAGACAACTTTATGGCCTTTGTCACAAATTTGACTAACAGAAGAAGATTAGCAATCATACTTTTAATATATACGACATCATGGATTTCAGAAACGCCTGGTTGTTTGATCGTCCCTTCTTGCTTATGTAGCAACAACTCCCATCTCCGAGTGTTACTGGACCTCCTTCAAAATCGTTGGAGTTCACAAACCAAGAAATATCTCCAGTCATATGCCGGCTGCATCCACTATCAAGGAACCATTGAAAGGGTGATGTTGATTGTATAGTAAAAGCTCTCATACTAACACTACTATCCCATTTGGGTTTTCTTGTTAGTTTTATACACCTTTTTAGAGTTGTAAACAGTTGTTCAACTTTCTTGTGAAGATCACTAGCAACCTTTAAATTTTTCTTGAAAGGCATCCATGCATGTTGAAAATGATCACGAGAACCACAAAACATACATGTACCAACATCTTTAAACTCATTTGAGAAGTTCTGAGTCACATCAGGTTTCACAAAGCCTAAACCTCGCTTATCTCCTGACTTACGACAATCCTTCAAGGAAGGATTAAAGGAGTTTTTCAATTTCATTGAAGATTCTTTGACAGACTTCAAATCCTTACTTTTTGCAATTTCTGAAACAAGATCAGTATTGATCCGCATTTGTTCATCTAACTTCTTCTGGAGATTAGCTACCTCTTCAGAGCATTCTCGAATATCAGAGTTTTTGATACAAATCTCGCAATGAAGACCATCAATTTTCATAGAAATAAAATGAAGCATTCAATCACAGGCTATGTAATCGAAAAACTATCACAAGAAAAATTATAAAATAATAATTTTATTCAAAATAGACCTTATACAATTATTGAAGGAAATCAAAAACTGATGTCTATTTTTCCGAACAAGAGTTTAAACTTATTCATCCTTTTTATCCTCTGTTTCCATGATTTCATCAAGGTTTTCTTCAAACAGTTCCAGATTAGTAGAGTGAAAACTAATCATTTGAAGATCAAGAAAGTCTCTATAGGATGCCCAGCAAACAATATGGAAAATAATTTCCTTCTGAGAAATTGAGGATAATTCCTTCAGAAGTTCCTTTCTTCCGATCAGTTTAAGAACTCCTTCACACAGCTTTGTAGCTCTTACTTTTGTAAGAGAGGGAATGATCTGATATGAGCACAAATCAGAACAAAGTTCGAGTCTTCCTTTATTAGAGGAATCCAAAACACTTTCCACTTCTTGAATACAGTATTCTCCCACAAATTCACTGTATGATCTCTTATTCTCAATGAAAAGAATTATATGAATTTTTCTAGTTAATAGGTCATGAAATCTATAGGAGTATATCAAATCAGATATAACATTTTTTAGGTCTTTCATTATTGAGAACCATGAAGGATTCGAGTAAGAGTTAGGTTCTTATAAGATTTTAACCTCTTCTAAAAAGAAACTTTTTATTTAAAATTTTTTCGGTAATATAACTTAAGAGGAAATAACTGGAATTACCCATTTTAAACAAATTTCTATAACACATGAGTGCTCGGGTACAGAGAAGTTGTTCTTATGAAACAGTGCATTATTTTTGACTGTTATTCCTCTTCCATTTCTTGAGATATGATATATCATCATAATAGAAGAATGGTTCAGAGATTACTCCTTTTAAAGGATAAGAGATTAAACGTGCTCGTTTAAAATCATTTTTCTTATACATTCTTTTAAATGATTTTGGAGTATACTGAGTAGACAAGAAATCAGCATAATAGTCCTTTACTCTGTTTGTTAAGAGTCGAGAATCAAAGTTTATCTTTCCCAATTCCTTTGAAACAAAACGGAGGGAATTTTGCATTTTACGAATCTTGCACATCTTCTGAACATGTTTTTTTACTACCACAAGAATAACAACGTTTGGTTTTATAAGAGTTATAATGTTTATTGTTACCTGTTTGTACAAGGTTGTTGGAGGATCCTTTGTTTTTCTATACTCTTCGTAGCTTCGATTTCTTCCTTTCTTCATCATCCTTCTTTTTCGGGTTTGAATTATCATCAATTGTTTGTTTGCCCTCATTAGTTTCTCCACAACAATATTGAGTAATTTCATTTAGAGGATCCTCTGTTTGTGCACACATGGATTTGACAAACTTTATTTCATTGTTAGGAGCAAAGGTATTACTACCTTCATAACCTAAACCACGTGTGTCCCCATGACTTCTCCCTGTTTCCAACAAAGAAGATAAGTTGCTTGAGCTCTCATTAAGTTTTCTCAGCAAAGAGATTTCTCCTTTTAATGAATCATTTTCATCAAGAGCAGAGTTAAGAGTTTCCTCTAAACGCTTTATGTCGGAAAGAAGACTATTTCATTTTTTTTGAAATACCCTTGTTGAGAGTTTAATTCTATTTTAGAGTCATCAAGATCTTTTTCTAAAAGACAACCTTTTCCAGGGTTTTATCCAAATTCTTTTCACAAGTTTTTATGTGATTGCGTTCAGTATCCATCTTCTCTTCGAAGTCACAAACTTGTTGTGAGAATTTTCCTTTTAGCAAGTTATGCTCTTCCTCGAGATTTTCAAACTTTAAAGTTAAATCTCGTTCTCTTTCAAGTGCTGAAAGGAGTTCATTAGAACAAAAAAGAAATTGTTTACTTAATTCCTTTAGTTCAGATATTTTCACACTTAATCTTTCATCAGATATCTCAAGCATGGAACTCAAAAATATCTCGCTAGAGACATCATTTATGGAGCAACAAGAGTTCGAAAACTTATCTCCTTTTGAACATATATCTTGTGACACGTTAACTGAGTCTTTCTGTAGTTTTCGCTCACGCTTAACTTTCTTTTGACTTATGTCTTATAGGTTGGATCACACCAAACACAGATTGTTAGATCTTTTTGTATTTACCTGCTCTGATACCAATTGAAAAGACGAGGGTACCCAAATATACCTCAATCTAAAACTTTTCCACATATAAGTCCTTTCTCCGAAAGTGATTGTCTATGGGATGAGTCAAGAAAATATAACAAATCAGTTCACACTTCATGTGATCGTCGAGATAATATGACAACAAGATAACTTGTGTGATTGACTATGTATACAAGATCGAGACAATACAACAACGAAGTATGATTACTTGATCATAGGTTCAGACTTAACCAAACACTATAGGATTGCTATCAAGTAATTAGGAATTAAGGTTTGTGTATTTTACTTCTAATTATAACAAATCAATTATAATTGCGGAAATAGAAAAGTAAAAGACACAATAAGATTTTGTTAACGAGGAAACTGCAAATGCAGAAAAAACCCCGGGACCTTGTCCAGAATTGAATGCTCTCAGAATTAATCCGTTATACAAAATCTAAACCAACTACGTATAGTTGAGACCAAGTGTTAGAACATAGCTCGGTTGAACCCACCAAGCGTTTGTATGTCAAGGTTGGTTGTCATATTTTAGTGAATCAAAACTCATTTAAAGAGTCGCTTGATTATTTACTAGATTCAAATTCGTCTAGGTTAGCTAGAAAGTTACTAGGATATGAGACTTACAAGTATTACATGAAGACTTGAAGAATGTGAAGAAGTAAAGAGCTACAACGACGACATCATCCTTCCACTTGAGGTTAGTAATATTTGACTTGAATTGTTTCATTCCTAACGTATCTTTCAAGTCGTGCATATTGAAAACATAACTGCGAAGCTGTGAATGATTATACTCTAGTTAGACATAGTATTAAGGAATTACAATATGAAGTATAACGTCTATCTTTTGAACTTCGTATATAAGACATCGACATAATCGTATGAATTCTATTGTGATTATGTGTATGGGTATGGGTGAAGATTTCGTCCTAGGAAACAATGTTTTACATTCATTTAAATGAAGTACAATTCATAAGCTTATTTTATGAATCGAAAGGGAAATCGCTAGGCTTATTGGTATTGTTATTCATTGCAAATCTTTGGATTACCAATATGTGTGTTTAGTATAACCACTCATAACTTGTTTATGTATCTTGGTAAAACTATTCACAATGCCTGACTTTTGTATTGGTACGAATTTTATTAGTGAAACCGATCCTAAGTAATCACCTGAGATGGTATGATTGATATTTGTCATTGGTGTGACCATTCCTAGTCAGTGGGTAACCGATCCTAGAACTTGGTTGGGACTAATACCAAGATGTGTAATCGATCCTTGTAGTAGGTTAACAACTTTTAGTAATTGGTGTGACTGATCCTATAACTTGTGCAACCAATCACAAGTATGTACCATAAATAAGTGTTAACCGATCCTGGTACTTAGTTAACAATATTTTGGAAACTAATGTGACCGATCCTAATAGCCACTTGGAGGTAGAACCGAAACTTGTTTTGGTAGAACCGTTAAACCCATGAATGGTGATTGAATGTTTTTGATCAATCACATAGTTCTTGGAAATAAGATGAACCAATTCTAAACTTGTTTGGAAGTGTGGCAAATCGGTTCCAAGATTGTAAATATGAAAAAGGATTTACAAAGTAAAGATGTCGACATACTTTGAACATGTGCAGTAACTCTTATCTTTTATTGTTCAAAGATATTCCTTAATAGCTAAAGGAGAATCCCGGATCGAAATAAATTGAGAATCTTTTAATTAAGTTTTTAGTTTTATATGCTTTTAATTTTCAGCAATTAAAATGCATATCTTTAGAAAATAAAAATTAGTAATGTGCGTTTACTAATTGGAGATTTTCTACTGAGATTTCGGTCAATATTTGGACAAAACATTTCCTGAAATTATGAAAACCGAATTTGGAAATATATTGCATATCTTGAGAATATTTTCGGTTTTGGAAATTCCTTGGTATCCAAACTTCCTTGGTCTATAAATATTGAAGTTTGCATTTCAAGCAAACTGAAAAAGCGGGGGTCTAACAACCTCACCCAATATTTCGATTAGCAATCTGTATGGACAAACTCCAATATACTTTTTTTAGTTAACGCATGCGAGGTCGACCGAGCTATGCTCTAACAATCTCCCCCTTTGTCAATTTTAGTGACAAAACTACTAATACATATGGAATACAAAAAGGATAAACTTTAGTGGCTCCTATTCCATAGTCTAATCTTCAACGTTCCCTGAAATCTTCGTCCTTCCAAGTACTCCAATGATCCCAAAAGTTGCAAGTTTAACATCACCGTTGTTGAAGATCCGTAGATATAACAATGAGAGAAATCGAGATTCTCGATCATTATTATACAGTGTCATAGTATTATTATGTAATATCAAAGTCCAATTGTATCACGACTTTAACAATAATACTATGGTGATATGTATCACTCCCCCTTAGTCAATACTCCATCTCGATCATGGAAACCACTCCCCCTTACACAATGATCCGAAAACCATATGTATTTGTAGTGTGAACTACATTATTTCTCCCCCTTTTTGTCAATAAAATTGGCAAAGGTACAAGAACGTGATCATAATGAAATTTCCACAAGAGACATTTCATAGACTAAAAGAAAAATACATACCAACTTAATTTAGATGCAATCATAAAGTCGAAGCTCAATGCATTCATCAAGGAGTTTTAAGATACAAGATAACCCCTATAAAATTCCACAGTCGCACACCCCGCGAGATATTACCATTAAGCACAAGTTCAAAAGAACTCTCCCCCATTTTATGTTATTCCCGAGAGAACAACAAGAGCGACCTTAATTTCGAAAGAAAAAAAGGATTTTGAAACACTAGAGAAATTAAAAAGACAAAAACGACAATCCTACAGCAAGTGATTGATTAATCCTACAGAAACTAAAAAAGGATAAATCTATAGCAATCTTCGTCTCACTGTTTGTGATTCCTCAACAAACCGCTTGTGTAGTCAAGAAGGATTGTTGAGAGGTGACTGATTAATCTAGGTTGTTCTTCGGGAATATAAGACCGGATTATCAATTGGTTCATGTTCACCTTGATTTTATATCTTAAGACGGAACAAAACCTAGGGTTTTCTATGGGAGATAGATTTATCCTTTGATAGACTTTTTTGTGTGAGACATATTTGTTTATTATCAAGTCTGCGATTTTGGGTTGCAGCTACTCTTAGTTGTGGGTGAGATCAGCTAAGGGAATCAAGTGCGCAGTATCCTGCTGGGATAAGAGGCGTAGGAGTACAACTGTACCTTGGATCGGTGGGAGACTGATTGGGGTTCAACTATAGTCCAGTTCGAAGTTAGCTTGGAGTAGGCTAGTGTCTGTAGCGGCTTAATACAGTGTGTATTCAATCTGGACTAGGTCCCGTGGTTTTTCTGCATTTGTGGTTTCCTCGTTAACAAAACTTTTGGTGTCTGTGTTATTTCTTTTTCGCATTATATTTTATATAATTGAAATAATACAGGTTGTGCGTTAAGATCATCAATTGGAAATCCAACCTTTGGTTGTTGATTGATATTGATTGATCTTTGGATATTGGTCTTTGGTACCGTCCAAGTTATTCCTTGTGTTTGATTAAAGACTCGCTATTGTTTTAGCTTGAGTAAATCAAAACAAGTTAGAGATATTGACTCCTTGAGATACTTTAATCTAGATTGAGTCTGACTGTCTAGTTTATTCTATAGCAAAGTATTTCGGATTTTGTCCATACAGATTGCTAAGCGAAATATTGGGTGGTCTTTTTAGACCCCCGTTTTTTCAATTGGTATCAGAGCAGACAAACACGTTAAAGACCTTATAAGTCTGTGTTTGTAGTGATCTGATTATGGACGAGTCTATCTCTAATAACGTACCAGTTCAGAAATTACCAGATGATTCTAAAAGCTTGGATTCACCTGAGAGAATTGTCACATCTAAGTCAATATCTAAACATTCTCTTGATGTAAAAACTTTTGATTGGGAAACTCTCCTTGAAGAACAGTTGGATGAACTTTCTGATGAAGGTGATTCAGATATTGATAGAGATGTTGATGAGGAAGTCTCAGAGTATGTTAAGTTTTTGGATTCATGGAAAATGAAGAAGATTACAACTTCTCATGTCTCACCTCTTCTGACTCCTCTCTGTCGAAAAAACAAGAAATTGAGAAGATGTTACGCAGGTGTTTATTTTTCGAATCGTTTTTGCGAATCGATCCTCAAGGATTCTGAGGAAAACCTACGTATGAAGTCACTTGAATGTGATATCTTTATCAAAATTACTTTTTGTTGGAAGAGAAATTTGCAGAGTCTGAAGCAAGGTTTAACTCCCAGCAAACAAGTTTTGACGACAGAGAAAGCGCTCGAGAAAAACGCCTTGAGGCTGATTTAGCTGCTGCTCTTGATAAAATCAAGATGTTGGAAGATGACTTGAAAAAGTTCAATACTAGTTCAAGCAAATTAACCACTATGCTAGGATCAAGTAAAAATCATCGTGATACACGAGGATTGGGCTATAAGGGAATAGATGCTCCAAGTACTAGCAAAGAGGTAAAATTTGTCAAGGCTAGTGATTCTTCCCAACAAAAGGTTTCCACTGATGGAAAAAGTGAAATACCTTCTCCGGAAGTTAAGGTTCAAAAGAGTAAAGTATATCAACCTCCAAAACCAACACACATGAATCCGGGTAAGAACGTTCCTTATATTTCGTTATTTTGGAAACAAAGGTCACTTGGAAAGGACATGTCGCTTTCGTATAAGGAATGAAAAACTTCATGATATTCTTGTTTGGGCTTCAAAAGAAGTTGTTAAACCGGGATCATATGTTAAGGCTAACACTCTTGACATTACGGGTTGTAAACGTCCAACCTTTAGGCAAAGGAATCAGTGCTGTGATAATCCTAGATTTGCCTATAAACGTCATACGAAGCCTTTTCACAATTTTAATGGTTATCAAAAGGATAACTTTGTAAAGACGAAGACAAGATCCGATGATCCCAATTAGAGAAAGATTGACTTGCAAAAGAATAGTCAATCCAATTCTCTTCCGGAAAATCTTGAAGAGAGTAATGGGAAGAAGGTTTCGGTCGTTCCTAAACGCACTCAAAAGTGGATACCAAAGAAAGTCAATGATGGTTTGAGTGTAAAAAGGAATGATCTCCCAGAAAGTTCCATGACTATGGAGAAAGCAGTATCCATGATGCTGGAACTTAAAGAGTTCTTTGGGAAGATGGATTTGGATGTGAAAGGTTCTAAAAGTGATCTCTTTCATGATAATCCAAAGGTCACTTGTGGTGAGCAATACTTTGTTCACCCCAACGCAAATTGATTGTGTTGGAAGTGTATCCTCACCAAGGAATGCCCTGCTTTGTATACGGTGAGGGAAGCACAAGAATTGGGGCACACATATTATGTTCGGTAAGGAGATAGAATTCGATTTGATTCATCTAAAAAGGTATGTCTATAAACTTGAGCAAGATTTGTACTTTTATTTGCTTAGAATACTTATAATAATCTTGCTTATCGTTCATTTCTACCTAACTTGATCTGTGTTTAAGGTTCTTAAACGTTTAGGTTTGAAAATAATAGTTCGGGATTTTTGAACTACATGGTACTCATACCAAGTATGCATAACAACATTCAAAATCAAAATCCAGGGGTTTAAGTTCGCAAACCCGTATGCATACTTGACGTCGATATTTGGTAAACTTGTTTTGGCCGTAACTTCTTCATCCGAACTCGGATTTACCTCATTCTTTTTGTATTCTCTTCCTTATTGAATTCCCTTCAAAATGGATATGAGAATTGTTGAATTTGGATGAGTTAATATTGTTATTTGTCCTGTCTCTTGTTTTTTAGTGTTTGCTCTGTTTCGTTGCACTTGTTTTATTCTCTTGGACTTGGACACTGGGATTCTTGGAGAAATCCTATTCTAAGATATTTTGTGGCTGTTACAAGAGTGATGTTGGTGAATCACAAAGAAGGAAGTTCGAGAATGGGTAGTATTTCACATTGCTATATATTCTTGAGTGTTCACAATCATCTCATGTGAACTATGGTGCATAGTCGTCAATGACTTTGTATGTTCTTATTTGTTAAGGAAATATTTTTATACGCTTTTGGTAACCACTCTTGGTATAAATCCGTGCGAAAAAGATTGATTCTACCTTCTAAGGGCAAAGATTGTTATTGCAGTATTAATCTTTATGATTTTGTGATATTGCAATTGTTTATGGGATATGTATTATTTGCATCCGTGAACTTGAAGGTCCCATATGTTGTCAAAAGTAAAGTCGATCATAAATTGGTATTCGTATTGATGAAAGGACGAATGTACTTTTGACAAATACAAAAGTTATGCCTGCAGTCATTTATTTGACGAAAAATAGGGTAAAATATTTTGTGTGACAAGAATACAGTGTGTATTCAAACTGGACTAGGTCCCGGGGTTTTTCTGCATTTGCGGTTTCCTCGTTAACAAAACTTCTGGTGTCTGTGTTATTTCTTTTCCGCATTATATTTTATATAATTGAAATAATACAGGTTGTGCGTTAAGATCATCAATTGGAAATCCAACATTTGGTTGTTGATTGATATTGATTGATCCTTGGGTATTGGTCTTTGGTACCGTCCAAGTTATTCCTTGTGTTTGATTAAAGACTCGATATTATTTTAGCTTGAGTAAATCAAAACAAGTGAGAGATATTGACTCCTTGAGATACTGTAACCTAGGTTGAGTCTGACTGTCTAGTTGATTCTCTAGCAAAGTATTTCGGAGTTTGTCCATACATATTGCTAAGCGAAATATTGGGTGGTGTTTTTAGACCCCCGCTTTTTCAATATTCAATTCTAGACAGGGTCTCGGGGTTTTTCTGCATTTGCGGTTTCCTCGTTAACAAAATCTTGCTGTGTCTTTTACTTTTCTATTTCCACAATCATAATTGTTCTTATTATAATTAGAATGAAAATACACAAACGTTAATTCCTATTTATTTGATAGCGATCCTATTGTGTTTGGTTAAGTCCGAACCTATTATCAAGTAAACATACTTTGTTGTTGTATTGTCTCGATCTTGTATCCATAGTCAATCACACAAGTTATCTTGTTGTTGTATTGTCTCGATCTCGTATCCATAGACGCTCACACAAAGTGTGAACCGATTAGTTGTATTGTCTCGAATCAGTCCATAGACTATCAATTTCGGAGAAAGGACTTATGGGTGGAAAAGTTTTAGATTGAGGTATATTTGGGTACCCTCGTATTTTCACCAAGAAACTAAACCTATAGTTCACCTAGTTCCCTCAGTATCCATGCGCCTCCAACTTTCAATAAGTCACGCACTTGGAACAATTCCTTTGGTTCGTATTCCAAACAGTAAAGGAACAACAAATATGTTCGGTAACAACTCTTTTCAAACAACGTGATATGAGTTTGACAAAAGGCTCTTCTGTTTAACCAATAAACTCCTTTGTCGGGTTCTAGATCAATCTATTTAACAACTACCAAAGTAATTTTGTAGACTATGCAATCAATACTATGAATCACAACGAAATGTATTGATGCCGATCTACGCAACTAATCAATCCAATATATCAAAATATAAACCGATTATAGTTGGATCCCCAGCCGATCAAGTTTTGTGCACACCAAAGATTATGAACTCAAATAAGAAATCTTCTTTGTCTTCAAATCTTCTTAGATCTTCAATAAACACCTGCACACAAACAACTTGAATCTCTTGTGATCAGTCACACACCGAACAGAGTCTGTTAACGATGGATTATCACAAGACGTCTTTAGATCTACAAACAGTCTAAAGATCCCCGTCGAAACTTCGATCTAGTTTGAGTGAATCTTATATCAGAATAGAAGATTCTCAAGCATAAACAACCTAGGTGCAATCAAATTTCAACAACCGTTAGTCAATCAAATCAATCGAAAACCAATAATAAACTGCAATTATCTAGTTTCCCACCAACGGTACTCACAGAGCTTCTCAATCCCAAATAAGTCTTTAAAACGAGCGGACGTAAGAAATTTCGCCTAATTAGGGTACTTTCCTCTCAGAATAGACGGATGCACCAGTAACAACACAACTAGGTAGTTTTGCTGGCTCTGAGGATTAGTTTGCTCGAAAATGCAAACTTCGATATTTGCAGACCAAGGAAGTTTGGACACCAAGGAATTTCCAAAACCGAATATTCACAAAGATATGCAATAAAGCCAAAATCGATTTTCATAATTCCTGGAAATGCTCTGTCCAAATATTGACCGAAATCTCAGTAGAAAATCTCCAATTAGTAAATGCACAATACCAATTTTTTATTTTCTAAAGATATGCATTTAATTGCTGGAAATTAAAAGCATATAAAATTAAAAACCTTAATTAAAAGATTCTCAATTTATTTCGATCTGTGATTCTCCTTTAGTTATTAAAGAATATCTTTGAACAATAATAGATATGAATTACTGCACATGTTCAAAGTATGTCGACATCTTTACTTTGTAAATCCTTTTTCATATTTACAATCTTGGAACCTATTTGCCACACTTCCAAACGAGTTTAGAATTGGTTCATCTGATTTCCAAGAACTATGTGATTGATCAAAAACATTCAATCACCATTCATGGGTTTAACGGTTCTACCAAACAAAAAGTTCGGTTCTACCTCCAAGTGGATACTAGGATCAGTTACACTAGTTTCCATAAAATGGCTAACTAAGTACCAGGATCGGTTACCACTATTTATGGTACTTACTTGTGATCGGTTGCACAAGTCATAGGATCGGTTACACCAATTACTAAAACTAGTTAACCTACTACAAGGATCGATTACACATCTTGTGATTAGTCTCACCAAGTTCTAGGATCGGTTACCCAATGACTAGGAATGGTCACACCAATTACAAATATCGATCATATCATCTCAGGTGATTACTTAAGATTGGTTTCACTAATAAAAGTCATACAGATACATAAGTCAGGCATTGTGAATAGTTTTATCAAGATACATAAACATGAGCGGTTATACTAATCACACATATTGGTAATCCAAAGATTTGCAATGAATAACAATACCAATAAGCCTAGTGATTTCCCTTTCGATTCACAAAACAAGTTTATGAATTGTACTTCCTTTAAACGAATGTAAAACATTGTTTCCTAGGACGAAATCTTCACCCATACCCATACATAATCATAATAGCATTCATACGATTATGTCCATGTCTTATATACGAAGTTCAAAAGATAGGCGTTATACTTCGTATTATAATTCCTTAATACTACATCTAACTAGAGTATAATCATTCACAGCTTCGCAATTATGTTTTCAATCTAGCACGACTTGAAAGATATGTTAGGAATGAAACAGTTCAAGTTAAAATATTACTAACCTCAAGAGGAAGGATGATGTCGTCGATGTAGCTCTTTACTTCTTCGCATTCTTCAAGTCTCCGAGTAATACTTGTAAGTCTCATATCCTAATAACTTTTTAGCTAACCTATACGAAGTTTACTCTAGTAAATAATCAAGGACTCTTTAAATGAGTTTTGGTTCACTAAAATATGACAACCAAACTTGACATACCAACGCTTGGTGTGTGGGTTCAACCGAGCAATGCTCTAACATACCCAACTTACCAAAAACCTTAAGAGGCATACTAAGCTCCGAAGTAGGAAGCTTCCCATCTTTCCAACCAACATTCTTTCCACAAAGCTCAAGAGAAATGGTTTCAAGGGATGGTTTTTCTTCTTTAGGTCTTGGAATTTGAAAATTACCAAGAGAATATTTGTGAGTTCCGAGATAAAATCTCGATTAACAGCAATTTTTCCTCCCCCAATCATTGATTTAAAGCTCATCTTATTGAGATTAACATCATACATGTTTGCATAAAACATTCTAGTAAGAAGATCAAACCCTCTCCCAAGCCCGCTAAAAATGTCTCCTAGATCATATTCATCAAAACAGACAAGAACTTCCGTTTTAACATACCCTTCTTCTAATTTCTTTTCTAGAATAATTTCTCTAGTTGTAATTCTTTCAAAGGTCTCGTTACAATCTTTGTCAATAAAATGGATCCTAGGTTCTTCATGAATTTTCTTATGCTTGGGTTTTTTACTAACTTCTTTTGTTCTTGTCATATAATAATAAAACGGATCCTAGGTTCTTCATGAATTTTCTTATGCTTTGGTTTTTTACTAACTCCTTTTGTTCTTGTCATATAAAAGAAATAGAAAAGATTTGATCTTACTTGAATAGCTTCTTTTAAAGATGATTGCTTGATTTCCTCCTTTTTGATGTACTTCCTTGTAACAAAGAGAAAGACCAAAAAATTGTGAATTAACAACTCAATTTGTGAAAGTATCACACTGACGAGGTGTCGAACTCGCAAAAATAAATTCCTTACTTCTCTTACACTAACTAGTAGTACAATGACAAGCACGTTCGTTCCTAAGGGAGAGTTGAGCTAAAGTTGTTGATTCAATTTCTGAATAAGAAATATGAGGATGAGAATGATCAAAAACTCTTTCTCAGTCACGAAACATGAATCTTATTGATATAGCTAGTTTCTGCAAAGTACCTTGTTACTAACAACCCCTAGAATAATTAGTACGCTCAACTATTCTGTTATTATCTCCTAAGTTCACCGGACACGGAAGCACTCGACTAACGGACTCTACTCATCAAGTTTCCTAGAAGTACGCTCGCTCTCTAGGTGTGACTTAAACAAGTGCATTGAGTTTCGTGAGATAAGGTTGCTCCTAGTGACAAATACAAAAGCTTGACACATCTACTAGTGCCATTCAATACATATGGATAATTAACAGAATCTCATCGTCAATACTCACATATTACTACTTGTACTCGTAACATCTAGACAATTACGGGTCGAAGAGTTCTCGAATTAGTATGAGAATTATGAACTCACCATCTAATTTGCAACTTAAACGATTCATAAACAATTCACATAAGCAATATTGACACAATAGAGAATGAACAATAAAAAGACAGATTGCAAGAAAACAGGCTCTTTTAAATATCAATTGTGAATCATGTTCGGACATCGAAATCGTCCCTAACCAGGATGCAATTAGCTACTGGACTTCATGGCAAATAAAGAAGTAATCAGAATACTAGACTAGAATTCTAGACCAACTACGCAAACCAAAACAAAGCAGCAGGTGGAAGATGATAGTGAATGGCCTGATGGTATATGGCTGTGAACTGGTGAGTGGTCTGTATTGATGCTGTTGTGTTGATACTGCAGTCGACGGTCTCGAACTCAGGCCTGTGCAGTGCTCTGATGATGGCTGAATTGCTGCTCCGGCTTGTAGACTGATCTTGAAGGTGCTGGTGATGGATGGACTGGTGGTATGAACAGCAGCTAGTGTTGGTGGTGTATGCAGGCGGGTATGCTGTGAGATGCAGGTGATGCGAATGCAGTGGTTATGCAGATGGTGATAGGGTTTGCTCCTCTCTGTTGAGATGAAAACAGTCGCGAGAGGTATGGGGTATGAAATTATCTGTAACTTTTAGGTCTTCTTTTTATAGCTTCCCAATCCTGAAATTCCGAAGCCATGGTTTCCTAATTCAGCACGAGTCTAAAACACTTCTCAATCTGGCACCATTCATTGTTGTAATCAAACGGTAGAAGATCCATTCCATGTCGGCAAACCTCCACCTCCTTTACTGACTTTCCGGACTCAATTCTGTCCAAATCTCTTCTTGACCTGTCGTGGACCCATTGCTAGCAGCTGCAAAGCCTTGTTACACGGTCAAGGAAATATGGCAGACTAACCCATCTCGACCCCTGTCTTTTCGACGCTAGTTTCAGTCACAAGACAACCCAAATCAACCAACCAGTCGAGCTACTTGTAACCTTCTAAATCAAATCCTAACTGCTGCCAAATAAACCCTGCACTTAGCCATTGAGCCATGGTTAACAGCTCCACAAAACTACAGCGAACTGGTTGCTCCTTTACTTCATTCCTTTCTTTCCTTAACTTCGAAAACATGTTCTCATTCTTCATACACGACCCACAGATTCATGGCTAGCTAATGGCAAACCTGGATTCAATACCTAGTTGCAACTGAACTTAATTTGCAACACTGGTAGCTCAGTTACACAAAACCTAGGCAGTAGCTGACGTATTGTGCAGAACTAGTCATTCTGGCATTTGCTCAAACACCTTGTAAACGTCTTGCTGTTGATGGCAGGATATCCCTGCTGCGGTTCTTGTAACAATCATTCAGCTCCTTCCCTGCAAAGCATTCAAATTCATACACAACCCATGGCTCTTAATCATTCAGAGCTCTTAATGACACAGTAATTTCATCCATTCAACACCCAAAACGAATGGCAGTAGCCAGTAAGCTTGTTCTTCACTGGCTTCTCTTGGCAGCAATAACGAATTCAAAACAAAACCAAACTCTCCAAAATCGAGTACCCAGTCTTCATTTCCTTTTACAAATTCGCATTTGCCTGCTATTCTCTTCATTTTTGCTCTGTTCATTGCCTATTTGGATGGCAGCAATCTTTTCTATCTTTTCTCAGCTGAAGACTTCATTGAATCTTCTCATACATTAATGTAAACTCGAACCCAGCGAGAACCCAACCTCCGTGTTTCCATGAACTTCTAAAAACTCTTCAAATCAAAGCAATACGTCTCCCATACCCTTGGATAGCCGGCGGCAGGACTGGTGCATAGCTGGTTATGTAAAAAGAAGATGTTGTATGAACCAGTGTTGCTCGAGCTAGGTCTTGTTGTCGCGACATTATAAAGGGGATGGTGGCCCTGATAAGTTAACCATGGGTGTTTCAGTAATTTCCCTATAGAACACGAACAGCTACTTTAGTGCAAATGACATCTGCTACCAGTGATTTTGGTTTTCGACGCATTAGAACCTTGCATTCTTCTACGCATCAACTCCAATGACGCCTAAGCTTCCCAAACAATGTATTAAGCGCCTATTTGTCTTCTTTCGTATCAAATGACTCCAAAATACCTATAAAAGAAAAAATAAACGTAATATACAAAAATATAAGAGAAATAACTAAGAAAAGCAAAAGACATTGACATTCAAAAGATGTATTTTAGACACCTATCACACACCGGTTCGGAAATCCTAGCCTCAATTTCTAATCTCGTTCATGAACTCATGGAAGAAGAAGGAGTAAGGGAGTACGTGTACTCTTTTAATAAAGCCTTAATGGGCTTGGTCGGGTTCGGGTATGGGACTTCAAGTTCAAACTTCCCTTCCTCCTTTTTTTTTTAAAAAAAAAATTCCTTCAAGAAATACAATCATACCATGTTTTTGAATTCCGGATCAATTCCCCAAAAAAATTTTTTTGTAAGACTATCAATTTTAATAAGATAAGTAATCTTCTTCTTAGCTCTATGGAAAAATTCCAGAGCACAAGAAAACAAATTGACAATCACAGAAAATAAAAAGACTCGTAATTTATATCGATCTTACGACATCATGAAATTGGAGTCACCTCAACAACTTGTGATGTTATGATCATAATTTGTTACAAGTTTTTTCTTTTAGCTATGTGATTAAGGATCTTAAAATACGGAACCTAAAAAAAGCAGAAACAATCCTTTACAACAACTTTCCCCATCTTAAATTGATACATGATGGGGTGAAGCCAGAATCTTGCTAACAAGAGGTTGAATGAACAGCCGGCTGATAAACCAATCTGGCGTGATAATTTTCTGGAGTAGTTTCTTCATCCTCATGGTGATCAAGAGATGAATTACCAACATATTCTGAAGTAGTCAAAACTGTAGCAATTGTACACGTTTTTCTGACATGCCCAGGTTTCCCACACTGATAGCAAGTCTTTTCAGAGACTGAACTACGAAGGGGCGCCTCCTTACTTATGATCACAACAATGTATTCCAAGAACTTAAATGTTTTTTCAAAAGCCATAAAAAGATCTTCGTCAACAGACCCCCTTATATTGCATTCCTTAAACAGACTGTTTAACAATCTTTTAAGACAGCGCAACTTCTTACACTTAACAGGACGTTTCTTGTTTTTAACAATGCAGTGGATTTTTAAATTTTTTCCATCGATTCTTCACAATCACTAAATATGTGTTGGTAAGCTTTTACGTCGACCAAGTTCATCTTATATTCTTGACGAAAGTCAAAAGATGATCAGGTGAAAATCGCATGGTAACATCTTACATGATTTGTGTGATATAGTCATTTGATGCAGACTTGGAATATTTCGTAATGATTATTTCAATAATTTGAAAATTGCTTTGATGCTAATAGTTCGTGAAAAAAACTATTGTCATCCTCTAAGAATGTTTCAATGATTGAAATAGAATTTAAATTATATAAGAAAATATAATGCAGAAAAGAAATAACACAGACACCAGAAGTTTTGTTAATAAGGAAACCGCAAATGCAGAAAAACCTCGGGACCTAGTCCAAATTGAACACACACTGTATTAAGCCGCTACAGACACTAGCCTACTACAAACTAACTTCGGTATGGACTGTAGTTGAACCCCAATCAATCTCACACTGATCCAAGGTACATTTGCGCTCCTTACGTCTCTGATCCTATCAGGATACTACGCATTTGATTCCCTTAGCTGATCTCACCCACAACTAAGAGTTGCTACGACCCAAAGTCGAAGATTTTAATAAAAAAATCTGTATCACACATAAAAGTCTACAGGAATAGATAAATCTGTCTCCCACAGAAATACCTACGAGTTTTGTTCCGTCTTTTGATAAATCAAGGTGAACAGGAACCAATTGATATACCAGATTTATATTCCCGAAGAACTGCCTAGAAATATCAATCACCTCACAATAATCTTAATCGCCTAGCGAAACAAGATATTGTGGAATCACAAACGATGAGACGAAGATGTTTGTGACTACTTTTCTATCTTGCCTATCGGAGAAATTAATCTCAAGCCAATCTTACGATTGTACTCAAACGATAGAAATAGCAAGATCAAATCACGCAACTACAGAGAAAATAGTTGGGTCTGGATTCACAATCCCAATGAATTCTTCAATTCGTTAACCTACAGGGTCTCGATAGAAACCTAAGGTAAAATGAGAATCGACTCTTGCTTACACAACTAGTATCACACAGGAGGTGTGGGGATTAGGTTTCCCAGTAGCTAGAGTTCTCATTTATATAGTCTCCAAATCAGGGTTTGCAATCTAAGTTACCTTGGTAACAAAGCATTCAATATTCACCGTTAGATGAAAACCTAATTAGATTCAAGCTAATATCTTTAAACCGTTAGATCGAACTTAGCTTGTTATACACACATGAAATGTAACTTAATTTAGGTTTGAGTAACCTAAATAAACGTGCATTTCATTTGTGTGTAACAAGCTAAGTTCGATTTAACGGTTGAAAGATATTATCTTGAATCTAATCAGGTTTTCATCTAACGATGAATATTGAATGCTTTGTTACTAAGCTAACATTGATTTCAAACCCTGATTTGAAAGTCAAGGTACGGTTACACAAACCTAAATAAACGTACGGTTACACAAACCTAAATAAACGTGCATTTCATTTGTGTGTAACAAGCTAAGTTCGATCTAACGGTTGAAAGATATTATCTTGAATCTAATCACGTTTCCATCTAACGGTGAATATTGAATGCTTTGTTACTAAGCTAACATTGATTGCAAACCCTGATTTGAAAGTCTATATAAAGAAGAACTCTAGCAACTGGGAAACCTAATCCCCACACCTTCTGTGTGATACTAGTTGTATTAGCTAGAGTCGATTCTCCTTTAACCTTAGGTTTCTTCTCGAGACCCTGTAGGTTAACGACTTGAAGACTTCATTGGGATTGTGAAGCCAGACCCAACTATTTCATTGTAGTTGCGTGATCTGATCTTGTTGTTTCTATCGTATTTGAGTACAATCGTAAGATTGGCTTGAGATTGATTTCTCCGATAGGAAAGATATAAAATAAGTCACAAACACCTTCATCTCATCATTTGTGATTCCGTAATATCTTCTTTCGTTAGTCGATTAAGATTATTGTGAGGTGATTGATAATTCTAGGCTGTTCTTCGGGAATATAAGTCCGGGTTATCAATTGGTTCATGTTCACCTTGATTTATCAAAAGACGGAACAAAAACTCGTAGGTATTTATGTGGGAGACAGATCTATCTATTACCGTAGACTTTTCTGTGTGATACAGATTTGTTTATTAAAGTCTTCGACTTTGGGTCGTATCAACTCTTAGTTGTGGGTGAGATAAGCTAAGGGAATCAAGTGCGTAGTATCCTGCTGGGATCAGAGACGTAAGGAGCGCAACTATACCTTGTATCTGTGTGACATTCACTGGGGTTCAACTGCAGTCCAGACCGAAGTTAGTTTGTAGTAGGCTAGTGTCTGTAGCGGCTTAATACAATGTGTGTTCAATCTGGACTAGATCCCGGGTTTTTTCTGCATTTGCGGTTTCCTCGCTAACAAAACTTCTGGTGTTTGTGTTATTTCTTTTCTGCATTATATTTTGTTATATAATTGAAATATCACAGGTTGTGCGTTGAATCGATCGATTGGGAAATCCAACCTTATGGTTGTTGTGAAATTGATTGATCCTTGAACATTGGTCTTTGGTACCGTTCAAGTGATTTCTCTTGTATTCAATTAGACTCGCAGATTTCTATTTGCTTGAGTAAGTATTGAATCGAGAAAGTGAGATATAACTCTTTGATATACTTTTATTAAGATTGAGTCTGACTGTCTAGTTGATTCTCTTGAAAGTATATTGGAGTTTGTGCATACAGATTGCTAAGCGAAATATTGGATGTGGTTGTTAGACCCCCGCTTTTTCAATTGGTATCAGCGCAGGCAAACACGTTTAAAGACCTTACAAGTCTGTGTTTGTAGCAATCTGAGTCCTTGGACAGAATCTCATCTCTGGCATATACGCATACCAAGATGCCTTCCAAAGCTTTTAACTATGTCAAATGTCTTGGGATCACCTCAAAGAATTATTCCTTAGCTGATTCTTCTGAATCCCGAGGTAGAAATGCAGTTCTATCAAATGTTGATATTTGTCTAATAAGACATTTGACACCATCGCAAAATCTGAAATGGAGCTCACCAGAATCTCAAAAAGTTCTACTAAGGCTATTGATTTTCAGAATCATGCTCAGCTTATTGATGAATTTGAAAAGTCTCTTGGTCGAGAACGGGAACTCTATAATATAATTGAGTCCTTCTCTAACAATATCAAAAAACTTATTCAAGAAACTACTCTATAGCGCGAAAAGATTATTGTTCTTGAGGATATTGTCAAGGAAGATTCAATTAGAGAAAAACGTTTGATCGAGGCGCATTCATCAGATCTAAATAGATTTCGTGTCAAAAAAAAGAATCTAGGAGCATCCCTTATTCTAGCCCAAGAACAGTAAAAATCCTTGGAAAAGGAAAACTCTGTTTTGAGGAAAAATTCTTTTGTACCGACTAATTCTCAATCTGAATTACAGCACATGAAGAGATGTTTTCCAAAAGAAGTTTTTGTCAAGAAAGGATTACATGACTTGGAAACTTCTAATGCGGCTAGGAATTTGAAACAGGTTCCAGTTAATGTCTCTCCTCCACGAACCTGTTCATTATGTGGGAAAAAGAATCACTTTGTTATTCATTGTTTTGCTAGGAGAAAACAAATTTCTAATCTTCATAATTTGCTTCTTTCTACTATCAATGGAGTAAATCGTCTGACGACTTCTACAGTGAATCTCGTGCCCACAGAATACCAGAAAACTTATAAACATGATCTCTCTTCTAGAAATCGTCACAGGTTACAAGTTCATCTCAATGGTATAAATTCTTGTGCCACTGATGAACACATTCCCTGTGTTTATAAGAATAAGTCTGGTAAATATAAGTATAGGAAATGGTTCTCTCTGTACACTGACCCTCTTGAACCAATCTCAAGAGGTCCTAGATTTTGTCCTCAGAGAAATCCTTTTGACGGAGATGTTAAACAAGTTGGTTCCTACTCATCTGGGGTGAAAGTCAACCGAAGAAAGGCAAAAAACACAAAATTCAAACTTTCAAATGATGTATACAACTCCTTCCTTAATGATCGTAGTGGGATTACTTCTCACTCTACCACCTGATTCCAGGTATCCTTATCCTTGTTTCTAACTTGAGAGGTGCAAGGATGATGATTGAGAAAGACTCAAGTGTGTTGTATAATACTTTTTGTTGTTTGTGTTCTTTTTGTTGCCGGTCCACAAACGTCGTGTCTTCCTCTTGCGAGTTCATAGGGTTTCCATAACAAGAGTTCTTTCTCCCATTGATAAACACACATATATATATATATATATATATATATATATATATATATATATATATATATATATTCTCTATATTATGTTATTTCATCCCTAATAAAAAATTCATATGGTGAACTCTGCAAAATCTCAAGAGATTGTGCATCTTGATATGGAGGAAGACACTCAAGGATGTGAGTCGATTCAAGAGCTGGTTCTAAAGAAGATGCTTGACATAAAGGATCACAACTCTTGGATTGATGATTCTGTCAAGGATTTAACTCGTTTTCAGAATGATGCAAAGGTCGAGTTTGAAAATCTTCAACTGCAAATAAACCAACTCTTAGATGGTCAGGCCAGAATCCTTACTAATCAGAATATTCTGATACGGAATCAAAAGAAGCTCATCATGGATTGTGTCAATGCTAGACATCTTGCTTGGGTTGTTGATCGTAAAGTCAGTGTTCTAACTCACGAACATGGAGTGTCTACGGTCAAGAGAGTAAAGAAAATCAGTGATACCTTCTTTGACGGATTCATTGAAAGGTATGAGGTTCTCGGTGAACTTTGATTTTATTTGTCTAGTAAATCTTCTTATGAGAATTTTATTCTTGTGTTTTTAGGAAGAATAACTAGAGTTTGGAATAGCCATTATTGTGATTACACATAGCTATGTCCAACGTTTTCATCTTCATTGTTTTAGGTTTATTTGTTTAAATTTTAAAATTGTTTGAAGGGTGATTTTTGCAGTATTAATTTTTATGGTTTTATATACTGCAATTTGTAATGGGATATGTGTGTTTGCATCCGTGAACTATGATTGTCCCATACTTTGTCAAAATTTAAGTCTTTCACATGTTGATATGCATGTATTGATAAAAGAATGAATGAAATTTTGACATTACAAAAGTTAAAGCCTTTTATGTCATATTTTGATGGAAGAAAGGATAAAACTTTTATTTACGAGGATTATGTCTATTGTATGTCATTGTGCAAATAGTGATAGAAAATAGGATGAATCCTTGTCTATTCCGCAGTATTGATCTTCCTTGATCCATATTTTTTATGTATATATTGTGAGGCTCCGTAATTTCTCTTATGTTAAGCATTTCCGATTAAATTAATCATGGGTTTTCTTGTGGATAATTTAATTGAGTATTTTTGGATTAAAATTCATATTCGTATGTGATTTGTTATGTCCAAAGAAATCCTTCTTTTCTTGTGAAAATAAGGTCGCTCTTGTTGTTCTTTCGGGAATGACATTTTATGGAGGAAAGTTCTTAATTGAACTTGTGCTTAATTTCCAAATCTTTGTGGGGAGTGGGGCTGTGGAATATTATAGGGGTTATCTTGTATCTTTATGAACTCCTTGATGAAAGCATCTAGCTTCGGCTATATGATTGCATCTAAAAAGTTGATATGTGCTTTCTTTTGGTCATGAAATGTCTCCATGGAAATTTCATTAGGATCCCACTAGTTTTCGTACTTTTGCCAATTTTATTGACAAAAAGGGGGAGAATTAATGTGTAGTTCACACTACAAATACATATGGTTTTAGGATTATTATGTAAGGGGGAGTGGTTTCTATGTGAGATGGAGTATTGACTAAGAGGGAGTGATACATATCACCATAGTATTGTTGTCGAAATTGTGATACAATTGAACTTTGATGTTGTGTAATAATACTATGACACTGTGCAACAATGATTGAGAATTCTTGTTTTCTCATTGTTATAGCTACGGATTTTCAACAACGATGATGATAAACTTACAACCTTTGGAATCATTGGAGTACTTGGAAGTGACGAAGATTTCGAGTAATGTTGAAGAACCAAGGAGATCATGCATGTGGAAGAGAAGCTACAAAAGTTTATTTATTTATTTTGTATTCCATATGTATTGATAGTTTTGTCACTAAAATTGACAAAAGGGGAGATTTTTAGAGCATTGCTCGGTCGAACTCGCATGCGTTGCTATCTCAAGCATGTTTGTCAATATTAGTGATCAAAACTATAAGTCTTGATTTCTAGTCTACTATTAGCTAAGTCTCGGACTAGGATAGAAAGTGTAGTTGAGCTCCAAACTCCATGGCGATCATCATACAAAGACGAAGAACTACTCAAGGAACTTGTGGAACTTCATCGACCAAAACCCTAACAGAATTTGGTTATCCCCAAGAAAAAGTCTCTACAGGTAAAACCGTTCACGTACACAAGCGGTTCTTAACTAAAATTGAAGAGTTACAAAAAGAAACAGAATCAAATTAGAGAATCAACAGAGATATTTCATCACAACCCTCTTGAAAATTATGAGACAAACAAGAATCATCTTATACAGAATTACAAAATGTAATTTCTCCAATCCATAACAGGACTGGGAGATTTCTTACGAGGGGATGAAATATTTGTTATTCCTTGTTTCTGTTTTGCCTTCAAGAAAGAAGAGTTATGCACATCATTCTTTTCCCTTTTTAGCACAGTTTCGAATACCTTGTTTGTTGATTTTCGCAAACTATGAATGGATTTGGAAATATATTTTGAAAGGAATGAGAATTTTATAGGAGATTTCATTTTCATCTTCTGAAAACAAGGTTTAACAGAGGAGACATGTTCATGATCTTTAGTGCTCAGAATTTCAAGATGATCCTGATTTTCACCAAAGGAGACCAAACAGTTTGGTAAGTCCCTGTGGTTCTCCATATCATCCTCTTCAGGGTGATTTAAGACTGACATAGAATCAGGAGTGACTTGCTGATAATGCTGAAAAGAATTAATCGAGGAAGTTAGATATTTCTTATTAGGATTACAAATGCTAGTGATAGCAACTTCATGTCTTAAATTAAACAGTTGATATTCTAGATCTTCAATCTTTTTAATCAAGGTTTCCTTTTCCAGTGAAAAACTTATGGATAAGTAAGATTGTTTATCGTGGAATAATCAGGACTGTTAGGAGGACAAGTGTGATTATCAGCAAAAAGATTAAGAGAACTTTCACAGAAATCATCCTCAGGACAATAGTCAAGAATAGCCATCCATGCTTTAGTTAACTCACTTAATTCCTCATCAGAATTTTTGGAGGAATCATGGATGTTAGAGCATTGCTCGGTCGAACTCGCATGCGTTGCTATCTCAAGCATGTTTGTCAATGTTAGTTATCAAAACTATAAGTCTTGATTTCTATCCTACATAGCTAAAGGTCTCGGACTAGGATAGAAAGTGTAGTTGAGCTCAAGACTCCATGGAAATCATCATACAAGACGAAGGACTACTCAAGGAACTGGTGGATCTTCATCGACTAAAAGGTATGTGGAAACTTGAACTTATCTGTCACTCAAAAATCTATTTATTCTATCTCCTACTCTTGATACAAAAGTCGTGATGATGTATAAACTTTCATTATACTCATTTGCTATTTCGAGCCGAGTTTAACTCGCCTATCTATTTCTTGAACTATGTGTTGGTAAGCTTTTGCTTTAGCCAAATTCATCTTTACCTAGTGACGAATGTCATGTTATGTTTCAAACACTTTGAAAATTGCTCTGACGAAAAATGGTTTGTGAATAACGGCTACATAACGTCCTCTGAGAATTTTTCAATGATTGAAATGAGAGTTTAGATTACATAACCATTGGTAGGATATAAGCATTGTTGTGGAAACACATATATGTATAAGTCCTTATTCCTCGAACCAAAGTTTGCGAACTTTATTGATCAAGAGAAACGGAATGTGGCGTGAGCCGAGTTCGCGAACTCAGTCCGCGAACTGGTGGAAGTTCTCGACCCGAGAATTTCTGCTGGAGTTTGTGAACTCCTTCCGTGAGCTTAAGTCCGCGAACTTGAGCAGGTTATATCTAAAACCGGTTGTTCTTGAACTCATGTTTATTTAAACTAAGGAATGCTTTTGCAAACCGTGGATATAAAGTTCATGAACCGATTCGAGTGAATCAAACCATTTTTGCTTCGATTGTGTCTTGTGTAGTTACATAAGATCTAAGCAATTGAACAAATCTCTAACTAGTTCACTTGAACTAGTTATGGTGAAGAAGAATATGGTGGATATGAAAGTGATCATATGGCTAACCATTTGGTTAACTATTGTTGAACCAACAAATGTTAATGTTTGGGGATGGTTCGTAAACCCAAAATTGGACATTTCATTTGTGTGTAACAATCTAAGTTTTCAATCCAACGGTTGAGAAATATTAGCTTGAATCTAATCAGTTTTTCATCTAACGCTGAATATTGAATGCTTTGTTACCAATCTAACATTTATTGCAAACCCTGATTTGAAAGACTATATAAAGGAGAACTCTAGCAACTGGGAAACCTAATCCCTACACCTTATGTGTGATACTAGTTACATAGCTAGAGTTGATTATCCTTTAACCTTTGGTTTCTTCTTCTAAAACCAGGTTAATGACTTAAAGACTTCATTGCGATTGTGAAGCCAGACCGATACTACTTTTTTTGTAGTTGTGTGATCCGATCTTGCATCTTCTATCGTTACGAGAAAGAAAATGATAGATATTTTGTGTGATCCGATCTTTTATATGTATAAGTCATTTTTCTTAAACCGAAGTTTGCTAACTTTGTTGATCAAGAGAACCGGAACAAGAGCTGTGAACTCAGTCTGCGAACCCATTCCACGAACTGGCGAAAGTTCTCGACCCGAGAAAATCTGCTAGAGTTTAAGAACTCCTTCCGGGAACTTAAGTCTGCGAACTTAAGTTGGTTATATCTAAAGACGATTGTTTGTGAGCTTATATTTATATTAACTAAGGAATGCAAAATGCAAATCGTGGCTATAAAGTTCATGAACCGATTCAACTGAATCAAATCGTTTCTGCTTCAATTGTGTCTTGTGTAGTTACATAAGATTTCCTTGCAATTGAACAACTCTCTAACTAGTTCATTTGAGTCATTTAAACTAGTTATGGTGAAGAAGAATATGGTTGATATGAAAGTGCTCATATGGCTAACCATTTGGTTAACTATTGTTGAACCAACAAATGTACATGTTTGGGTACGGTTACACAAACCTAAAATCGTGCATTTCATTTGTGTGTAACAAGCTAAGTTTTCGATCCAACGGTTGAAATATATTAGCTTGAATCTAATCAGGTTTTCATCTAACGGTGAATATTGAATGCTTTGTTACCAAGCTAACATTGATTGGAAACCCTGATTTGAAAGACTATAAGGGAGAACTCCAGCAACTGGGAAACGTAATCCCCACACCTCATATGTGATACTAGTTGTATTAGCTAGAGTCGATTCTCCTTTAACCTTAGGTTTCTTCTTGTAAACCAGGTTAACGACTTAAAGACTTCATTGGGATTGTGAAGCCAGACCGATACTACTTTCTCGTAGTTGTGTGATCTGATCTTGTTGATTCTATCATTTTGAGTACAATCGTAACGATTGTCTTGAGATTAATATCTCCGATAGGCAAGATATAAAAATAGTCACAAACATCTTCGTCTCATCGTTTGTGATTCCACAATATCTTCTTTCGCCGCGTCGATTAAGATTATTGTGAGGTGATTGCGAATACTAGGCTGTTCTTCGGGAATATAAGTCCGGTTTATCAATTGGTCCATGTTCACCTTGATTTATCAAAAGACGGAACAAAACTCGTAGGTATTTATGTGGGATACAAATTTATCTATTACCGTAGACTTTTCTGTGTGATACAGATTTGTTTATTAAAGTCTTAGTTGTGGGTGAGAACATGTAAGGGAATCAAGTGCGTAGTATCCTGCTGGGATCAGAGATGTAAGGAGCGCAACTGTACCTTGTATCAGTATGAGATTGATTGGGGTTCAACTACAGTCCAGACCGAAGTTAGTTTGTAGTAGGCTAGTGTCTGTAGCGGCTTAATACAATGTGTGTTCAATCTGGGCTAGGTCCCGGGGTTTTTATGCATTTGCGGTTTCCTCGTTAACAAAATTCTGGTGTCTATGTTATTTCTATTCCGCATTATATTTTGTTATATAATTGAAATATCACAGGTTGTGCGTTAGAATCAATCAATTGGAAATCCGACCTTTGGTTGCTGATTGAAATTGATTGATACTTGAACATTGGTCTTTGGTACCGCTCAAGTGATTTCTCTTGTATTCAATTAGACTCGCGGATTAATATTTGCTTGAGTAAGAATCGAATCAAGAAAGAGAGATATTAACTCTTTGATATACTTTGTTAAGATTGAGTCTAGTTGATTCTCTTGAAAGTATATTCGAGTTTGTCCATACAGATTGCTAATCGAAATATTGGGTGAGGTTGTTGTACCACCGCTTTTTCAATTGGTATCAGAGCAGGAAAACACGTTCAAGACCTTACAAGTCTGTGTTTGTAGCGATCTAAGTCTATGTACAATGAGAATATCTCCGACAACGCAACACCAGTTCAGAGTCACCCTTGTGAGCTTCAAAGTTATGAAGCTCCTAAAAAGAACTTTTTCTCTGGTCCGTTGTCTGAATCTGCATTTAACTGGGAAAAATCTCTTGATGATCAGTTGGATGATCTTTCGGATGACAGTGATTCAGAAGAAGGACAAAGTCTTGATGAGGAAGTTTCTCAATATATCAAGTTGTTTGACCATGACTTGAAAGAAAAAAGGTCAACAACTTGCTTGAGTAAATACATGGATCCTCTTTGTCAAGAAAACAGAAAATTGAGAAAACTCTTTAAAGGATATGATTATGGATATAAACTCTTACAATTTATTGTGAAAGACCGTGATGAAGATGTACGCTCGAAAATTTCTGAATGTGATAATCTTCTGCGAAATCTCTTTGTGTTGAAAGAAAAACTTGCAGAATCTGAAACAAGATATGACTCTCAACAAAAATGTTTTAATGACAAAGAACCCAGTCTTCTAGCCAAAGAAAAATCCTTAGAGACTGACCTTGTTGCTGCACTTGATAAAGTGAAATCACTGGAAGAGAATATGAGTAGATTCAATTCTATCTCTACAAAATTATCCTATATGATTGGAGCATGTAAAGAACAACGTGATACACGTGGTCTGGGCTATAAGAGAATAGACGCTCCAAAAACTAGTAAGATCAATTTTTTTAAAGCTAATAATAATTCTTCATGTGAGAAACCTTTTGCAGCATGTAATGAGCCTGGAAACAAGGATTTTGTTCCTTCTAAATCTACTCACACGAGAACGGTTAAGAAAAATTCTTTTAACTGCTATTATTGCAGAAATAAAGGACATTCTGAGCGAAGATGTCGTTTTCGTTTAAGGATGTTTATGGGTAAAAACTATTTCTGCTGGTTTTGGTAATTTTGGGTGTGTGTGGATAAGAAATGAATCTAAACCCTAAACAAATGCACTGCACAGGAGTGCTTTTGATTCGAGAGATCAATTTATACAATTCTGGCCTAAACCAAGAAATGGTCGTTCCAGACTTGCTTCGGTCACAAAGTGAGGGAGATGGGGTTGATCTTAGGGAGGGAAGCGAAGAAGGTGTTGAGATTGTGAAGGTATTGGCTCATAACTTGTATCAGAATGTTGAACTGGATTGCACAACGTAAGCTGTCAGCTCTGGTGTTTTCTGGATACTGTGACAACACTTGGTTTTTTTGTGCTTGTCTCTTGTGTTTTGGAAATAGGCGAAGGACCTATTTATACAAGTCATTGAGCGCAAAACCCTCATCTGATAGTAAGTGGAGGAAGTTGAGTAATGGAGTAGTGGGGTCGTGTATGTGATTGCACGATCACGTCTTTGCCCACTTTTCCCATCATCGTTAACCGTCCATGCCTCCTGACACGTTCTTGTGATGGCGCGTTGCACGCTGCACGCTGTAAACCGCCAGACCAATACCCCAGTAAGTATCCCCCAGTTTATGACATGCTTGATGTCTCGAATGAGTGGATCGTGAGACCCACAGAGAGTAGCATACGGTGCTAAGTTAAATAACTAAGTTATTTAAGAAATCGATATTCATGAAATATCGTGTATGTTCGATGCATGTAATGCATTTTAAACAATCAGCATGTATGAGGCATCGATGTTTTAAGCTTGTCTGAATAAGTCGCGGAGAAAGCGTCTTAAAATAGCATCACGTCCAACCATCTTCAAGTGATCGTTTGGAGGCTGCATGGGCGATCCATGCTCTGGCCGATCACTTCCTGTGAAAGAGTGGCAGACGGTGATCATCGAGGTGCCTCACTGGTCGTCTAGCTTTTAACCTAGGCTATCCGACCAAGCTAGCAAAGTTGGACGGACGAGATGGTTTGCGACTCTCATTTGCGACCGTTGATGGTATTTTGGGGTTTTTAAGAGGTGCGCAAGCATCACTCTTTTGCTCGATCGAATTCAAGCATGGACGCCATTTTTGGTGGGACCGACTAGGCATGCATGTAGATGGCCTGCCGGTGTACATGTCCATGCTGACCAGCAAAGGCGAGTGGTTGAGATCGGTTTGCGGCAGAAATCCATTGCCGCAAAGGATTTGAAAGTTGCACGGCATGCCACTTTTTGGCATGCATTTCGAGGCGCTCGGCCATGGTTGGCCTAGGCCGATCAGTCACACGTATAGGTGGGCCCATGATGATCACGTTGATACTCTCCGGACCTCCTTAATCTATATCTAAACCCTCCATCCAAGCTGGCGAAGATGGATGGTTGTGATCAAACTGCAGTTATGGAATGATGCAAACCCTAATTAGGGTTTTGAAGCAGTCACGCACGCATGACTTCGGCCAAACGGTTTGGCAAGCTATGCTCCTTCTTTTGGTAGACCGACCTTGTGGGGCCCATATTGGGCCGACGATGAACATGTGTGTACCTGCCCGATGGTCCTAAGCGCGATCTAAGCCATCCAAACATGCAGGCGAAGTTGGATGGTTGTGATCGGTTTAAGACGCTAGTGGATTTTCCACGACCCTTTAAGCATCATGCCAGCCTCACTTCGAGCAAGAGTTCATTGCTCTAGGGCTAGGTCCTGAGAAAACCGATCAAGTGGGTACAGAGTGGGCCCGCCAATGTGGGTGTTGGCGTTTCAATGATCATTCGCGGGATGATATAAGCCGTCCAACCAGGATGGTGAAGTTGGACAGTCGTGATGACTTTAAGACTGCTTTGAACAATCTAAGCTCGTCGAGATTCTTCCAAAGCAGCGCAACCACCCTATTTAGGGCTAACGTTTGACGTGCTGGGAGAAGTTCGTGTGATGTTCGACCGGCTAGGGCATAAGTGGGCCTGCCGGTGGTCATCACGACGCTCGCCTACTCTTGTCAGGGTTTGGTTAGGCTTGTTAAATTGCGTGACCAACTTGTGTGGCCGCGATTGTTTCTGAGACTGATTTGGACAATCTATATTTCCTTTTAAGAAAATTAAGCATGATCGATCGGGCTAATATAAGCACGCCAATGTGATATTCTCTTTGTTAGTGAGTGATGTAGCCTATACGGGTATTTCATGCATGTCTCGAATTTGGCACTTGGAGATTCATGCTACTCTGCTGAGAGTGAACACTCAGTCGCCATGTCATTCCAAACATGAGAGTTCGGCGAGGAACAACATACGAAATACTAGGCTAATCATGCATTAATTAATAATGCTAAAAAATTCACAAAAAATATTTGGGATTGTTGCTACATGCACCATTCTGGGTGAATTTTATGTATTTATTGAATTGCTTCAAGTAAATAAAGCGAGAGGTTTTCTGCGCTCATCGCTTATCAAATGGCTTTATCCTTTGCAGGATGTCAGCATATTATTTTTGGTTTTATAATTTTAGCCCTGAACTAAAATCCACCATCAACAAAGGAATAAAAAACTTCACAACACTCTTGCATGGATGTCAAAAGAAGTTATTAAACTTGTCTCTCATATTGTTGGAGTAAAAGGCATTGTCGACAATCAAGAAAAATTCTGTGATAAGACGTTTCTTAATTGTGTTTTTGAAACAAAAAACATCGACAATGGCAGAAGGACAACTGACTTCTTAGATAACTCTGAAAAGAGAAAAAGGCATATGAGAAATAAAGAAAAGTTGAGTTTCTTTTCTCTCTCTAAAGAAAACTGTGAATCCAAGTCTTCTGCTCCATATTTTATTCATACCAATAATCGAGTCTCAGAGCTTAAGATCAGCATAAACAGACTCAAATAGAGCATCAAAAAGACAATGAAAGCGGCTGGCTCAGGTACTTCTTGTTCCTTTCTTAATAAAACTTCCTCAAGTAAGTCAAGTGATTTTTCTATAAATCCTCTTGGAGGAGAAAAAGAAGAAGTCAATATTGATGAGCAAAATGCTCATCTAAATGCAACATGACTACACAATGTAGCATTATTCTTGTAGTTTAAGAAGGATGATCATAGTCTCAAGAAGTGTGCCTTGAGAGTGCTGTCAAGGTTGTATGTTTTCCTTTCTTTCTTCTCTTGTTGATTTAAATTGTAGTTGATGATCTTAAATTCTGTTGAGCTTCGCTCCAGTCCTTCTCTTGAAGATATTTCTGATCATCCTCCTTTGAGAAAAAAAAAATTCCCTGTTTATGTGTACTTCCTCCAAATAGTTGGTTCTCAGCTATTAGTCTTGACACACGAATTTCATTCTTTGGTTAATTTGGCATCTATCCCCTTTGGTTAATTTGGCCTCTATCCCTTTGGTCACACATTAGGGTCGTGACCACAAGTGCACGAATACCTGACCCATACGGACGTATACAAGTTTTCCTAGGGTTTTCCATGAAACTTATTTATATACACTTATGTGTCATCTCTTGACACATAGTTCCGCAAGGTCAAAAGTGTTAGAGCATAGCTCGGTCGACCTCACATGCGTTGATATATCAAGCATGTTTGTCAATGTTAGTGATCAAAACTATGAGTCTTGATTTCTAGTCTATTATAGCTAAGTCTCGTATTAGGATAGAAAAGTGTAGTTGAGCTCAAGGACTTCATGGCGATTCATCATACAACGAAGAAGATCTACACAAGGAACCGTGGAACTTCATCAACAAAAAGGTATGTGGAGACTTAAACTTATCTATTACTCAAAAGTATATCTATTCTATCTCCTAATTCTTATGAGACAAAAAGTCGTATGCTATATAGACTGGATCATACACATTTGACATTCCGAGCTGAGTATTCACTACTTATCTTTTTCTCGAAGTCGTGTGTTGGTAAAGCGTTTCGCTTTGATCAAGTTTATCTTCACCTAGTGACGAAAGTCATGAAAAGTTTCAATTACTTTGAGAATTGCTCTGACGTGAAATGGTCTGTGAATAACGGCTATATAACTTCCTCTAAGAATGTCTCAATGATTGTAATGAGAGTTTAGATTACATAACCATGTATTCCTTAATCCGAAGTTTTCGAACTTTGTTGATTGAGAGAAACCAGAGGAATTGGCTTTGCCAAGTCCGCGAACCCAGTCCAGAATTGATGGAAGTTCTCTTGTCGAGAATTTCTGTTGGGATTTTCCAAAAACTCGTTTGCGTGTTTAGTCCGCGAACTGGCGGAAGTCTCTCTGCCGAGATTTTCTGTTGAGTTTGGAAAACTTTGTTGGTTGCCTTAAGTCCACGAACTTGTTTGTGAGCTTAAGTGGTTATGATCTAAAGATGTGCTCTGAACATGAAACTTAAATTACTAAGGAATGCTTTATGCAAACCGTGGCTATAAAGTTCATGATCCGATTCATCGAATCGAATCATCTTTGTTTCAATTGTGTCTTGTGTAGTTACATAAGATCTCAGAGCAATTGAACAACTCTCTAACTAGTTCATTTGAGTCAATTGAACTAGTTATGGTGAAGAAGAACTAGGTTAATATGAAATGCTCATATGGTTAACCTTTTGGGTTACTATGTTGAACCAACATACATGTACACATTTGGGCACGGTTTTCACAAACCCAGTAAACGTATACCCAAGTGTGTGTGACAAGCTAAGTTTTCGATCTAACGGTTGAGAAATATTAGCTTGAATCTAAATCAGGTTTTCATCTAACGATGAATATGGATTGCTTTGTACCTAAGGCAAAACCCTGATTTGAAGGTTATATATAGGAGACATCTAGCATTGTGCAAAACTAATCCCCACACGTCTGTGTGATACTAGTGCGCTCGCTAGAGTCGATTCTCTTTTAACCTTTGGTTTTCTTCTCTAAAACCAGGTTAACGACTTAAAGACTTCATTGGGATTGTGAAGCCAGACCGATACTACTTTTATCGTTGTGTGATCCGATATTGCATCTTCTATTGTACGAGTACAAAATTTGATTGGCTTGAGATCGTGAGAGTTCTCCAATAGGCAAGATAAAGAAGTCACAATCATCTTCGTCTCACTGTTTGTGATTCCTCCATAAACCGCTTTTGTAGTCAAGAAGGATTGTTGAGAGGTGATTGATTAATCTAGGCTGTTCTTCGGGAATATAAGACCGGATTATCAATTGGTTCCTGTTCACCTTGATTTTATATCTAAAGACGGAACAAAACCTAGGGTTTTTCTGTGGGAGACAGATTTATCCTTTGATAGACTTTTCTGTGTGAGACAGATTTGTTTATTATCAAGTCTGCGATTTTGGGTTACAGCAACTCTTAGTTGTGGGTGAGATCAGCTAAGGGAATCAAGTGGGCAGTTTCCTGCTGGGATCAGAGGCGTAGGAGTACAACTGTACCTTGAATTCGTGGGAGACTGATTGGGGTTCAACTATAGTCCAGTCCGAAGTTATCTTGTAGTATGCTAGTGTCTGTAGCGACTTAATACAGTGTGTATTCAATCTGGACTAGGTCCCGGGGTTTTTCTGCATTTGCGGTTTTCTCGTTAACAAAACTTCTGGTGTTTGTGTTATTTCTTTTCCGTATTATATTTTATATAATTGAAATAATACAGGTTGCGCGTTAAGATCATCAATTGGAAATCCAACCTTTGGTTGTTGATTGATATTGATTGATCCTTGGACATTGGTATTTGGTACCGTCCAAGTTATCTCTCTTTGATAAAGACTCGCAGATTTCCATTTGCTTGAGTAAAGATCAAATCGAGAGATTGAGATATAAACTCTTTGATATATGTTTTTATTGATTGAGTCTAACTGTCTAGTTGATTCTCATAAAAAGTATATTGGAGATTGTCCATACAGATTGCTAAGCGAAATATTGGGTGGTGTTGTTAGACCCCCGCTTTTTCAATTGGTATCAGAGAAGGCAAACACGTTAAAGACCTTATAAGTCTATGTTTGTAGAGATCTGATTATGGACGAGTCTATCTCTAATAACGTACCAGTTCAGAAATTACTAGAGGATTCTAAAAGCTTGGATTCACCTGAGAGAACTGTCACATCTAAGTCAAAATCTAAACATTCTCTTGATGTGAAAATTGTTGATTGGGAAACTCTCCTAGAAGAACAGTTGGATGAACTTTCTGATGAAGGTGATTCAGATATTGATAGAGATGTTGATGAGGAAGTATCAGAGTATGTTAAGTTTTTGGATTCATGAAAAATGAAGAAAATTACAACTTCTCATGTCTCGCCTCTTCTGACTCCTTTCTGTTGAGAAAACAAGAAATTGAGAAGATGTTACGCAGGTATTTATTTTTCGAATCGTTCTTGCGAATCGATCCTCAAGGATTCTGAGGAAAACCTACATATGAAGTCACTTGAATGTGATAATATTTATCAAAAGTACTTTTTGTTGGAAGAGAAACTTGCAGAATCTGAAGCAAGGTTTAACTCTCAACTAATTAGTTTTGATGACAGAGAAAGTGCTTGTCTCGCTCGAGAAAAACGTCTTGAGGCATATTTAACTGCTGCTCTTGATAAAATCAAGATGTTGGAAGATGACTTGAAAAAGTTCAATACTAGTTCAAGCAAATTAACCACTATGCTAGGAGCAAGTAAAAATCATCGTGATACACGAGGATTGGGCTATAAAGGAATAGATGCTCCAAGTACTAGCAAAGAGGTAAAATTTTTCAAGGCTAGTGATGCTTCTCAACAAAAGGTTTCCACTGATGGCAAAAGTGAAATACCTTCACCGGCAGTTAAGGTTCAAAAGATCAAAGTATATCAACCTCCAAAGTCAGCACACACGGATCGAGGTAAGAACATTCCTTATGTTTGCCACTATTGCGGAAATAAAGGTCACCTGGAAAGGAGATGTCGTTTCCGTATAAGGAATGAAAAACTTCATGATGTCCTTGTTTGGGCATCACAAGAAGTTGTGAAACCAATATCATATGTTAAGACTAATCCCCTTAACGTTACAGGTTGTAATTGTCCAACCTTTAGGCAAAGGAATCAATGTTGTGATAAACCTATATTTTCCTATAAATATTATACGAAGCCTTTTCACAATCGTAATGGTTATCAAAAGGATAACTTCGTAAAGACGAAGACAGGATCCGATGCTCCCAATTGGAGAAAGACTAACTTACAAAAGAATAGTCAATCCAATTCTCTTCCGAGAAATCTTGAAGAGAGTAATAGAAGAAGGTTATGGTTGTTCCTAAACGCACTCAGGAGTGGGTACCAAAGAAAGTCAATGATGTTTTGAGTGTGAAAAAGAATGATCTCCCAGAAAATTCCATGACTATGGAGAAGGCAGTATCCATGATGTTGGAACTTAACAAGTTCTTTGGGAAGATGAATTTGGATGTGAAAGGTTCTAAAAGTGATCTCTTTCATGATAATCCAAAAGTCACTTGTGGTTAGCAAGATATTATTTACCTCAACACAACTTGAGTGTGTTTTATGTGCATCCTCACCAAGGAATGCCCTGTTATGTATACGGTGAGGGAAGCACGAAAATAGGGACGCACAGATTATGTTCGGTAAGACTGTATAATTCGATTGGATTCATCTAAAGGTATGTATATAAACTTGAGCAAGTTTTATGTTTTTATTACTTGTTTGAATACTTATAATGATCCATGTACATTGCTTATCGTTCATTTCTACCTAACTTGATCCGTGTTTAAGGTTCTTAAATGTTTAGGTTTGAAAATAGTAGTTCGGGATGTTTGGACTTCATGGTACACCTACCAGGTATGCATAACATATTTTAAAATCAAAATCCAGGGGTTTAAGTTCGCGGACTTGAAAAATTTGTTTGCGAACCCGTATGCATACTTGACGTCGATATTCAGTAAACTTGTGTTGGTCGTATCTTCTTCGTCCGAACTCGGAATGAACTCATTATTTTTGCATTCTCTTCCTCTTTGAACCTTATTCAAAATGGAGATGAGAATTATTTATTTTGGATGAGTTAATATTGGTATTTGTCCCGTCTCTTGTTTTGAGTGTTTTGCTCCGTTTCATCGCACTTGTTCCAATTCTCTTGGACTTGAGCACTTGGATCCTTGGAGTACTACTCTTCTAAGCTCATTTGTAGCTTTAAAAAGAATATTTTTGGAGAATCACAAAGAAGGAAGTTCAAGAATGGGCTGTAGTACGCATTGCTATGGGATTCTTGAATGTTCACAATTATTTTATGTGAACTATAGTGCATAGTCGTTAATAAATTTGTATTTTCTTCTTTGAAAATATTTTTATACGCCTTTGGTAGCTATTATTGGTATAAATCCGGGCGAAAAAGATTGATTCTACTCTCTAAGGACAAATCATCTTATATGTGCATTACGAGTTTTTCTTGATGCCTAGGAAACTTCTTATGAGAATTTTTTCTTATTTTTGAGAAGGATTATTAGAGTTTGGAATAGAAATTATTGCGATTACACATAGCCATGGCCAACATTTTCATCTTCATGTTTTTAGATTTATTGGTTTAAATTCTAAAAATATTTGGAGGATGTTGGTTTGCAGTATTTAATCTCTATGGTTTTTTATATTACAATTGTTTATGGGATATTGGTGCTTACGTCCGTGAACTATGTTGTCCCATATTTTGTCAAAACTAAGGTCGTTCATGATCGGTATTCACATATTGATTTAAGGATGAATGGACTTTTGACAAATACAAAAGTTATGCATATGCAGTCAATTCGTTGATGGAAAATAGGATAAAATCTTTTGTGTGATTAGGATAAAGTCTATTATGTCGTTATGCAAATAGTGATTGAAAATAGAATAGATCCTTGTATGAATTCCGCAGTAATGATCATTCATGATCCATATTTTTTGTATTACTGTGAGGCTACGTAATGTGTCTTATGTTGAGCACGATACAACTAAGTTGATTATTTTATGATTGGCTTTGTTGGTTGTTCCGTAAGGTACTACATGTTGAGCGTTTTGAACTAAATTAATCATCTTGTTTGGTTATTTAGTTATTACTCCATAATTCTTATGTTGAGTATATGAACGGTTATACTAATCATGTTCTATTGGTTAATGTAGTCGTATATTCCGTAAGGTTTTCCTTATGTGGAGTATATGAACGGTTAAGTTAGTCATCTCTGTATGATTATCTTAGTCGTAGCTCCGTAAGTTTATTTATGTTGAGCACAATCAATTAAATTGATCACTTTTGTGGTTTGATTTAGTTGTGTATTCCAATTAAATTAATCATGGGTTTACTTGTGATTAATTTGATTGAGTTTTGGATATAGAAAATCATTTCCATGGTTTTTGGTGTCCAATTAAAAAATCCTTCTTTTCTTTCGAAATTAAGGTCGCTCTTGTTGTTCTTTCGGGAATGACATCAAATGGGGGAGAGTTCTTTTGAACTTGTGCTTAATGGTAATATCTTGCGGGGTGTGCGGCTGTGGAATTTTATAGGGGTTATCTTGTATCTTAAAACTCCTTGATGAATGCATTTAGCTTCGGCTTTATGATTGCATCTAAATTAAGTTGGTATGTATTTTTTATTTTAGTCTATGAAATGTCTCTTGTGGAAATTTCATTATAATCCCGTTCTTTTACCTTTGCCAATTTTATTGACAAAAAGGGGGAGAAATAATGTAGTTCACACTACAAATACATATGGTTTCCGGATCATTGTGTAAGGGGGAGTGGTTTCCATGATCGAGATGGAGTATTGACTAATGGGGAGTGATACATATCACCATAGTATTGTTGTTAAAGTCGTGATGCAATTGGACTTTTATGTTACATAATGATACTATGACACTGTATAATAATGATCGAGAATCTCGATTTCTCTCATTTTTATAGCTACGGATCTTCAACAACGGTGGTGCTAAACTTACAACCTTTGGGATCATTGGAGTACTTGGAAGGACGAATATTTCAAGGAACGTTGAAGATTAGACTATGGAATAGGAGCCACTAAAGTTTATCTTTTTTGTATTCCATATGTATTAATAGTTTTGTCACTAAAATGGACAAAGGGGGAGATTGTAAGAGCATAGCTCGGTCGACCTCGCATGCGTTGCTATATCAAGCATGTTTGTCAATGTTAGTGATCAGAACTATGAGTCTTGATTTCTAGTCTATTATAGCTAAGTCTCGGACTAGGATAGAAAAGTGTAGTTGAGATCAAGGACTTCATGGCGATTCATCATACAACGACGAAGATCTACACAAGGAACCGTGGAACTTCATCAACAAAAAGGTATGTGGAGACTTGAACTTATCTATCACTCAAAAGTCTATCTATTCTATCTCCTACTTCTTATGAGACAAAAAGTCGTATGCTATATAGACTGGATCATACACATTTGACATTTCGAGCTGAGTATTCACTACTTATCATTTTCTCGAAGTCGTGTGTTGGTAAAGCGTGTCGCTTTGATCAAGTTTATCTTCACCTAGTGACGAAAGTCATGAAAAGTTTCAATTACTTTGAGAATTTCTCTAACGTGAAACGGTCTGTGAATAACGGCTATATAACTTCCTCTGAGAATATCTCAATGATTGGAATGAGAGTTTAGATTACATAACCATGTATTCCTTAATCCGAAGTTTTCGAACTTTGTTGATTGAGAGAAACCGGAGGAATTGGCTTTGCCAAGTCCGCGAACTGACGGAAGTTCTCTTACCGAGAATTTCTGCTGGGATTTTCCAAAAAATCGTTTGCGTGTTTAGTCCGCGAACTCAGTCCGCGAGCCTAGTCCGCGAACTGGTGGAAGTCTCTCTTCCGAGATTTTCTGTTGAGTTTGGAAAACTCTGCCGGTTTCCTTAAGTCCGCGAACTTGTTTGTGAGCTTAAGTGGTTATGATCTAAAGATGTGCTCTGAACATGAAACTTAAATTACTAAGAAATTCTTTATGCAAACCGTGGCTATAAAGTTCATGAGCCGATTCATCGAATCGAATCATCTTTGTTTCAATTGTGTCTTGTGTTGTTACATAAGATCTCATAGCAATTGAAAAACTCTCTAACTAGTTCATCTTTGAGTCAATTGAACTAGTTATGGTGAAGAAGAACTAGGTTAATATGAAATGCTCATAATTAACCGTTTGGGTTACTATGTTGAACCAACACAAACGTACACGTTTGGGAACGGTATTCACAAACCCAGTAAACGTATACCCAAGTGTGTGTGACAAGCTAAGTTTTCGATCTAACGGTTGAGAAATATTAGCTTGAATCTAAATCAGGTTTTCATCTAACGGTGAATATGGATTGCTTTGTAACTAAGGCAAAACCCTGATTTGAAGGCTATATATAGGAGACATCTAGCATTGTGCAAAACTAATCCCCACACGTCTGTGTGATACTAGTGCACTCGCTAGAGTCGATTCTCCTTTAACCTTTGGTTTTCTTCTCTAAAACCAGGTTAACGACTTAAAGACTTCATTGGGATTGTGAATCCAGACCGATACTAGTTTTATCGTAGTTGTGTGATCTGATCTTGCATCTTCTATCGTACGAGTACAATCTTTGATTGACTTGAGATCATGAGAGTTCTCCGATAGGCAAGATAAAGAAGTCACAAACATCTTCGTCTCATTGTTTGTGATTCCTCGACAAACCGCTTGTATAGTCAAGAAGGATTGTTGATAGGTGATTGATCAATCTAGGATGTTCTTCTGGAATATAAGACCGGATTATCAATTGGTTCATGTTCACCTTGATTTTATATCTTAAGACGGAACAAAACCTAGGGTTCTTCTGTGGGAGACAAATTTATCCTTTGATAGACTTTTTTGTGTGAGACAGATTTGTTTATTATCAAGTCTGCGATTTTGGGTTGCAGCAACTCTTAGTTGTGGGTGAAATCAGCTAAGGGAATCAAGTGCGCAGTGTCTTGCTGGGATCAGAGGCATAAGAGTACAACTGTACCTTGAATTAGTGGGAGATTGATTGGGGTTCAATTATAGTCCAGACCGAAGTTAGCTTGTAGTAGGCTAGTGTTTGTAGCGGCTTAATATAGTGTGTATTCAATCTGGACTAGGTCCCGGGGTTTTTCTGCATTTGCGGTTTTCTCGTTAACAAAACTTTTGGTGTCTATGTTATTTCTTTTCCGCATTATATTTTATATAATTGAAATAATACAGGTTGTGCGTCAAGATCATCAATTGGAAATCCAACCTTTGGTTGTTGATTGATCCTTGGACATTGGTCTTTGGTACCGTCCAAGTTATCTCTCTTTGATAGAGACTCGCAGATTTCCATTTGCTTGAGTAAAAATAAAATCAAGAGATTGAGATATAAACTCTTTGATATATCTTTTTATTGATTGAGTCTAACTGTCTAGTTGATTCTCATAAAAAGTATATTGGAGTTTGTCCATACAGGTTACTAAGAGAAATATTAGGTGGTGTTGTTAGACCCCCGCTTTCTCAAAAAGGTTCTACCGTTTTTGGTGTGCACAATGAATGGAGGTAACAAAGATGATGAAGTCAAGAAACGGAAGACTGTCGAGTTTCACAAGAATCATGTTTTCATAACTTGCTATCATGTTGTTGACCATGAAAACAAACTGCCAGTTCAGATGTCATCACAATTGGTAGGAAATCTTCTTCAAGATTTTGAAGTCGTACGTGAACAATTCAGAATTGCAACAAGGAATCTTATTTTTCTGAAAAATGAACTGAAGAAAGCAACTGATGAGCTCGTCCTTATTCAATCTCTAGTTGTTGACCAGGTCTAGTTCCTTCTTTCAGATTCATGAAGAGTTTAGTTATGCCTAGTAAATCTTCTATTTTCTTGTTTTGTTTAGAAGAATAACTAGAGTTTGGAATAGCCATTATTGTGATTACACATAGCTATGTCCAACGTTTTTTATCTTCATGTTTTTAGATTTATTGGTTTAAATTCTAAAATTATTTGGAAGATGATTTTTTACAATATTAATCTTTATGGTTTTATATATTGCAATTTGTTATGGGATATGTGTGTTTGTGTCCGTGAACTGTGATTGTCCCATACTTTGTCAAAAGTTAAGTCCTTTATATGTCAATATGCATGTGTTGATAAAAGAAGGAATGAACTTTTGACAATACAAAAGTTAAGCCTATTATGTCAATTATTGATAAAAGATAGGTTCAAATCTTTTGTTTACAAGGATTATGCCTATTGTGTGTCATTGTGCAAATGGTGATGGAAAATAGAATGAATCCTTGCTTATTCCACAGTATTTGGTCGACCTCCGGTCTACAATTTTTGTGCATATACTGTGTTGTTCCATAAGGTGTTTTATGTTGAGCACAATCGACTGAGTTATTCATTCGCTTATGATTAGCTTAGTTGTTGCTCCGTGAGGTACTTTATGTCGAGCATGATCAACTAAATAAATCATCCTCGTTTGGTTATTTAGTTGTTGCTCCGTAAGTTCTCTTATGTTGAGCATGACTAGTTAAATTGATTACTTTTTGGGATTAATTTGGTTGTGTATTCCGATTAGATTAATTATGGGTTCTCTTGTGATTAATGATTATATTTTTGAATGATGTTGTAGTAATGAGGTTCAAACTCTCGGACTTTTGAAGATTAAATTTAAACATTTAGTAAAATTATATACAAAAATATTAACAAAGTGGGCGAGAGGTAACCAAGACACTAGATTCCACTATGACGCAAAATTGAATGATACATATTTCAAAACTCTAATTATCTTTTAAGACTCTTATTTCTTAATTCACAAATAATCTGGAAAATTCTCAAAAATTAATTGTATCCCCTAAGCATAGATTATCTAAACAAAGCATAACCTATCTAATTGAATCACAACTAATGAAGAAAATTTTTGCAAACAATTAAGAACTCTGCAAAAGCAGTGATTGAGTGAATTATAAATTATAAATTAGAGAGAATAAATAATTACCAATTATTCATGCGTAAATAGCCTCCTCATTGCCTTGGTTGTGAGAGAATTAGCCGCTCATCATGTTGGAAAACCTCTCAAAGAATTTCATTGATGCTCTAAAATGGTTTACAAATGATGAGAATATGAGAAATACAATAAAACCGGGTTTGTAACAGTTATAAGTGTTACAAACCAGCTGTTACAGAAAACGACAGACAGAAAGTGTTGTAAACACTATGCTGCGACCCTCGCCTCTGTGTCGCTGACACTGTTAAAAAACGACTGTCTCTGCAGGTCCGTTCTTCGTTTTCTTCATGTTCATCATCATCAGAAGCAGCAGAAACCGAGTTTGGGAAAAATCGAATTTCTTCTTCTCTGGCTCTCCTCAGCCGCCCAGACTCTCGACACCCCTTCTATGATACTTCAAGACCCTTTTTATAGACCTACATCACAAGAAATCTCCTCCATAACTCGAGATAATCCTCTCTTTACTCGGGTGATAAAAAATATTTTCGGGAAGATTTTCTTCCCTGTTTTATGATTTTCACGCGTTCTCAGCTGTGTTTCTTTCCTTTTATACCTTCTTCACGCTCCAGAATATTGATTAAGTCTTCCAATCACGAGCAGTACACGTTTAAACTCGTGTAAGTTTGTGTTTATCCTCCAACTCACTGTTTGGATTAAACCAAGTTATCCAACCAAATTTGATCGAAACAAACACCCATACCAGCTTTTCTATGACATATCACATCTACCCATGAAGTTTCAGCGATTGAATCGCACAAAAACTCCTCCAAAATCCGATCGAAAAATATGCCTGTGAAAAGAAACATTTTCCCGCCAAAATATTTTTTTAAATTTGTGAAGAAAGTCACCCCTTATCCAGTGGTCTCCCCTTATCCGTTGCTGGAGTCGGAATAACACATGTCCTTTGGGGTGCCTTAAGTAATTTTTCTGGGGTGTTTCCAGCATTTTTTCTGGGTTCCTCCGGCGCATTTCTGGGGTGTTTTTAGTCTCTATCCTGGGGTGTAAAACACCACTTTTCGAGCCAATTTCGCCGCAAGAGCTTATTTTTCCAAAAACATCTACAAAAACATAAAATAACACAATAAGTATTTAATCGAGTCTAACAATACAGAACATTGAGGACAAATTAGACACAAAAATATGTCTATCAAATACCCCCAAACTTATTATTTGCTAGTCCTCGAGCAAAACTTATAAAAAATAAAATCGAGTTAATCTCGGGAGGGTTTACCAGAGGTGTACCCACAAAACCATTACTTCTAATTGGTCACAAGTATCCAAAGAGCTATGAGGACATACATATTCTCAACCTATCTCCAAATAACTAGAATGCCAGAGAAACTAAAGGTGTCAGCTCTAAAGCTGACTGAAGAAAAGGGGAGACACATCCGCAACACTGCTAGATAAAGAGATATCCGCTACACAGCTAGATAAACATTGTAAGATGCGTCCGCTGCTTTACAGCTGGATAAGATTAGGAGAGAGATAAAGATGAGAGGGACATCTGCTACACAGCTGGACTAATTACGTGTGATGAGTTAAACTAGTGCTAGAAAGCGGACTAACAAAGCAACCAAATGTATCTTTCTTCGACTCTCTCATAGTGCTCAGTAGAAAGAACTTCTTCTTCGGTCTTCAACTGTTGATGATAAACTATCGAACCTCATAGAACCTTGACAATTAACTCTTCTCTTCGATTTCTTGCTTGACTTATAAATTTCTACTTCTCTTTGGCCTTATTGAACAAAACGTAACGATGATTTTTTCTCATTTTCCATTTTTTTCATTTTTTTTTTTTTTTGGAAACAAAAATTACAAGAAAACAATTTACATGGCCATGATAGAAGAACTTTCAAAACTTGGATCTTCGCAACTTGTGATGTCTTGGTATCATGAATTCTAACAACTTATATCATTTGCTCTTATAACTTCAACTTTGATTTTTGAATTATTCTTTTCTATTGTTGCTTCTAAACCTAAAACGTCTTTAACTTTCTTCATAGATTTTGATGTCGCTCCGCTTGTTGATGATGATAAGTTTCTACTGAGAGAGAGTCGCAATCCACTAACTAAGACTACATTGTGAGGTTGTTTTGTCTTTCTGGCATTTCCTGACCTACTTGCCTTTCCATCATGTATGGTTAGGTCCATCACGGTTACCCTCTAAAAGGAACAAGTTCTCTCCTGAATTTCAAGGATCTCAATGTCTTTTTCTCTAATGTCTCAAAAGGTTGTTATCCCTAGCATTCCAATTTCTATCTTTTCGGTGAGAAACAGTATGTAAACTTAGCTAACCGGATACCATGTGACGCTAGAAGTTTCAAAAGTGCAACTAAAAAGTTCTTCCCCACCCCCAAACTTAAATCTAACATTGTCCTCGATGTTCTAAAGATAAAATTAAAAGCATGAACAAGGAGAAACTGTTACCACTTGAAGAAAAAGAGTTAAGGAAAGATATTACCATGTTGCATGAGCATGGGTTACCTCCCAAGAAGTGTTAAGTTTAAAGTCTTCAGCCAGACTTAGGAAACGATTAGTCAACTCGAACCGTATAACAATAGCCGGAATAACTGTGGGTCTTCAAAACCAAAAAGTGTTACCCACAAGAAGAGGAAACTGCAACAGACCAAAAAGATACCGAATATACCCTTGCTTAAGAAAACTACATCTAGTTGTGGTTCCGGCTCAGGCTCTATAAAAGGGTCTAAATAAAAAGCTTTCATCGGTTGGATTTCCTCAAAGCTAAGATCCAGTTCAGGCATTAGAGTCTGGAAAAACTCAACTAAGAACTTAGAAGCACACAACAACAACCTGAATAATTGGGGATCCTCTAAGTCAATTAGATTTTACTCACAAAGTTGACCATAATAATGGTCATTCTTAAGAAAATGTGTCGACCCTAATATCCTAAAGTAATTAGGTTTAGTCTCAAAACTTAAATACCGACACATCTGAAAATCATATGTTCCCATAATTAGAAGAAAAGTTTTTGGTGGGAAAACAAAGTCGATCTTGGTATCATAGCATGGGTTAACCACATCAACCAGAGGATGGGTTTCTAACAACTGAGCTTCTTTCTGGACATCATTAGGTTCGGTAAAACATGTATGAAGATAATCTTGTAAGATGGTTGATCCATAAATGTCAAGTTCTACACGAGGGAACTTTCTAAGAGTTAAAGAACACGGAGAATGATAATCACCCCCAAACTTAGAGTTTTCTGTGTCTCTATAAAGACTAGTCACAACTTCCCTAATTTCTAGGTCATCAGATTCCTGGAAATGGTCAATTGATTCTTCTAAGTTGGCTTCATCCTCACTCATTTATACCAGTTTATCATCTTCTAAGACTAGTGTTTCTAAATCGCTAGATTCTAAAACAGTATTCTCAAGGTAAACTCTTTCCTCTAAATCAGTATCGGCTTTGTAAACAGGAAATACTACATCGTCTAAAACGGGGGTATCTCTAGTCAAATCCTCGTCCTTTTGAATAGGTGAATAATTATTAAAATTATTTGGATTTGAACTAGAAATAATATTATCATTAAAGAGCTCATTGGGAGTAACAGATTCCTCATCACTATGCCTATATATTTCAGATTCTTCATCAATACTATCCTCATCACAGTCCTCATAATAATAACATGAAAAAGGTCGAAACTCATCAAAACAAGTAGTGTTACCAATTCTAACCTCGTCATCTTGATTATGTGAATAAAAACTATCCTTATTTTCGAGGGTGGTATTGGGAAAACTACACTGGAAATTAAGACTATCCTGAGCAAGTTTTTCCACAATCCTATTTGTACTCTCAGTAAATTGCTTGAGGGTCTCTTCTAGAGATATCTTAGTTGACCGCTCTACGGACTCTTCTGGGAGAAGAATATTATAAGTCTCTTTCATAAATAACTTCCGTGTTGACTCATTGAAACTCTTGAGAGACTCTTCTAGAGAAATAGAAGGATTGTTTTGCTCGTATGACCTTTGGGTATATGGATAGTAATTGGGCTCACAATGGTATGGACCATAACCTTCAAAAGTTTCGTGTTCCCAATCACTATTTACACTATGGTCATAAAAAGGATAATGTCCAAGCTGCTCAGTCGGATACTCATTGTATTGGCTATTATAATACCAGTTCGACATCCTAACCGCAAGAGAATTCTACACAATTACAAACAAGGCTGACTCGACCAAATCAAACCTATAAAATCTAGCAAACAACAAGCATGATGGCTCCACTTAGATTGTTTCTAGACCAGCTTCTAATCTTTCGAAAAGGAATTCGTTACAATCTGAGCAAACCTCTCTGGAATCAATCTGAGTTTAAGTAAGTTGAATTGAGACGAGGGAAGCTGCGAGGAGCTTTGATACCCAAGGTCTCACCGGTATTATAAGGCGGCGCAGTCACGCATTCAACTCGCAGAAACCATCATGAACTTCAAAGTATGCTCAAAAGAGTAACCAATATTTTTTGAACGACTTTCCTATTAAGCTCCTTACCCTATAGGTCTCGTTCTAGTCAAAATTTTAAGCTTAGGTTCGCGTTTGGTTTCGTTTTCCTAAGGCGGGCAAGAAGGAAACGGTGATGAAATCCGAGTCCTTATCTTAATTTGGCCAGGCCTTGCCCTTTACTAGGAAATTAAAACAACCATATTCAAATCCTCTGCATATATTCACCTTAAGGCATACAATAAACCCGCTGACAGGGGATTCGCGGGTGTTTCGAAAGCTTACCTCCCGTACCAGACGGGCGCAGAACCGCTGAAGTCGACTCGGGCCACGACTCCTATGTCATGTGCGAACCCGAGGGGCCGAGACGATATTGTAATCTTCGTCCTTCCCTGCAAACAGTTTTATATTTAATGTACCCTTCCATAGGGTTTAAATAAAAAAAATTCCAAGTCCAAAGTCCAAATAAAGTGCAAAAGAAAAGAAATAAAAAAATAAATAATAATAATAATTACAAAAATGGAAGGTCTCTAAAAAATAAAATAAATTCTCTTTTTTTTTTTAATTTTTCTTTCGCTCTTTTTTTTTTTGCTTTGTCTTTTTCCTTCTCTTTTGGCTTTAAGCTTTGATTCCAAGTCTTTAGTATCCAACTTCAAACCTGTAATACAAAGACACACCCAAAAAAACGTAAAAAGAACAAATGAAATTAAAAAAAAAAAAACCTAAAAATTCTACCTAAGCACAAATCCGCGTCGGCGGCGCCAAAATGATTATATTTTTGAATGATGTTGTAGTAATGAGTTCAAACTCTCGGACTTGTGAAGATTAAATTTAAAATTTTAATAAAATTATATACAAAAATATTAACAAAGTGGGCGAGAGGTAACCAAGACACTAGATTCCACTATGACGCAAAATTGAATGATACATATTTCAAAACTCTAATTATCTTTTAAGACTCTTATTTATTAATTCACAAATAATCTGGAAAATTCTCAAAAATTAATTGTATCCCCTAAGCATAGATTATCTAAACAAAGCATAACCTATCTAATTGAATCACAACTAATGAAGAAATTTTTTGCAAACAATTAAAAACTCTGCAAAAGCAGTAACTGAGTGAATTATAAATGAGAGAGAATAAACAATTACCAATTATTCATGTGTAAATAGCTTCCTCATTGCCTTGGTTGTGAGATAATTAGCCGCTTATCATGTTGGAAACCTCTCAAAGAATTTCATTGATGCTCAAAAATGGTTTATAAATGATGAGAATATGAGAAATACAATAAAACCGGGTTTGTAACAGTTATAAGTGTTACAAACCAGCTGTTACAGAAAACGACAGACAGAAAGTGTTGTAAACACTGTGCTGCGACCCTCGCCTCTGTGTCGCTGACACTGTTAAAAAACGACTGTCTCTGCAGGTCCGTTCTTCGTGTTCTTCATGTTCATCAGCAGCAGCAGCAGCAGAAACCGAGTTTGGGAAAACTCGAATTTCTTCTTCTCTGGCTCTCCTCAGCCCCCCAGACTCTCGACACCCCTTCTATGATACTTCAAGACCCTTTTTATAGACCTAAAACACAAGAAATCTCCTTCATAACTCGAGATAATCCTCTCTTTACTCGGGTGATAAAAATATTTTCGGGAAGATTTTCTTCCCTGTTTTATGATTTTCACGCGTTCTCAGCTGTGTTTCTTTCCTTTTATACCTTCTTCACGCTCCAGAATATTGATTAAGTCTTCCAATCACGAGCAGTACACGTTTAAACTCGTGTAAGTTTGTGTTTATCCTCCAACTCACTGTTTGGATTAAACCAAGTTATCCAGCCAAATTTGATCGAAACAAACACCCATACCAGCTTTTCTATGACATATCACATCTACCCATGAAGTTTCAGCGATTGAATCGCACAAAAACTCCTCCGAAATCCGATCGAAAAATCTGCCTGTGAGAAGAAATATTTTCCCGCCAAAATATTTTTTTGAATTTGTGAAGAAGGTCACCCCTTATCCAGTGGTCTCCCCTTATCTGTTGCTGGAGTCGGAATAACACATGTCCTTTGGGGTGCTTTAAGTAATTTTTCTGGGGTGTTTCCAGCATTTTTTCTGGGTTCCTCCGGCGCATTTCTGGGGTTTTTTTAGTCTCTATCCTGGGTGTAAAACACCACTTTTCGAGCCAATTTCGCCGCAAGAGCTTATTTTTCCAAAAACATCTACAAAAACATAAAATAACACAATAAGTATTTAATCGAGTCTAACAATACAGAACACTGAGGACAAATTAGTCACAAAAAATGTGTCTATCAAATACCCCCAAACTTATTATTTGCTAGTCCTCGAGCAAAACTAATAAAAAATAAAATCGATTTAATCTCGGGAGGGTTTACCAGAGGTGTACCCACAAAACTATTACTTCTAATTGGTCACAAGTATCCAAATAGCTATGAGGACATACATATTCTCAACCTATCTCCAAGTAACTAGAATGCCAGAGAAATTAAAGGTGTCATCTCTAAAGCTGACTGAAGAAAAGGGGAGACACATCCGCAACACTGCTAGATAAAGAGATATCCGCTACACAGCTAGATAAACATTGTAAGATGCGTCCGCTGCTTTACAGCTGGATAATATTAGGAGAGAGATAAAGATGAGAGGGACATCTGCTACACATCTGGACTAATTACGTGTGATGAGTTAAACCAGTGCTAGAAAAATCTTGTGCCAGATTGAAAGCGTGTACTAACAAAGCAACCAAATGTATCTTTCTTCGACTCTCTCATAGTGCTCAGTAGAAACAACGTCTTCTTCGGTCTTCAACTGTTGATGGTAAACTATCGAACATCATAGAACCTTGACAATTAAATCTTATCTTCGATTTCTTGCTTGACTTATAAATTTCTACTTCCCTTTGGCCTTATTGAACATAATGTAACGATGATTATTTTTCATTTTTCATTTTTTTCATTATTTTTTTTTTCAATTTTTTTTTTTTTTTTTGGAAACAAAAATTACAAGAAAACAATTTACATGGCCATGAGAGAAGAACTTTCAAAACTTGGATCTTCGCAACTTGTGATGTCTTGGTATCATGAATTCTAACAACTTATATCATTTGCTCTTATAACTTCAACTTTGATTTTTGAATTATTCTTTTCTATTGTTGATTCTAAGCCTAAAACGTCTCCAACTTTCTTCATAGATTTTGATGTCGCTCTGCTTGTTGATGATGATAAGTTTCTACTGAGAGAAAGTCGCAATCCAGTAACTAAGACTACATTGTGAGGTTGCTTTGTCTTTCCGGCATTTCCTGACCTACTTGCCTTTCCATCATGTATGGTTAGGTCCATCACGGTTACCCTCTAAAAGGAACAAGTTATCTCCTGAATTTCAAGGATCTCAATGTCTTTTTCTCTAATGTCTCAAAAGTTTGTTATCCCTAGCATTCCAATTTCTATCTTTTCGGTGAGAAACAGTATGTAAACTTAGCTAACCGGATACCATGTGACGCTAGAAGTTTCAAAAGTGCAACTAAAAAGTTCTTCCCCTCCCCCAAACTTAAATCTAACATTGTCCTCGATGTTCTAAAGATAAAATTAAAAGCATGAACAAGGAGAAACTGTTACCACTTGAAGAAAAAGAATTAAGGAAAGATATTACCATGTTGCATGAGCATGGGTTACCTCCCAAGAAGTGCTAAGTTTAAAGTCTTCATCCAGAATTAGGAAAGGATTAGTCAACTCGAACCGTATAACAGTAGCCGGAATAACTGTGGGTCTTCAAAACCAAAAAGTGTTACCCACAAGAAGAGGAAACTGCAACAGACCAAAAAGATACCGAATATACCCTTGCTTAAGACAACTACATCTAGTTGTGGTTTAGGTTCAGGCTCTATAAAAGGGTCTAAATAAAAAGCTTTCATCGGTTGTATTTCCTCAAATCTAAGATCCAGTTCAGGCATTAGAGTCTGGAAAAACTCAACTAAGAACTTAGAAGCACATAACAACAACCTGAATAATTGGGGATCCTCTAAGTCAATTAGATTTGACTCACAAAGTTGACCATAATAATGGTCATTCTTAAGAAAATTTGTCGACCCTAATATCCTAAAGTAATTAGGTTTAGTCTCAAAACTTAAATACCGACATATCTGAAAATCATATGTTCCCATAATTAGAAGAAAAGTTTTTGGTGGGAAAACAAAGTCGATCTTGGTATCATAGCATGGGTTAACCACATCAACCAGAGGATGGGTTTCTAACAACTGAGCTTCTTTCTGGACATCATTAGGTTCGGTAAAACATGTATGAAGATAATCTTGTAAGATGGTTGAGCCATAAATGTCAAGTCCTACACGAGGGAACTTTCTAAGAGTTAAAGAACACGGAGAATGATAATCACCCCCAAACTTAGAGTTTTCTGTGTCTCTATAAAGACTAGTCACAACTTCCCTAATTTCTAGGTCATCAGATTCCTGTAAATGGTCAATTGATTCTTCTAAGTTGGGTTCATCCTCACTCATTTCTACGAGTTTATCATCTTCTAAGACTAGTGTTTCTAAATCGCTAGATTCTAAAACAGTATTCTCAAGGTAAACTCTTTCCTATAAATCATTATAGGCTTTGTAAACAGGAAATACTACATCGTCTAAAACGGGGGTATCTCTAGTCAAATACTCGTCCTTTTGAATAGGTGAATAATTATTAAAATTATTTGGATTTGAACTAGAAATAATATTATCATTAAAGAGCTCATTGGGAGTAACAGATTCCTCATCACTATGCCTATATATTTCAGATTCTTCACCAATACTATCCTCATCATAGTCCTCATTATAATAACATGAAAAAGGTCGAACCTCATCAAAACAAGTAGTGTTACCAATTCTAACCTCGTCATCTTGATTATGTGAATAAAAACTATCCTTATTTTCGAGGGTGGTATCGGAAAACTACACTGGAAATTAAGACTATCCTGAGCAAGTTTTTCCACAATCCTATTTGTACTCTCAGTAAATTGCTTGAGGGTCTCTTCTAGAGATATCTTAGTTGACCGCTCTACGGACTCTTCTGGGAGAAGAATATTATAAGTCTCTTTCATAAATAACTTTCGTGTTGACTCATTGAAACTCTTGAGAGACTCTTCTAGAGAAATAGAAGGATTGTTTTGCTCGTATGACCTGTGGGTATATGGATAGTAATTGGGATCACAATGGTATGGACCATAACCTTCAAAAGTTTCGCGTTCCAATCACTATTCACACTATGGTCATAAAAAGGATAATGTCCAAGCTGCTCAGTCGGATACTCATTGTATTGGCTATTATAATACCAGTTCGACATCCTAACCGCAAGGGAATTCTACACAATCACAAACAAGGTTGACTCGACCAAATCAAACCTATAAAATCTAGCAAACAACAAGCATGATGGCTCCACTTAGATTGTTTATAGACCAGCTTCTAATCTTTCGAAAAGGAATTCGTTACAATCTGAGCAAACCTCTCTGGAATCAATCCGAGTTTAAGTAAGTTGAATTGAGACGAGGGAAGCTGCGAGGAGCTTTGATACCCAAGGTCTCACCGGTATTATAAGGCGGCGCAGTCACGCATTCAACTCGCAGAAACCATCATGAACTTCAAAGTATGCTCAAAAGAGTAACCAATATTTTTCGAACGACTTTCCTACTAAGCTCGTTACCCTATAGGTCTCGTTCTAGTCAAAATTTTAAGCTTAGGTTCGCGTTTGGTTTCGTTTTCCTACGGCGGGCAAGAAGGAAACGGTGATGAAATCCGAGTCCTTATCTTAATTTGGCCAGGCCTTTCCCTTTACTAGGTAATCAAAACAACCATATTCAAATCCTCAGCATATATTCACCTTAAGGCATACAATAAACCCGCTGACAGGGGATTCGCGGGTGTTTCGAAATCTTACCTCCCGTACCAGACGGGCGCAGAACCACTGAAGTCGACTCGGGCCACGACTCCTATGTCATGTGCGAACCCGAGGGGCCGAGACGATATTGTAATCTTTTTCCTTCCCTGCAAACAGTTTTATATTTAATGTACCCTTCCTTAGGGTTTAAAAAAAATTGTCCAAGTCCAAAGTCCAAATAAGGTGCAAAAGAAAAGAAATAAAAAAAGAAATAATAATAATAATTACAAAAATGGAAGGTCTCTAAAAAAATAAAATAAATTCTCTCTTTTTTTTTAATTTTTCTTTCGCTCTTTTTTTTTTCTTTGTCTTTTTCCTTCTCTTTTGGCTTTAAGCTTTGATTCCAAGTCTTTAGTATCCAACTTCAAACCTGTAATACAAAGACACACCCAAAGAAACGTAAAAAGAATAAATGAAATAAAAAAAAATCCTAAAAATTCTACCTAAGCACAAATCCGCGTCGGCGGCGCCAAAATGATTATATTTTTGAATGATGTTGTAGTAATGAGTTCAAACTCTCGGACTTGTGAAGATTAAATTTAAAAATTTAATAAAATTATATACAAAAATATTAACAAAGTGGGCGAGAGGTAACCAAGACACTAGATTCCACTATGATGCAAAATTGAATGATACATATTTCAAAACTCTAATTATCTTTTAAGACTCTTATTTCTTAATTCACAAATAATCTGGAAAATTCTCAAAAATTAATTGTATCCCCTAAGCATAGATTATCTAAACAAAGCATAACCTATCTAATTGAATCACAACTAATGAAGAAATTTTTCGCAAACAATTAAAAACTCTGCAAAAGCAGTAATCTTGTGAATTATAAATTATAAATTAGAGAGAATAAATAATTACCAATTATTCATGCGTAAATAGCTTCCTCATTGCCTTGGTTGTGAGAGGATTAGCCGCTCATCATGTTGGAAAACCTCTCAAAGAGTTTCATTGATGCTCAAAAATCGTTTACAAATGATGAGAATATGAGAAATACAATAAAACCGGGTTTGTAACAGTTATAAGTGTTACAAACCAGTTGTTACAGAAAATGACAGACAGAAAGTGTTGTAAACATTGTGCTGCGACCATCGCCTCTGTGTCGCCGACACTGTTAAAAAACGACTGTCTCTGCAGGTCCGTTCTTCGTGTTCTTCATGTTCATCAGCAGCAGCAGCAGCAGAAACCGAGTTTGGGAAAACTCGAATTTCTTCTTCTCTGGCTCTCCTCAGCCCCCCAGACTCTCGACACCCCTTCTATGATACTTCAAGACCCTTTTTATAGACCTACAGCACAAGAAATCTCCTCCATAACTCGAGATAATCCTCTCTTTACTCGGGTGATAAAAAATATTTTCGGGAAGATTTTCTTCCCCGTTTTATGATTTTCACGCGTTCTCAGCTGTGTTTCTTTCCTTTTATACCTTCTTCACGCTCTAGAATATTGATTAAGTCTTCCAATCACGAGCAGTACACGTTTAAACTCGTGTAAGTTTGTGTTTATCCTCCAACTCACTGTTTGGATTAAACCAAGTTATCCAGCCAAATTTGATCGAAACAAACACCCATACCAGCTTTTCTATGACATATCACATCTACCCATGAAGTTTCAGCGATTTAATCGCACAAAAACTCCTCCAAAATCCGATCGAAAAATCTTCCTGTGAAAAGAAATATTTTCCCGCCATATATTTTTTTGAATTTGTGAAGAAGGTCACCCCTTATCCAGTGGTCTCCCCTTATCCGTTGCTGGAGTCGGAATAACACATGTCCTTTGGGGTGCCTTAAGTAATTTTTCTGGGTTCCTCCGGCGCATTTCTGGGGTGTTTTTAGTCTCTATCCTGGGGTGTATAACACCACTTTTCGAGCCAATTTCGCCGCAAGAGCTTATTTTTCCAAAAACATCTACAAAAACATAAAATAACACAATAAGTATTTAATCTAGTCTAACAATACAGAACATTGAGGACAAATTAGACACAAAAAATGTGTCTATCAAATACCCCCAAACTTATTATTTGCTAGTCCTCGAGCAAAACTAATAAAAAATAAAATCGAGTTAATCTCGGGAGGGTTTACCAGAGGTGTACCCACAAAACCATTACTTCTAATTGGTCAAAAGTATCCAAAGAGCTATGAGGACATACATATTCTCAACCTATATCCAAGTAACTAAAATGCCAGAGAAATTAAAGGTGTCAGCTCTAAAGCTGACTGAAGAAAAGGGGAGACACATCCGTAACACTGCTAGATAAAGAGATATCCGCTACACAGCTAGATAAACATTGTAAGATGCGTCTGCTGCTTTACAGCTGGATAAGATTAGGAGAGAGATAAAGATGAGAGGGACATCTGCTACACAGCTGGACTAATTACGTGTGATGAGTTACACCAGTGCTAGAAAAATCTTGTGCCAGATTGAAAACGGACTAACAAAGCAACCAAATGTATCTTTCTTCGACTCTCTCATAGTGCTCAGTAGAAACAACGTCTTCTTCGGTCTTCAACTGTTGATGATAAACTATCGAACCTCATAGAACCTTAACAATTAACTCTTCTCTTTGATTTCTTGCTTGACTTATAAATTTCTACTTCCCTTTGGCCTTATTGAACAAAACGTAACGATGATTTTTTTTCATTTTTCATTTTTTTCATTTTTTTTTTTCAATTTTTTTTTTTTTTTTTTGGAAACAAAAATTACAAGAAACAATTTACATGACATTGAACTTTGATGTTGTATAATAATACTATGACATTGTATAACAATGATTGAGAACTCTTGTTTTCTCATTGTTATAGCTACGTATTTTCAACAACGATGATGCTGAACTTACAACCTTTGGGATCATTTGAGTACTAGGAAGTGACGAAGATTTAGAGTAATGTTGAAGATTAGGCATGTGGAATAGGAGCTACAAAAGTTAATTCATTTATTTTTGTATTCCATATGTATTGATAGTTTTGTCACTAAAATTGACAAAGGGGGAGATTGTTAGAGCATTGCTTGGTCGAACTCGCATGCGTGGCTATCTCAAGCATGTTTGTCAGTGTTAGTGATCAAAACTATAAGTCTTGATTTCTAGTCTACTATAGTTAAGTCTCGGACTAGGATAAAAAGTGTAGTTGAGCTCAAGAACTCCATGGAAATCATCATAAAAGACGAAGAACTACTCAAGGAACTGGTGGAACTTCATCGACTAAAAGGTATATGGAGACTTGAACTTATCTATCACACAAAAGTCTATCTACTCTATCTCCTATCATGAGACAAAAGTCGTTTTGCTATATAGACTTTGATTATACACATTTGCTATTTCGAGCCGAGTTTATCTCGCCTATCTATTTCTCGACATATGTGTTGGTAAGATTTTGTTTTGGCCAAGTTCATCTTTACCTAGTGACGAAAGTCATGTTATGTTTCAATCACTTTAAAAATTGCTTACTTTGACGAAAAATAGTTTGTGAATAACAATTATATAATAACGTCCTCTAAGAATGTTTCAATGAATGAAATGAGAGTTTAGATTATATAACCAATGATGGATACAAGCATTGTGTGGTAACACATATATGTATAAGTCCTTTTTCCTTGAACCAAAGTTTGCGAACTTTGTTGATCAAGAGAACCGGAACAAGAGTCGTGAACTCAGTTCGCGAACCTAGTCCGCGAACTGAGTCTGCGAATTTAAGTTGGTTATATCTAAAGACGATTGTTAGTGAACTTATATTATATTAAATAAGGAATGCAAAATGCAAACCGTGGCTATAAAGTTCATGAACCGATTCAACTGAATCAAATCGTTTCTGCTTCAATTGTGTCTTGTGTAGTTACATAAGATTTCCTTGCAATTGAACAACTCTCTAACTAGTTCATTTGAGTCATTTCAACTAGTTATGGTGAAGAAGAATATGGTTGATATGAAAGTGCTCATATGGCTAACCATTTGGTTAACTATTGTTGAACCAACAAATGTACATGTTTGGGTACGGTTACACAAACCTAAAATCGTGCATTTCATTTGTGTGTAATAAGCTAAGTTTTCGATCCAACGGTTGAAAGATATTATCTTGAATCTAATCAGGTTTTCATCTAACGGTGCATATTGAATGCTTTGTTACCAAGCTAACATTGCTTGCAAACCCTGATTTGAAAGACTATATAAGGGAGAACTCTAGCAACTGGGAAACCTAATCCCCACACCTCCTGTGTGATACTAGTTGTATTATCTAGAGTCGATTCTCCTTTAACCTTAGGTTTCTTCTTGTAAACCAGGTTAACGACTTAAAGACTTCATTTGGATTGTGAAGCCAGACCGATACTACTTTCTCGTAGTTGTGTGATATGATCTTGCTGATTCTATCATTTTGAGTACAATCGTAACGATTGGCTTGAGATTAGTATCTCCGATAGGAAAGATATAAAAGTAGTCACAAACATCTTCATCTCATCGTTGTGATTCCACAATATCTTCTTTCGCCGCGTCGATTAAGATTATTGTGAGGTGATTGATAATACTAGGCTGTTCTTCAGGAATATAAATCTGGTTTATCAATTGGTTCCTGTTCACCTTGATTTATCAAAAGACGGAACAAAGCTCGTAGGTATTTCTATGGGAGACAGATTTATCTATTATCGTAGACTTTTCTGTGTGATACAGATTTGTTTATTAAAGTCTTCGACTTTGGGTCGTAGCAACTCTTAGTTGTGGGTGAGATCAGCTAAGGGAATCAAGTGCGTAGTATCCTGCTGGGATCAGAGACGTAAGGAGCGCAACTGTACCTTGGATCAGTGTGAGATTGACTGGGGTTCAACTACAGTCCAGACCGAAGTTAGTTTGTAGTAGGCTAGTGTCTATAGCGGCTTAATACAGTGTGTGTGTTCAATCTGGACTAGGTCCCGGGTTTTTCTGCATTTGCAGTTTCCTCGTTAATAAAACTTCTAGTGTCTGTGTTATTTCTATTCCGCATTATATTTTGTTATATAATTGAAATATCACAGGTTGTGCGTTAGAATCAATCAATTGGAAATCCGACCTTTGGTTATTGATTGAAATTGATTGATACTTGAACATTGGTCTTTGGTACCATTCAAGTGATTTCTCTTGTATTCAATTAGACTTGCGGATTACTATTTTCTTGAGTAAGAATTGAATCAAGAAAGAGAGATATTAACTCTTTGATATACTTTGTTAAGATTGAGTCTAGTTGATTCTCTTGAAAGTATATTCGAGTTTGTCCATACAGATTGCTAATCGAAATATTGAGTGAGGTTGTTGTACCCCCGCTTTTCAGTTATTATCGATGATATTAGTAACTTTCATCATGATAATCCTCCTGCTGAATTGCCTCCAACGGAGACGATTGAGAAAGTCAAAGAAATCCCAGAATCAGTTGAAGTCATCCCAACTGTTACGGATCCTGATATTTCTAGTGACGAGGATAAGAGCACTGATCAGGCTACTCATGTTGAACAATAACGTGTCCCTCCTCGACACCTCTGGGTTCAAAGGAATCATGATCCCAACAGTATTATTGGAGGTAGCAATTCTACTGCTAAGACAAGAGGATAACTTCAAGATATTTACAATTTTGGTTGTTATCTTTCACAAGTAGAAGCAAGAAATATTGATGAATCTCTTAGCGATCCCTTTTGGGTGAATGCAATGAATGAAGAGTTAAATCAATTTCAAATACAATACGTATGGGAACTAGTACCTTGTCCCTCTAATATCAATATTGTTGGTACTAAATGGGATATTCAAGAATAAGTCTGATGAATTTGGCACAATTGTCAGAAATAAAGCCAGACTTGTCGCTCAAGGATATTCGCAGATTGAAGGTATCGACTTTGACGAAACCTTTGCTCTTGTGGCACGCCTTGAGTCCATTCGGTTGTTATTAGCTCATGCTTGTTTTCTTAAGGTTAAGCTGTTTCAAATGGACATAAAATCCGCGTTCCTTAGAAATTTAAAGGAAGAGGTCTATGTCGCTCAACCTAAGGGTTTTGAAAACCCTAATTTCCCAGATCGTGTTCTTAAGCTTAAAAAGGCATTATATGGGTTTAAACAAGCACATAGAGCCTGGTTCGAAAAAATTACTACTTATCTTCTTAGGAAAGGTTTTTCGAGAGGCGGAGCTGATAAAACTTTGTTTACCAAATGAAGTGGGAAAGATGTTGTCATTGCTCAAGTCTATGTAGATGATATCATCTATGGTTCAACTTCTGAGAAATTTGCAAAAGATTTCCAAGTCTCTCTTGGCAAAGAATTTGAAATGAGCAATGTTGGTGAATTAAAGTTCTTCTTAGGATTACAAATTCAGAAACATAAGGATGGAATTTACTTATCTCAAGAAAAATATGCTAAGGATCTTGTCTCAAGGTTCGGTCTGGATAAGTCAACTCCAAAACTGACACATATGCCCACCACTGGTTAACTGCACAAAGATGAGAAAGGAGTGAATGTGGATCAAAAAATGTATCAATTTATTATTGGTAGCCTTTTATATCTTACATCTACTAGACCTGATATTGCGTTTAATGTTGGTTGTTGTGCTAGATTTCAGGTTAACCCAAAGGAATCTCATCTTGCAGCTGCAAAAAGTATCATACGATATGTGAATCACACTGTCAGGTATGGTTTATCTTAGACTTTTGATACTAACACTGACCTTTCTGCTTATTCAGATGTTGATTGGGCAGGATGTGTAGAAGACAGAAAAAGTACATCAGGGGGCTTCTACTATGTAGGACTGAATCTTGTGGCTTGGCATAGCAAGAAACAAAATTAACAATCCCTGTCCACATGTGAAGCAGAATATATTGTTGCCGGCTCATGTTGTACTCAACTTCTCTGAATGAAACAAATGTTGGCTGATTATGGAATTGATACTGGAATAATGAAGATCTTTTGTGATAACTCTAGCGCGATTCGAATCACTGAGAATCCAGTTGAGTACTCAAGAACAAATCACATTGATATAAGGTACCATTTTATTCGAGATCTCTATGAAAATGGTATCATAAATATGGAATTTGTGCCTTCTGAACAACAGTTGGCTGATATTCTTACCAAACCATTAGACACTGCTGCATTTCAACACTTACGGCAGTTTGTTGGTGTTGTTTTGGTTCATTAGTTATTCCTAAAACTCTTGCCCCTGTGCTTATCTCGATCTTTTGGGCAATTCAGTTTGGAACTCCATTAAGTGTTTACTTCAATTCTGCATTTGTTTCAGTAGGTTGATTTTCTGTCATGTTTCTTAGTGTAATATTCCAAAGAAATCCTTCTTTTCTTGTGAAAGTAAGGTCGCTCTTGTTGTTCTGTCGGGAATGACATATTATGGGGGGGAGTTCTTAATTGAACTTGTGCTTAATTGCCAAATCTTTGTGGGGAGTGCGGATGTGGAATATTATAGGGGTTATCTTGTATCTTTATAAACTCCTTGATGAATGCATTTAGCTTCGGCTATATGATTGTATCTGAAAAGTTGATATGTACTTTCTTTTGGTCATGAAGTGTCTCTATGGAAATTTCATTAGGATCCCACTAGTTTTCGTACCTTTGCCAATTTTATTGACAGAAAGGGGGAGAGTTAATGTGTAGTTCACACTAAAAATACATATGGTTTTCGGATCATTATGTAAGGGGGAGTGGTTTCCATGTGAGATAGAGTATTGACTAAGGGGGAGTGATACATATCACCATAATATTGTTGTCGAAGTTGTGATACAATTGAACTTTGATGATGTGTAATAATAATATGTGTTGATGGTGGTTTTTAGTTCAGGGATAAAATTGTAAATCCCTACATTGAATATGTTGTCATTCTGCAAAGAGACAGAGTCATGGAAAGTGATGATTGCCCAACCTCTTCGCTTGCGCGTTTATTGAGCAATTCAATATGTTTACGTGAAATTTATCCAGAATGGTGAATGTAGCAACAATCCCAGATATTCTGTAAATTTCGGCACCCTGCCTGTATTATTTAATTAATATGAGTTTCTTTGAATACTTTCTGTGTTGTGTTCCCCGGCTGAGCCCTTAATGTTAATATGATATGACAATTAGTGTTGACTCACATCAGAGTAGCATGAATTGTCTGAAATATCAAGGTTAATCCGCAAGTATGGCAATAAATTTAAAGAACTACGTGTCAACATGCAGAGTTCAATCAATTTAGTGATAATTCACGAGATTCAAATCTCAACCTAATTAATTTGCAAAAATAGGGTTTTTGCGCCCTGCGCAGTATATTGGACCATGCTGGTCGAAACTAAACCTAGGCAAACTAGGAAATTGATCCGCCACGGATAGTAGGTGCAAAATCCTACCCAAAATCAGAAAACAAGGGATAAAACAGGAGTCGCGGAAAATAGGAGCAGCAGAAAGGGAGGTGTGGCTGTGTCATAGGCCAGACGGCGCCACTTGCAAATGGCCACGCCCCCATGCTGCTTGACCGGCCCTCCTATTTTTCATCGACCAATCAGGTCGCTTTAAATCCGCCACATGCACATGAATTGTGGTCGGGCCCATACTTACCGGCCCTCTTTCCCATCGACCAATCAGGTCGCTCTAAACCCGTCACAATATTAAAAAGAGGCAAATTGCGTCGGATGGTCACAATGCCAATTATCTTTCCAAAACCACGCCAGCATGCCAATGGCATAACAAAGTCCAGTCATGGTATCCCAACTAGAACACGATTTTGCTTTAGTGGCATTAGTTGAAACCCTAATTTTGGTCGTGGCTCAAATTACGCCACTTTGGCCCCATAACATGTCACAAGCCATCCGGGACCCTGTAAACCCCTAAAAGTGACGCCATGCTATGGCCACTCATAACTATCCTTGCTCCTGCGGCCGTCCCCATGTTATGGCCCTTCCATAGCTCCTTTAACGCGGCCATGGTACTGTTTGCACAAAAAACGTCACCGTGCCGCGACCACATGCCACACGCGTTAATTAGGGTTTCGGTATGCCAAACCCTAATTTAGGTAAGGTTGCTACGCCAACCAAGGCAAGTGATGCTACCTAGGGCATTAAGATTGATATGGCAACAGGAACTGCGGTTGCCAAGCCATATTTGGGCCTAACACTAATATGCCAAAATATAACGGCCACGGCTACGCCAGGCGCTATTTGCGCCGCTATGCCACTGGCATATGCCAACCATGTCGTTGTGCCACTGGCATGCGCTAAATATGCCGATATGTCACTGGCATGTGCCAGTGGCGCCACTATGCTACTATCAGGTGTCAACGGAATGTGGTCATAATCAATGGCCACCCTCTCTCATGAATTACAATCTCAACCGTCCAAATTCTCCACAGAATTGACCGGCCTATGGAAATTCTCAGGTTCACACGCCATTTTCCTACGGCAAGTCCCATGACTTGACTTGCCACAATATAATCATCCGCCACCCAGCTGGCGCACGATTGATCAGAACAATTAGGTCTTGCATATAAGACCCACTCAACAATCTGCTGAACATTTTCCATGAAAATACTCGAGACATCAAACATGTCACAAACTTGGGGATGTTCATCAGGGTATTGGTCTGGCGGTTTACAGCGTGCGGCGTGCAACACGCCCATTATAAGAAAGTGTCAGGAAAGCGGGCAATTAGTGGCGGCAAGAAGTAGTGGGTGTAAACTAACCCGTTTCCTTCAAAGTGGGGACGTGGTTTCTAGCATTTACACATTACCCAACTTCTTCATCACCCAACTAATCCCACTTCCTACGAGATCAGGGTGCTTCAATTTTGACTTGTATAAATAGGTTTCTACCTATTTCGACCAAACACAAGAGTTTTGGTTAACAACAACACAAGTATCCAGAAAAACACCAAAGATCTGATAGCTTACATTCCGCAAGCCAGTTCCAAACTATGATACAAGTCATAAAATAACCACACGTTCAGAATTAACCATTCTGGTTTCAACACCTTCTTCGCTTCCCTCCCTAAGACCAACCCTTCTCCTTCACTTTGTGACCGAAGCAAGACTGGAACAGCCATTTCTTGGTTTAGGCCAGGATTGTATAGATTGATCTCTCGAATCTAAAGTACTCTCGTGCAGTTGTTGATGGTGGATTTTCAATAAAGGTCAAAATCGTAAAATCATGATACTGCATGTCTCTGACACGGCTTTCAGGCATGTGACGATTCATATTTTAAGAGTCATGATGAACATGTTTTTCGAAAGGCCTCCACTAGCTGAGCGTTCGATGCGTCGCATTTCATCATGACCTCTATGTAGAATAACATAATTGGGAGGTTCTCCTCAGATTGAGAACTTAACGCCTTCAGGACGTCGGTGACACTCATTGTTCCCTGACTATGTAGAGAGACCGTATATAGATCCGGCGGTCCTCCGTACATAATTTTTGAGAGGGCTAAAACTCCTTCAGAACTTCGGCAACACTAGTTGTTTCCTGACTATGCACCTTACAGAATGGGTATGACGCTTTAACTGGCTAATATCCCTTCTGAAATAGATTAATTCTACCGTGATATTAACCACTGAATTCCTAGAAGATAATCTATTTTATCTCATCATTCCGATTTCATGATCGAATCCACGACTGATCTCATGAAATGGTGATAGATAAATTATTACTTCGATTTCATGATTGAATCCACGGATGATCTCGTGAAATGGTAATAGATTACTCCTATTTCATGATCGAATCCACGGCTGATCTCATGGAATGGTAATAAACTATCATTACTCCGATTTTATGGTCGAATCCACGATCCCATGGAATGGTAATACTCATTTTATTATTCTGAATCCATGGTCGAACCCACCGCTGATTCTATGGATTGATAATAAATAACTACTCATCTTTATTACGCAGTTTCATGAATCATTCTCCACTGAATTTCATAAACTAGTAATAAATACTCAACAACCGGGCATCAGGACCATCATTGAGTAAGCCCCATAAAATGGTGCAAGTGTACTCGACAATGATGCACGACCGAGCACCCGAAAGCACAAACGAGCATTCAAAAATATGGATAAATGAGGAATCCTACACAAAATAGGAGAAAAACAATAACAATAATAAAATAAGAGGCGCTCATGGGTCGGGCCCACCGGCTAGCCAGTCGTGCCCTAGCCGTGGCCGGTCCCATGCCTCTCCCATTATTTTTACTTATTTTGTTATTTTCATGGACTCATGAAAACTCCTTCATTCTAGCAACTTTCCTTGTTTGAGCAAAACTCACGGTTTTCCCATATTTTTATGGTTTCATGAGAAATAATATTATAAAATAGGGAAAGGTGTCGTGGGACCGGGTAACTTGGTTGGCCGGCCAAGCCCTAGCCATGGCCGGTCCCACAACTTGCAATCCCTATTTTTTCATAATTATTATTTCCCTCATCTCATGAAACTCCTCCGTTTCAACAAAACTCATGGTTTCTCCAAAGTTTCACGGTTTCATGAAAAATAATATTATAAAAAAGGGAAAGGTGTCGTGGGATCAGGCAACTTGGCCGGTCGACCATGCCCTAGACGTGGCCGGTCCCACACCTTGAATCCCTATTCTTTCATAATTATTATTTCCCTCATCTCATGAAACTCCTCAATTTGAGCAAAAATCATGATTTTTTCATATTTTCTCAAATATTGCTCAAACCATGAAAAGGCCAAAAGTCAAATGGTCACATGACCGACTAGGCTTTTCACGAAAATATTAAAATATTATTGTTATTTTAATATTCTCAAAATATTGATCGAATGAGCAAAGTTCTACTTGCTCATTCGAGCAAAATCGAGAATTTCAGTCAAAGATCAAACTCTTCTGAAAATCCAAAATATTGCTCAAGCGCACATCAGAAAATACTGAAACTCTCAAAACTGAGACACTAACATTATGGTGACACAGGAAAGCCTCCTTGACCGACCAAGTCCGGCCCTAGGGCTTGCAAAGAGCCGGACCCACACGTTTTCATAATTTTTACCTAATTTGCTCAATTGCTCATATTGGGTCCAAACTCTTTTCAACCAACTTGGAGTTTTCTCAAACGACCACCAGCTGGTCCCACGACCACTAAGGGCCGGTCTCATGCCCTCTTGGTCGGTCCCTCACTCTTCCATAATTAGGTTGTATCACCTAATGCTCAATCGAGCACTATTTCAATAAATGATGAAACCGACATTTAATCATCATTCTTTCACCAACTGGCCAACTAAGGACCCTGGTGCACGCTCACTCGACCACATTGGTGCGACATGGATGTCCATCATCCCATGTGGTCGTCCCTCCATCACTCACGGCCAATTTTCAGCAATTCTTCAAGTGATGAACAATTGATCAAAAATTAGGGTTTTCGAATAAACGCTCCACAAATCGTCATTCTGAGAAAGATTCAAACACTAATAAATTTACATTGGATTCAACAATCTGGATCAATCACACAATACTTGGTAGTCTACACGTCGCCAATAAATAATTCTTCGAATTGAGCAATACTTGCTCAGTTGCTCGAATATTGATCCAACTATCAATATTCAGTAATTTATTAGTAATTCGTCGAATTGAGCAATACATGCTCAGTTGCTTAAATATTGATCCAACTATCAATATTCAATAATTCTTCGAATCAATGAATCCCTGAGCATTCTTCACTCATGCTCAATTCAACAAAACCTAGACTCGTTATCTAAAACAGTCAACAACTGACTAATAAAATACACGTCTGTCATGCAAACTCCACGATTCCTGAGATACTAATCACGTCACATGGGGGGATATCACTTGGGGTTTTGGTCTAGTGGCCTACGGCACGTGGATACATCCACGACGAGAAGTGTGAGTAAGTCGTGCAAACGGTTGAAGGAGTTAACAAAGTAGTGGGTGGACGGTTAACCAAATATCTGCACGACCTGGAACTGGTTTTCACCAGGATTCCCACTTTCCCACTCTTTCACTCAAGAAACCATCACACTTACAGGGGATCAAGATGTTTACTATTCTGACAGCATAAATAAGTCTCTGAATCCATGATTGAAGGACAACGAACATTCGTCTACACGGAATTTCTCGAGAAATTACTCTCAAGAATTCATCAATCGACCAGAACTTACTTTGAACTCAACAGTTCACAGAAACCTTCAACGCATCCACAATCCTTGATCATCATTGATCCCACACAATTCTCAGCTTCCCTCCTACAGATCAACACATCTCCCTCTTTGTGATCGAATTGACTCTGGAACGGCCATCGACTTGGTTTAGGCTGGAGTCCTACAGATTAATCTCTTGAATCTAAGCACTCCCTTTGCAGTGCATCTGTGTGAGGTTGAGCAGTTTGCTCGGTTGAGGAGTCTCGACAACACGTCTGTCTCTTCAATTCCCTAAAAAAACAATGAACCATTTTTCCCCATCTACAGATTGGCGACCATAGTGGGAGATTAATCTCTCGGTTGCAATCTCAACTTTCGCAAAATGGTTGATCTTAGGTCAGGTTCAGTTACAAATCCTAACACAAACAACGCTAGCACTAGCAACAATGGTGGTACTGCAGAAACTAATCCTGCTTCCAACACCGGTGTTGTTGATACCACTCCTCCTCAAACCAACGTCGACAACCATCCGCTCTTCGGCCGGTCTCCCGAGGAAATTAGAGAAAATATTCCTACCATAGCTGATCCTATGAAGGTGCAAGAGACTCTCACCAAAAATCAGATTGACATGGCTGCAACACAGAAAGAGCTATGCAATTATCTCAAAACTCTCACCAACAAGATGTCAGAGAAAACTCAAGAGAAAGGAAAAGCCAAAGAAACATCTTCGACTGTTGATCCTGAAGTCACTCCAATACATATAGTAGATGATGATGAAGTCCACAAGGATGCAATAACCCACCAACAAAGGAACCTGCAAGCTTCATCACTCGTGAAGACCTGGATCTTCATGGAGGATCGATGAAAAGACAAGACACCATTTGTCCACCGTCATCAACCTCCATATCCTGCTGCTACGCAAAGTATTCCTCTCCCGAAGGGTTATTATCCAACGTTCACACTGTACAACGAAACAGGGAACGCTCGAGAACATGTCTCTCGATTCCTAGAAGCACTAGGCGAACATGAACACAACCATGTCGTCCGTTTGAAGGAATTCTCAAAATCTCTGACACGTCGAGCATACACATGGTACAACAACATTGCACTTGGGAGCATCACTGGCCGGGGAGAAATGGTTAATGCTTTCTACCGGAAATAATTCTTCGTCTCAGAGCAGATTACTCTCTCCGACTTAGGAAGAATGTCTCATAAGAGCAATGAACATCCGAACGATTATGTGACGAGGTTTAGAGTACAAGCTTTGGGTTTTCATGACCCGAATGTCACTGAACAACAACTGGGGGACTTCTGCATCAACAGAATGATCCCGGTCTACAGAGCCTTGACGGAAAATATCCAGCTCCAGACTTTCTCAGAGCTTCATAAAGCAGCCAAACGATCAACGACTATTGCACCTGCTTTACTGGAAAGAGCAAAGTCTGTAAGGTCGAGTAACCTCGAAGCAGCCGACCCCTAGTCAACAATCAGTACAATCTCCATCCTTTAACAAATGTTGTTCTGAAAGGAATGAAAGGAAAGCCGAGACACAACATCAGAGCGCTTATCCAACATCCCACGCTCCTCTGAAGGCGCGAAGAAAAGATAACCAATCCTGAAATGCACAAACCTCGACCCGGCATCAACGAACGGGAAAATGATCAGACAGACTCAAACTTCTCTCTTATGAAGGAGTGATCAAGTTACTGGAAGTCTGGGTTCAAGATGGTGCAATAAAATTGTCATTCATCAGGAGAGAGCCAACTGAAGAAGAAATAGAGAATCCCAGGTACTGTCGCCTTCATAGGTTCGTCGATCATCCAACAATTAACTGCAACATTTTGAAGCACATCTTCAAAGAGAAGGTTGATCCATAATAGCTTCAACTGGGGACTGAAGGAGTACACAAGAATCCTCTCCCAGTCAGAACCTTTACACTCTCTGAACAACCATTCAAAGAAGCAGTTCAATCATTGATTGAGCATATATGTGAAACTACTCTATCTGTTTAAGGCACAAAGAAAAGACATGTTCACAACACTGAATTACATTGTGATAGACGTTTGTCCATCCCGGAAATACTCCTCGAACCTTCATCCACAGACAAGGAGATGCACGACTAGGGACTGCTTACCACAGTCAATCTCAGAGGAAATGAATTCGGAAGAATGTTGATCGATGCTGACACCGCCATCAACGTCATTCCACTGAAAATCCTCAGAGCCGCAGGCATCACTAGACAAGAAGCTACTCGTGATCCCATCTCAATCAGAGACCTTGAAGGAACGCTCGGAAATACTTATGGCTACATCGCTCTCAAAGTGAATATAAGTTCAACCTGGGCAGAAACCAAGTTTCACATAATCAGGAAAATCCAGGATATGACATGTTCTTCAGACGAGCGTGGATCCACGCTGAAAAGATGGGTACTGACAAAGCGCCTTTGGTTGCACATCTCTCCAACAAAGAAAGTTCTGATCCAGAAGGTTTGGCTGACATTCCATCATCAGAGCACTTGGAGGAATTTCGAACTTTGACGAGGTTAAATCAAGAACCTGCAAAAGATGCATAGACATTCATCAAGAGGTTCCGCACTCAGGCAAGTCTCATTCCTTCCATGTCTATGTCATTCATTTCCTCAAATGCTATCCTAGCATGGTGACTCAATTCTGCTAACAATTCTGCTATTGCAAGACGTTATAAATGGTAGCTTCACCGTATTAGTATTTTACTAAGTGGTTGAATCTGACACCTCTCCGAATCGAGCATCTCACTGAGACATTCATTACTGAGAGGATGTACGAAGCATGGCAAAAAACACTTTGGACATCTCTCCATGGCCTTGCAGGAGTGCCCATGTGTACCATAAAATCATAAATCTCTGATGTATGCACAAGTGTTGAATCCTACTATGCAGCGAAAGGAATGCTAAATCAACAGAAGATACTCGGGGACGAGATGATCAAGCCTAAGACATTCGAAGCTTGAAGGATATGACGCTTCAACGCTCAAGCATCTAAGAAGTCTTCAAATTGTACTCCTAATCAAAGAGTACACCTCCGATAATGGGGCCTCTGGCTTCAGCAGAAATATCTTGACGATGACACACTGATTCAACACCAACACGATAGTAGTGTAACTGAACTATAATCGATAAGTCTTTACTATCCCATGATAAGACTTCTGAAGCAGATGCAACATCATTCATACATGAATCGCACTAACTCCTTCAACATACACTGGGTAACCTGAGGTGATTCCGTGAAACTTCATCAACGGGACTTCTCTACATCACAAGCCCCTGCACGACTGACGAACTTCTTCTCTTCACCGATCACATAAAATCATGGTTCTAACCTTTTCGTTCTCTTGAGCAACTTCGAACCGACATCAACAAGGAAATCTGGAGGAACTCCATCCATGGTATCGGCATCAACAAGAATTTATGGAGAAAATTCAATCGTGATCTCAGCATCAACAACGGTCTCATGAGCAACATCCGACTTCATCAACTATCTATTCTCTGAAGTGTTACTCGATGGATCGTACTTCTTCAAGCCCTAATGATTCATATCAATATGTGTAGACATGAAAACATGTTAACATGAACGTCTTCCCAAATCTTTCACGACAGACGGGCACAAGCCGAAGTCTTCTACAAGATGTTCTCATCGCCTCTACAAAGGAGATACAACACATTTCATGCCATGGGTTTACAAAAACATACCAATGGGTGAGGAATGGGACAATTCTTCCTCAACAAAAGATGTTCGCCTATATCCCTTATACAACATACCAAAAGGGCGCATCAATCGAACATACGAGCTGAAAGATATGGCCTTTACTGCCAGGTCTATGAAATCTGAAAATTCTGTACGGGATTACAAATTACAAATGTGCATGCTTGGTTGGATGAACTAGACAACTCCAAATTGAGTGATTCTTTTCTCATATGATATCTTAGTCTCTTAGCTTCAAAATTTGGGTTCAAGCACCGAATTCCGACGTCGTATGAGGTTCCTACAGCTTCCAGAGCATACAACATGCAAGCAGAAATTCGTGGACGGGATTCATAACCTCTACAGTCGATCGATGTCCACCAGATCTTTTCGCTAAGTCCTTCATCAAGGTACCTCCAACTTCGACCACCTAGGAGTTTACATCAAATTTTTCTACCCAAGTCCTCTATCTAGGTCTTGTCAAAAGAAGGGAAAATGAAAGGGAGAGAGATTTAACAAAATATCGGAGACTGGCGGTCCACTGATCATGACGATCAATTTCACAGTCCAAGACTCATGGCGTCGGGCTCTCCAGTGCTAATCATTCATCGTAAAAGGAATGCTACTACTGGGACATGCAACCATGGTCATTACATCATCCTCTCTTGAGAGCAACCTCAGTTATCGTCCCGTGACCAGGGTTTCAGAAGAGATGTTTCTACGACTGACAGAAACAAGATGGCACTGCAAGCACCATGCTCATGTATCAATCAAGGAGTCCTGATCTCAAATGAATCAACGACATCAAAATCCTTCACCAACCGTTCAAGACACAAGCGAATGGTCTAAAGACACAACAGGAGTGTTTTACAACAAGCTCGTTGAGATGATTTTACACTGTCCTGCACAAAGAAGCGATATGGGAGAAATTGGTGAAGACTCTAGGGATGGATCATATACCATTCTCTTCGTATCGATGTCCTCTACAACATATCCAAAATTCACAGCAATTGGATAAACGAGCAAAGAGATGTGGCCAAAATATTGGACTACATGCCAGTTGAAAATTTTCTGCAAGTCTCCTAGAAGTTTACTGTTTCGCCTATTTAGGCCTCTAAACATGCTCAAAACTCAGAAATATTCTCTTATAAAGCTTGGAAATTTCCTGGGCATGAAAAAACATGAGTAGATCGCGAAAATCCGACATCGGACGAAAATTCTACATCGTTTTTACTGAATGACTGAAGTCTGGATTTTTCTGGTGACGTATTTCGGCAAAATTTCTCATTCGTTCATGTGGGTTCTCATTTATTTATCTCCAAATCATCAATTTCATACTTCTATGAATAAATTACAGGGTAATATTTACTTGAGTGGTCTCTAAGCCGTTCGGAGGATCAATATTGCCGGAATCACCATTAGTAGCATTATTTCCTTCATTCGGTCCTGGGTTTTGATAATTCTCCGTCTCACCATTTTCCAAGGAAGAATGAGCATTGTCAATACTTTTTTCATCCACGAAATCTCCTCCTGGATACATCATCAACAATTATTTATATTTCATTCAAGGAGTGTTATGAACGATTATACGAAGAAGTACTTACATCAACTTCTTCTTCAACGCTCGATTCAGAGGATGTTTGTTCAGCAGTAGTGAATTGAAGATCGTCAAGGCTCGATGGGGCAAAGTTCTGAGACGAAGTAACAAACATTGGTTTCATGATCCTAATTGCACGGACAAGAAAAAGTCATGCTATAGGGAACACTAACAACTCACCAAAGAAACAACCGGGACTTTACAGTGTTCAGTGTTCGGTATCATTCTATAATCCTTACTTCTGGATTCTCCTCCCCGAAGACTTACTGCTATTTATGAGTAATCCACATCGATCCGAGGTCTCACAGCACGATCGTCTTATGGATATTTCAATCTCGGCCGAGCGGAGACCATCTCAACAGTAGGAGGTTCTTTTGAGAGAGTCCGAGCAGCTATTACAAAGTCATGAAGGCGTTCAAGTTTCTGGGTCCAGAAACCGATATAATCCAGACTTTCATACGTGGCTCGGTTAGAACAAGGAAACATACCATTCAGGTATGTGGCCTAAAGTTGTACAACTGATGGTTTATTCCTTCGAACGTCCGAAACATATTGGTCAAAGCCCATCTGGCATGTTGCTCCGTCAATGTTATACTCTTACACGAAGAACTCTCCATGTATTACTCATACTAAGTAACCAGGAATACAACTCAGTATGAAGGATCTCTCACCATCACTCAGAGGTCCCAGAAGTACCATTTCTTGAAGTTGCATCCGTGGAGATGTCATCTCTGGAAACATCATCTCTGGAAGTGTCATCATGGGAGTCAGTCATTCTTGCAAAGTGGTTATGACAGATGCATAACATTTCTACTCCAGCATCTCGTTCATACAAGGCGCATGATTCGGCAAAACAATGAATCATGGAATAAAGATGTTCACATCAGCATCTACAAAAATGGTAACAATCCAACTCTTACCTATTTACAATTTCACTAGTTGTAGTGATTATAATGTCAGAATTTCGAAAAACTTGCTCGTTCCTTCAAACCTGCAAATACGAGCAAAATTCATTATTCAAAATCATGACTTGATTTTCATATAACCGCGAACAACCCATGTAAATTTTACTGTGTGAACATTCACTGGTTTTTCAAAAATTGGATAGATGTCCATTCTACAATTGTGAAAACTCACATGCAGACATTATTTCACCATGTATAATTGTCTACTTTCAACAATTGTTCAAAATCAAAACATTGATTTTACAAAAAAATATATTTCAACGTGAAACTCACGTAGAAAAACATATATATATATATATATATATATATATATATATATATATATATATATATATATATATATATATATATATTTGGCTCCCTCGCGTGAGCATCCGTCATTGAAGTGAGTATATTTTCAAAAATTTATGAAAGCTCACATATCGAAGATAAACTTTTTCATGAAAGCTCATGGACTACTAACAGACGCACGTCTATTAAAAGAAAAACTTTTTTCTCTCTTACAAGCGTCCACCTTTGAAACGAGAGTTTATTCCATTTTGTGAAACCTCACAGATTTAAAAAAAAAAAAAAAATCTCTCTTATGTTAGGGATCATTGTTTGTTTCTTAAACTAACGAGCGAACGACTATTCCTAAAACAAAGATTTCTTCTTTTGGGCTCGGGCCCGTAAAAAACTAAATCGACCAAATCAGCAGTGCTTCATTCCTCCATGCTCACGGGATGACACTCTATCATACTATCAGGGTCCTCACCTGAACATTTGCTCGTACATGACACTATTGGAGCGAATCGGGGATTCTGAATATACCTTTGTATGAATGATTTCAACCACTGATCTCGTCGACTATAAAATCACCATCTAATGCTTACTGCGGAACATGACTGTCCCTCACTAAGCAGGGGACTTAATGTTCATGGTGGATTTTCAACAAAGATCAAAATCGTAAAATCATGATACTGCATGTCTCTGACACGTCTTTCAGGCATGTGACGATCCATATTTTACGAGCCATGATGAACATGTTTTTCGAAAGGCCTCCACTAGCTGAGCGTTCGATGCCTCGCATTTCATCATAACCTCTATGTAGAATAACATAATTGGGCGGTTCTCCTCAGATTGAGAACTTAACGCCTTCAGGACATCGGTGACACTCACTATTCCCTGACTACATAGAGAGGCCCACCTCTACATAAAAGAACGATTGGGCGGTTCTCCTCAGATTGAGAGCATTAACGCCTTCAGGACGTCGGTGACACTCACTATTCCATGACTATGTAGAGAGACCGTGTTTAGATCCAGGTGGTCCTCCGTACATAATTGTTGAGAGGGCAAAAACGCCTTCAGAACTTTGGCAACACTTGTTGTTTCCTGACTATGCACCTTACACAATGGGTATGACGATTTAACTGGCTAATATCCCTTCTGCAATAGATTAATTCTACCATGACATTCACCACTGAATTCCTAAAAGATAATCTATTTTATCTCATCATTCCGATTTCATGATCGAATCCACGGCTGATCTCATGAAATGGTGATAGATAAATTATTACTCTGATTTCATGATTGAATCCACGGCTGATCTCGTGAAATGGTAATAGATTACTCCGATTTCATGATCGAATCCACGGCTGATCTCATGGAATGGTAATAAACAACCATTACTCCGATTCTATGGTCGAATCCACGATCCCATGGAGTGGTAATACTCATTTTATTATTCCGAATCCATGGTTGAATCCACCGTTGATTCTATGGATTGATAATAAATAACTACTCATCTTTATTACGCAGTTTCATGAATCATTCTCCACTGAATTTCATAAACTAGTAATAAATACTCAACAACCGGGCATCAGGACCATCACTGAGTAAGCCCCATAAAATGGTGCAAGTGTACTCGACAATGATGCACGACCGAGCACCCGAATGCACAAACGAGCATTCGAAAATATGGATAAATGAGGAATCCTACACAAAACAGGAGAAAAACAATAATAATAATAAAATAAGAGGCGCTCATGGGTCGGGCCCACCGGTTAGTCGGCCGTGCCCTAGCCGTGGCCGGTCCCATGCCTCTCCCATTATTTTTACTTATTTTGTTATTTTCATGGACTCATGAAAACTCCTTCATTCTAGCAACTTTTCTTGTTTGAGCAAAACTCACGGTTTTCCCATATTTTCATGGTTTCATGAGAAATAATATTATAAAATAGGGAAAGGTGTCCTAGGACCGGGCAACTTGGACGGCCAGCCATTCCCTAGCCGTGGCCAGTCCCACACCTTGCAATCCCTATTCTTTCATAATTATTATTTCCGTCATCTCATGAAACTCCTCCGTTTCAACAAAACTCATGGTTTCTCCATAGTTTCACGGTTTCATGAAAAATAATATTATAAAATAGGGAAAGGTGTCGTGGGTCCGGCCAACTTGGCCGGCCGGCCATGCCCTAGACGTGGCCGGTCCCACACCTTGCAATCCCTATTCTTTCATAAATATTATTTCCCTCATCTCATGAAACTCCTCAGTTGAGCAAAAATCATGATTTTTTCATATTTTCTCAAAAATTGCTCAAACCATGAAAAGGCCAAAAGCCAAATGGTCACATGACCGACTAGGATTTTCACGAAAAATATTAAAATATTATTGTTATTTTAATATTCTCAAAATATTGATCGAACGAGCAAAGTTCTACTTGCTCATTCGAGCAAAATCGAGAATTTCAGTCAAAGATCAAATTCTTCTAAAATCCAAAATATTGCTCAAGCGCACATCAGAAAATACTGAAACTCTCAAAACTGAGACAAAGACATTATGGTGACACAGACATTCGTCCTTGACCGACCAAGGCCGGCCCAAGGGCTTGCAAAGAGCCGGACACACACGTTTTCATAATTTTGACCTAATTTGCTCAATTGCTCATATTGGGTCCAAACTCTTTTCAACCAACTTGGAGTTTTCTCAAACGACCACCAGCTGGTCCCACGACCACTAAGGGCCGGTCTCATGCCCTCTTAGTCGGTCCCTCACTCTTCCATAATTAGGTTGTATCACCTAATGCTCAATGGAGCACTATTTCAACAAATTATGAAACCGGCATTTAATCATCATTCTTTCACCAACTGGCTAACTAAGGACCCTGGTGCACGCTCACTCGATCACATGGGTGCGACATGGACGTCCATCATCCCATGTGGTCGTCCCTCCATCACTCACGACCAATTTTCAATAATTCGTCAAGTGATGAACAATTGATCAAAAATTGGGGTTTTCGAATAAATGCTCCACGAATCACCATTCTGAGCAAGATTAAATCACTAATAAATTTACATTGGATTCAACAATCTGGATCAATCACACAATATTTGGTAGTCTACACGTCGCCAATAAATAATTCGTCGAATTGAGCAATACTTGCTCAGTTGCTCGAATATTGATCCAACTATTAATATTCAGTAATTTATCAGTAATTCGTCGAATTGAGCAATACTTGCTCAGTTGCTCAAAAATTGATCCAACTATCAAAATTCAATAATTCGTCGAATCAATGATTCCTTGAGCATTCTACACTCATGCTCAATTCCACAAAACCTAGACTTATTGTCTAAAACAGTCAACAACAGACTAATAAAATGTCATGCAAACTCCACGATTCCTGAGATACTAATCACGTCACATGGGGGGATATCACTTAGGGTTTTGGTCTGGTGGCCTACGGCACGTGGATACATCCACGACGAGAAGTGTGATTAAGTCGTGCAAACGGTTAAAGAAGTTACAAAAGTAGTGGGTGGACGGTTAACCAAATCTTCGCACGACCTGGAACTGGTTTTCACCACGATTCCCACTTTCCCAATCTTTCTCTCAAGAAACCGTCACACTTACAGGAGATCAAGATGTTTACTATTCTGACAGTATAAATAAGTCTTTGAATACATGATTGAAGGACAATGAACATTCGTCTACACAGAATTTCTCGAGCAATTACTCTCAAGAATCCATCAATCGACCAGAACTTACTTTGAACTCAACAGTTCACAGAAAACTTGCAGAAACCTTCAACACATCCACAATCCTTGATCATTATTGATCCCATACAATTCTCATCTTCCCTCCTACAGATCAACCCATCTCCCTCTTTGTGACTGAATTGAATCTGGAACTACCATTGACTTGGATTAGGCCGGAGTCCTACAGATTGATCTCTCGAATCTAAGCACTCCCTTTTCAGCGCATCTGTGTGAGGTTGAGCAGTTTGCTCGGTTGAGGAGTCTCGACAACACGTCCGTCTCTTCAATTCCCTAAAAAACCAGCGAACCGTTTTTCCCCATCTACAGCAGTGCATTTGTTTAGGTCTAAATTCGTTTCTCATCAACACGCCCAAATTTACCAAAACCGGCAGAAATAGTTTTTACCCCAAACCAACTGGCGACTACAGTGGGAGATTAATCTCTCGGTTGCAACTCCAATTTTCAAAAGGATGGTCGGTCTTAGAACTGATTCCACAAATCCAAATTCCGCTCAGAATCTTGCGAATGGCGACATCTCTCCTCCCAATGCTATACCCAACGGCGCAGCCAACGAACAAATCCCAAGATTGGTCGAGTTGGCTCGAGTTCAGGAGATCCACACAAGGAACATGGACCTGATGAAAGAGACGATAAACGTCATACTTAGTTTTCTCGTCAAATTGACATCATATTGGAGCGGCTTCCCTGACCCAGAATTTCCGACACTGGGGACTGACGCAGTGGATGATCGTCCTCAAGTCAACAGTTTCACTACCAACCAGAGTCCAGTGGACCAGGAAGCAGCCTCTTTGGTAGAAAGTTTATGCGAACTTCTACACCTTTCAAAGGATCAGCGAACAGAGACATTTGCTGCAATTAATCAAATAGCCTTAGATGCGCGCTTGGCTCCTTCACATCCAGAGACTTCAAGAATGTCAGAGATGTCCGTCAACAATGTTATATTTACTGAAGACGACATGATGGCATGAGAAGGTCATAACAGAGCCCTACATGTCACTGCACGCATCAAGGATTCAGAATTCAAAAGGGCTCTCATCGATACGGGAGCATCCTCGAATGTTACTACTCTTAGAACGCTCAGGACAACCAAGGTGCGGCCAAATAAAATCGTACGACAGCCTACCATGATGACGGATTTCGAATGAAACCAAACCGGAACGTATGGATATATCAGTCTATATCTGTCAGTGGGACCAGTTCAGTCGAAAGTAAAATTCGAAGTAATAGAGAAGGAGCCGGACTACCATTTGATATTGGGAAGACCGTGGCTCCATGAAAACAGGATCATCCCTTCAACGTATCACCAATGCCCGAAAACCATGTTGAATGAAGAAGTTGTCCGCATTCCCGCATTATTGTCTCCTTATGCACCAATTTGTGGCGTGGAGCTGTTCGAGCCAAGGGAAAATTCACGAGACTCATCAGGAAAGGTTTACTACAATCCACTCCCTACATGGTCGTCAATTGAGGAGGAGGACAGACTCTCATCGCTAAATAAAGGAACTCAGTCGCACGTCACACCTCCACCGACAGGGCACGCCAATTTCCCCTTATCAAACGGAAATTTGGTTCATCCTCATACCAAGAGGGAGCGGGCTTTTGTTGCAAGTCGTGATGAAAAAAGGGAAAACCGTATGTCGGCGCCGCTGTTAGCAATTAGCAGGGGAGACTACCATCCAGTCTCTTCGTCCAATGGAATGCAATCATAACGATAAGCCACAGGAAGAAGTATCAGATGCTCCACGACAGTTACAAGACGACACGAATTCCACCACAGATGAACTCGAGATTGTCAACATCGTAAGTGAAGAATCCCCACGGCCCGTCTCCATCAGCTCGGCTCTATGTGCAGATGAACGCACAAAACTTGTGAACCTTCTTAAGGAATATCAAGATGTATTCGCGTGGACATATGAGGAAATTCCTAGCTTAGATGAAAAACTGGTCACTCATCATCTTCATATAATACCTGGATCCAAACCAATCAAGCAATCTCCAAGGAAGTTCAGACGTGATGTGGAGGAACAAATCAAAACTGAAATTCAGAAGTTGCTAGCCGTCGGTTTCATCAAACCCATTAACCATCCCACCTGTTTGTCCAATGTGGTTCCTGTAAAGAAGAAAAGCGGTCAAATCAGGTGTTGTGTTGACTTTAGGGATCTGAACAAATGCTTCCCCAAGGACGATTTTCCTATTCCCAACATTGATATGCTAGTAGACGCCACCAGGGGACATGGCATGTTCTCTTTCATGGATGGGTACAGCGGCTACAATCAGATAAAGATGTATGAGCATGACGCAAGTAAGACAGCTTTTCGAACTCCTCTCGGAAACTTTTATTATACTGTGATGCCTTTCGGTTTGAAAAATGCTGGCGCTACCTACCAACGCGCCATGACTGCAATTTTTCATGATATGATGCACAAGCAAGTTGAAGATTACGTAGATGACATAGTGGTCAAATCAAGAACTCGAGCAGCCCACACGGAGGTTCTGCGACAAGTATTTGAAAGATGTCGTGAGTACAAACTGAAAATGAACCCTTTGAAATGTGTTTTTGGTGTCTCCTCGGGCAAATTTCTGGGATTCCAGGTGACTGCCGAAGGAATCAAAGTCGACCCAGCCAAGACCCAAGCCATACTCACGATGCCTCCTCCATGAACTGTAACAGAAATTCAAAGCTTCATGGGCAAGGTAAACTACATTCGGCATTTTATACCTGGTTTAGCCCAGCTTATTGCTTCATTCACGCCCTTGTTGAAGAAGGGAGAAAGATTTGTCTGGACCGTGCCACAGCAAGAGGTGTTTTTGAAGATTCAACAAATATTGTCATCACCAGCCGTCATGAAATCTCCCGTACAAGGAAGACCATTGTGCCTCTACACTGCTTTCAGCGACGCTGTTGTTGAAGCTCTCCTCGCTCAGGAAGACGATGAAGGAATTGAACACCTTATATACTATTTCAGTCGAACCTTGAGAGATGCTGAGCTCAGATACCCTAAGGCGGAAAAAGCATGCCTAGACCTGATTTATTTTATTCAGAAGTTTAGGCATTATCTGTTATCGAACAAAGTGGTGTTAATAGCTAAAGCCGATCCTGTCAAATTCATACTCTCAAAACCGGTCTTGATAGGCAGGCCGGCCAAATGGCTTCTCCAAATGTCAGAGATCGATATAACATGCACTCCCCCAAGGGCTATTAAAAGGCAAGCAGTAGCAGATCTGTTGGTAGCTTTCCCAGGAGAAGGTACCACCACACTTCACGAAGACCTTCCTAGGGAATTTCCAGAAATATATTTCGTCAAAGAAGAAGCGTGGCTGCTATATTTCGACGGTTACACCACCCCTAGCAGTAATACTGAAGGAGTGGGTGTGGTTCTAGTATCTCCAACCGGTGAAGTCTTTTCGCATTCCTTCAAGCTGTACTTTCAGTGCACCAACAATTCAGAAGAATATGAAACCTTCCTCATAGGATTGTCGCTGGCCAAACAAGCTGGAGCAACGCACCTGGAAGTAACAGGTGACTCTAAGTTACTGGTCAACTAAATAAATGGAGTATACGCACTAAAATAGGTAACACTGGCCCCGTATAGATTTGAGGCGCAAAAGTTATTGAATTACTTCGCTGATGCGACCATAAATCATGTAGGTCGCAACAACAACAAACATGCCGATTGTCTAGCCACATTAGCATCAAAGCTGCAATTCGAGGGCTTGGAAGAAACCTTGACGGTGAGAAGGCGGACCGTAGCATCAACATGGCTTTCGCAATCCAAGGATACTGAAGCCAGTGATTGGAGAACCCCGATTATTCAAGAGCTTAACAGCTCGTTTTCCCGAGGAAAGGTTAGTCTCAAAACCCTACAAAACTTCTTCATGCTTCACGGAGTCCTGTACCATCGAAATCCAGATGGATCCCTGTCGAGATGTCTTGGAGACGAAGAATCACAGCTACAGCTTGACCATGTTCACGGAGGAATTTGTGGGCAAACGTTGGTGGTGACTCTTTACCGTCATCTTCAACGCCTTGGCTACTACTAGCCAGATATGGAGACTCAATCTCGATCGATCCAAGGGTATTAGTCCAATTTTCAAGCACCGCCACACCAATTGGAGGTTTTCAACATTGGCCATGCTGGGGACTGGCGAGAGCCATACATCAGTTACCTTCGCGACGGCGTGCTCTTTACCAGCAAGAAAGACGCAGCCAAGATGAAGCAAAGAGCAAAAAGATTCGTGTTTCATGAAGGAATCATGTATCGTAAAAGCTTTTGAGGAGATATGTTACGATGCCTGGCATAGGTGGAAATCCCAATTATGTTGAAAGAAACGCATGAAGGCAAATACCAAGGGAAGAAGAAACTATTTCTCCAGATGCATGAGAAGTACTACTGGCCAACTATGGAGGATGATGCAGGCGTTTGTTCAAAATTGCCAAAAATGTCAAATTCACGGAAACCTCATCCACGTGCCTTCTACTCCCCTACACTCGGTAAGTAGTCCGTGGCCATTTTACAGTTGGGGACTTTACAGCATTGGGAAGATCAATCCGCTGTCGTCAAAGCAGTATGAATATATCATAACCGCAACGGAGTATTTTACCAAATGGGTTGAAGCCATTCCTCTACGAGGGACTACTGAAGCAACAATTGCAGCATTCAATAAAGAATACATCATTTGTCAGTTTGACGTGCCTAAGCACATCATTACTGATAACGGCACTCCCTTCGCCAACAAGCAAGTATGAGAGTTACTCGAAGAATATGGAATTAAGCAAGTCTTATCCACCCCTTACTACCCCCAAGGGAATGGGCAAGCCGAGAGCACCAACAAGACTTTAATTCGGATTCTCAGTCGAGCAGTACATGATAACCCTCGGACGTGGCACGAACAACTGCCTATGGCACTGTGGGTGTATCGGGCGGCACCTAGAAGCTCTACTGGCGTCTCTCCCTATTCACTCGTCTATGGCGCGGACACCGTTCTCTCGTCAGAAATTAAAATTCCGTCGGCTAGGGTTGCCGCGACAAGTGGAGTCCAATGGAATGAGGCTGAAGCATCGAGTGCCAGGATAGTGGAGTTAGATACTCTGGACTCCAGGAGAACTAAAGCGGAAGAGCATGCTCAGGTGTACAAAAATAGAGTCTCCAGAGCATATGACAAAGCTGTGAAACCTCGAATTTTTCAAATAGGAGATCTGGTATTGAAGACTATTAAGCACATTCAACAAGACATGTCAGCACCAAAATTCTCTCCAAAATGGGAAGGACCTTATATGATCACCAAAGCGTATAACAATGGATACTACAAGATCTTCAAAGAAGATGGAGGCAAATTGGAAGCGGTCATCAATGGGAAATGGCTCAAGGAATACTACGCCTGACCATTATTCCATCCCTCGTCGTTTCATAACACGGCTAGCCAGGCATTTCTTCGTTTCCCTCATATCTGAGTTTTCAAAATTTCATTTAGTCAAAACATATTAATGAAAATTCCATTTGCTTTTCCAAAAGACCAGTACAATTCAAAAAAAAAAGTGCTCAAAACCCAAAAGAAAAATCAAACGTTCTCATGGCTGCATATTCAAAACAATAACTCAGAAAAGGCCATCCAATAAGTTGTAGTTCCTCGAAAGCATCATCTTCAGCCTGTCTTGATACCTTTCAGTCATACTCTTCAAGTCCTGGATTGCCTGTTCCACTTTTTGAGATTCACCAGTCAGAGCCTTCTCCTCTTCCAAAATGGCTTTTGTAGCAGGAACGACGTTGGCAAGGATGCCGGCTCTATCAACTTTAACAATGTCAAGACGGTGTCGTAGCCAACTTACGTTAAACTCCAGGGATTCGCAGGTATATACCATGTTCTCCCACTTTTCAACAGTTGATTCAGCAACGTCGCGAATGGATGTGCCTTCCATTTCGACAATCATGGGCAGGAGACAGTTCATTGTGGTAACTAAGGCAGACGAGCAATGTTGCACCACATTCCTGGTTTCAATGTGGCCGTATCTTCTCCATATTTTCGTGTATAGATCCACGAACTCCTTCCGCACTAGGAATTCACTAACACTTCGGTAGATAGAAGATAAAAAATTTATGCGGATATCGAATGGCCAACCTGCATTAGGGTATTCGTAGCAGGAAATACCCAAATCAACATTTTTCAGGTCTGCAGCAGTTGGCGTATTCGAGTTCGAAGGAAGAGGAGTGTCCAGATCATCGTCATCAAATACGGTCACCCATGTTCCGGCTGGGTATCTCTACACAAAAAAAAAACTCTCTTTGTTACCTACTAGTGGTGGCAAAAAAATATCCATTCGTCAATAAAAGCATACCGGTATGATCTTCTTAACTCGGATGATCCGGATGGGGGAGCTATCACAAGACCCGGGTATTTTCCCACACTAAAAAAAAGGGAGGCAGTGTTATGAAGAAAAGAAGAATCATCACTTCAAAAAATTAGGAGGTGATTAGAGTCATACTCTGGATGTAAGCCGCCTGCGTTTGGCCGAGGAGTCTGGCTGGCTCGAGGATGATTCACTTTTGTTCGACATGATGAAGAGATATGAATTAAACAAGAAGAGTCTTTATTCTGAACTGAGAGGAACAATCTAGTTTCACCTGCATATATATAGAGGAAACCCTAAGAAGAAATGCTGCTGAACAACCACAATGGGGCTTATCCAATAGCTTAGGATTCAACTTTGACCGAGTAATGTTTCTCACCGAAACCCTAATGAAGACCGGGAGAAACGGCCAGACAGTCAATGGAAGGATGCGTTTTCCTAGCTTGGCCCTGGCATCAACACATCCTAAAGACATGAGACGACCACTTTCCTGGTAATGTTTGCTTACTCTGGCTTGACCATTTTGCCGCTTGACTGTCACCATCTAATGCTTACCCCGCAACAATGCCACTCTTACGTGCTAAGCAGGGGACTTAATGTTGATGGTGGTTTTTAGTTCAGGGCTAAAATTATAAATCCCATTGAATATGTTTTCATTCTGCAAAGAGACAGAGCGATGTAAAGTGATGAGTGCCCAACCTCTTCGATTGCGCATTTATTGAGCAAAATATGTTTACGTGAAATTTATCCAGAATGGTGCATGTAGCAACAATCCCAGATATTCTGTAAATTTCGGCACCCTGCCTGTATTATTTAATTAATATGAGTTTCTTTGAATACTTTTTGTGTTGTGTTCCCTGGATGAGCCCTTAATGTTGATATGATATGACAATTAGTGTTCACTCACAGCAGAGTAGCATGAATTTCCCGAAATATTAAGGTTAAGTTTTTGCATAAAAGTACTCAATTAGAAAGCATACTTCTCTCTGGCAATAAATTTAAAGAACTCTGTGTCAACATGCAGAGTTCAATCAATTTTGTGATAATTCACGAGATTCAAATGTCAACCTAATTAATTTGCAAAATTAGGGTTTTTGCGCCCTACGCAGTATATTGGACCCTGCTGGTCGAAACTAAACCTAGGAAAACTAGGAAATTGATCCGCCCCGGATTAGTAGGTGCAAAATCCTACCTAAAATCAGAAAACTAGGGATAAAAGAGGAGCCGCGGAAAATAGGAGCAGCAGAAAGGGAGATGTGGCTGTGTCATAAGCCAGCCGGCGCCACTTGCAAATGGCCACACCCCCATGCTGCTTGACCGGCCTTCCTCTTTCTCATCGACCAATCAGATCGCTTTAAATCCGCCACATGCACATGAATTGTGACCGGGCCCATACTTACCGGCCCTCTTTCCCATCGACCAATCAGGTCGCTCTAAACCCGTCACAGTATTAAAAAGAGGAAAATTGCGCCAGATGGTTACAATGCCAATTAGCTTTCCAAAACCGCGCCAGCATGCTAATGGCATGCCAAACGTGCCATTCCGCTCCAACACACTAATCAACACGCCAAACGTGCCATACCGCGCCAATGTGCTAATCAGCATGTCAAACGCGCCATGCCGCTCCAATGTGCTAAATCGGCATGCCAACATGCCACTCCGCCGCACTAACACACCAACGTGCCACAAATAGCGCTGCGTGCTAACCCACTTTTTGTTCGTGGCCAACGCCATAACAGAGTCAAGTGAGAGTATCCCAACTAGAACACGATTTTGCTTTAGTGGCATTAGTTGAAACCCTAATTTTGGTCGTGGCTCAAATTATGCCACTTTGGCCCCACAACATGCCACAAGCCATGCGGGACCCAGGAAACCCTAAAAGTGATGCCATGTTATTGTCACTCATAGCTATCCTTGCTCCTGTGGCCGTCCCCACGTTATGGCCCTTCCATAGCTCCTTTGACGCGACCATGGCACCGTTTGCACAAAAAACGTCATCGTGCCGCGACCACATGCCACACGCGTTAATTAGGGTTTCGGTATGCCAAACCCTAATTTAGGAAAGGTTTTTACGCCAACCAATCCAAGTAATGCTACCTAGGGCATTAATATTGATATGGCAACTGGAATTGCGGTTGCCAAGCCATATTTGGGCCTAACACCAATATGCCAAAATATAGCGGCCACGGCTACGCCAGGCGCTATTTGCGCCACTGCCATATTCCAACCATGCTGATGTGCCACTGGCATGCGCTAAATATGTCTTTATGTCACTGGCATGTGCCAGTGGCGCCTCTATGCTACTATCAGGTGTCAACAGAATGTGGTCATAATCAATGGCCACCCTCTCTCATGACTTACAATCTCAGCCGTCCAAATTCGCCACAGAATTGGACGACCTATGGAAAGTCTCAGTTTCACAAGCCATTTTCCCACGGCAAGTCCCATGACTTGACTTGACACAATATGATCATCCGCCACCCAGCTGGCGCATGATTGATCAGAACAATTAGGTCTTGCATACAATACCCACTCAACAATCTGCTGGACATTTTCCACGAAAATACTCGAGACATCAAACATGTCACAAACTGGGGGATGCTCATCAGGATATTGGTCTGGTGGTTTACAGCATGCGGCGTGCAACACGCCCATTATAGAAAGTGTTAGGAAAGCGGGCAGTTAGTGGTGGCAAGAAGTAGTGGGTGTAAACTAACCCGTTTCCTTCAAAGTGGGGACGTGGTTTCTAGAATTTACACATTACCCCACTTCTTCATCACTCAACTACTCCCACTTCCTACGAGATCAGGGTGCATTCAATTAGGTTTCTACCTATTTCGACCAAACACATGAGTTTTGGTTAACAACAACACAAGTATCCAGAAAAACACCAAAAAGCTGATAGCTTACATTCCGCAAGCCAGACCCAAATTCTGATACAAGTCATAAAATAGCCAAACCTTCTGTAGGATCAGAATTTCGCGATAACGATACGCTCGCGAAATTCTTAACAACGCATTACAAAAATGTCGCAGAACACTTTGAGAAACGACACAATAGGTGATATTAGCTTAAACATAAGAAAATGTAATAATTTTGCGAAGATTAGAAAATCTGCGAAATTAACATTTGTAAGCTTGCGATATCATCGCAAGCCAGATCCGAAATTAGGGAAAATCTTAAATGTATATGAGCTGTCATCCACTAGGTAGCATCCTATATAAAGAGAAAGGTATGAGAGAGAAAAGTAACTTGTATTATTATTATTATCTTCTTATTCTTCCCTAAAAACCAGAGAGAGGGAGAACTCCGAATGCTCATTAATGGAGTCTCAATGTAATTCGTATGTAATTCAATGATCATAGTGAAACTTAATCCTGTGGATGTAGATCAAATTGATCGAACCACGTAAATCTTGGGTCTTATTTTCTATTTTCATTATCTTTATCTTTATTTTCATATCAAATAAGTTTAGATCTATAAATCATAGTCATGATAATACAAGGGGTGTGTTGTAGGATTTCCTGCAACTACACCTTCAGAATTAACCATTCTGGTCTCAACAACTTCTTCGCCTCCCTCCTTAAGACCAACCCTTGTCCTTCACTTTGTGGCCGAAGCAAGACTGAAACGACCATTTCTTGGTTTAGGCCAGGATTGTACATATTGATCTCTCGAATCTAAAGTACTCCCGTGCAGTGCATTTGTTTAGGTCTAAATTCGTTTCTCATCAACACACCCAAATTTACCAAAACCGACAGAAACAGTTTTTACCCCAAAATACTATGACACTGTGTAACAATGATTGAGAGCTTTTGTTTTCTAATTGTTATGGCTACGGATTTTCAATAACGATGATGCTGAACTTACAACCTTTGGAATCATTGGAGTACTTGGAAGTGACAAAGATTTCGAGTAATGTTGAAGAACCCAGGAGATCATGCATGTAGAAGAGAAGCTGCAAAGTTTATTTATTTTGTATTCCATATGTATTGATAGTTTTGTCACTAAAATGGACAAAGGGGGAGATTGTTAGAGCATTGCTCGGTCGAACTCACAAGCGTTGCTATCTCAATCTTGTTTGTCAAATTTAGTTTCCAAAACTATAAGTCTTGATTTCTAGTCTACTTATAGCTAAGTCTCGGACTAGGATAGAAAGTGTATTTGAGCTCTAGACTCCACGGTGTTCATCATGCAAAGACGAAGAACTACTCAAGGAACTGGTGGAAATTCATCGACAAAAATGTATGTGGAGACTTGAACTTATCTATCACTCAAAAGTCTACTTTATCTCCTATCTTGAGACAAAAGTCGTATTTCTATATAGACTATGATTATGCACATGTACTATTTCAAGCTGAGTTTATATCGATTATCTATTTCTCGAAATATGTGTTGGTAAGCTTTCGTTTTGGCCAAGCTCATCTTTACTAGTGACGAAAGTCATATTAGTTTCAATTACTTGAAAATCGCCTTGACGAAAAATAGTTTCTGAACAACAACTATATAATGTCCTCTAAGAATGTTTCAATTATTGAAATGAGAGTTTAGAATACATAACTATGGTTGGATATAAACATTGTGAGACAACTCATATGTGTGTAAGTCCAATATCCTTGAACCAAAGTATGTGTACTTTACTGCTCAGGATAGTCGGAACTAAAGTCCGCGTACTGTCGGAAGTTCACATCCCGTGAATTTCTGCTGGAGTTTGTGAATTGAAAACAAACTTAATCTTGGTACTTAAGTCCGCGTACCAGTATGCGTACTTAAGTAGGTTATTTTCTAAAAACAGTTTAATTCGTGAACTAAGACATTTATATTTTAAGGAATGCAATCTTTGCAAACCGTGGATATAATGTTCATGAATCGATTCGAGTGAATCAAAACTGTTTTTGTTTCGATTGTGTTTTGTATACTTCTAAGAGATCTAAGAAATTCAAAAACTCTCTAACTAGTTCATTTGAGTTATTTGAACTAGTTGTGGTAAAGAAGAATAAGGTTGATATGAAAGTGCTCATATGGATAACTTATGGTTAACTACCGTTGAACCAACGAATTGTACATGTTTAGGTACGGTTACTCAAACCTAAATGAAGTTACATTTCATGTGTGTGTAGCAAGATAAGATTCGATCTAACAGTTCAAAGATATTAGCTTGAATCTAATAAGGTTTTCATCTAAGGGTGAATATTGAATGCTTTGTTACCAAGGTAGCATTGATTGCAGACCCTAATTTGAAGACTATATAAAGGAAAAGTCTAGCAACTGGGAAACCCAATCCCCACACCTCATGTGTGATACTAGTTGTATAATCTAGAGTTGATTCTCCTTTAACCTTAGGTTTCTACCGAGACCCTGTAGGTTAACGACTTGAAGACTTCATTGGGATTGTGAAGCCAGACCCAACTATTTTCTCTGTAGTTGTGTGATCTGATCTTGTTGTTTCTATCGTATTTTAGTACAATCGTAAGATTGGCTTGAGATTAATTTCTCCGATAGGCAAGATAAAAAATTAGTCACAAACATCTTCGTCTCATCGTTTGTGATTCGGCAATATCTTGTTTCGCTAGTCGATTAAGATTATTGTGAGGTGATTGATAATTCTAGGTTGTTCCTCAGGAATATAAGCACGGGTTATCAATTGGTTCTTGTTCACCTTGATTTATCAAAAGACGGAACAAAACTCGTAGGTATTTCTGTGGTAGACAGAATTATCAATTCCTGTAGGCTTTTATATGTGATACAGATTTGTTTATTAAAGTCTTCGACTTTGGGTCGTAGCAACTCTTAGTTGTGGGTGAGATCAACTAAGGGAATTAAGTGCATAGTATCCTACTGGGATCAGAGGCGTAAGGAGCGCAACTGTACCTTGGATCAGTGTGAGATTGATTGTGGTTCAACTACAGTCCAGACCGAAGTTAGTTTGTAGTAGGCTAGTGCCTGTAGTGGATTAATACAGTGTGTGTGTTCAATCTGGACTAGGCCCCGGGGTTTTTCTGCATTTGCGGTTTCCTCGTTAACAAAACTTCTGGTGTCTGTGTTATTTCTTTTCCGCATTATATTTTGTTATATAATTGAAATATCACAGGTTGTGCGTTGAATCGATCAATTAGTAAATCCAACCTATGGTTGTTGATTGAAATTGATTGGTACTTGAACATTGGTCTTTGGTACCGTTCAAGTTAATTTCTCTTGTGTTCAATTAGACTCGTAGATTTCTATTTGCTTGAGTAAGACTTGAATTGAAAAATTGAGATATAACTCCTGGATTTACTTTTCTTAAGATTGACTCTGACTGTCTAATTGATTCTCTTGAAAGTATATTGGAGTTTGTCCATACAGATTGCTAAGCGAAATATTGGGTGTGGTTGTTAGACCCCGCTTTCTCAACGGTAACATCACCAAAATACTCCCAGTATCATCGTTCAACTTTAGCAGCTCCACTAATGGCAGCATACTCGAGCTCTACCTTCCATCTCTAAACGACATCGACCACTTCGCACTGCGTCATCCCATCATCACCATTACTCCGCAGCAAACTAAACATGATCAATATCTTAGCTTTATCGTTGCTGCCATCAACCAACGACAACAGTCTCGGCAACCCACTGCAGCAGCCATATACGTCATTATCAATTATTCTCAAGCTACATCAATGTTCTCCATCGTAACTGTCTAGTTATACTCACGAGCATCACCATCAGCTTATCTTCTTATTCAGCGTGATCACCTCACTAAGCTATTCAAATTCGAGTATACATCATCCCAACAGCACTGGTGATATTTTTCCATCACTGCCATGAATGGCAGCGACCTCTGTTTTGTATCGAGTTCACCTGTGTTTTCTCACAGCTTCATTTTCCATTATTTGTATCGTCCCTGACTTGTTCCTTTAACTCCATCATCTACAACCATCACTCAATCACCGTACAGCAGCCAACACCATTATTCCTTTTCCTATCTTCTCAAACTCCAACTCTGAAATTGCAGCGTCATACCCATCTGTTATGGACATCGACTGCACTACTGCCTTCATCATACTGGCAGCAACACCACGAGTTCAACTGACATACTCTTATTTCTCGCTCTCATCTGGTTCACAGCTCAAATTCTCGTCACTACCAAACCACACAACTTCCTCCTTTCCTATCTTCTCAAACTCCAACTCTGAAATTGCAGCGTAATCCCCATCTGTTCTGGACATTGACTGCACTATTGCCTTCATCATACTGGCAGCAACACCCCGAGTTCAACTGACATACTCTTATTTCTCGCTCTCATCTGGTTCACAACTCAACTTCTCGTCACTACCAAACCACACAACTTCCTCCTTTCTTCGCTGCTAACGGACAACACCCATGCATCAGCGTCATCCTCGGCTCAGTGTAAATGTATAGAAAACTAAATTGTGTAGGAAACCAGTCTGGACTCGACCTAGTTTCTCTGGTGTTAGATTAAGGCAAAGAGGATGGTGTCTCTGAGTGACTTGAGCGGGTGCATATAGTAAACCCATTTAGAATCAAATGGTTGCCTTCCTTGACTTCCTCCAGTAATTCATAATGGATTTCAGGTAGTTGCTTCTTAACGCCCACACAACTGCCGGTAGTGGTTTCCCATGCAATGATAATTCTACCTCTTTTTTAGCTAATTGGACGATTTCTTGTTCTTTTTGGCAATAAGCTCCAAAATTCCCATAATATATAAAAGATAGCTAATAATACAATTTCACCAGAAAACTAGCTAAAAAAGCATAATCAATCGATACTTAGAGGAGTATTTTTAAATACCTATCAGTGAGACACTAAGTAATGAGGAGAACAGATCTTGAAGAATCTCTAATGAATTCTAGTGTGCGTCTGTAGAGGTTTCGTCTCCGTCCGTATAGTCAGACTGCTTCAAACACGGATTTATCAGGTCTTAACGTGTTTGCCTTCTCTGATACCAACTGAAAACGCCGGGGGTACCAAAATACACCATTTTTTCTTAGACAATCTGTATGGACAAACTCAACACAACTCCGAGAGTAAAAACTCAATCAAGGAAAGTGATCGCTGTCGTATGCGTCAGGAATAATTTCACTTTCCTAAAGTATATGATAAGAAAGAGTTTGTTTCCACAGAGAGGCAATTGTAGTTATTATGTATTCAATTTCCTAAAGTAACCAATTGGGGGATTTCTGATTTTTATGTAAACAATAAAAGTAAATCAAAAGCAAAGTAAGTTGGAGAAATAATCAATGAGAGAAAGTATTGGTCAAGGAATTCATCTTCAATCTTAAACGAGTGCTTGCATACATGATTAGAATTACAATTTAATCTCTTATATTATCAAAAGCCTAGAGAATCAAGAGAGCAAGATAATCTATTAATTTCTTAAGTTCATCAACACACACGTTAGAGCTGCGTATGTGAATTCTACCTAAAGAATAACCTAACGCCTTGCGCTAATTAAGTTCAATTCCTAGGAGCATTAAGTTTTGGAAATAGGCTAATCAATGCAATTGTCATACATTGCGCATGACAACTCGGACAATGGTCAAACTCTACATATGCTGACGAGAGTGTATCACTACAAACCGTAATCATATCATTCTCTTGTATTCGGGGTTATCGCTTGATGAAAAACCCTAAAATATCTATGGACAAGGATGCAAGTTCAATTAATTGGACACTTAACTAAACAAACATCTAAGTCCTATCACAATACATCAGTCATGTGATTATTAAAAACAAAAAAGATTTGAACGATAATCAAGAGAGAAAACTAATGCATTAATCAAGCACAAGTTGTAGATATAGGACTACATACTTAACCATTAATATAAGATTTATCTACTCATAGCTAAGAAGTTCATCATAATCAATAGTCAAATAAAGAAGATGAAAGCAAAGCAAACCCTAGTTGTGTCAACAAAAGCGGCTCTCTCCTTAGCTACAAGAATAATATGTGATACCCAAAAGTTGTAGAAGTCTTCTCTTTTATAGCTCATCTTGTTCCAAAATTAGGTCCAAGTCTTCAAAGTCCATTAGATAAAAATCCACGTGGCCCAAAAGTGAGAAAAACCCATGTAAAAACTCTGCCAAATTATCGCCGGAAATGGCCGGAATAGTGTCTCAGTTGACCGGCAAAGCCACCCGGTCATCGGTCATTGTCAGTCAACTCGGTCGAGGCTCAGCCGAGTCAGGATGAGTCATCGAGTTAACTCAGTTGATTTGGTCCTTACTGCCAAGGCCTAAGCCATTTTGCATTGGCCAGCTTTTGTGTTGCACAATCATTGTGCATGAATGCTCTTCTGCTGCTCCATCTTATTCCAATTTCAGACCTATCCATTGATTCCATTTCTCCTCAGTTGTGAAGCAACAAAGTCTTGTTCAACTGCAGCACAACCTTAGCTGGATCCAAATATTGCTCGCCTGTGAATGACGCTTCTGCTCTTCTCGAATTCTTTCACCAACAATAGTCGTCTTTTACTTCTCATATCCACTTCCCCTATTCTATGTCTATTCATCACTAAAGCTGTCATGCTTTTCAAACAGAAATTGTATCACTAAAGCCGACATACTTTTCAGACAGAGCTGAAGAAATAAAAGCAAATAATGAGAAATAATCCACCTCCAACATCATTTTCACCTTTTTGCCTTTTAAGCGACGTCTCCCCTTCTTTTGTTCCAAATGACTCCAAAGTACCTAAATACTCAAAAACAAACATAAGATACATAATTTACAAGAAAACTTAGCAAAGAAAGCATAAACAATAGATAAACATTAAGGTGTTTTAGACACCTATCAGAAAGTGCCTAGAGTTATATATATCTCTCTCTTGTTGTTAGAACGTTTACAGAATTGATCGTGAACCTAACTGCAAAGAGAGTTCTTGTACGGTACCAAAGACCAATGTCCAAGAACCAATCAAGTCTTATCCAACTAACAAGGTTGGACCTATCTATTGTGATTGATTAACGCACAACCTGTGATATTTCAATTATAAAAATAAACAATATAATGCGGAAAAAGAAATAACATAGACACCGGAAATTTTGTTAACGAGGAAACCGCAAATGCAGAAACACCCCGGGACTTAGTCCATATTGAACACCAAACTATATTAAGCCGCTACAGACATTAACGTCCTACCAATTAACTTCGTTCTGGAATGTAGTTGTGACCGAACTCAGTCTCCCACTGATTCAGGTAGAGTCACGCTCCTTACGCCTCTTGAATCCCAGCAGGACTCCACGCAATCGATTTCCTTAGACGGTCTCACACCAACTAAGAGTTGCTTCAACTCAATTGAAGACTTTAAACCAAATCTGCCTTCCACAGATTAAGCCTATTATTGATTTCCTGATTTATGATCTAAACGGAAGATCGGATCAAACGATAGATCCAGGTGATGGAAATCGATAGCAACTTAGACAAAAGTCTGGCTATCCTCAAAATCCGGACTAATGCAACCCGAAGTCCAGCCTAGATTATTATTCACCTCACAAGCATAAAACTTGGGGAATCAACAAAGTATGAGACGAAGAGACTTTGTTAATTACTATCTATCTTGATTGATGGATCAAGGCTCTACAAACAATCAACATCAGGATACTCAAGTTATCATGAAAAAAGATAAATGGACCTGCCTTTATGAATCCCAATGAAGTCTTTGCAGTCACTAAACCCTAAAAGGGTTTCTGGAGAGGACGACTCTAGAAACAACTATGTCACACCAAAAATTAGTGTCAGGATTCAAATCTCCCTGTTGCCAAGAGTTCCGCTTATATAGACTTCAAAGCCTAGGTTGCTTTAGGTTTAAGCTAAGATAGCTCTGGAACCAAGCAAACAATACTCACCGTTAGATGAGAGCTTTGAATCTTATTCACATATACAAGATATACACTATGGTTAGGTAAATCGTAACCGAACCGTGTATAAAGACTATGTTAAACATGGTTAGCCGTAACTAACCGATTTGAACTTAAAAGCTTAACGCCCATTTTCATGTTCACAAAGACATTAATATTGAGTCACAATCATGTGATCAAATGTGTCTACTGTTAATTAGATAATTGATTAAATGCAAATTACTTCATAGAAATAATTTAATCACAATTGATTCATAATTATCGACATAGTTTGTAAATGTACAAAGTACAAGTACTTGAATAGTTCGTGAATCGGATGAGTCACAATAAGCGGATCGATTTGCAAACTTATATGAAACAACCGAGTTCCGGAGTCTACATAACTTCTCAGTTCATAAACCAGTTTGCAAACTTATGCAATTACCGAGTTTCGGACTCTATAAAAATTTTCACTTCACGTACCAGTTTGCAAACTTTGAACCAACTCAAAGTTCCAGAGTCTACATAAATTTTTGGTTCACGTACCGGTTTGTAAACTCAAGAGATATGCCGGTTCCGGAGTTCACATAACATTCAGCTTGCGTACCGGTTTGGGTGCTAAACTGGTTCTAGAACATAGAACAGTTTTGGCTGGCATACTGGTTTGGTTATTTTAACCCGGTTCCCTTACCACAATTCCACAATGATTTGTATACAAATATACATACCTATCCGGATCACGAAACAAACAGATTTTCCGTTGATGTACATACGAGTATTTATATCACACAAATCTGAAAGTCGATATATAGATACTTCGCTACGTATACGAATAAATATAATAACGGCTTCATACATAAAATATTTTTCTTAGTTTGTTAGAATGACAACACTGTCTTGTATTCCGAATATAGTAGTTCTATATTTCTTTAAATCGATTCAAAACATTCCTGAATAATGTCAATTACACATATCACTATTCCAGGATATTTTTGAATGATAAACTTGAATCATGATTTGGTTCCGAATAATAAATTATTCTCCACCTAATTTGATCAAGTATGAACAAATGTTCATTAAGCTTAGTCATTATATTTTCTCGACTCAAAATTCTTGTATATGCAAGCTAGTCTAATTAGTTATGCGACAATCGTCTCAAAGATGGAAAAGTGAATATAACTTGAGAAATAGCTGATTCGGTCTTCACTTACCTTTTGTTGATGATGTTCTCCAAAAGCTTCAGTTGATCTTCGACTTCAAACGGTAAAACGCAAATGATGACCCGTTCGTTTCTCAATTCCACTATCCTAGATCGAGACTTAACTAATTGTAGGCTACAAATCAAGATATAGGTTTGAAAACTAAATTTGATAACAAGCTTGATAAAGCAACATTTGTGAGTTCGACCGAGCAATGCTCTAACATAGATAATAGGGGAATCAAGTCTACTAATTATAGCAAGTTTTGGACACAGGAAAAGTCATATTTTGAGCTCTCATAATCGGAAGATAAGGAGGGTGTTGTGACTACCGATTATGGACGTTTTTGGCATCAGGAAACTCATATTTTTGGACCTCAACAGTCGGTAGAAACAGGAGTAACGAGACTACCGATTATAGCTCGACCGAGACCACTTCCAAGACATGTTTTTGACTTTTAAATCAAGGTAACATGGACCCGAAAGGATTCTAATACCTAGATCTCATGAGTACTATATAAGAAGATTTCTACATCATCAAAAAGGGATATTTAGTACAACTTTGCAAGTCTTGGATAGGAGGAACATCATAACGGAGCAAAATCTAGGGTTTTGGAGCGGTTCTCATCAATTGTAATGATATCTCTTCACTTATATTATATGTATATCACGGATGCTACTACATCCATGAGTAGCTAAATACCAATTGATTGAGGATGAATTCTAAGTTCTAAACATGATTTGATTTATCATATTAATTTATTTTGAAGTTCTTCATATGATTATCGCTTGTTTATACGATTATGAATGTTGATGATTGATTGATAGATTGTTTAGGTGGCCAACTGAATTGATTTATTGATTTAATATAATGCTAGCATTGAGTTAGGAGATAAGTAGTTGTCGAATAATTTGTACACATTTAGAGAACATGAGACTTTCCAAAGGGATTTTTTGGAGCGATTGTGTGTATAAACAACACTGAAAGGTGGACCTTGATCTAAAATTCTAACTAGTAGGATCAACCTATAAATTTATAAAGCTTAAATCATTCTACCGAATTACACCTTGAGTGATCTACTAATAGGTGGTTTCATAGAATTTGGTAGTCGAGAACTTCCGTATCCAGTGAGGGATTTAGGGGATAACACTGATCTAGTTGTTATTATACGGTTGGTGATAATCTGTACTAATAATGAATTGATGAATATAATAACTTGATGACGGTTTAGTTACGAAGAAGGATTCCTCGATCATCTCTCTTCATATTTCTTACAACTTAATCTTTCAATTGCTTTGTTTATTTTACTTTTAGTCTAAAATAACCTCCACCCCACCCCCCCTCTATTTGTGACCTTTTTGACAACTAAAGTTCGTGGGAACGAACTTGAATTCCATTATATTATTTATAATTGAGTGGAACTAAGATCACTAATTTGATTGCACCTACGACACACATCATATTTACCAATATCCTTGGCAGAAGTTACACCATATAAAACAACTGTTGGACGAATGTACCCTTTGATGACCTTCAAGCATCTAGAAAAATCACGAGCTTGTAAGAAGGAACACGTATCTATTTTCCACCATATGTAATCTGCGCCATCAAAGGCTGGAGGTACAGTAATAAAGATAAAACTCTTGTCCATAGATTTCAGATCGCTACAAACATAAACTTATTAGGTCTTTCCAGTGTTTGCCTACTCTGATACCAATCAAAAAGAAGCGGGTACCAAGTATACCACTGACTTTTTTGTTCGGAAACCTATATGGACACACTTATTACAATCAGTAGCACAGATCAACAATAAAGATCAAGTTTTACTTGGACGATCTAAAAAATCAATATCCAAGTAATTACCTAGTATGTATGCGAACTGTTATAAGAACCGAATTTCAACAAGAACAAGTCTTGTAATATTTGTTTCAAGATACGAATAAATCTTGTAGGTTTTATACAGTATTTTATATTCAAAAAATTGTCTAGGTTATTTAGCGTACTTTTTGTTATATTTTTATAATAAAAATAAATAATATAATGCGAAAAATAAATAATACAAGACACCAGATTTTGTTAACGAGGAAAACTACAATGTGCAGAAAAACCCTGGGAACTCGTCTAGAACTTGAACACCACATTTTACTAAGCCATTAAATATACTAGCCTAATATCAGACTTCAGTCTGGAATGTAGTTGATACCGTATCGATCCTACGAGTAATTCAACTTCAATTATGCTTCTTTATGTCTCTTGGATCTCGTAACACCCTACGCAACACTATTCCCCTAACTGACATCCCTTACAGTCCCAGGAGTTTCTTTAATCTAAGTAAATACTTTTTTACTATTCTGCCTCTGACAAAAGCCTATTAGATTTCTTTTCATAAATATATTCAATCAAGGTATGGAAATTTCTATGCTTATGAGGGATCTTCAAGAAAAGAAGATATCAAGCAAACTCAACGATTAAGACAACTTAGTCTCTTTAAAAGTTATAGAGATGCCTAATCAATTCTACCTCACAAGAACAATCTAAATAAATCAAACCATAAGTGGTTTAGATATCTATCTTGTTGAATCACAAAGTTTGAGACGAAGAGTACTTTGTTATTCTATCTATCTTGTTCATAATTGAAAAGACAAGGTACCCAAATATACCTCAATCTAAAACTTTTCCACCTATAAGTCCTTTTCCGAAAGTGATTGTCTATGGAATGAGTCGAGACAATACAACTAATCGGTTCACACTTCGTGTGATCGTCTATGGATACAAGATCGAGACAATACAACAACGAAGTATGTTTACTTGATAATAGGTTCGAACTTAACCAAACTCTAGGGATTGTCTATCAAGTAAAATAGGAATTAACGTTTGTGTAATTTACTTTAAATTATAATAACAACAATTATAATTGCGGAAAATAAAATTAAATGACACAACAAGATTTTTTAACGAGGAAACCGCAAATGCAGAAAACCCCCTGGACCTAGTCCAGAATTGAATACTCTCAGAATTAAGCCGCTATACAAAATCAAACCAACTTCGTATAGTTGATACCAAGCAACTAAACCTATAGTTCACCTAGTTCCCTCAGTATCCCTGCGCCTCCAACTTGTAAATAAGTCACGCACTTGGAACAATTCCTTTGGTTCGTATTCCAAACAGTGAAGGAATAACAAATCTGTTCGGTAAAAACTCTTTTCAAACAATATGATATGAGTTTGACAAAGGCTCTCCCGTTTAACCAATAAACTCCTTTGTCGGGTCCTTAGATCAATCTCTCAACAACTACCGAAGTAATTGTTAGACTATGCAATCAATACTGTTAATCACAAAGAAGTATATTGATGTTGATCTACTCAACTAATCAATCCAATCTATCACGAAGATAAACCGATTATAGTTGGATCCCTTTCCATCCGAAACAAGTATTGTGCACACCAAAGATTATGAACCCAAAAAGTCTTCTTGTCTTCAAATCTTCTTTAATCTTCAATCAACACCTGCACACAATCAACTTGAATCTCTTGTGATCAATCACACACAGAACGAAGTCTGTTAACGTTGGATTATCACAAGACGTCTTTATATCTACAAACAGTCTAAAGATCCCCGTCGAAACTTCGATCTAGTTTGAGTGAATCTTATATCAGAAGAGAAGATTCTCAAGCATAAACAAACTAGGTGCAATCAAAGTTCAACAACCGTTAGTCAATTAAATCAATCGAAAACTAATAATAAACTGCAATTATCTAGTTTCCCACCAACGGTACTAATAGAGCTTCTCAATCCCAAAGAAGTCTTTAAACTGAGCGGCCGTAAGAGATTTCGCCTAATTAAGTTACTTTCCTCTTCGAATAGGCGGCTCCACCAGTAACAACACAACTAGGTAGTTTTGCTGGCTCTGAGGATTAGTTTGCTAGAAATGAAAACTTCAATATATAGACAAGGAAGTTTGGACACCAAGGAATTTCCAAAACCGAATATTCTCAAATATATGCAATAAACACAAAATCGGTTTTCATAACTCCTGGAAATGCACTTTCCAAATATTGACCGAAATCCCAATAGAAAAATCTATAATCAATAAATGCACATTACTAATTATTATTTTCTAAAGATATGCATTTAATTGCTGGAGATTAAATAGCATATAAAAACTAAGAAACCTTAATCAAAAGATTCTCAATTTATTTCGATCCTGGGATTCTCCTTTAGCTATTAAGGAATATCTTTGAACAATTAATGATAAGAGTTACTGCACATGTTCAAAGTATGTCGACATCTTTACTTTGCTAGTCCTTTTTCATACTTACAATCTTGGAAACGATTTTCCACACTTCCAAACAAGTTTAGAATTGGTTCATCTGAATTCCAAAAACTATGCGATTGATTATCCTATCAAATCACCAATTATGGGTTTCACGGTTCAACCAAAACAAGTTTGGTTCTACTTCCATGTGAGTACTGTGCATAGTCACGCTAGTTACCAAAATTCGGTTGTGCTAGAGCATGGTTCGGTTGAACCCACCAAGCATTGGTATGTCAAGTTTGGTTGTCACACTTTAGTGATACAAAATCATGTTAAGAGTCGCTTGATTATGTACTAGAGTCAACTTCGTATAGGTTAGCTTGAAAGTATTAGGATATGAGACATTACAAGTATTGCGAAGTCTTGAAGATGTGAAGAAGCAAGGAGCTACAACGACAACAATCATCCTTCCACTTGAGGTTAGTGATATTTGACTTGAACTGTTTCATTCCCTAACGTATCTTTCAATCCGTGCATATTGAAAACAAAACTGCGAAGCATATTTGAACTCTAGATAGACATAGTATTAAGGAATACAATACGAGGTTTATTGCTTAACCATTAAACTTTGTAGATAAGACATCGTCGTAATCATTTGAATGCTATTGTGATTATGTATGAGTATGAGGTGAGGATTTCATCCTAGGGAACAATGTTTTACATGTGTTCTAAGGAAATGAGTTCATAAACTTGTTCGTTAACCGAAAAGGAAATTGCCAGGTGTTATTGGTTTTGTTATTCATTGCATATCTTATGAACAACCAATATGTGTGATTGAGTATAACCGCTCACAACTTGTTTGTGTTCTTGGTAGAACTATCCACAAATGCCTGACTTATGTATTGGTATGACTATTATTAGTGAAACCGATCTTAAGTAATCACGTGAGATGGTATGATCGGGTTTGTGATTTTATGTCTGACCAAATATGGGAAAGAGGAACCGATCCTAGTAAGAGGTGCGATACATCACAAAGGGGAATCGATCCTTGTATGGGGTGCAGCAAGGTTTATAGCAGAAAGGGGAACCGATCCTATGGACATGTGCAACACATATAAGTTAAATACCATATATATGTGGGGAACCGATCCTAGTACCTAGTCAACCGAATTTTGGAAAGCTAGTATGGAAGGTAGAACCGAAACTTGTTTTGGTAGAACCGTTAAACCTATGATTGTGATTGAATGTTTGTTTAATCAATCACATAGTTCTTGAAAGTCAGATGAACCAATTCTAAACTTGTTTGGAAGTGTGGCAAATCGGTTTCAAGGTTGTAAGTGTGAAAGAAAACTTACAAAGTAAGGATGTCGACATACTTTGAACACGTGTTATGAATGTTTATTTCTGTAATTGTTCAAAGTCATTCCTTAATAGCTAAGGGAAGAGAATCCCAGGATCGAAACATAAGTAAATTAAGAATCTAATTAAGGTTATTAATTTCATTTTATAGGGAAATATAAGAATTAGTAATGTGCATTTACTAAATAGATTTTCCGAGAGATTTCGATCATTATTTTTGGACAGAGCATTTCCAGGAATTATGGAAACCGAATTTGTGCTTTAATGAATATATTGAGAATATTTTCATTTTTAGAAATTCCTTGGTGTCCAAACTTCCTTGTCTATAAATACTTGAAGTTTACCTTTCTAGCAAACTAATCCTTCGTAACAACAGACTTCCTCTTTTGTTGTTGTTACTGGTGTAGCCGCCTATTCGGAGAGGAGAGTAACCTAATAAGGCGAAATCTCTTATGTTCGCTGAGTTTAAAGTCTTCTTTCGGATTGAGAAGCTCTAGCGTGTATCGTTGGTGGGAAACTAGATAATTGCGGTTTATCTTTTGTTTTCATTGATTTGATTGACTAACAGTGGTTGAAATATGATTGCACCTAGTTTGTTTATGCTTGAGAATCTTCTCTTCTGATATAAGATTCGCTCAAAAAAGTTCAGAGTTTTGACAGGGATCTTTAGACTGTTGTTAGTTCTAAAGACGATCTTGTGATAAACTATTGTTAACAGACTTCGTTCTGTGCGTGATTGATCACAAGAGATTCAAGTGATTGTGTGCAGGTTTTTATTAAAGATTTAAGAAGATTTGAAGACAAAGAAGATATTGAAGATCTGACTTTTTTTATATAATCTTTGGTGTGCACAATACTTGTTTCGGTAAAAGAGGATCCAATTAATAATCGGTTTATCCTTGTGGTGGATTGGATTGATTAATTGAGTAGAACGGCATCAACACAATTCTTTGGATTAAAAGTGTTGTTGGCTTAATCTTAAACGATTACTTCGGTAATTGAACATAAGATAGATCTAAGGACCTGACGAAGGAGTTTATGTTAAGATAAACGGGAGAGCCTTTGTCCGACTCATATCACTTGGTTGAAGAGAGATGATACCAAACATATTTGTTGTTCCTTTACTGTTTGAAATACGAACCAAAGGAATTGTTCCAAGTATGTGACTTATTTATAAGTTGGATGTGTGGGAATACAGACGGAACTAGGTGAACTACAGGTTTATTTGTTTTGTCTCAACTATACGATGTTAGGTGTAATTTTGTGTAGCGGCTTAATCCTGAGAGTATTCAATTTTGGACAAGGTCCTGGGGTTTTTCTGCATTTGAGGTTTCCTCGTTAACAAAATCTTGTTGTGTCATTTACTTTATATTTCCGCATTATAATTGTTTTATTATAATTAAAGTAAATTACACAAACGTTAATTCCTATTTACTTGATAAGTAAACCCTATTGTGTTTTGTTAAGTTCGAACCTTTTTATCAAGTAACATACTTCGTTGTTGTATTGTCTCGATCTCGTATCCATAGACGATCACACGAAGTGTGAACCGATTAGTTGTATTGTCTCGACTCAGTCCATAGACAATCACTTTCGGAGAAAGGACTTATAGATAGGAAAAGTTTTAGCTTGAGGTATATTTGGGGTACCCTCGCCTTTTCAATTGGTATCAGAGCAGGCAAACACGGAAAGATCTAACAATCTGTGTTTGGTGCGATCCAACCTATAAGAATGAATCCAATGGATGGTTCAGTTAACGTAAGTCAAGATAATGAGAATAAGATCTCAAAGAAAACCAGTGGAAATTGGTCTCGAAAGTCTTTTCGAAATCAAAGAAAAAGTCTATGACTAATAACTTGATTGCGAATCAGGTTCTTGGTCAGAAAAGAATGAGTCTGAAACTCAAGAAACATGTTTTGGATCCGACTCCAATTCCTAGTGAAAAATTGTATGAAAAGAGATTCGATTCACTGGCCTGCCCAAGCTCTGAATTTCGTAAGGTGTTGGAAAGAATTTTCAAGCATGCTGAAAATTATTCAGAAAAGGGAAAAACCATTGACAGTCTAGATGATGTCACAAAACTTATTGTTCAACTAAATGTAAGAATATGTGAAGGAAAACGATAAACACTCAGTCTTCAAAATAATCTGGCAGATTATATGGAACAAAAATTGGCCTTGTGTAATGAATTTCATCAACAGACTACTGAGTGTGAAATTCTTACTCAATTGCTAGAACATTCACAGTTAAGGAATAAAGTCCTTATTGAGAAACTTCTTATTGTAATACGTTGAGAGGTATATCTAAACCAATGTTTAGAAAAACATTTCCAGCAAGGAATGGATACCTTAAGAGGACATATAGAGCGTCTTGAACAAGAGACATTAGCAAACTGCCGACTGGCAGATCTAGACAAAACGGGGTCAAGTTCAAGGAACATACCATCCTGGGCACAAGATGTAATTGAGGATATTGCATCTCGCAATTTTCCTAACAAAGAGGATGGGTTCAGAACCCACAAAGAAGAACATGATGATGTTCAAAAGGGAGGAAGATCTCCTCATGGGGTATATGATGAGGAATATCCTCATCCCAGTGCGTAACCGCATTGGATTGTGCCTCCTTACAATGCCCAATCTTCGGATGTAAGAAAGCACATATATCTGGGCTGCTGGTATCCTACTCATATCTCTTAGTCAATATAGAGAGATTACACAATCTACCTTAAGTATACTTTAAACATTCTTATGTGTAGAAAGGTTGTCTTACAGCAACTTGTGTAAAGAGGATTTGAGTGGTTATTTTTGAAGTATCTCTTGATACCGATTTTGGAGACAATCTCTTTGGAGAATATTGTGTTTCTATAACACATTAGATGTGAAAATCTTTTCAAATCTTGTCAGAATTATTTATATAAGGCTGATATCTATGTTTGGAATGCGTTAAAGGTATTTCAAGTATTTGTACTCAACGTGTCTGAGAACTTATACAAAAGAATGTATTCTCAAACCATATCTCAAGCACAACTTCTGAAAGCCTTGAGTGGAATGACTTCTAAGGAAAGTGTTCATCTTGATAATACCTTCAAGAAATCTGGTTGTGAAAATATCAATAATGAAAATGAAGATATGACTTATCTCCTTGTCCAAAATAGTTTGGATGCTAAGGTTGATATTATCAATCTACGACAAGTCCTCCTCAGTACCATCGAAACTCATCATAGACAGACAACATTACTAAGAACTGTTATCCGTAACCAAAGGAAAATGATTAAACTTGGAATCGGTAGTAGGGAGTATGCTCGGAATATTAATCGAAAGGTTAATGCTTTAGCCTGTGAACATAACCAATGTACTGTGTGTAGAATCCGAGATATCAGTAGAGATGTTGTTGATGAAGATTCTGAAAAAATTGAGGAAATTGAAGACGATCTTTGAAAACACCTATCTGAAGGTTAATAGAGATTAAGTTATTTGATGTATTACTTAATCTAGAAAAGTAGACATCAATTTTTGATTTCTTTCATTGATTGTATTGGTCTATTAATGAATAAAACTATTATGAATAAAATTGTTTGATTTATAATTTTTCTTGTGATAGTTTTCGGTTTACATAGCCTGTGCTTGAATTCTTTTATCTTATTGCTATGTATGTTTATGAAATGTTTGATTTTGGTTTTACTACCTTAATATTCGATCTCATATGTTGTGAACCCTTGTGGTTTGGGTGACTTTTTGATTTAGCAGGATTAAGTTCTAGCTCATTTTGGTAGGATTTATCAAAGAATCATGAGGGGTTATGGTAGAAACAATATGTGAAAAAGTCACAATTTGTTGAATCGGTTTTGGTTTAGCATAAAAGCATATGTGTTTCAACGGTTTTCAACTTTTGCTTGCAATTGTTAAAAAAGAATTTTAAACCTTTCTCTGGTAAAGGTTGGTTGTTGTTATTCTTTTGTTTTTGCATAAGGATGACAACATGATGATATTTCGATATCAATTCTCCCTGGACGAAGATGCAAACATATTGGAGAAGTGGATGCGAAGTTTGAGGTAACAATCTAGTTAGTTAATTGTTTTCCTATTTAAGAAAAGCCTGAGTTTATATTATACATATTTATTGCTTTTGCTTAACAAAATTTCGGTTCAATTGATGTTTATTCCATGATGTGTGTGTGGATGTGTGTGATTCAATTAGTTCCGGTTAAGAAAAACTATTGTTATCTTGCTTTATTGTGTGGTATCAATTGTTTAGGCTTACAAAATTTCGGTGCAATTTCGGTGCTTTTAATGTTTATGTTGTTTCAATTGCTTCCGGTTGAGGTGAATAATTATGCAAGTTGATTTATGTTGGTTTGTATGAATTATTTATGAATTATATAAATAAAAGGTGTACGGGATGAGTTGTTTAGTCCAATTCGATTCCGGATAAAAGAAACTAAGTTAATTCTGATCTTAGTTAGACTTATGAAAGTGAGGTTTTGGTTATTCAAGTCTAATCGAATGCCTTAACAAGATATGCTAGTTAACTAACCTAGTACTTGTCTTGTTTAAAGTTGAAAGGTCTAAGTTTATGGATAATTAGAACCTGATGAGAAAAATAGAGTTATCTTTATTTTGGTCTTATCGAATTAAGCGATTGTTTTTGTACAATCGGTTTAGCAAAGGGACTAAGGTGCTTAGTTGATTTTTTTTTTGCTAAACTAAACTGGAAAAATTGTTTCGGACAATTGTTTCTTTGGTAACATATCAAAATAAAACTACTTGTAGTTTCGGTTTTGATATTGGTTATCAGAACATGATGTGTGGAACCCTCGTGCCTAACTCTACAGGTTGCAAGTCTATTTTGAAATTTGTAAGATTCTTTTCGTGTTGTCCTTTATTTTTTTGTATCTTTGTCATTTTGTGACAAAAAGGGGGAGAAATATATGGAGTAAACAAGTGATACTGGCATGGATTTTATATTGATTGGTATCGCTAAGGAAAAGAACATTGGTGCTTGAACGTTTATCTAACGAAAGAGTGAAAGCACAAACTAAGGGGGAGTAACATGTCATATAAATTGGTATAACAAAGACGTGCGGATTGAATATCTACCTATCTTCCTTAGGGGGGGGGGTATTTGCTTTGTTATTATAATGTCAACATCGACATTTTCAAGGATTGAATGTAAGCAGTTTACTATGCTGTTGAATTCGGGAATCAAGTGTATGTGTAATGAATTCTTGTAATTTGTTTATCCATATGATGTAAGAGTTTTGTCACTAAAATTGACAAAGGGGGAGATTGTTAAAGCATGGCTCGGTTGAACCCACCAAGCGTTGGTATGTCAAGTTTGGTTGTCATATTTTAGTGAATCAAAACTCATGTTAAGAGTCGCATGATTATGTACTAGAGTCAACTTCGTATAGGTTAGATTGAAAGTATTAGGATATGAGACATTACAAGTATTGTGAAGTCTTGAAGATGTGACGAAGCAAGGAGCAACAACGACAACAATCATCCTTCCACTTGAGGTTAGTGATATTTGACTTGAACTGTTTCATTCCCTAACATATCATCCAAGTCGTGCATATTAAAAACAAAACTGCGAAGCATATTTGAACTCTAGATAGACATAGTATTAAGGAATACAATACGAGGTTTATTGCTTAACCATTAAACTTTGTAGATAAGACATCGCCATAATCATTTGAATGCTATTGTGATTAAGTATGGGTATGAAGTGACGATTTTCATCCTATGGAACAATGTTTTACATGTGTTCTAAGAAAGTAAGTTCATAAACTTGTTTATGAACCGAAAAGGAAATTGCCAGGTGTTATTGGTTTTGTTATTCATTGCATATCTTATGAACAACCAATATGTGTGATTGAGTATAACCGCTCACAACTTGTTTGTGTTCTTGGTAAAACTATTCACAAAGGCCTGACTTATGTATTGGTATGACTTTTATTAGTGAAACCGATCTTAAGTAATCACCTGAGATGGTTTGATCGGGTTTGTGATTTTATGTCTGACCAAATATGGAAAAGGGGAACCGATCCTAGTAAGAGGTGCAATACATCACAAAGGGGAACCGATCCTTGTATGGGGTGCAGCAAGGTTTATAGCAGAAAGGGGAACCGATCATATGGACATGTGCAACACATATAAGTTAGATACCATATATATGTGGGGAACCGATCCTAGTACCTAGTCAACCGAATTTTGGAAAGCTAGTGTGACCATGCACAATACTCACATGGAATGTAGAACCGAAACTTATTTTGGTAGAACCGTTAAACCCATGATTGTGATTGAATGTTTGTTTGATCAATCGCATAGTTCTTGAAAGTCAGATGAACCAATTCTAAACTTGTTTGGAAGTGTGGCAAATCGGTTTCAAGGTTGTAAGTGTGAAAGAGAACTTACAAAGTAAGGATGTCGACATACTTTGAACACGTGCTATGAATATTTATTTCTTTAATTGTTCAAAGTTATTCCTTAATAGCTAAGGGAAGAGAATTCTAGGATCGAAACATAAGCAAGTTAAAAATATTTTAATTAAGGTTATTAATTTCATTTTGTAATGAAATATAAGAATTAGTAATGTGCATTTACTAATTAGATTTTCCGAGAGATTTCTATCATTATTTTTGGACAGAGCATTTCCAGGAATTATGGAAACTGAATTTGTGCTTTAATAAATATCTTGAGAATATTTTCGGTTTTGGAAATTCCTTGGTGTCCAAACTTCCTTATCTATAAATACTTTAAGTTTGCCTTTCTAGCAAACTAATCCTTCGTAACAACAGACTTCCTCTTTTGTTGTTGTTACTGGTGTAGCCGCCTATTCGGAGAGGAGAGTAACCTAATTAGGAGAAATCTATTATGTCCGCTCAGTTTAAAGTCTTCTTTGGGATTGAGAAGCTCTAGCGTGTACCGTTGGTGGGAAACTAGATAGTTACGGTTTATCTTTTGTTTTGATTGCACCTAGTTTGTTTATGCTTGAGAATCTTATCTTCTAATATAAGATTCACCCAAACTAGTTCAGAGTTTCGACAGGGATCTTTAGACCGTTGTTAGTTCTAAAGACGATCTTGTGATAAACCATTGTTAACAGACTCCGTTCTGTGCGTGATTGATCACAAGAGATTCAAGTGATTGTGTGCAGGTTTTTATTGAAGATTTAAGAAGATTTGAAGACAAAGAAGATATTGAAGATCTGACTTGGGTTTATAATCTTTGGTGTGCACAATACTTGTTTCGGTAAAAGAGGATCCAATTAATAATCGGTTTATCCTTGTGGTAGATTGGATTGATTAATTGAGTAGATCGGCATCAACACAATTCTTTGGATCAAGAGTGTTGTTGGCTTAATCTTAAATGATTACTTCGGTAATTGAACATAAGATAGATCTAAGGACCTGACAAAGGAGTTTATGTTAAGATAAAAGGAAGAGCCTTTGTCCGACTCATATCACTTGGTTGAAGAGAGATGATACCAAACATATTTGTTGTTCCTTTACTGTTTGGAATACGAACCAAAGGAATTGTTCCAAGTACGTGACTTATTTATAAGTTGGAGGCATGGGAATACAGACGGAACTAGGTGAACTATGGGTTTAGTTGCTTGGTCTCAACTATACGAAGTTAGGTGTAATTTTGTGTAGCGGCTTAATCCTGAGAGTATTCAATTTTGGACAAGGTCCTGGGTTTTTTTTGCATTTGCGGTTTCCTCGTTAACAAAATATTGTTATGTCATTTACTTTATATTTCCGCATTATAATTGTTTAATTATAATTAAAGTAAATTACACAAACGTTAATTCCTATTTACTTGATAAGTGAACCCTATTGTGTTTGGTTAAGTCCGAACCTTTTTATCAAGTAACATACTTCATTGTTGTATTCTCTCGATCTCGTATCCATATACGATCACACGAAGTGTGAACCGATTAGTTGTATTGTCTCGACTCAGTCCATAGACAATCACTTTCGGAGAAAGGACTTATAGGTAGGAAAAGTTTTAGCTTGAGCCGTGAGGTATATTTGGGTACCCTCGCCTTTTCAGGTTGACTAGGTACTAGGATCGGTTCCCCACAACTTATGGTAATTACCTGTATTCGGTTGCACATGTCCACAAGATCAGTTCCCCCAAAACTACAAACTTGTTGCACATGTTCATAGGATCGGTTCCCCCATCTACTAAAAACGTGTTACACCTCTTACAAGGATCAATTCCCTCTTGAAAATTTGTTGCACCTCTTACTAGGATCGGTTCCCCAATACTAGATAAAAGTTGTTATTTACAAGGCATCGATCATACCATCTTGAGTGACTACTTAAGATAGGTTTCACTAATAAAAGTCATACCAATACATAAGTCAGGCCTTGTGAATAGTTTTACCAAGATACATAAACAAGTTTATGTGCGGTTATACTAAACACACATATTGGTAATTCAAAATAGATTTGCAATGAATAACAATACCAATAAGCCTAGCGATTTCCCTTTCGATTCACAAAACAAGTTTATGAACTTACTTCCTTTAAACGAATGTAAAACATTGTTTCCTAGGATGAAATCTTCACTCATACACATACATAATGACAATAGCATTCATATGATCATGTCGATGTCTTATATACAAAGTTTAATGGTTAAGCAATATACCTCGTGTTGTATTCCTTAATACTATGTCTAACTAGAGTTTCATACACAGCTTCCGCAGTTATGTTTTCAATATGCACGACTTGAAAGATACGTTAGGGAAAGAAACAGTTCAAGTCAAATATTACTAACCTCAAGAGGAAGGATGATGTTGTCGTTATAGCTCTATACTTCTTCACATTCTTCAAGTCTTCATGTAATACTTGTAAGTCTCATATCCTGACACTTTCAAGATAACCTATACGAAGTTGACTCTAGTATATAATCAAGCGACTCTTTAAATGAGTTTTAATTCACCAAAATATGACAACCAAACTTGACATACCAACGCTTGGTGGGTTCAACCGAGCTATGCTCTAACAATAATCTGCAGTTTGGAAACTATAATGATCAATAAGAACAGGATCCGGATAACAAGAACTATCAAATAAAAGGTAGTCTGATTAGAATTCACGAATCCCTTAGTGAAGTCTTCCAAAGTCGTAGCCTAATACAGTCTCACCAAAGTAGAGGACGACTCTAGCCGCAACCAGGAGATAGAAGTATCATGATTAAGATTCTAGTTTGTAGGAAGTCCTTTATTTTATGAATTTCTTTGTAACCAAGCAAGCTAAACTTCTCCTTATGGATTGTACATGTAAGCATGTGAGAAGTTTGTCTTGAATCACAAAGAAAATGTGTGCAACCTTAAGTATACATTATGCACCAAGTGGTCTTCCAAGGAACAATGGTTAAGTAGTTCGGAACCGACAAGCTTAAATTGGAGTTTAATTATCACAAGACCAATCAGTTCGTAAATTGTCAAAACAATCTTTGAACTTAAAAGACGTCTCGGAACTCAGGAACCTTTTAAAATTGATAAGTTAGCGAACTCTCAAAGCAGTTTATGTACTTGAAAACAAAAAGTGCACAAGAAACATTCAAGATCAACTAGTTCGCGAACTCCATAAAATCAAATAGTATCCATGATTATCTCAAAATCGACCAGTTTGTGAACCAAGTAAACCAGTTTGTGTACCTGAGTTAACTGAAATTTATTAATCTAGTCTTTATGTTTATAAATTCAAGTTCGTGAACTGTTTGTGAACTTTAAGAACTAATTTGACTACTCCTTATTGCTCGAATTCTTCTTTGCAATGTTCATCATAATACTAAAATCATACGACATATCTCAGTGACAGAATGGTAGATAATATGAGTAAATAGGATAGTCAGTTTTCACATACCTTTGTTAATGAAGTTTTCGTTGACGTCGTCGTTTATCAATCTTCAATTTTTAGGGTCGATTGGTGGATTCTGATGCTCAACTACCATGCTCTATTCCTAGTAGACTATAAATCAAGATGTAGTTTTGATCAACTAAATATGACAACAAGCTTGATATACCAAAACTTGTGAGTTTGACCGCTTGATACTCTAACAGAAAGATTTGTGGAGGTTTATACAGATTTTCCATAGGGGAAAAGGCATCCACAAGTATTTGATACTCTATCAATATATATAGGGATTCCCGCTTGATACTCTAACAGAAAGATTTGTGGAGGTTTATACAGATTTTCCATAGGGGAAAAGGCATCCACAAGTATTTGATACTCTATCAATATATATAGGGATTCTCTTTTTATCGTGGATATTTTTTGCCCAACCAGCAAAGATTCCGAAGAGAGGGAGTCCCTTTTATGGCCATTTTTTTTGTAAATTGTAGAGTAACAAAAATGTGCATTTTGATAAAAAGATTGGAAATTCTCCCATTTTTTTTTTCGTTCGTTGTCTATTTTTCGTTTCAAGTATACTCCTTCGTGTTTTCTTCTATCTATTTAGTTCTTCATCGGATTTTGGCATATTTCAACCATCATAGCACTACCTCCACCTCCACCTCCACCACCATCGCCGCCACCTCTAGCAATACCTCCACAATCACTACCATCTTCGCTACTACCTCTAATGACAACACCTGATGTTTTCACTTACACCTCCACCACCATCATCATCACAACCTTCGCCACAACCAGAACCACCACCACCACTTGCACCACCTCCAGTGCCGCCACAACCATTGCCTCCTTCAATACTTCTACCACCACCAATAACACCTCCATAACCACTAGAAGCTCCGCCGCCACCTCTAGCGACAACAATTCAACCATCCACCACCAGATTCATTCTCAAACCCATCTTCTAATTCCATCAACTATCTTCACTGCATCACCACTTCAGAAGACAACAAACCCTAAATTAAGGCCCAACAACCACCGTCTCTGCAATGCAGTACCACCGCCAACATCAATTGGTAGCAAACTCACCAGTATCTGTTAGCTCAAGTCTCTGCAATTTGATTCAAAACTCTGCAAACCCTAAATCAAACCCTAACTTCCAAAGCCATCACAATTTACCATAATTTCTTCATTTTCTTGCTACTAAAAGCAAATTCAACAGAAACCCCATCTTTAATTCCTTCTTCTTCTGATGAATAACCCCCACACTGTTAAAGATTCAACCCTAACCTCAAACCACCTTCCATTCTTCGTCAACTGCAACTCATCACCACCATAGTTACCTAATTTAACCCTCGAATCCATTTTTAATTTCACGATCAGATCCAACTCAAACTCACTTAGCATCATACTCATAATCATCCTCGATTTCTTGCCATAAAAATCAGCAGCAGAGATCGGAACAAGAAAAAAAGGAAGAAACGAGATTTTCTTCGGCCTAATTTTAGGGTTATAAGGTTTAGACAGTTAATTAACACCCAGCTCTCCAGATATGGGGTGCCTGAAGTGGCAGCCCCTAAGTAAAGGTTCATCTTATGATAGCCCCGAGTAAAACTCCTGGATTTTCTTAGTATTTATGAGTGATTCTTGGCCACCCCTTAACCTGTATGGTTGGCTCCTAATAGCCTTGGATTTGAAATGATTATTTTACCTGTCGCTAGGCGTGCTGGGTGTTTGTGTATAAATAAATTTAGTAATAAACAATTTCATGGCACGTGATATTCATTATGACATTATGGCACGGTACATCCACTTAGTACATTCCCATTGTAGCGGTGTTTCGTTTTTTCAGTGGGAATCCCATTATAGCGGTGTTTCGTTTTTCTTCAGTCGGTCCTTCCCACCGCGACAACGGTGTTCTAGTAATATACTAATATCTATACCATAAGAGTTGCCCCTAGTTGCTTCTCAAATAAAATAAATTGAAAATATAGAAGTTAGTTTGGTACAAATCGCTTTATATTCCGACTTAGATCGATTTCTGGTCGCGGAGCACAAACACTTCTGATTTTGGGACACTCCCAAGTACCAATACGCAAAAGAGAAAGCTACTGAAGGGTATTTATTCGTAATTCACATTAAAGAGGAATGCCATTTCGTAATTTGGTCATTCACTAGGCTATAAGTATGCCCACCAATCCTCGCCGCTTAAGTTTTTAGGGTTTTTATTAACAGTCTCTCACTATCTCTACGTTTTTCTCTCACTCTAAACAAACACCATGACTGCTCAGACGCAAGAGGAACTCCTCGCTGCCCATTTAGAAGAGCAGAAAATCAACGTGAGTCTTCTCTATTCATTTTACTTATTAGTTACTGTACCATATCAATGTTTAATTAGCAACTTAAAACTATACTGTCCAAAGCGTCAGTCAAGTGCCCTAAAATCATATATACTATCCTTAAATTTGATAGTTTGAGTAATTTGTTTTGAGGTAGTTCAGTTGCTCTATATTTGGACTTGATTAATGTCTTATTGTAGCCTGATGAACCTGTTGTTGAGGATGAAGAAGAAGATGATGATGAAGAAGACGATGATGACGAGGGAGAAGGTAATAAATACTAACTTAGCTATATTAGTACATTATAGTATGGTCAGTTTGAAATTTGTGTGCGGTTTCACTTATGTATTGGTAGTTTCGGTTGGTTCACTGGTGGGAATTTATTAATTTAGTATGTTGGTCTTTTTTTTTTTTTGCATATTTGGTTATAGATCAACAAGATGGGGATGTCAGTGGTAGATCCAAGCAAAGCAGAAGCGAGAAGAAGAGTCGTAAGGCAATGCTGAAGCTTGGAATGAAACCCACCACTGGTGTTAGCCGTGTTACAGTGAAGAAAAGCAAAAATGTTTGATTTTCTTTTCCCCTGAATGTTGGATATTTTCTGCCGTCTGTTTTTATTGCTATTAGTGTATGTTGTTGATAAACTATCTACTTGGGGATTTCTGGAATGATATTACTTATGTTATATTTTCAGATTTTGTTTGTGATCTCAAAACCGGATGTTTTCAAAAGCCCAGCATCTGACACGTATGTTATCTTCGGTGAGGCTAAGATTGAAGACTTAAGCTCGCAACTACAAACACAGGCGGCCGAGCAGTTTAAAGCTCCTGACCTAAGTCATGTAGTCTCCAAGCCCGAGTCTTCATCCCCTGCTCAAGATGAGGAGGACGTGGATGAGACAGGAGTGGAGCCCAAGGACATCGAGTTGGTCATGACACAAGCTGGAGTCTCTAGGCCAAAGGCTGTTAAGGCGCTCAAGGCTTGTGATGGGGATATTGTTTCTGCCATCATGGATTTGACAAACTAAGGTAGTTAATGATGATCCTTTGTTAGTTGTGAGAACATACGGGTCGGATTTTGGAGGCTCTTTTTCTTCTTTGGATTCATTTCATCTTTTCTTTGATTTCTTGTGTTGTACTAGTATGAACTTGAAAACTTTTTAAATGGAATGGTTTTTGCTCTAGTTTTAGGTCAACATTAATTTTAAGATAGCTCCTGCTTCTTAGAACATGTTCCAGGAGTTGGTTGTACCCAAGGCTGTCCAATACTTCACTTTCAAGTTGTAATGCAAGACCATTCTATGTACAAGCATTCAGGCAATGCCTTTCTGCTTTTCTAGGGGTCTTAGTTAATTTATAGCTTAACACAAGTAGATCCTCTTATGCAGTTACCACTCATGGTTAATTAAATTTTGGTTGGCCTTTTTTTACAGCATGTTATCTGCATATGTTCTTCGATTACCGTTCTTGACAGCTGTTTATTGCTACTGGATCTCACCCGACGAAGCACCCCCTCGCATTTCCTTGAGACTTACTCTTTTAATTGACTGAACCTCTGTTTCTGAATATTTGTCGTTCCTGTTCCTGTAGTGCTTGGCTGTTTGCTGATAATTTTTAGCATGTCATTCAGATTCTAGAATAAGAGCGGTCTGGTTTTGGTCAAAATTCCGCTGCACTTGAAATATCATTTTCCTTTAAAATTATTTTGCTTCATAAAATCATATTTTGGAAAGTGGATAAGATCAAATGAATTAACACATTCGATTGCTTGATGTCGAGTTTGAAGCCATTTTTAATGTCCATGACTGCAAAATATGAGAATGATACATTACATAGAACATTATATAGAACAGACTTCAACCAGTTAACTGGTGGTCAACTAGCTCATGCCTCGTATAAACTACGTGTTTTAGTTTCATTTCAATTGGAAGTATATTGGATTCGCTTAGGTAGCTGTATTCTGTAGTATACTGACTAAACTAGTTCTGGTTTTCTGCTTTTGTACTTGTAAGGCCTGGTGTTTACACCTTGGACCCGTAAGGCGTCGTCAGAGTACCACCGGTGTTGAAAGATCAGTTTTCATATTTCTCTACAAAACTTAGCACTACTAGCACCAGCAATAGTCACAGTGCATAACTGAATGACGTTTCAGCAGATTGTTGTGCACACAGCCTGCTTAGATTGTTGACGTTTCAGCAATTTCTCTGCACGAGAGTTCCAACTGATGCAATTGAAAATTTCTATAATCCTATACTTGCATTACATAGAGCTGAAGTCAGGGGTGTGCTTCTTAGAAGTCAGCTGGCCTATAGCAAAGAGGGTGAAGGTTCGGTTTTGTTACGATGAATGATATCCTCTGTTGGTAAGCGAAAACTTATTCCATGGAGAATCCAAAGGATCATTGATGAGATTAGGTACGAACTGAAGCTCAAGCTCAACTGTTGAATGGATGTTGCAAGTTGCCCACGTCTGGTTGCTATTTAATTGCCATGCCCAACAGCTGTACACGGTCTTTGGGATGATTTAATACAAATTTATGAGAAGATTTATCATCGCTTCAAATAAGACAGATCATAGCATGAAACGAAGTTGAATTCTAGGAAGAACATCCAAGTGAAACCTATATAACATCCAAGAACAACATCCTTGAAGGATACAAACCTTCCCCACAGTTACAACTTACAAGCAACGTCCACCAGTTCATTTTCCAAAAGCACCTTGCCTGGGTTATTTGCTTTAACAAGAAATTTTTCTTACGCTTCACAACTGAAAAAAAAACACTGTTCTCTCTTCCTTCGTCCTGAAAGGATTTTCTAGTGGTTATACATGACATAACGACAATACAATGTCATTCACTATCAAGGTACACAGCAACTTTGACCATTTAGAAAGCATTTAGATAAGCAAGGAAAGTTTTTACATTACATATAAGAGAAGATGGATACAGAAAAAACACAAAGATTTCCTTGCACTTAAAAGCCATTGTAATCTGCTAAACACCCAATCTCTAGACCATTTTAGAACTACGCCCAATCAAGTTGATAAAGACTAACTGGAAATTCTTGTGACTTTCAAGTTGATAAAGACTAACTGGAAATTCTTGTGACTTTCTCATAGCAGAGGACATGAGCATTGTAAAAGTGAAACAAAGTGGTCCCCAATTTCATGAGCCCTAATAATCAAAAGGCCATCCAGAATAACTCATCTGATGATGATGATCATCTTCACGCACCGTTGTAGAGCTACTTCCACCAGATTCACTATAATGCATGTTATACTGCGAATTGGTATGTGAATGTGTGTTTGAGTTTGAGCTCGAGTTTGAGCGGAAAGGCCACAAGAAGGAGAAAGGATTGCGCCTTCCCTGATTTTCTAAATTGTTCCGTCTTCCACTGGTATTACTGACAAAACTGCTGCTTCTGGTTGCTCCACTTGAACTCTGACTACTACGGGAACTACTGCTGGATCCTGGTGGTGGCAATTCATGGCGGCAAACGGGACATGAGTTGTGCTGGACCAGCCAGGGAACAATACAATCTGTATGATAAATATGATTACACGGCATTTGACGGGCCTCTGACCCCAACTCGAATCTATCTTTACAAACTGGACAGTGGGCATCGGTGCGCAGATGCTTCTGAGATATCTTAACAATGGGCATTGCATCAATCGAAGAACGAGCTGCTGGGGGTGGGCCCTGCCGATCATTCCTACTGAGTTGTTCGATAAGTTCTTCCAGTCCTGGCCCTAGAAAGTAATCATTCCCACTAGCTCGCCTTATGCCAACTCCTGGACCTCCATTAAGAAGCACCTCAATCCCATTTTCAGACATCCGAACAGGAATTTGGCCACTAAAGATCAACCAAGGACCAGAACCAGAGCCGAAATTCTCGGGTATCACACCAGATCTCCCTCTGATGTCAAAGTCACGGTTTCTTCCAGCTAACCGTTGCCTCATAAAAGCTGAAAAAGCTTCCATTAGTCCAAACCTCTGGTCACGATCAACATCAGAATCTAAGCCTAATATATCCATCTGGCCCATGCCTTCCACCTCATTGAGCTCTTGAATAAAACCACCATCACATCTTGAGCAAACTGAATCCCTTCCTCGGAGTCGAACAGGACACCTACATCTATAACACCAATGTGTGTTTCCTCCGCTCGACATTATTTCACTCTCTTCTCTTGCACTGCTCACCAAATGATTCTCTTTATATCTTCCCCCCTGTGAGTTCATCACATTAGTAACATTAATTGTTGAAAACTTGAGAAGAAACATAAGAAAAATAACAATAGTTTTTTCTTCAAATGATGATAATTGATGCTTGGAAAATTTGCCCGCCTGGATAAGACTAGATCAAATACATGATTCATATAAATATCATACAAATCACCTCCCAATTACCATGAATTTCAAAGAACAAAAAGGCGCACTATCTTAAAGATAACTCAATTCAGCTACAAAACTTATTACATGTTCTCAGATTAATGACTAGATATGACAAAGGAAAACAGCAAAAACTGGTTTCCAGTCATGTGTAAGTTTAGGGAGATAAATCAAGCAAGCAAAAAACCTTATATACAACTACACATTTAAATCTCAAATGCACTCCAGTAGGACGATTACCCTCAAATTATAATCAATAGGCCTGAGAAGCTTCAACAAAAGCTTAATAATTGAAACACACTCATTCTTAGACTAATTACACACAAAAATTAAAATTGAGTGTAGTAGGAAAGAGAATGCAGTACTAACCAGATAAAAAAGGATTGATCTGAAAAATCAAATTTATTAATCATAAGCTACGAATTTTAAGGAAATGACAGAGAAATAAACACCAACTCATAGGTAATTACACAGAGTCTGGTGGTACAAATTGAAATGTATAATCCTTACTGTAACTACTGTGTTTCTTCAATCACTTCATGACCAAATTCGTATTTAAAATTGAATTTAAGATCCAAGAATATACATATCAACCAGAAAAAAAAAATCCACAAACAACGACTATACTTTTTAGAAAATTACAATCAGGTTTCCATCCGATTTGATCGACTAAATTTACCTTCAGAAAAGAGACGATATCATTGAAGATCTGAAGATCGAGTTCCTTCCATGGCTGAACCCTAGCAGACAAGAGAGAAGAAGAAAGTGAAGGGTGGAGAATTCGAGAAGGACGGTTTAAAAGTAGATTATTTTGTCGAGTTATTATTGTTTTTTATTCTTTTTCCTTTTTTTAAACCGATATTAGATAATGGGTATTATGGTAACCAGTTGGAAGCCTAACAAGCTAAGCTCCAACAACGTACTACTACATTAATTGAACCGGTTGCCGTGCTAGTCTACCGGCGAGCCTCATGGGTAACCTAGTCAAGGGAACCGAAGCAGATGGGGCTGAGATTGTGTCACAAACTCAACAAGGTGGAATATATTAACTAGTTGGAAGCCTAACAAGCTAAGCTCCAACAACATATTATTACATTAATTGAACAGGTTGTTGTGCCTAGCCTACCAGGGAGCCTCATGGGTAACCTAGCCAAGGGAGCCGAAGCGGATGGGGGTTGAGATTGTGTCACAAGGAGGGCAAACTAACTCTACCTTCCATGTTAATTTCTGCAATATTACGTCATTGGGGACTCGAACCTGGGACCTCCTGGAACGCATGAAACCTTGGAAAACGGGGATGACCAGCTGATCTAAGTACCCGTTAATAACAAAGGAAATTACACAGTGTTGTTTGAAAGGGTTGGGAGCCTAGCAACAATCTGTGCTCCAACACCTTTCTGGATAGCTAAACCTATCCTAATATAATTCCTTTTTGTTTGAAAGGGTTGGGAGAAATCAATTTTTCTGCTTATTATAATTCATTTTTTTCTTTTCTTTTCTTCTTTCACTTGAAATGGGTACCGAATTGAATCTAGATGAAGCATTCTTTTTTTGCTCAGTAATATAAATTTTATTAATAAAAAATGTTCAACAAATACAACCAAAGCCCGTTAGGCACTTAACTGGGCCTTTTATAATCAGGCTGTTTACACTATTGAAATCTAAAGTAAGGAAAAAATGGAATTTTTATTTTGGTGAGAAATGGAGGTCTACCAATATAAACAATGTAATCTCCCTTATTCAAACCTGCTCCCTTTTTTGCTAGTGAATCAGCAGAAAAATTGATTTCTCTATAGCTGTGAGTAAAATCTCATTGAAGTTTGGAGAAGATATTGTTCCATCTTGTTGTAGCAATCCATGGTAAGTTACCAGATTTAAATGTTTCTATAGTAACACTTGAGTCTGATATGAACATAACATTAAGAAAGTTATTGGAGATAACCCACTCACCTGCACAGAGCACTGCCATCACTTCTGCTAGGAAATTAGTTGCAGTGCCTAATCCTCCTGTTGCAGCTACTATTATTCCCCCATTACAGTCTCTTCCAATAATCCAAATCCTACCGTTCTAGGATTTTCCCTTGAAGCCCCATCACAACATAAGAGTATTTGATTCTCTTCTGGGAGTGAGAAATAAATCTCTTTTACTTGTAATGTCTTCACCTTTCTACATTTGAGACTGAAAATTTTAAGAACTTGCAGGTCATATGCAGTACTCCACATACATTGCTTCATTATGCAGTTACTGTCCTGCACAAATTTCATTATACTTCTTTTCAAAATTTCTTGGTTAACTGCAGCATTCTCATATACCACCTTGTTTCTCAAGAACCACAATTCTTTCATTGTGATTAATGCATCATTCCTCCAAATCTCTTTGACAACAGGAATCTTTGATACTGCTGACTTTAATATATCTTCCAGAGAATTAGGATTAATAAAGTTGAATATACCCCCAAGCCATTTCCATATTATTTCACTGAAATCACAAAACCAAAGTATGTGTTCTAGTGTTTCTTCTGAGTTTCTGCAGAAGGGACATCTGGAAGCCAGTTGAACATTTCTTCTTTTCAGGATGTCATCTGATGGAACCATTCTCCTTTTTAGTTTCCATACATTGCTTGATATGCTTGGATGAATACTAGAGTGCCATATCTGTTTGGTCCACTGCAAAGTTGGAAACTTATCTCTTATTAGTTTATATGCTGAAGCAACAGTGAATTTTCCTGTGGAAATACCACACCATATTCTTCTATCACCTTTAGAGTCCACCACTGGAAGTTCATTTGCACCAAAGAAAGGTGAATATTCTGGAGGAATTACCCATTCACCATTATGGAGGAAATCTGCAACTTTAGTCTTTGGATTGGTTACCATCACATCATTATCTGGAAATATTTCACCCAAAGGTTTATCCCTTATCCAAGTGTCTTTCCACACATATATATTCTTTCCATCACCTACCAACCATCTTGAGTTGTTATTAACTTCTGTGAGAACCCATTTAATACCAGGTTAAATTGAGGATTTTTTGTAGTATGAGATCCAATCTCCATTAATGTCTTGGTATTTTGCTCTAAAGAATTTAGTCCACTCCTCTTCTCCATTTTGAATCTTCCAACATAATTTCATAAGAAGAACTTTATTCAATGCTTTGAGACTTTTGATACCCAATCCACCTTCTGTCAGAGGGGAGCACACTTTATCCCACTTCAAAGTAATCATTTTTCTGTTATTAGCATCACCTGACCAAAGAAAGTTCTTTATAACTTTTCACACTCTTTCATAACTTTTGCAGGCCATTTATAGACTGACATACTATATATAAGAATGCTGCTTAGTACAGATTTCACAAGTATTACTCTTTCTTGAAAAGAGAGTAAGTGACCTATCCATCCAGCTAGTTTGTCTTGAAGATATTCCACAAAACCCCATACCTGTGCAGATTTGACCACTCCTGGATTCAACATGATTCATAAGTATTTATCAGGGAACGAAGATAAAGGCATATTACACTCTTCAGCTAGTTGATGTTTCCTTGTTTCATTAGTACCTCCAACAAAACATTTGCTTTTTGATGAACTTACAATTTGTCCTGAAGCTTGCTGGTAATCTTCTAGGAGCTTCATAAGTCTTCTAATATTTCTTTTGTCTTCATTACAGAACAAAAAGATGTCATCTGTAAAAAATATATGAGTTGGTTGAATCCCATTTCTGTTGATCGTGGGAATGAGCTGTTTTTTCTCCACCATTGCATTCAAAGCTCTACTGAGGACATCCTCTGCAATAAAAAATAATAATGGGGATAACGGGTCTCCCTAACTGAGACCTCTGCTCACACTGAAGTAGCCAACTGGTCCTCCATTGACCGAAATAGAGATTTTTGCTTATTTTAACAGAATGTGTATCCATTGAATATGATTTCAGAAAAACCAAAACATCTCATGGCTTGAAATAAAAATTCCCAACTTAGAGAATCATAGGCTTGTGTAATATTAATTTTGAGCCCCACATTACCTCCTCTTCTTTTGGTTTCCAATTCATTAACTAATTCTGACGCTAATACAATTTGATCTTGAATATTTCTACCCTTAATGAATGCACCTTGTTGGGGGGAAACAATGTGATGAATAATCTTGCTTAACCTAGTGGTTATGATCTTTGTGAACACTTTAAAGCTAAAATTCATTAGACCAATTGGTCTAAATTGATTAGCTTTCTTTGCAATCTTTACTTTAGGTAGTAGAAGCATAAAGTTAGAATTCATACCAGAAGGAACAAATTTTCTTGACCAACAATATTGAATGGCTTTCACAAAATCCTCTCCAATAATCTGCCAAGCCCATGTATAGAACCAGCCACTGAACCCATCTGGAACTGAAGTACTATCTGGGTCCATGTCAAATACTGCTTTGTAGATTTCTTCAGATGATGGAGTAGCTTCTAACATTTTGTTATCTTCTGGATGGACAAGTTTAGGAATTGTATCAAAAATTCTCTGCAATGTATTGGTATTCTGGTACTTGAACTTATCTTCAAAATACTGGATCAGAATATCAGAAATTCCTTGTTGACATGAGATTATATTTCCTTCATTATTCTCTAATTCAACAGTAGCATTTTAGCTTGTCTTATTTTCATTTTTACATGAAAAAATCTTGAACTTTATGCTCCTTCTTTCAACCATTTAACTCTTGATTTATGTCTTGTTATATCATTATTCTGTTGGATAAAAATTTCTTGTATACCTCTTGCTGTCACTAGTTTATCCATAAGTTTGACATCCTCACGATTTCTATCTGATTCCAATGCTGCATTCATAACATTCTTCTCAGCTAGTTGGAGTTTGTGTTTAACATCTCCAAAGACATTCCAATTCCAATCCTTTATAATTTGTTTCAATCTTTTTAATTTGGATAAGAAGACAAAACCTGGATTACCTTCAATTGTCAGCTTCCAATTGTCTTCTACCAGTTTGAAGAAGCCATCATGTTCTAGCCATACTTTAAGAGCTCTAAAAGGAAAATTAGATGGTTTTGGAATTGTTGCATTTGCTCCACACAAATAACCATGATCAGAAACACCTCTCACTCCCACTTTGTATCCCCAGCTAGGATTTTGTTCTAACCATTTGGTATGTAGAAAGCTCTATCCAAATTGCAAACTATTCTTTTTGATCTAACTCTGTTGCTACACCAAGAAAATTTTAATCCAGTTTTAGGTGCTTGAATTAATTCACAGTTATGAACACAACTGTTGAATTCTAACATTGTAGTTCTTAGTGGACTTCTTCCACCTTTTTTCTCTTCAACACTCAAGACAACATTAAAATCCCCTAGTATTAACCATGGTTTATTTAAAGTATTTAGCTCTTCCAGAGTTTTCCACAATTCTCTTCTGTCCACTGTCAAACTTGCTGCATGAACACCTGTAATAAGAGATCCACCCACTTCAACGGTAATCTCTTGTCTTGTATTTGAAATGATAACTGGATCAGATATAACAATTTTCACATTTATTTTTGGTTCTGCTAACCAAATCAAGGAAGGACTAAAATTTGCAACTAAACTTCTTAGTTTATCAGTGGCTTTTGCTCTTTTTAAGCCCCTGATATTCCAGTAAAAGATTCTCATAGAGAAGGTTGAGTTTGAGAAGCTTTATGACTTCTTTTACCCTTAAATTTTTGCTACCAATAAATCCAAAATCTTTGCCTTTAGCCTCAGTGCTTGAACTAGATGATGCTTGTTTTCTTGTGATCACGTTAGGCTTTAATACTTTTTATTTTTGCACATTTTTTTCTTTCACCTGCTCCACTGATCCTTGAGAATTAGCTGATGAAGTTGTTAAAACAAGAATAATAGGAGGTTTCATATTAACCACATTTATAATACTTGGAGCATTTGAGCACAAATGTAGCAGTTTATCTACTGAAAGTTCTTGGAAATCCACATGTGATTCCAAAGCACCTGTAAATTCTTCTGGAGGATCTTGTAAAATATGGAATCTACCTGAAGAGGGTTCTTCTTGTTGATGTATAGATGGAATAATAGTCATCTCAGAAATGATTGAAGTTTCTACAATGTTCTCTTTAAATGGTTCAGGATTTTTTTCTGGAAAACAAATATCAAAACCGACACCTTCTTGAGGTTTTTTTTGTCTCCATTTCTTCTTAAGCTTTTCCACCACTTGTTCATGAGTTTCATTTGATGGAGTTGCCTCACTTCTTTTGTTTCTACATTCGGCTACATGATGACCTATCACTTGACAATTGTTGGAAAACTTTGGCAGTTTTGGAATCTGTATTGCTTGTTCAAACTCACCATATTTGGATTTAACCCATATTTTGCTTATAAATTTTGCTAGATCTATTTCCACTAAGACACTGGCATAAAATCCAATTTCCTTCTTCAAAGTTGTTTCATCTACCTTGATTGCTCTACCTAGAGTGTTACCCATCCGTAGTATGATATTGTCCTTCCAATATTCAATACTAAGGCCTGGAAACATTACCCATACAAAAGATGAAGTATATTTTTGAGTATCTGGGTTGAAGTTAGGTTCCCATGCTCTGAGTTTGAGCTGCTGAGATTCCACAATCCAAAGACCTTTCCATATATAACTTCTATCTTCAAATTTATCAAACTTAATCATGAAGAAACCTTTTCCTAGAGGAATAATTTGAAGGTTACCTTTAAGTTTCCATTGTTGTCTTAAAGAAGCTTCTGCTACCTTCATCTTCAATTTAACGAAATCGAGCCTTCCAATTAAACTAAATTTCCATTCATCAAGACTGTTATCTATAACCTCATCGGGGATGAACATAGATGGAATTGTTGAATCTTCAGAAGATTTACCAAAATTGAAATTTAGGTTTGTCAGATTGGGTCTCAAATGAGATCCAATATCCGACTGATTAACTGAAAAATTTGACATGATGATTTAAAATTTAATGATTAGATTCATCATATTTATGAACACCAATCATCAGATTTGACTAATATTTACCTGAATTAATGAAATAATCCACACAGAAAACGGGAAAAAAATCCGAGTTGAAGCTGAGTTGATCGCCGATTCACCGATTCACAGAGCTCCAAAAAATGATCTAGATGAAGCTAAAATTGGACCCCTTAGCAATATCGCTACTTGATGGATAGCATTGTTAGGAACTAATAAGCTCTCGAGTCTTAACAGGTATTGCTCGCCGAGTACTCGTGAATATTGGCTACCCGAGTATTGTCATTTTGTTTGTTAATTTTACATAAAAGCAAAGATTTTTGTCCATTGTTGTTTAAATTTTTTTCAGTTTTCATTTATTTCGTAGGTTTAACCTTAGTGAGAATATTTACATCGATTTAAGATAAATTTTCATACAAAAATTTATTAGTTTTAAGTTAACATGAAAATTATAAAAAAAACATTTAGCAAAAAGGAAAAAGTTTATTTTGGAAAACCCGATAAATACTCGGACGCAACGGGTATTTAGTGCTTTTAAGGGCTCGGATCCAGACACATTAATTTTGGATCCGGGCTCGGAACCGAATAAAATAACCAGTACTAGCCCGGTTGTATATTTCCTGGACCCATTGACACTTTTACATGCAACGCAGTAGTTGAACAGGTTATCGTGCTAACCTACCAGCGAGCCTCCGGAGGAACCAGTCAAGGAAGCTGAAACGGATATGGGGGGCCAGCTAACTCTACCTTCCATGTTAAATTCTGCAGTATTGCATCAACAGTGACTTATTTTCAGTTTTGAAGGATTTTTTTTCTTTCCTTTGAGAGTTAAATTATTATTCCTTCGTTGTCTCACATTTTTCGGCAACCAATATTTCCATAAAAACCCAATCGAAGTAAGTGTGAAACTAGTGTTACAATAATGTTTTTTAGTACATTTCGAGATATCACAACTCATTATTTACCAATTTTAATTATATTGTTCATCATGAATGACGGATTTTCGAAAATGATAGATAGTGGTATTATGCATATCAAATTGTGTTTATTTTTATGAGCGATGTAGAGCATCATAATATAGTTTTAATTTTCATTACCTATTGAGTTTTATATAATATTACCAAAATGTAGTTTTAATTTTCATTACCTTTTGAGTTTTATATATATGAAAAACCGTGCCGAAAATTTGAAATAATATGAAAACAACAGTGTTAACGGATCCTCTGATTTTTAAAATCTAATTACTATCTAAAATGGCTAACTTCACTCTATTTTTAGTGAGAAAAATAAATGAAACATGGCTAGTAATTATATAACATTCATTTTTTTTAGATTAGATTTTCCCACATAGATTGCAGGGTTTTTGAACTGTTTAAACGGAACGGATCCCTTGGATTAAAGTTTCCGGCGTAATTTATAACTTAATCTTTCCACTATCAAATGTAAATGGATCGATGATTAACAATGCCCTAGTTTCTTTTATATAGAATCTCATCTTGATCTTCATCGTCCATTCACTTACATGTAACTGTGGAGAAATTAAGTATATAATTAAGTCAGAAATTTGAATCAAGGATCTGTTGCGATGTTTAAAATCCAAATTTTGCTTCGAAAGGTTCATTAGGTAATTATCTGTGCTAAGTACTAACCAGTTTAATATATTAAAAAGAAAGATTTTTCATAATTTTTTTTTTAATGTTTTCCCTTTTGCGTTGAATAGCTACCCCAATTAATAAAGAGAAAGATCCCCTTACATGGCCTTTTTTAACAAGATCTAACATGGTCTTATAGATGTTGGATTTTAGTAAAAAAACGGCCAAGATCTTCTCGAGTGATCATTCCCATATGGGTACTTTAGATAACCCGTCAATCCGTTAACTTTACTTCTCTCTGTCAAGTTCCTTCCCGCTTTTGTAACTCCATTAGAATGAAACGAAAAGTTGGTAAAGTAAAGTGCCTCACCATCGATGCAATTTCTTCAATTTTGGCGGAAAACCTATTTTTTTTTGTTTACCAATGCATTTTGAGTATCCTATTAATTTTATTATCTTCAGGCTCTAGAGCTCGTATTGATTGCCTGATAGTCTTTTCTAGGGCTTAATTAAATCAAGTTATTGTTTATTATTGATTCCATTTTCTTCCTTTCTGATACTCTAAATAACAAGAATTAATTCAAAACATTATCAACCGATAATTAAATCCATCCAATATACCTTGGTAATCAGACTCAGGAATTTCTTATAGATATAAACGATATTTATCAAAATAATGATCTCTTTTTCATAGGCTTGGTATTGTTATTCGAAAAGGTGTGGGTGCCAGATTGTTGCTAGACTCCCGGTTGTTCCTTTATAATTACTATTTTCTTTCTATTAATAATGATTATTATTTTATGATCTAATGAATATGTTAAATGATTCAAAAATAATAATTCAAGATTAGCCATGAGCTAACATGCTTCAACTGTAACTTTTTGATCATCTACTCTTATTAATGGGTTTATCAATTGAATGTATGTTGCATCACGTGATGGATCTCATTGCTTTAAAACGTCTTATGGACATTAAGAGTTTCTTCGATCAAAATACGAAGACCTAAAAATATGAGAAGACGAAGAAGACTATTGGTATACTCGATGGAATTTTTCGTGGGTCCGAGTATATATAAAGTACCCGGATGGGAGTGATCAACTTGAGAAAATCTTGGCCGTTTTTATACTGAGGTCCAACGTCTTTAAGACAATGTTAAATATTGTTAAAGAAGGCCCTGTCAAGCGATCCTCCTCATTAATAAAATGTAATCAAATATAAATACAATGGTTATAGGAGAAGATTATTTGACATGGTTATTCTCATATTATTTTTTGATCAAGCCAAAGGATAATAAATTTTAAGCTAATGTGATACGTTATTTTTACAATGCGTTATATTATTACCATAAATGAGCACAATGTGCAACGTATAACACTACATCTACAACTTTGATAATCGTCCGTTCAAACCAAACTCTTTAAATTGAAATTAATAGATGATGGATTTCAGATTGTACTATTTATTGTTTGAATAATATAGAACACTATAAGAAAAACATACTATCAAAAAAGAAAAAAGAAACTTTAAATTCATTGTCGTTTGGGTTTATTAAAAATTTGGTGTTTGTATATAGGATATAAACTATATATACTTGTGAATCATATATATTATATATATGAATATCTTTAACTTTCCATAAACTATACTTTCAGTGATTGCTAAATGCACGTGAAAAAAACGCTACCATCGAGGTCATTTAGGATCGCTTATCATATTGTACCACAATCATGTTAAATCTGGATCACTATCCAGCTGCTAATTGATTGTTGAGCCTATTACATTAATGTTGGGACCGATTATCCCTTAATTGCACAGAGCTAAAATTTCCACATGCACATGCTCAACCCTAAAATGTTCATATGTGGAACATGTTCCATGGAATGCATGTGAATAATATTGTGTTTAAGGGTTTGCGCTGCTAAGGAGATCTCTTATGACATGTAAAACAATCTTCACCAAGATTTCCCGTTGTATCTACTCGTCGATCTTTTGAATATTTGAAATACTTTCTTGCTTAATTACTGGCTTATTTAGTTGGTAAAACCTTTGTGTGTCCTTACTTAATGTCATTTATTCGATGTAACACCTTTAATCGACATAACACCGGAGTATTTCCCTAATTAGGGTTTCAAACTAGATTAAATAAAAAGTTGTTGGTACTCACGTATCTAATGATTAAAGTATATTTTCCACAAATGTAACAACTAAATTATGAACTTGATTGCATTTTTCCGCAATATCATAAGCACCTTTGTGTGTCATTCTTTTTAATGTTTTTATGAGAAAAAACTTATCAGTTATTATAACACCAAAGAATCACTCTGCATATAAAATAAACACAAGAGATCATCAAAAGATAAACAATTAGAATCAAGAGTAACACCATAAGCATAAGAGTAGGGATCTCAAACTGTATACACTTACTACGTACAATAAAGAGTTGATTCAGAGTCTTTTTCACCAAAGTTAATATCAAAATATCCAACTATTTTCTTTGATGATTAGTTCTAACCAAAGTTATACCTTAAACTAACAACTAGATAAAATGCTTAATATAAGTTGGACACTTAATCTAATTTTATAACTTTCTTCATTTATAACCCATCCCAGCATCACAGTAATGAGAATGAATTAGCCAGTTATATCAAGATTTAACTATGACAATTAATACCATTTTATATAACCCTAAGCTATGTGATATATATATGAGATCCATTCTTAGAAATAGGGATCGCCAAGATTTATATTTAATTTTATCAAGGATAACTTGGGTTATGCTATTAAAACTCCAGTCTCGAGATGTTGGATCAATAATTTCTGAAACTTTTTTATGAGAGGTAAACTTTAAAATATTGTTAATGATCTAAATGAGAAGCTTATTGGAATATCAATTATCATACCAAGTATCCACCTGCTCGTCGTTGCTAATACTATTACATTTCATTTCAGACATGTTAGAGCATAGGTCGGTTGAACCCACCAAGCGTTGGTATGTCAAGTTTGGTTGTCATATTTTAGTATCAAAACTCATCTAGAGTAGCTTGATTATTTACTGGAGTCGACTTCGTTTAGGTTATACTAGAAAGTCTAGGAATGTTGAGACATAAAAGTATTACTCTGAAGACCTGAAGAAAGTGCAGAAGTAACGACTGTAACGAAGACATCATCCTTCCTCTTGAGATTAGTAATATTGACTTGATATCTTGTTTCCATTCCTAACGTATATTTCAAGTCGCTTTATATTGAAAACATAACATGCCACGATGTATATATAATAATATAGTAATTAGACTTGGTCATATCATTATGATCAAAGTATCAAGGAATTATACTGGATTACGAAGTATAACCCTTATCTTTTGAACTTCGTAAATACGACATCAACATAATCTATGTATTTAGTTACTTGATTATGTGTGGGATATAAGTGTGATTTTATCCTACGAAACTATGAATTATTAAATTGGTTTAAGGAAGTAGATGTATGAACTTGTTTCATAATCAAAAGGGAAATCATGAATGTGTTGGTCCAGTTCTTTATTGAATATCTTTTGGATGACCAACTAGATGACAAGGTAGAACCTATCTTGGCTTATGTTGAGAATCAAGGTATAACTGGTCATAGCCTATAGTGTGTAGCAAGGTGCATCCGGTCACAAGCTTATTTGGTAATCAAGGTGTAATCGGTCACATACATTGGGAAGTAAGGTGTAATCGGTCACAAGATGAACTGGGAAGCAAGGTATAACCGATTACAAGCTACTTTGGGAAGTAAGGTGTAACTGATCAAAAGCTACATTGGAAAGCATGGTGTAACCGGTCACAACCTATCTTTGGGAGCATGGTATAACCAATTACAACTTATAGTGTGAGTCTTGGTATAATCGGTCCTAAGAGCAAAACCGAGTTTCCAAAGTTCACACGTTTTCTTCATGATTGTGTGTGAATTTGGAATTAGGGTTTACTAAGATAGGAAACTTCAAGATGTCGACATTATTTGGACATATGCATAACTCTTATCATTAATTGTTCAAAGATATTCCTTGATGCTCAAGGTGATCCCAAACCGAAATATTGAAAAGCATTTAATATGTTTTATATGTTTACGATTTTATATGTTTTAATTACCAGCACCTAAAGCATATACTCTAGAAAAGGATTATTAGTTAATGTTCTAAATTTATAATAGAAATTTTCTAAGAGAGATTTTGGAAATATGGTTTGACATTAATTGGAAATAGGAAAAACCGAAATTAGGTACTTTATTGCATATATTGAGAGTATTTCCGGTTTTGGAATTTCCTTGTTGTCCAAACAAATTGGTCTATAAATATTTGAGTTTTCATTTCTTGCAAACTATCCTAAGATCCAGGCAAATTTCATTCGTATTCTGTTAAAGTTGTCTATCTGGAGAGGAATGTACCCTAATTAGGAGAAATCTCTTACGACCGCTCGTTTAAAGACTTCTGTGGGGTCAAGAAGCTCTACGAGTACCGTTGGTGGGAACTAGATAATTGCATTGTTATTTTAGTTTTCGTTATTAATTTGATTGACTAACGGTTGTTGAAACTTTGATTGCACCTAGTTTGATTATTCTTTAGTGTTATAGTATTGCTCGGTCGAACTCGCATGCGTTGCTATCTCAAGCATGTTTATTAATATTAGTGATCAAAGCTATATATCTTGATTTATAGTATACTTATGACTAAGTCTCGGTCTAGTATAGTTAGGAATAGTTGAGATCCAGACTCCATGGCGATTATCTTGCAAAGACGAAGAACTACTCAAGGAACCAGTGGAACTTCATCCGACCAAAAGGTATGTGGAGACTTGAACTCATATTGTCACTCAAAAGTATATCTACTCTATCTCCTACTCTTGAGACAAAAGTCGTATAAGTATGATAGTTTTCATACATACACATTTGCTATTTCGAGCCGAGTTTACTCGCCTATCTTTTTCTCGAAATACGTGTTGGTAAGCTTTTACTTTAACCATCTTCATCTTTACCCGTGACGAAAGTCATGATGACGTTTCAATCTTGAAAATAGCTTTGATGACGATAGCCGATTTTTTATGTCTAACGACTATTATGACATTATAGAAGAATGTTTCAACGATTGAAATTTAGAGTTGAGAATGTTAGAGCATTGCTAGGTCGAACTCGCATGCATTGCTATATCAAGCATGTTTGTCAATGTTAGTGATGAAAACTATAAGTCTTGATTTCTAGCCTACATGGCTAAAGGTCTCGAACTATGATAGAAAGTGTAGTTTAGCTCAAGAACTCCATGGAAATCATCATACAAGACGAAGGACTACTCAAGGAACTAGTGGATCTTCATCGACTAAAAGTTATGTGGAGACTTGAACTTATCTGTCACTCAAAAGTCTATCTATTTTATCTCCTACTCTTGAGACAAAAGTCGTTTTGATATGTAGACTTTCATTATGCACATTTGCTATTTCAAGTCGAGTTTACCTCGCCTATCTATTTCTCGAAATATGTGTTGGTAAGCTTTCACTTTAGCCGAATTCATCTTTACCTAGTGACGAAAGTCATGTTATATTTCAATCACTTTGAAAATTGCTCTGACGAAAAATGGTATGTGCATAACGGTTATATCCGTCCTCTGAGAATGTTTCAATGATTGAAATGAGAGTTTAGATTACATAACCATTGGTAGGATATAAGCATTGTTGTGGAAACACATATATGTATAAGTCCTTATTCCTTGAACCAAAGTTTGCGAACTTTGTTGATCAAGAGAAATGGAAGTGGCGTGAGCCGAATCCGCGAACTGGCGGAAGTTCTCGACCCGAGAATTTCTGCTGGAGTTTGTGCACTCCTTCCATGAGCTTAAGTCCGCGAACCCAGTCCGCGAACTTGATAAGGTTATATCTAAAACCGGTTGTTCTTGAACTCATGTTTATTTAAACTAATGAATGCTTTTGCAAACCGTGGCTATAAAGTTCATGAACCAATTCGAGTGAATCAAACCGTTTTTGCTTCGATTGTGTCTTGTGTAGTTACATAAGATCTAAGTAATTGAATAACTCTCTAACTAGTTCATTTGAGTCATTTGAACTAGTTATGGTGAAGAAGAATATGGTTGATATGACAGTAATCATATGGCTAACCATTTGGTTAACTATTGTTGAACCAACAAATGTTAATGTTTGGGAACAGTTCGTAAACCCAAAATTGGACATTTCATTTGTGTGTAACAAGCTAAGTTTTCGATCCAACAGTTGAGAAATATTATCTTGAATCTAATCAGGTTTTCATCTAACGGTGAATATTTAATGCTTTGTTACCAAGCTAACATTGATTGCAAACCCTGATTTGAAAATTATATAAGGGAGAACTCTAGCAACTGGGAAACCTAATCCCCACACCTTATGTGTGATACTAGTTGCATAGATAGAGTCGATTCTCCTTTAACCTTTGGTTTCTTCTTCTAAACCAGGTTAACGACTTAAACACTTCATCGGGATTGTGAAGCCAGACCGATACTACTTTTCTTGTAGTTGTGTGATCTGATCTTGCATCTTCTATCGTTACGAGAACGATTGTAATAATTGGCTCGAGATTTTATATCTCCGATAGGCAAGATATAAAAGTAATCACAAACACTTCGTCTCATCGTTTGTGATTCCACAATATCTTTTTTCGCTGCATCGACTAAGATTATTGTGAGGTGATCAATAATACTAGGATGTTCTTCGGGAATATAAGACCGGTTTATTAATTGGTTCCTGTTCACCTTGATTTATCAAAAGACGGAACAAAACTCGTAGTTATATTCGTGGGAGACGGATTTATCTATTACCGTAGACTTTTATGTGTGATACATATTTGTTTATTAAACTCTTCGACTTTGGGTCGTAGAAACTCTTAGTTTTGGGTGAGATAAGCTAAGGGAATCAAGTACGTAGCATCCTGCTGGGATCAGAGGCATAGGAGCATAACTGTACCTTGGATCAGTGTGAGATTGATTGGGGTTCAACTACAGTCCAGACCGAAGTTAATTTGGAGTAGGCTAGTGTCTGTAGCGGCTTAATACAGTGTGTGTTCAATATGGACTAGTCCCGGGGTTTTTCTGTATTTGCGGTTTCCTCGTTAACAAAATTCTGGTGTCTGTGTTATTTCTTTTCCGCACTATATTTTGTTATATAATGTAAATATCAAAGGTTGTGCGTTGTTCAATCAATTAGAATATCCGACCTTTTGGTTGTTGATTTAAATTGATTGACACTTGGATATTGGTCTTTGGTACCATCCAAGTTATCTCTCTAGTATTTGATAAAAACTCGCAGATTTCTATTTGCTTGAGTATATATCTAGAGATTGAGATATGAACTCTTTGATATACTTTTATCTAGATTGAGTCTGACTGTATAGTTGATTCTCTAGAAAGTATATTGGAGTTTGTCCATACAGATTTCTAATCGAATTTTTGGGTGTGGTTGTTGTACCCCCGCTTTTTCAGAGAATATGTAACCACCTATGGATGTAAGCATATGGTGTGTTCATACATTAGTGTATAAATCCATGTGCCGGAAACCAAGTGCATGCATATGTGTGCATGCGGTATTGGTGAAGGAGACAGGTTGGGTACGCGTACTGGCGGAAATTCACGTCCGTGAAATTCTGCTGAGTTTGAAGTTTACGAACTCAAAAACCAGTCATCTTAGGTACGCGTACCCGTACTGGCGGTACTTTTCACCCGAAAAAGTCTGCTGAGTTTGGAAACTAAAACCAACTTAAAATCCGGTAGCTAAGGTACGCATACCCAAGCTAGTTATTTCTCAAATCGGTAGTTCATGGACTTAAAACAATAAATTATAAGGAATGCAATCTTTGCAAACTGTGGGTATATTGTTCATGAATTGATTCAAATAAATCAAACCGATTTTGTTTCAATTGTGTCTATGTATAAAGACCTAAGCAATTGAACAACTCTTGAACTAGTTCTTATGAGTCATTTGTACTAGTTATGAGAAAGATGAATACGGTTAATATGAAAACACTCATATGGCTAACCATTGGTCAACCATTTGTGAATCAACCAATGTACACGTTTAGGTACGGTTACTCAAACCTAAATGAATACATTTCATTTGTGTGTGACAAGCTAAGTTTCGATCTAACGGTTGAAAGATATTAGCTTGGATAAATCAGATTTTTCATCTAACTGTGATTATTGAATTCTTTGTTACCAAGGTAACTTAGATTGCAAACCCTGATTTGAAAACTATATAAGGAGACGTCTAGCAACTGTGCAAAACTAATCCCCACACCTCCTGTGTGATACTAGTTGGTTTGCTAGAGTCGATTATCCTTTAATCGTAGGTTTCTTCCCGAGACCCTGTCGATTAACGACTGAAAGACTTCATTGGGATTGTGAAGCCAGACGAAACTTCTTCTCTTGTAGTTGAGCGATCTGATCTTGCCATTTTCTATCGTACGAGTTCAATTGAATAATTGACTTGAGATTATATCTCTGATAGGGCAGGATAAAAAGAAATCACAAACATCTTCGATTAATCGTTTGTGATTCCACAATATCTAGTTTCGCTACCGTACGATTTAGATTATTTTGAGGTGACTGATAATACTAGGCTGTTCTTCGGGAATATAAGTCCGGTTTATCAATTGGTTCTTGTTCACCTTGATTTTTATCAAAAGACAGAACAAAAATTTTAGGTTTATCTGTGGGAAACAGATTTATCGATCCTTGTAGACTTTTCTGTGTGATACAGGTTTGTTTACTGAAGTCTTCCACTTTGGGTCGTAGCAACTCTTGGTTGTGGGTGAGATCAGCTAAGGGAATCAAGTGCGTAGTATCCTGCTGGGATCAGAGCGTAAGGAGTGCAACTGTACCTTGAATCAGTGTGAGATTGATTATGGTTCAACTACAGTCCAGACCGAAGTTAGTTTGCAGTAGGCTAGTGTCTGTAACGTCTTAATACAGTGTGGTGTTCAATCTGGACTAGGTCCCGGGGTTTTTATGCATTTGCGGTTTCCTCGTTAACAAAATTTCTGGTATCTATGTTATTTCTGTTCCGCATTATATTTTGTTATATAATTTAAATATCACAGGTTGTGCGTTTGTATCGATCAATTGTGAAATCCAACCTTTGGTTGTTGATTGGAAATCGATTGATCCTTGGATATTGGTCTTTGGTACCATCCAAGTTTATTGTCCTTGTATTTGATAAAGAGTCGCAGATTTCTATTTGCTTGAGTAAATTCAAATCAAGAGAGAGATATCAACTCCTCGATATACTTTTCTCTAGATTGAGTCTGACTGTCTAGTTGATTCTCTAGAAAGTATATTGGATTTAGTCCATACAGATTGCTTATCGAAATATTGGGTGTGGTTGTTAGACCCCCGCATTTTCAATTGGTATCAGAGCAAGCAAACACGTTCAAGACCTCAAAAGTCTGTGTTTGTAGCGATATGACTCTATGGACAGAAGTGCTATCTCTATTAACGTACCACAAGTTATCGATGGCTCTAATTACTTATGGTGTAAAATTGTTATGCGAGCGTTTCTTCAAGCGCGTGATTTTTGATCATGGGTATATGTTGTTAATGGCTATGATGCTCCCTTTGTTGCAGTAGGTAACGTTAATGTTCCAAAAAATATTGGCAAATACGATGTTGCTGGGATACTTGCTGCAAAGCAAAACTCCGACGGTTTGAATGCCATGATACATGCCATTACCCCAAATCTTCAGCACCATGTGTCAAATTGCACTAGGTCTAAAGATGTGTGGGATATCTTAGAAACCGTATTCGAAGGAAATACCAGTGAAAAGGAAGCTAGGCTTCAAAACCTTAATTCTGATTGGGAAAACCTTTGTATGGCAGATGAGGATTCATTTGATGAGTTTAATCACAAAGTGTCTGAAATTGTTAATGCATCTTTTGCATTGGGTAAGACTATTCCTGAAAAGGACATTGTGATGAAAATTCTCAGATCGCTGCCATCTAGATACGATTCTAAGAAGCATGCCATCATTGAAGGAAATAACCTTGATAACTCTCCAGAAATACACTGGTTGGGAAGCTTAAGATCTTTGATCATGAAAACTCGTCCAAATCTAAGGATGTTGCGTTCAAAGCACTGAAAGACACAAAATTACTTGATACATGTGTATATCTCTGACGATGATCACTCTGAGACAGATTCATCACATGAAGATCTTAAAAAATCAGTCTCGATGATCACAAGACAGTTTAGAGATCTTCCGTTGAAGAGAAGTAAACGGTTCTCTAGAGATAAGCCAAAAGCATCAGTCAAACCTCATATCGTATTACTCCCAAAAACAGGGACACGGATGAGACTGATGACGAGGATATGCCACAGTGCTTTAAGTGTAAAGGATTTGGTCACTTTGCAAACGAATGCCCAAATCGTAGAAAATACACTGGGAACAAAGGTCTTGCTGCGACACTTGACGAGATGTCTGACAATTATGATTCTGATGAAGACAAGAAATCAAGTGTTGCTCTTCTGTCTGAAAATATTGATTTTGATAATTGTAGCAATACATACATCAATCTTGATAATTTTAGAAGAGATCCCAATCAAGATGGAAGAACCAATTGACCCGTCCTTTGGAAACTCTTTTCTTAATGTTTCAGGATCTACTTTGTGCCTAACAGCTTGCGTTTCAAAGGCCCCTGAACCATCCTTTGCGTTGACATGCTCCTATTGTTCTCTCAAGGGACATGAATTTTCAAAGTGTTTCAAGTACAAACACAAGATGAGATATGTCAACAAGCTTCAACGAATAGCAGACCGTCTAGCCAATAAGCTTAAACTTGCGGAGAAAACAGCTAAGGTATGTAAGATCTTGTCCTCTTCGAAAAGACTAGTTTCCAAGGAAAAATATAGACCATTAGATAGGAAAACCTGGTCTAAACATGCAGAAAGGCAGATATCCATTGATTCCGTACAAAAGGGTCATGGTGGACAAATCATTGTTCAGCACAGCACAACCTGATTGTGTTGTTTTTGTGCATCTTGTCTCATGTGCCTGTTTAAAAGAGACAAGATCTTGCACACCTCATACTTTAAAATAATATATATATATATATATATATATATATATATATATATATTAACTTTGAGTTCTTTGTCCTTGAAATTTCTTCATATCACTATTGATATTGGAAGGGACCGATTTGCCAAAAGAAGAGGGTTATTATCGATAATTCCGCTCTTTATAGGGTTGTGAGTTGGACGTGTACGAACCTATTTAAAGGTTTCGAATCCCTATATTCCTTTTTACTTCTCTGATATTCATTATATCTTAAGACTGCTTGTTGAAGCTGAATTGTGAATTCCTCTCACACAACTGTGCTTTCATGGATACTCCAAACATCATGTCTTCAAATGGAAAAGATATCAATATGATTGTTAAGCCATCAATCACCAAGGAAAAAGAAAAATCTCCAGTGTCTCCATCCTTGAAAAGAAAAATAAGGAATGTGAGGAAGCCAAGGGAAGTTCCTTCTAACTCTCAGAAATTCTCTGATGTTCTTGATGAGTTGAAAGAGACAAGAAAGGAGATTCGACAAATAAAGGCTTGTGTGTTAAGATCTTTGGAAATTCAGAAGGCCCTGGTTCGACAGTTTGTTGGTATTGACTCCTTCCTCCATGAACCCTATGTTCCAATGGCTGTTGACGACAAGGAGTTCGGGAACGATACAGAATTTCTCACAGATATCAATTTCTAGAAAGTCTTCTTATGAGAATTTATTTTTTATATTTTAGGAAGAATAACTAGAGTTTGGAATAACCATTATTATGAGTACACATAGCTATGTCTAACGTTTTCATCTTCATGTTTTTAGATTTATTTGTTTAAATTCTAAAGTTTGGTTTGGAAGATGATTTTTGTAGTATTAATCTTTATGATTTTATATATTGCAATGTGTTATGGGATATGTGTGTTTGTGTCCGTGAACTATTATTGTCCCATACGATGTCAAAAGTTATCTCTTTTGTATGTCGATATGCGAGTATTGATACAAGATCGATGAACTTTTGGCAAACAAAAGTTAAGCCTATTATGTCAATTACTGATGGAAGATAGGTTAAAATCTTTTGTTTACAAGGATTATGTCTATTGTATGTCATTGTGCAAATAGTGATGGAAAATAGAATGAATCCTTGTATATGTCGCAGTATTAATCATTCTCTGATCCATATTTTATGTGTATACTGCAATGCTCCATAAGTTTTTCTTGTGTTGAGCATAAGACGATTGAGTTAATCATTATTTTATGGTGAACTTAGTCGTAGCTCTGTAAGCTCTCTTATGTTGAGCATTTCCAAATAGATTAATCATAGATTCGTTTGTGGTTATGTTGGTTGTGTATTTAATCATGGGTTCTCTTGTGATTAGTTTAATTGAGAATTTTGGATATAGAAAATCATTTTTATGGTTTTTGGTGTCCAATAAAATCCTTCTTTTCTTGAAAAAGAAAGGTCGCTCTTGTTGTTCTCTTGGGAATGACATAATATGGGGGAGAGTTCTTATGAACTTGCGCTTAATTTCCATATCTTTGTGGGGAGTGCGGCTGTGGAATTATTTAGGGGTTATCTTATATCTTTATAAACTCCTTGATGAATGCATTTAGCCTCGGCTTTATGATTGCATCTAAACAAGTTGATATGTACTTTTATTTGGTCTTGAAGCGTCTTCGTGGAAATTTCATTAGGATCCCGTTTTCGTACCTTTGCAAATTTTATTGACAAAAAGGGGGAGAATTAATGTGTAGTTCACACTACAAATACATATGATTTACGTGCTTTACGGGTCATTATGTAAGGGGGAGTGGTTTTCATGTTGAGATGAAAGTATTGACTAAGGGGGAGTGATGCATATCACCATAGTATTGTTGTCGAAGTTGTGATATGAGAACTTTGATGTTGTGTAATAATACTATGACATTGTATAACAATGATCGAGAGCTTTTGTTTTCTCATAGATATGGCTATGGAACTTCAACAACTATGATGCTGAATTGAACATCTATAGAATCATGGGAGTACTTGGAAAAGACGAATTTTTCAAGTAATGTTGAAGCACCAAGGAAATCAAGCATGTGGACGAGAAGCTACAAAGTTTTATTTATTTTGTAATCCATATGTATTGATAGTTTTTGAAAAAGCGGGGGTCTAACAACCACACCCAATATTTCGCTTAGAAATCTGTATGGACTAAACCTTAATAATATTCCGAGAGGAAACACTCAATCAATGAATAATACTAAAGAGTTTATCTCTTACTCAACACAATCAATGGTTAAACAGAAGCAAGTCCGTAAACCTGATTTTAGTGTGAAGTTCTTGAACCAAAATCTTTTGTGTTAATCACAACCTATTCAATATCCACCCTGTATAAACCTCTTTAAGCAACAATCACTAAAGGAATATTTCAACACGGTGTCCACTTGAAACAGGGTTAGTCCGGACTGGTCTAACAATGTGAAAATAACAAAATCAAGTGTTCAAGATCAATCAAGTCTCATCCAACAAACAAGGTCGGATTTAACAACCATGATTGATTAACGTACAACCTGTATTATTTCAATTATATAAAATATAATGCGGAAAAGAAATAACACAGACACCAGAAATTTTGTTAATGAGGAAACCGCAAATGCAGAAAAATCCCGGGACTGATTATAAGTTGTTACACCAATTTCCTACTACCTATTCGGACTAGATGTAATAACTGCTTCAGCACAAATAGAACTCCTGGCACAAAACCGTTTGTCTTTAGAAATTCTTCTCTTTAATCTTCTAGCAGAACCCAAGGCTCTCTTTAGAAGATACAACAACACGATTGATACGATTCGATATTTTGTTTGCACAAAACACAGGTTTGATTTCCCTTTAGATGTGAATCAAGGTTTTGGAAATCTTGTGTTTATTTTGATAAAAACAATTACTAGGTAAAAGTAATATCAAAACAAACGTGTACATTATGGATTATTATACTCTTCAATAAAGGAAGAGAAACCTAATTATTCTACCACAAGAACAACTAGAATAAATCTAGAGATATCTTGTTTAAAACTTCTTAAGGATTTTTACGAAATGCCTTAATCGAAGTTTTCTTTCTATCTTTCGACTAACAAGTGTTGGTATACGATCGGAAATTGAAATCTATCAAAACCTAGGGTTTATGATCAACAACTCTTGAATGGTTTTATATCAGAAGAGAAAACCTTAGAATAGACAAGAGGTGAAAAACCTAGATTACAAGTTGTATAATCAATCATGAAGATCAATCCAACTCGGATTTGTGATCCCCAATACAAAGACTTTTATCTCACTCTTGTTCACGAAGAATGTAAGACATGGAAAACAACCTTATGAGCTTACACCAATTTTCCAAAGGGGATAAAAACGTTTAGCATTCACGAACTCTATATTTATAGTGAAACATAGCTTGAAAACTAAGCAAAGCTATTTTCCTTTTTCAAGACTCTCCTAATTTTGGGAGTCTTTCCTAAGTTACAACTCTTGCCAAAATAATTAATTAGCAAATATTGTATTTATGTGAATAACTCACATTTTAACTTAGGTAGGAATTTAAAGTTATCACAAACACTTTAATATGGTAATCAAATATGTTTGGATTAATAGCCATCTTGCCTAGATAAGGAAACATCACCAACTTGACCAAAAATGTCTTTTAGTCACGTGATTGGGCCCAAGTCCGTGAACCGTTACAAACAGTCCATGGATTGTTTCCTACTAACGAACTGTAACAATTACAATAACACTTATAATTGTTACTTTAATAAATCACTCATAACTTCATCGTTATAACTCGGAATTGAGTGATTCTTGGCTCGTTGAATTCGTAAGCTCATTCACTATAACATGAGAACCTTTCCAAGGATAAAGGTTATTGTCACAAAAGTCGTGGCTCAAATAACCTCAAGTATATATACATAAATGTATATTAACCGTCATAGGAATTGTTCCATAAAGTGAGCATTTGTTTCGATAGATTAGAAAGGTAGAATTTAACAAGAAGCCAAATTAAATCAATCACCACATACCTTTGTTGATGAAGTCCTTATTGATGTCTTCTTGTAATCTTCAGTCTTCATCCTTCAAGAATAGCTCTTCTTAGACCTAATCTAGTCTGAAACTATCTTTAGTATACTAAATCAAGAATGCGTTTTGGCAACTAAATTTGACAACTAGCTTGACATACCAACGCTAGTAGGTTCAACCAAGAAATGCTCTAACAATCTCTCCCTTTGTCAATTTTACTGACAAAACCATTTTACATATGGATTTAAACAAATAAAAGCATTACAACTCAAAAATCCAACATGCTTGATTTCCTTGGTTCTTCAACTATGTGTGTGTTCATCATGTACTTGTTGAAGATCCATCATAGTATTATTACTCAACATAAAAGTTCAATTGTATCATAACTTTGACAATAAAACTACGGTGATATGTATCACTACTCCTTAGTCAATACTTCATCTCACAATGAAAACCACTCCCCCTTACATAATGATCCGTAAACCATATGTATATGTAGTATGAACTACAAAATAATTCTCTCCCTTTTTGTCAATAAAATTGGCAAAGGTATAAGAACGGATCCTAATGAAATTTCCGAAAGAGACATTTCTTGACCAAAAGAAAACAAAAGTATATCATCTTATTTAGATACAATCATAAAGTCGAAGCTAAATGCATTCATCAAGGAGTTTGTAAAGATACAAGATAACCCCTAAAATATTCCACAGCCGCACTCCCCACAAAGATTTGGCAATTAAGCACAAGTTCAAATAATAACTCTCCCCCATAAGATGTCATTCCCGAAAGAACAATAAGAGTGACCTTAATCCAGAGACAAGGATTTATATGGATTTTAGAAACCCCACAAGGAGATACAAACTAAGAACCAATAACTGAAAGTCTCTCATGAGATCGATTTACTAAACAATAGAACTATCTCATGGTAATAATACACAATATGTAATCATGAAGATCAAGTATTGTGATCATCCTTTCTAAGATACAACCTTGTATAAACAAGAATGGATATGCTTATAAGGAAGAATAATCTTTTCCATAAGGATTTACACCAAGAATGGTTACCATAAGAGTATGAAAAAGATTCCTTGACAATAAAGACCAACATCCAATGGTTTTGATTATTGCTTCTAACCTGTTATGCTTAGGAATTTTTAATCACAAATCAAGTTAGGTAATTAAGAATCATACGCGTGGTATTTAACCATATTCATCTTAACCATAACTAGTTCAAATGACTCAAATGAACTAGTTAGAGAGTTGTTCAATTGCTTAGATCTTATGTAACTACACAAGACACAATCGAAGCAAAAACGGTTTGATTCACTCGAATCGGTTCATGAACTTTATAGCCACGGTTTCCAAAAGCATTCCTTAGTTTATATAAACATGAGTTCAAGAACAACCGATTTTAGATATAACCTACTCAAGTTCGCGGACTGGGTTCGCAGATTTAATCCCACGGAAGGAGTTCACAAACTCCAGTAAAAATTCTCGGGTCGAGAACTTCCGCCAGTTCGCGGACTTGGCTCACGCCACATTCCGTTTCTCTTGATCAACAAAGTTCGCACACTTTGGTTCAAGGAATAAGGACTTATACATATATGTGTTTCCACAATAATGCTTATATCCTACCAATGGTTATATAATCTAAACTCTCATTTCAATCATTGAAACATTCTCAGAGAACGTTATACAGTTATTATTCACAAACCATTTTTCGTCAGAGCAATTTTCAAAGTGATTGAAACATAACATGACTTTCGTCACTAGGTAAAGATGAATTTGGCTAAAGCGAAAGCTTACCAACACATATTTTGATAAATATGCAAGCGAGTTAGACTCAGCTCGAAACAATAAATTGTTCTACATATTCAAAAATTACCAAACATAATATGCGCGCCCCGATTCTTTTGCAATCCTCACCGCATTTACTAGGGCTTCTTGGTGAGGGTGCACTTTCAACACAATCAGGTTGTGTTGAGGTGAACAAAATCTTGTGCACCATAGGTATTTGAAACAAAACCATACACGGATTCTAGGAATTTAAAAACTTCCTCGAAACTTTCAATAACTGTTCCGTACCTTTTTAAGATGTTATCCCTTGTCGAACTCTTATCTGGGAGATCCTTCTTAACAGTACTTGTTGCTTTATTGATCTTCTTTGGTACCCATTTCTGAGTAGAGCAACAAATTTCTTTTTCTCCATACTAAAATTATGAAGATTCTTGGAGGGAATACTAGAAGACCTGATATTATGAGACTCAGTTTTTCTCCAGTTCGGAATATCAGATCTTGTCATCTTAACATAATCAAATCTGGTTTTATATCGTTTAAGATATCTGCAATTCATTTGCAAGTGACCTGGTTTTCCACAATAAAAACAATGTTTAGTAGAATGGAAAAGGTTATGTTTAGTGTTACCTGAATGTGTATGTGCTTGCTTTGGAGCTTGACGGAATTTTCTCTTTTCGTCATTGGCAGTTGGTAGAGATACTTCACTTTTGTCAACCGTGGAAGATTTTGGTTTAGAAGAATCTTTAGCTTTGACAAATTTTACCTCTTTACAAATACTAGGAGCGTCTATTCCTTCATAGACCAATCCTCGTGTATCAAGATGAATTCTACATGCTCCCAATATCGAGGTTAATTTATCTGAGCTTCTATTTCTAGACAAACTCTCTTTTAATCTCGAGTTTTCTTCTTCCAACCTTTTGACCTTTTCAAGTGCAATAACTAGATCATTCTTGGATGATTCACATTGAAATTTGAGATCTTCTCGTTCCGAATCAAATAACAAGTTTATCTCAATGTTCTCCAAATTATCTAGCTTTGCTTGAAGAGTAATTTCCCGATCTCGACCTTCGGAAATTTCTTCTTTAAGCTTTCGTATTTCGTTGAGATAATCTCTTTTACCAATAGAATCAAGTTGGTCTTGCAAGTCTTTATTCCAACTACGAAGTCTGTCATATTTAACTTTCTCACTAAAAATGGTCCTTTCAGCTTCCGAGAGTTTCTGATGACATTCTTTAAGAATATTATTAGCAACTGGATCAACATGGAACACTTCTTCGTCCGAATCAGAATCGGCATCCGAAAGAATTTTTCCAGAAGCTAATGCAACCTCGCCTGCGTACTCTTGGGGATTATAATATTCAGGTCCATCATCAAGAGTAGGCAAAGCAGCAGCATATGCCGATTGTCTACGGCTCCAGCTAGGACATATTGAAGACAAGTGCTCGAAACCACGACAGTTATAGCATTGTACATCATCATTAGGAGATGTTGTAACTTTAGAAAAACTCTTTTTCCTATCTCTCAAGAATTTTATAAATTTTCGTGGAGTAACATCCTTAGTATCTGGCGAACCAGATTTATCCTTAGAGGATTCAAAATTGTTTGCAGCTTTAAGAGAAATCACCTCTTTTCTAGATGCGCGTTCATTATCAAAGACCTTTAACTTTCCAACAAGAGTATTTCTGGAGAGTATAGAAAGATCGTTTGCTTCTTCAATGGCATGTTTCTTAGACTCGTATCTTGATGGTAGAGACCTGAGAATTTTGCACACAATATCTTTCTCCGAAATAGTTCTTCCTAACGCAACTGTGGAGTTAACTATTTGAGAAAGTCTTTGGTTAAACTCATCAAAGGTTTCATCATCAGACATGCGAGGGTTTTCCCAGTCAGAAGCTAGATTTTGAAGCCTTGCTTCTTTCTCTGCGACATTCCCTTCGAATACGATTTCTAAGATATCCCAAGCATCTCTAGACTTATTACACGTAGTCACGTGGTGCTGAAGATCTGGGGTAATGGCATGTATGATGGCATTCAAACCGTCGGAATTTTGCTTTGCAGCAAGTATCTCGGCAGGACTGTATTCACCAATGTTCTTGGGAACGTTTACATCTCCAACTGCCACAACGGGAGCATCATAGCCATTAACTACATATACCCATAATTGAAAATCACGTGCTTGAAGAAAAACTCGCATAAAAATTTTCCACCATAAGTAATTAGAGCCATCGAAGATTGGTGGTACGTTAATAAAGATAACACCTCTGTCCATAGAGTCAGATTGCTACGAACACAGACTTATGAGGTCTTAGCGTGTTTGCCTGCTCTGATACCAATTGAAAAAGCGGGGTTCTAACAACCACACCCAATATTTCGCTTATCAATATGTATGGACTAAACCTTAATAATATTCCGAGAGGAAAAACTCAATCAAAGAATAATACTAAAGAGTTTATCTCTTAATCAACACAATCAATGGTTAAACAGAAGCAAGTCCGTAAACCTGATTTTAACGTGAAGTTCTTGAACCAAAATCTTTTGTGTTAATCACAACCTATTCAATATCCACCGTGTATAAACCTATTTAAGCAACAATTACTAAAGGAATATTTCAACACGGTGTCCACTTGAAACAGGGTTATTCCGGACTGGTCTAACAATGTGAAAATAACAAAATCAAGTGTTCAAGATCAATCAAGTCTTATCCGACAAACAAGGTCGGATTTAACAACTATGATTGATTAACGTACAACCTGTATTATTTCAATTATGTAAAATATAATGCAGAAAAGAAATAACACAGACACCAGAAATTTTGTTAACGAGGAAACAACAAATGCAGAAAAACCCCGGGACTGATTATAAGTTGTTATACCAATTTCCTACTGCTTATTCGGACTAGATGTAATAACTGCTTCAACACAAGGCTCTCTAGAAAAACCCCAGAAATTCTTCTCCTTAATCTTCTAGCAGAACCCAAGGCTCTCTTTAGAAGATACAACAACACGATTGATACGATTCGATATTTTGTTTGCGCAAAACACCGGTTTCATTTCCCTTTAGATGTGAATCAAGGTTTTTTGGAAATCTTGTGTTTATTTTGATAAAAACAATTACTAGGTAAAAGTAATATCAAAACAAACGCGTAGATTAGGGATTATTATACTCTTCAATAAAGGAAGAGAAACCTAATTATTCTACCACAAGAACAACTAGAATAAATCTAGAGATATCTTGTTTAAAACTTCTTAAGGATTTTTACGAGATGCCTTAATCGAAGTTTTCTTTCTAGCTTCCGATTTCTTTCTAGTTTTCTTTCTCTATCAAAACCTAGGATTTATGGTCAACAACTCTTGAATGGTTTTATATCAGACGAGAAAACCTTAGAATAGACAAGAGGTGAAAAACCTAGATTACAAGTTGTATAATCAATCACGAAGATTAATCCAACTCGGCTTTGTGATCCCCAATACAAAGACTTTTATCTCACTCTTGTTCACGAAGAACAGAAGACATGGAAAACAACCTTATGAGCTTACACCAATTTTCCAAAGGGGATAAAAACGTGTAGCATTCACGAACTCTATATTTATAGTGAAACATAGCTTGAAGACTAAGCAATGATATTTTGCTTTTTTAAGACTCTCCTAATTTTGGGAGTCTTTCCTAAGTTACAACTCTTGCCAAAATAATTAAATAAATAATTAATTAGCAAATATTGTATTGATGTGAATAAATCACATTTTAATTTAGGCAGGAATTTAAAGTTAACACAAACACTTTAATATGGTAATCAAATATGTTTGGATTAATAGCCATCTTGCCTAGATAAGGAAACATCACCAACTTGACCAAAAATACCTTTTAGTCACGTAATTGGGCCCAAGTCCGTGAACCGTTACAAACAATCCATGGATTGTTTCCTATTAACGAACTGTAACAATTACAGCAACACTTATAATTGTTACTTTAATAAATCACTCATAACTTCATCGTTATAACTCGGAATTGAGTGATTCTTGGCTCGTTGAATTCGTAAGCTCATTCACTATAACATGAGAACCTTTCCAAGGATAAAGGTTATTGTCACAAAAATCGTGGCTCAAATAACCTCAAGTATATATACATAAATGTACATTAACCGTCATAGGAATTGTTCCATAGAGTGAGCATTTGTTTCGATAGATTAGAAAGGTAGAATTTAACAAGAATCCAAATGAAATCAATCACCACATACCTTTGTTGATTAAGTCCTTGTTGATGTCTTCTTGTAATCTTCAGTCTTCATCCTTCAAGAATAGCTCTTCTTAGACCTAATCTAGTCCGAAACTATCTTTAGTATACTAAATCAAGAATGCGTTTTGGCAACTAAATTTGACAAATAGCTTGACATACCAATGCTAGTGGGTTCAACCAAGAAATTCTCTAACAGTTTTGTCTCTAAAATTGACAAAGGGGGAGATTGTTAGAGCATTGCTCGGTCGAACTCGCATGCGTTGCTATCTCAAGCATGTTTTTCAATATTAGTGATCAAAACTATATGTATTGATTTATAGTATACTTATGACTAAGTCTCGGTCTAGGATAGTTAGGAATAGTTGATCTCCAGACTCCATGGCGATTATCTTGCAAAAACGAAGAACTACTCAAGGAACCAGCGGAACTTCATCCGACCAAAAGGTATGTGGAGACTTGAACTCATCTTGTCACTCAAAATTCTATCTACTCTATCCCCTACTCTTGAGACAAAAGTCGTATAAGTATGATAGTTTTCATACATACACATTTGTTATTTCGAGTCGAGTTTACTCGCCTATCTTTTTCTCGAAATACGTGTTGATAAGCTTTTGCTTTAACCATCTTCATCTTTACCCGTGATGAAAGTCATGATGACGTTTCAATCTTGAAAATAACTTTGATGACGATAGTCGATTCTTTATCTCGAACGACTGTTATAACATTATAGAAGAATGTTTCAACGATTGAAATGTAGAGTTGAGAATATGTAACCACCTATGGATGTAAGCATATAGTGTGTTCGCACATTAGTGTATAAATTCATGTGCCGCAAACCAAGTGCGTGCATATGTGTGCATGCGGCATTGGTGAAGGAGACAGGTTGGGTACGCGTACCCGTACGCGTACTGGGGGAAATTCACGTCCGTGAAATTCTGCTGAGTTTGAAGTTTACGAACTCAAAAACCAGTCATCTTAGGTATGCGTACCTGTACTACTGGCGGAACTTTTTTACCCGAAAAAGTCTGCTGAGTTTGGAAACTAAAACCAACTCAAAATCCAGTAGCTAAGGTAAGGTACGCATACCCGTACGCATACCCAAGCTAGTCATTTCTCAAATCGGTAGTTCATGGATGCAATCTTTGCAAACAGTGGGTATATTGTTCATGAATTGATTCAAATGAATCAAACCGATTTTGTTTCAATTGTGTCTATGTATAAAGACCTAAGCAATTGAACAACTCTTGAACTAGTTCTTATGATTCATTTGAACTAGTTATGAGAAAGATGAATACGATTAATATGAAATCACTCATATGGCTAACCATTTGTGAATCAACCAATGTACACGTTTAGGTATGGTTACTCAAACCTAAATGAATACATTTCATTTGTGTGTGACAAGCTAAGTTTCGATCTAACGGTTGAAAGATATTAGCTTGGATAAATCAGGTTTTTCATCTAACTGTGATTATTGAATTCTTTGTTACCAAGGTAACTTAGATTGCAAACCCTGATTTGAAAACTATATAAGGAGACGTGTAGAAACTATGCAAAACTAATCCCCACACCTCCTGTGTGATACTAGTTGGTTTGCTAGAGTCGATTCTCCTTTAATCGTAGGTTTCTTCCCGAGACCCTGTCGATTAACGACTGAAAGACTTCATTGGGATTGTGAAGCCAGACGAAATTTCTTCTCTTGTAGTTGAGCGATCTGATCTTGCCATTTTCTATCGTACGAGTTCTATTGAATAATTGACTTGAGATTATATCTCCGATAGGGCAGGATAAAAAGAAATCACAAACATCTTCGATTAATCGTTTGTGATTCCACAATATCTAGTTTCACTACCATACGATTTAGATTATTGTGAGATGACTGATAATACTAGGTTGTTCTTGGGAATATAAGTCCGGTTTATCAATTGGTTCTTGTTCACCTTGATTTTTATCAAAAGACAGAACAAAACTTTTAGGTTTATCTGTGGGAGACAGATTTATCTATCCTTGTAGACTTTTCTGTGTGATACAGATTTGTTTACTGAAGTCTTCTACTTTGGGTCGTAGCAACTCTTGGTTGTGGGTGAGATCATCTAAGGGAATCAAGTGCGTAATATCCTGCTGGGATCAGAGTGTAAGGAGTACAACTGTACCTTGAATCAGTGTGAGATTGATTAGGGTTCAACTGCAGTCCAGACCGAAGTTAGTTTGTAGTAGGCTAGTGTCTGTAGCGGGTTAATACAATGTGGTGTTCAATCTGGACTAGGTCCCAGGGTTTTTCTGCATTTGCAGTTTCCTCGTTAACAAAATTTCTGGTGTCTGTGTTATTTATATTCCGCATTATATTTTTTTATATAATTGAAATATCACAGGTTGTGCGTTTGTATCGATCAATTGTGAAATCCAACCTTTGGTTGTTGATTGGAAATTGATTGATCCTTGGATATTGGTCTTTGGTATCATCCAAGTTTATTGTCCTTGTATTTCATTAAGACTCCCAGATTTCTATTTGCTTGAGTAAAATCAAATCAAGAGAGAGATATTAACTCCTCGATATACTTTTCTCTAGATTGAGTCTGACTGTCTAGTTGATTCTCTAGAAAGTATATTTGAGTTAGTCCATACATATTGCTTATCGAAATATTGGGTGTGGTTGTTATACCCCCGCAATTTCATTTAGATCCTTCTCTTCTGACATAAGGGTCACTCAAACTAGATCAAAGTATCGACGAGATCTTTAGAATCATTTGTGGATCTAAAGAAATTGTGTGATAATCCATTGTTAATATACTCCGTTATGTGTGCGATTGATCACAAGAGGATTCAAGTTTGTGCTGTGCAGGTTATTGAGAAGGCAATTGAAGATTTGAAGATGAAGAAGATTTTCTTATTAGTTTTCGTATCTTGTGAATTTTTGCACACACCTTGATCGTATGGGATACAACTAGATCTTGTTTATCTTTGATAGACTTGTGATTATCTAGTTGATAATATTGACATCACTTTATAGTTACTCTTTGAGTTCTGCATTGATTGATTGCATATATGGAAATTGGTTATTTCGGTAATCAAGTTTTAGATTAATCAAACCAAACAAAGGAGTTTATTAGTTTAAACGGAAGAGCCTTTTTCAACAACTCAAAATATCTTTTTACCAAAGATTGAATAGAGTGTTTGGAATACGATCAAAAGGAGCAGTGATTCACGTGCGTGACTCTAAAAGTCGAATGCGCAGGGATACCGAGGAAACTAAGTAGCTAGGGGTAGTCTACTTGGTCTCAATTATACGAAGTTGGCTTTGGATTTTGTATAGCGGTTTAATTCTGAGAGTATCCAAAACTGGACTAGGTCCCGGGGTTTTTATGCATTTGCGGTTTCCTCATTAACAAAATATTTTGTTGTGTTATTTACTTTACTAGCGCATTATAATTTTTTATATTATAATAAAGTAAATACACTTGTGTGTTAATCCTAATCACTTGATATTGATCCTATAGTAAACCGGTTTCAGACCGTAACTATTATCAAGTGAATATCAAGTTGTCGTATTGTCTCGAGTTTCTCCATAGACGATCACACTTGGTATCAGATTTATAGATTGATATTTGAAATATCGTGGTGTATTTGGGTACCCTCATCTTATCAAGACGATCCTTAACCCAATTCATTTCCTTTATGCAAACTTCTCTAACTCCATGAAACACAGTTTAGCTTAAATATGCATCCCAAAAGCTCTCTCCAATAGTACTTAGATTTGAGAATAAAAGAAAACACAAAATATGATGAGCAAGCAATTTGCCATATAAAATTAGCAAATGAAACCACATTATGGAAGCAAGATCTTTAATACCAAAACCTCCTAACTAACTGGGTTTACAAATTGTTTCCCGTTATTACCTTCTCTGCTCATCCATAATAAATCTCTTTATAACTTATCAACTTTGTTACGGTTAAACTATGAAGTCTTTAATATGAACTTAACATGATCTGAATAAGAATCATAAACAACTTTATGAGCACATCTCTTTCTGTAAAGTTCAAATTTCCGTTCGACACCATCGAATATTGACCAGGGGTATAATTGAATTTCACAATTAGACTTCTACAAAGATTTATGGCCAGCCTTTATAAAAGACTTGAAGAACACACAAACTTGGAAGAGTTCACCAAGAAGGCTTATAATACCTCTCACATTATGAAGGATATTCTCTAGGAAAATGAAACTGCCATGTGCATAAAAACTATGAGTTATTATACGTGTCTCGCCACATATCCTGAAGACGATGATTTGGCGAGACCCAATTCCATGATTAGGATAAAACTTTACCTTGAGTGAAAAAACATCAGTACTGGCTTCTATTTGAAAGCACCAGCCGTGGTGGACTAATTTTCTTTGGTTTTATTTAAAAATGACAATTACTTATAACTTTGGTTTCATAGACAAAAAATAATCGCTACTAGCCTTACCCAACTACACATTCTCTTCTAAAGCAGATCCTCATCACCTCATTCATTATGTGGATACACACCTTAACAAATTACATTTTATTTTATTTTTGAAACAAAACAAGTTACGCATGGAAGGGATTCATTCACATGGTGATTCTCATACTATCTCATTATTTAGGCACCAATGTTTATTAACAAAACATAAACAACGAGGTATTTGAAGTTTAATTTTTGGTGACATGTCCCTCTTACAAATATCTACACTCCTATAAAAAATCTACTGATTTTATCTTCATCGTTGATCTTCAAGGTCTAATTTTTAATGCGATAGATTTCGGTGTCATATGTCTCAGGTTGTACTCATTTTTGCTATGAATGTAGAGTTTTATAATAGGAATATATTATGAAAACATTATTGAAACATTAAGTTAATGGAGAGGATGAAATACAAAGGAACATGGATATTGTATTTCCGACTTCAAAGCTTTGTGAAGATTTCTTTTAAACAATTGTCGTTTACAAATGTATATTTGAAATAATTCCCACGGGATACAATTGAGCCATTTCACAGTTGAATTCAAGGATTGTACCCTTGATTCAACCAATAAAACACAATGAGAATTCTGGTGATGCTTTTAGAGAAGAAACAAGACATAGAATTTTTGATGATTTGTTGAAAATCAAACATCAATATTTATAGAAAATCTGCATATGTTAGAAAAGTTTGTTCATCACCAAAAAATACCTTTAATTGGCATGCATGGTGATTATTAGGACAAGTCATATCTCTTAGATTTCAAACTAAAACCAAATTCCAGTTTATTGAAAATATGTATGGTTTTGGTTTGAGACGCTGCCAAAGAACACTGCCTCCTCGACTGGACCACAGCCCACCACCCTCCCCAGTTTTGGTTCTCTAAAAAGATTGGTACCGAAATAATAGGATAGTGCGAAAACCATATGAACGGACCTTATATTATATATATAAACATTTGGCTGGAGAGTTCTGGGTCCTTTTTTTAGCAATCTTATGTCTGAGAAAAGCTATACAAACTACCCTATGGTGAATATCCCTATAATACATGACGCGATATGCATATTTAAAGTTTATTGCATAATTTAAAAGCCTTAACTTTTTATCGAGCTCTTTCTTTTCTAATAATGTTGGATAAACATATATATATCAAAAAATAAAAATAAAGTTTTGCTTGCAATCATTTTTGAAAAGACGAGGGTACCCAAATATACCTCAATTTAAAACTTTTTCACTATAAGTTCTTTCTCCGAAAGTGATTGTCTATAGACTGAGTCGAGACAATATAACTAATCGGTTCACACTTCGTGTGATCGTCTATGGATACGAGATCGAGACAATACGACAACAAGATAACTTGTGTGATTGACTATGGATACAAGATCGAGACAATACAACAACAAAGTATGTTTACTTGATAATAGGTTCGGACTTAACCAAACTCTAGGAATTGTCTATCAAGTAAAATAGGAATTAACGTTTGTGTAATTTATTTTAAATTATAATTGCGGAAAATAAAAGTATATGACACAACAAGATTTTGTTAACGAGGAAACCGCGAATGCAGAAAAACCCCGGGACCTAGTCCAGAATTGAATACTCTCATAATTAAGCCGCTATACAAAATCAAACCAACTTCGTATAGTTGATACCAAGCAACTAAACCTATAGTTCACCTAGTTTCCTCAGTATCCCTGCGCCTTCAACTTGTTAATAAGTCACGCACTTGGAACAATTCCTTTGGTTCGTATTCCAAACAGTAAAGGAACAACAAATTTGTTCGGTAACAACTCTTTTCAAACAACGTGATTTGAGTTTCACTAAGGCTCTTCCGTTTAACCAATAAACTCCTTTGTCGGGTCCTTAGATCAATCTTTCAACAACTACCGAAGTAACTGTTAGACTATGCAATCAATACTATTAATTACAAAGAAGTGTATTGATGTCGATCTACTCAACTAATCAATCTAATCTATCACAAATATAAACCGATTATAGTTGGATCCCTTTCCAGCCGAAACAAGTATTGTGCACACCAAAGATTATGAACCCAAAAAGTATTTTTCTCTTCAAATCTTCTTTAATCTTCAATCAGCACCTGCACACACTCAACTTGAATCTCTTGTGATCAACCACACACAGAACGAAGTCTGTTAACGTTGAATTATCACAAGACGTCTTTAGATCTACAAACAGTCTAAAGATCCCCGTCGAAACTTCGATCTAGTTTGAGTGAATATTATATCAGAAGAGAAGATTCTCAAGCATAAACAAACTAGGTGCAATCAAAGTTCAATAACCGTTAGTCAATCAAATCAATCGAAAACTAATAATAAATAGCAATTATCTAGTTTCCCACCAACGGTAGTAATAGATTTTGTCGATCCCAAATAAGTCTTTAAACTGAGTGGTCGTAAGAGATTTCACCTTATTAGGTTACTTTCCTCTCCGAATAGACGGCTCCACCAGTAACAACACAACTAGGTAGTTTTGCTGGATCTTAGGATTAGTTTGCTAGAAATGCAAACTTCAATATTTATATACAAGAAAGTTTGGACACCAAGGAATTTCCGAAACCGAATATTCTCAAAGATATGCAATAAACACAAAATCGGTTTTCATAATTCCTGGAAATGCACTGTCCGAGTATTGACCGAAATCCCAATAGAAAAATCTATAATCAGTAAATGCACATTACTAATTATTATTTTCTAAAGATATGCATTTAATTGCTGGAGATTAAATAGCATATAAAAACTAAGAAACCTTAATTAAAAGATTCTAAATTTATTTTGATCCTGGGATTCTACTTTAGCTATTAAGGAATATCTTTGAACAATTAATGATAAGAGTTACTGCACATGTTCAAAGTATGTCGACATCTTTACTTTGCAAGTCCTTTTTCATACTTACAATCTTGGAAACGATTTGCCACACTTCCAAACAAGTTTAGAATTGGTTCGTCTGAATTCCAAGAACTATGTGATTGATTATCCTATCAAATCACCAATTGTGGGTTTCTCGGTTCTACCAAAACAAGTTCGGTTCTACCTCCATGTGAGTATTGTGCATAGTCACGCTAGTTACCAAAATTCGGTTGACTAGGTACTAGGATCGGTTTCCCACAACTTATGGTAACTACCTATATTCGGTTGCACATGTCCATAGGATCGGTTACCCCAAAACTACAAACTTGTTGCACATGTTCATAGGATCGGTTCCCCCATCTACTAAAAACGCGTTGCACCTCTTACAAGGATCGTTTCCCTCTTGCAAATTTGTTGCATCTCTTCCTAGGATCGGTTCTCCAATAACTAGATAAAAGTTTCTATTTTTTAGGCATCGATCATACCATCTTGAGTGATTACTTAAGATCGGTTTCACTAATAAAAGTCATACCAATACATAAGTCAGGCCTTGTCAATAGTTTTACCAAGATACATAAACAAGTTTATGAGCGGTTATACTAAACACACATATTGGTAATTCAAAATAGATTTGCAATGAATAACAATACCAATAAGCCTAGTGATTTCCCTTTCGATTCACAAAAGAGTTTATGAACTTACTTCCTTTAAACGAATGTAAAACATTGTTTCCTAGGATGAAATCTTCACTCATACCCATACATAATCACAATAACATTCATATGTTCATGTCGGTGTCTTATATACAAAGTTTAATGGTTAATCAATAAACCTCGTATTGTATTCCTTAATACTATGTCTAACTAGAGTTTCATACACAGCTTCGCAGTTATGTTTTCCATATGCACGACTTGAAAGATACGTTAGGGAAAGAAACAATTCAAGTCAAATTTTACTAACCTCAAGAGGAAGGATGATGTTGTCGTTGTAGCTCCATACTTCTTCACATTCTTCAAGTATTCATGTAATACTTGTAAGTCTCATATCCTAATACTTTCAAGCTAACCTATACGAAGTTGACTCTAGTATGTAATCAAGCGACTCTTTAAATGAGTTTTGATTCACTAAAATATGACAACCAAACTTGACATACCAACGCTTGGTGGGTTCAACCGAGATATGCTCTAACAGTCCCCCCCTTTGTCAATGTTAGTGATAAAACTCTTACATCATATGGATAAACAAATTACAAAAATTCATTATACACTACGGTTGATTCCAAGTTCAATAACACAAAACCTGCATTAAGTTCAATCCTTAAATGCCGCTGCTGACATTATAATAACAAAGCTAATAATCCCCCTAAAGGTAAGATAAGTAGATTTTCAATCCGCACGTCTTTGTTATTTCCATGTAGTTCCTTATAACTACATATCATATGGTATGTGACTCCCCTTTAGTCTATGCTTTCACTCTCTTCGTTAGAATAAACGTTTTAGCACAAATGTCCTTTCACTTAGTGATACCAACTCACAACAAGTCAATATCACTTGTTTACTCCATATATTTCTCCCCCTTTTTATCACAAAATGACAAAAAAACGAAAAAATAAAGTACAAACCGAAAGGATCTTACAAATCTCACAAAGAGAATTTGCAAACCTATAAGAGTTGATCACGAGGGTTTTACACACCATGTTAGATAACCAATATCAAAACCGAAACTACAAGTAATTTGGTTTTAACATGTTATCTAGGAAACAATTTCTCGAAGCAATTTTCCCTAATAGTTTAGCATATCAAAAATCGACTAAGCACCTTAGTTCTTTTGCTAAACTGATTGTACAAGTACAATCGCTTGTTCAATAAGACCAGAATAAAGATCAAAACTTTATTCCTCTCATCAGGTTCTAATTATTCTCAAAAATAACTTAGACCTTTCACTTTTAAACAAGACAAATACTAGGTTAGTTAACTAGTAATTCTTGTTACGGGCATTCAGTTAGACTTGAATAACTGAAACCTTCACATTTGATAAGTCTAACTAAGATCCAGAAAACTTGGTTTCTCTTATCCGGAAATCACTTGGACTAAACAAATGATCCGGAAACACTTTTGTTAAGCCATAAACAATCCATAGAAACCAAATAAATCAACTTGCATAATCATTTATCTTAATCGGAAGCAAGTGAAACAAGCATACATATTATAGCACTGCAATTGCACCGAAGTTTTGTAAGCCTAAACAATTGATACCAAACAATAACGGAAGATAAAAATAGTTTTTCTTAACCGGAAACAATTGAACCACACATACATCCATACACAAATAATGGAATCAACATCAATTGTACCGAAATTTTGTTAAGCAAAAGAAATAAGGATATGAAATAAAATCATGCTTTTCTTAAACAGGAAAACAATTAACTAACAAGATTGTTACCTCAAATTCCGCATCATCTTCTCCTTTTCTTCATAACTTTCCAAGGAGAATATCATCATTATGTTGTCATCCTCTCGCAAAACAAAAGAACAACAACAACCAACCTTTACCAGAGACAGGTTGAAAACCGGTTTTAACTTTGCAATGCAAAAGTTGAAACCTCGAAACACATATGCTTTTATGCTAAACCAAAAGATTCAACATATTGTGACTTTTTCACATATTGTTTCTACAGGAACACCTCATGATCCTTTGATAAAGCCTACCAACATGTGCTAGAACTTAATCCCGCTAAATCAAAAAGTCACTCAAACCATAAGGGTTCACACATTATGAGATCGAATATCAAGGTAATAAAACCGAAATCAAACATCCCATAAACATACATAGCAATAAAATAAAGCATTCAAGCACAGGCTATGTAACCGAAAACTATCACAAGAAATATTATAAAAATAATAATTTTATTCATAATAATAAGATAGTTTTATTCATAATAGACTTTACAATTATTGAAAGAAATCAAAAACTGAAGTCTATTTTTCTGGATTTACTCCTTCATCTCAGCACCAGTGAAGGATAGGTTATTACTTTCGCACTTCCAGTTGTGAAATTCTTCTAGTAGATAACCTTGTTGCTTGACCAGAATTTCTTGCAGATGAGTTGTTTTCGAGAAGGATTCTGCAAGAACACGTAATTGGGTCTTGGATTGAACACAGAAGTGTGTCAATGCTTCAATACACTGATCTTTCTTCAGCATATTCTCTCTTTCTTTCTTGCTAAGCCAATCCCTCTTTTTGATCTTACTCCTTGATTTCTCGTCCAGAGATGATGCGTATATTATTCAAGAGATCTTTCTGATCTAGCATCATACCAAGAGAAGACATTGGATCCAGACCCATAGTTCGGACAAGGAATGACCAAAGAATAGAAGGATCTTTTTATATATTTTTTCAAGAATATAATATTCCCATAAATATGAATATCTTAAATATTTTCAGTTACTAGATTTTATTCCCATAATTTACACAGAAGTGCCTTGAAATTTTCTTCTTCCTTACACAAAAATTGGCACACAGTAAGGAAGATGTTCTAATACCATTTAAGTGGTATTAGTGTGATATTTTCTCTCACTACGGAATCTAGAACAGGAAGAGTGTCCTTGATCTAGTATCATATGGAATAATCTCTTTTCGTTACCACTGGTTAACAAAGCATCTTGAGATTGACTGAGGTTGCACATGCAACTTTTAGCAATTCTGTTCTTGAGACAGTTTTTGCATTTTGTCTTATTTTTCCCTTTATCATTAGATTATTTACAAACATCGGAAGACATGTCCATTTTTAAAATGGGTAAATCACTGATGGAAGAGAAATAAATAAGATTAACAACTAATGCAATATTAGTTGTTTCCTCTTCTTCAGAATTATATGAATCAGAGGTCTCATCAAGAGTTACAGACAGTGCCTTGCCTCCAATGTATTTCTTAAGATTGGGACATTCTTTAGCAATATGACCAAACCCTTTACACTTGAAGCATTGTGGCTGATATTCATCGTCATCTTCCTGATATTTCTTGTCTGGAACACGATCATGTGGACGAGACGATCGATGAGTATCTTTAATGAATCTCTTACTCCTTTTCTTTAAGAGATCTCGAAACGGTCTAGTGATCAGTGACAATGATTGTTCAATTTCATCATCGGTCAATTCTGCAATCTGTTCTCCAAATGTCTATTTTTCTCAATTGGAGCTTTCAGAATCTTTGCAGCTTTAAAAGCAATTCCCTTAGTTTGAATAGATTTTGATTCATAATCAAAGATCTTTAACTTTCCAACGAGTGTGCTTCGTGAGAGTATTGAAAGATCAGTTGCTTCTATGATTGCATGCTTCTTAGAATCGTATCTTGATGGCAACGATCTGAGAATTTTGCATACCATATCTTTTTCAGAAATAGTCATTCCAAAAGACAAAGAAGCATTAATTATATCAGAGATTTTGACATAAAACTCTTCAAAAGTGTCGTTGTCATCCATTCGAAGGATTTCCCAATCGGACAATAGAGTTTGAAGTCTAGCTTCTTTCTCTGAAGTACTTCATTCGAATACGATCTGAAGATTATCCCAAGCTTCTTTCGACGTAAGGCATGTTGATACATGATGTTGTAGATCACGACTTACAACATGTACAATAGCATTCAAACCATTTGAGTTCTGCTTAGAAAAAGCCTTTTCTTCAGTTGAGTAATCTACTAAGCGTTTAAACTCAGTTTCCGAATTTGCTACTTTCGGGCGATCATAACCATCGACGACTAATAGCCATGTATTAAAGTCTCGTGATTGAAGAACAGATCTCACAGCAGATTTCCACCATAGATAGTGTTAGAGCATTGCTCGGTCGAACTCGCATGCGTTGCTATCTCAAGCATGTTTGTCAATATTAGTGATCAAAACTATAAGTCTTGATTACTAGCCTATTAGAGCTAAGGTCTCGGACTAGGATAAAAAGTGTAGTTGAGATCAAGACTCCATGGCAATCATCATACAAGACGATGAACTACTCAAGGAACTGGTGGATATTTATCGACTAAAAGGTATGTGGAGACTTGAACTTATCTGTCATTCAAAAGTCTATTTACTCTATCTCATACTCTTGAGACAAAAATCGTTTTGATATATAGACTTTCATTATACACATTTTCTATTTCAACCCGAGTTTATCTCGCCTATCTATTTCTCGAAATATGTGTTGTTAAGCTTTCGCTTTAGCCGAATTCATCTTTACCAAGTGACGAAAGTCATGTTATGTTTCAATCACTTTGAAAATTGCTCCGACGAAAAATAGTCTGTGAATAACGGCTATGTAACGTTCTCTGAGAATGTTTCAATGATTGAAATGAGAGTTTAGATTACATAACCATTGGTAGGATATAAGCATTGTTGTGGAAACACATATATGCATAAGTCCTTATTCATTGAACCAAAGTTTGCGAACTTTGTTGATCAAGAGAAATGGAAGTGGCGTGAGCCAAGTCTGCGAACTAAGTCCGCGAACTGGTGGAAGTTCTCGACCCGAGAATTTCTGCTGGAGTTTGTGAACTCCTTCCATGAGCTTGAGTCCGCGAACCCAGTCCGCGAACTTGAGCAGGTTATATCTAAAGTCGGTTGTTCTTGAACTAAATAAACTAAGGAATGCTTTTGCAAACCTTGGCTATAAAGTTCATGAACCGATTCGAGTGAATCAAACCGATTTTGCTTCAATTGTGTCTTGTGTAGTTACATAAGATTTCCTTGCAATCGAACAACTCTCCAACTAGTTCATTTGAGTCATTTGAACTAGTTATGGTGAAGAAGAATAAGGTTGATATGAGATTAATCATATGGGTAACATTTTGGTTGACTTGTTGAACCAACAAATGTTAATGTTTGGGTACGGTTCATAAACCCAAAATTGGACATTTCATTTGTGTGTGACAAGCTAAGTTTTCGATCTAACGGTTGAGAAATATTAGCTTGAATCTAATCAGGTTTTCATCTAACGGTGAATATTGAATGCTTTGTTACTAAGCTAACATTAATTGCAAACCCTGATTTGAAAGTTTATATAAGGGAGAACTCTAGCAACTGGGAAACCTAATCCCCACACATTCTGTGTGATATTAGTTGTGCTAATCTAGAGTAAATTCTCCTTTAACCTTTGGTTTCTTCTTCTAAACCATGTTAACGACTTAAAGACTTCATTGGGATTGTGAAGCCAGACTGATACTACTTTTCTTGTAGTTGTGTGATCTGATCTTGCATTTTCTATCTTTACGAGTACGATTGTAATAATTGGCTCGAGATTTTATATCTCCGATAGGCAAGATAGAAAAGTAATCACAAACACTTCGTCTCACTGTTTGTGATTCCACAATATCTTTTTTCGCTGCGTCGATTAGATTATTGTGTGGTGACTGATAATACTAAGTTGTTCTTCGGGAATATAAGTCTGGTATTATTGATTGGTTCCTGTTCACCTTGATTTATCAAAAGACGAAACAAAACTCGTAGGTATATTCGTGGGAGACGGGTATATCTATTATCCTAGACCTTTCTGTGTGATACAGATTTGTTTATTAAAGTCTTCGACTTTGGGTCGTAGCAACTCCTAGTTGTGGGTGAGATCAACTAAGGGAATCAAGTACGCAGTATCCTGCTGGGATCAGAGGTGTAGGAGCATAACTGTGCCTTGGATCAGTGTGAGATTGATTGGGGTTCAACTACAGTCCAGACCGAAGTTAGTTTGGAGTAGGCTAGTGTCTGTAGCTGCTTAATACAGTGTGTGTTCAATCTGGACTAGCTCCCGGGGTTTTTTTGCATTTGTGGTTTCCTCGTTAACAAAATTCCGGTGTCTGTGTTATTTCAATTTCCGTATTATATTTTTTTATCTTTATAATTGAAATAATACAGGTTGTGCGTTAGATCATCAATTAGAGTAATCCAAACTTTGGTTGTTAATTGTCATTGATTGATCCTCGGATATTGGTCTTTGGTACCATCCGAGTTATTCCTTGTATTTGATTAGGACTCGATGATTTCTATTAGCTTGAGTAAATCAAATTAAGAGAGAGATATTAACTCCTTGAGATACTTTTTCCTAGAATGAGTCTAACTGTCTAGTTGATTCTCTAGAAAGTATTCCGGAGTTAGTCCATACAAATTGCTAAGCGAAATATTGGGTGGTGTTGTTAGACCCCCGCTTTTTCAATTGGTATCAGAGCAGGCAAATACATTTAAGACCTTACAAGTCTTTGTTTGTAGCGATCTGAGGATGGACGATAGTATCTCTGATAAACGCGTCACCAGAAATAAAGGCTTTGTCTTGTCTAATTCTATTAAAGAGAAAGATTCATCAATCTCGAATATAGACGAACCGTGTGTTCCAACAAGACCAACAGGCTCCGACATGATTATTTCTGATTACCCTTCAAAAGAGTCTATTTCTCTAAATGAACGGGAAACAACTGAAGAGAGTGTCTTGATTCTAAATCTTGATAGAACCCAAGCTGATAGATTTAATCGGTTAAAACATCATGTCGATATTCTACTTGGTGTAATTAGAGACTGCAATTTCATAAGAAATATTGAAGATCATTCTTCACGTATGACTCTTGAGGCTAACCTCAAAAAGGATGCTTTGGAAATTGAACATCGGTTGAATAAACTCTCTATTCAAGGATGCTCTAAGCAGTCTAATATACCAAGTACTTCTGCCAAGCCTAAAAACGTTCCAGCTCCAGAAGTAAAATTGGAATCCCTTCCTGTTGCAAAGAATGTGTCTGAATTACCTATTGATCAAGGATGTTCCACATCACATGGAAGAAAGAAATCTCCAAACGAGGTTGTGAAGACTGCTTTGTCTAATCACTTTTGTGATCAGAAAGTTTGCCTCTTTTGTAATGCAAAAGGCTCTGCTAAACAAAATAGAAACTCTAGGTTGAATAAAACCTCCTTTGTTCAACTTAAACACACCTTAGACTTAATTCTCAAAGGTGTAACTGACATTCGTATGTCTAAACCAGTTGGTTTTCGTACTTACCCTGTGTATGTTACCAGGAAGGTCAGTTCGATGAGTTCCTCAAATGCTCTAAAGCAGAATAGTAGTCTTAACAAGAATCGTACAAGGAAGGATCAAGTCGTTTCCTCTGGAAATAACATTTCCCTTAATGTGAACGAAATTCCAGGAGAAAGAAAAAAAATTGATGATAACCTGATGGAGATAATCGAAGGATATAAAGAAATTGACGACAGGTTGTCATCCTCCACATGTCAAAATTCTTTCTGGTAAGGACTCTAACTATGTCTCGTATTTTGATGACAGTAAGTTTTATGATAATTTCTCACATAAAAGGGAATCTCTCTCTAGATTCAGAAAGAAAAAGAGACTTGATCATAAACACAGTTCTTTTAATGAGCTCAGAGCTCATACTTGTGCTAATTAATCACAAGGGTTAAGAACTTGCTCATAAAAATCCTGTTGAGCAAGATGTGTAAAAATAAGGTATACTATGGCAATTTGGTGTTCTGCTTAGTTGAGTTATCCTCTTATTGTTTATAGCTAAACTAGTGCCTGCAGACAATATTGCATAAGATGTATTTTTGTTTTATCGTTTCTCTCTTTGCATTTCTTTTGCATCTTTGTGAGCTGCTACAAGTGTGCTCTAAATTTCTCCTATGGTAAGGATTTTGTTGAGCCATTTCTCATGTTGCAAAAGTTCTTTTGTTGTTTTAGTCTTTATGGGCCATATTGTATTTGTATGTGTACACAGGTTACCATCATGAGTCAACGGTTTCCAAACCCTAAAGGTCTTCTTCCCTAAGAAAACATATAAATACCAAACCTCAGAGTCACGTTTGCGTACTCTAGGTTATTTTGGTTTATCAAGAATGTCGTCCTCTTCACAATCATGTGGTTTTGCTAAAGGCTTTCTTGATAAAGGTATTGGTTTTGAATCCGAAGGGAGGAAGAAAAGAACCCTTGTAGATAAAAATCATCCCAATGCCTTGTGTTACTATGCGTATACTCATGAGAATGTTGAGAAGGATGATATGATTTCTGCTGAAGTGGTCCATGACTTTCTTAAGTATTTTGAGGAAGCAAAACTGCAGCTCGTTGATACTCTGAAAAGTCTTGATGTGTTGAAAACTGAGTTGAAAAAGGTTTCATCTGACCTTGGTCTCATAAAATTTCACATCAATGATCTTCACAAAGAGATTCTCTTCTCTGAAGATGCAATGGATGCTATTAATCACAAGCTCAAACTCACCAAGACTCGTGAGGATCCTGAACCGTCTATTTGACCTTAGTTCGTGTTCGGCCATGGCACTGGAGTCTGCTTTTGTTCCCTAGCTTGTTGATTTCTTTTGTTTACCTAGTAAATCTTCTATTTTTTTTTTGTCTTTGTTTAGAAGAATAACTAGAGGTTGGAATAGCCATTATTGTGATTACACATAGCTATGTCCAACGTTTTCATCTTCATGTTTTTGGATTTATTGGTTTAAATTCTAAATTGTTTGGAAGATTATTTTTGCAGTATTAATCTTTATGGTTTTATATATTTCAATATTGTTATGGGATATGTGTGTTTGCGTCCATGAACTTGATTGTCCCATATTTTGTCAAAAGTAAAGTCGTTCATGAATTGATATGCATGTATTGTTGAAAGAATGAATGGACTTTTGGCAAATACAAAATTTAAGCCTATATTGTCAATTATTGATGGAAGATAGGTTAAAATCTTTTGTTTGCAAGGATTATGTCTATTGTATGTCATTGTGCAAATAGTGATGGAAAATAGAATGAATCCTTGAGTATTCCGCAGTAATTGATCTTCCCTGATCCATATTTTATGTATTACTGTGAGGCTCCGTAAAGTGTCTTATGTTGAGCATTAAACAACCAAGTTGATTATTTTTTATTAGCTAAGTTGTTGTTCCGTAAGGTACTTTATGTCGAGCATTTTCAACTAAGTTAATCATCTTGTTTGGTTATTTGGTTGTTGCTCCATAAGTTTTCTTATGTCGAGCATGACCAATTAAATTGATTACTTTTGTGATTAATTTGGTTGTGTATTTCAATTAGATTAATTATGGGTTCTCTTGTGATTAATCTAATTTTATATTTTAAGTCTCCATAAGTTCACTTATGTTTACTTGTCGATTAAATCAATCATGGGTTCTCTTGTGGTTAATTTAATTGAACTTTTTGGATTCAAATTCATACTTGTATGTGATTTGTTTTGTCCAAAGAAATCCTTCTTTTCTTTCGAAATTAAGGTCGCTCTTGTTGTTCCCTTGGGAATGACATTTTATGGGGGAGAGTTCTTTTGAACTTGCGCTTAATTGCCATATCTTTGTGGGGAGTGCGGATGTGGAATATTATAGGGGTTATCTTGTATCTTTAAACTCCTTGATGAATGCATTTAGCTTTGGCTTTATGATTGCATCTAAATAAGATGATGTGTGTTCTTTATTTTGGTCATGAAATGTCTCTTTCGGAAATTTCATTAGGATCCCGTTCTTGTACCTTTGCCAATTTTATTGACAAAAAGGAGGAGAATTAATATGTAGTTCACACTACAAATACATATGGTTTTCGGATCATTATGTAAGGGGGAGTGGTTTCCATGTGAGATGGAGTATTGACTAAGGGGGAGTGATACGTATCACCATAGTATTGTTGTTGAAGTTGTGATACAATTGAACTTTAACGTTGTATAATGATACTATGACACTGTATAACAATGATTGAGAACTATTGTTTTCTTGTTGTTAAAGCTATGTATTTTCAACAACGATGATGCTAAACTTACAACCTTTGGGATCATTGGAGTACTTGGAAGTGACGAAGATTTCGAGTAATGTTGAAGATTAGACATGTGGAATAGGAGCTACAAAAGTTAATTTATTTATTTTTTGTATTCTATATGTATTAATAGTTTTGCCACTAAAATTGACAAAGGGGGAGATTGTTAGAGCATTGCTCGGTCGAACTCGCATGCGTTGCTATCTCAAGCATGTTTGTCAATATTAGTGATCAAAACTATAAGTCTTGATTACTAGCCTATTAGAGCTAAGGTCTCGGACTAGGATAGAAAGTGTAGTTGAGATCAAGACTCCATGGAAATCATCATACAATACGAAGGACTACTCAAGGAACTGGTGGATCTTCATCGACTAAAAGGTATGTGGAGACTTGAACTTATCTGTCACTCAAAAGTCTATTTACTCTATCTCCTACTCTTGAGACAAAAGTCGTTTTGATATATAGACTTTCATTATAAACATTTGCTATTTCGAGCCGAGTTTATCTCGCCTATCTATTTCTCGAAATATGTGTTGGTAAGCTTTCGCTTTAGCCGAATTCATCTTTACCAAGTGACGAAAGTCATGTTATGTTTTAATCACTTTGAAAATTGCTCTGACGAAAAATGGTCTGTGAATAACGGCTATGTAACGTTCTCTGAGAATGTTTCAATGATTGAAATGAGAGTTTAGATTACATAACCATTGGTAGGATATAAGCATTGTTGTGGAAACACATATATGCCTAAGTCCTTATTCCTTGAACCTAAGTTTGCGAACTTTGTTGACCAAGAGAAATGGAAGTGGCGTGAGCCAAGTCCGTGAACTAAGTCCGCGAACTGGCAGAAGTTCTCGACCCGAGAATTTCTGCTAGAGTTTGTGAACTCTTTCCATGAACTTAAGTCCGCGAAACCGGTCCGCGAACTTGAGCAGGTTATATCTAAAGTCAGTTGTTCTTGAAATAATGTTTAAATAAACTAAGGAATGCTTTTGCAAACCGTGGCTATAAAGTTCATGAACCGATACGAGTGAATCAAACCGATTTTGCTTCATTGTGTCTTGTGTAGTTACATAAGATTTCCTTGCAATTGAACAACTCTCTAACTAGTTCATTTGAGTCATTTGAACTAGTTATGGTGAAGAAGAATAAGGTTGATATGAGAGTAATCATATGGGTAACCTTTTCGTTGACTTGTTGAACCAACAAATATTAATGTTTGGGTACGGTTCATAAACCCAAAATTGGACATTTCATTTGTGTGTGACAAGCTAAGTTTTCGATCTAATGGTTGAGAAATATTAGCTTGAATCTAATCAGGTTTTCATCTAACGGTGAATATTGAATGCTTTGTAACTAAGCTAACATTGATTGCAAACCCTGATTTGAAAGTGTATATAAGGGAGAACTTTAGCAACTAGGAAACCTAATCCCCGCACATTCGGTGTGATACGAGTTGTGCTTGACCGGTTGTCAGCCGAGCAAATATAATTTCACTTTCTCACTCAACTAAATATAAATATAGTATGTGATAAGAAAGAGTTCGTTCCCACAGAGAGGCTTTTGTTGTTATCAAATTTTCAGTTTCTTAGTAACCAAGGGGGGATTTTGTTTTAGCAAAGCAATAAAAGTAATTGAAAGCAATAAAAGAATTTGAATAATCAATAAGGAGAAGATATTGGTCACGGGATAGTATCATTCACAAACATGTATTTTCATCAATGACTAGAATTGAAATTTTAATCTCTCATTTATTAAAAGTCTTAGGTTACCTTGATCGCAAGAGTATCCCGTTTATTTCCCGATTTTATCACAAACAACATTAAAAGATGCTATTGTGAAATCTACTTAGAAAGCAACCTAAAGTGTAAAAGCACAATTAAGTTTAACTCCCTAAGAGCATTAAGTTCTATGAAATAAGACTAATCAATGCAAACAAATGTGTAAAAGCACTAATTCGTTTTAACAAAGGTTATGATTCATATGTGACTAATAGGATATATCACTACAAGCACTACTCACATTTATGCTACTTGTAATCAGGAATTTATCACTTTTTCGTATAATAAAACCTAATCTAGTAATAGATATGAAGACCAATCTAATTGATTCCGGACTCAATCAAACTAGCACCCAAATCATCCAACAATATTAACAATGAAACATAAACAATAAAGTTGAGACAAAAACTAATCCATTGATTTGAATATCGTGCTTGAGAAATCAACTTTTATCCCATAACCAATAATAGTATTTAGCTACTCATAGCTTTTGAGTTCATCATAATCATAATCAAAAATAAATTGAAGAAGATGAAAAATAAACGAAAGCAAATCCTAGTCGCGGCTATCTCCCCAAAGCTCCAAGAATAATACGTGATAAAAGAAAGTAGAAAACTTTTCTTTTTGTAGCTCTTCTTAGGTCAAGTATTCAAAAGCCCATCACCATGAAGTCCACCAAGCCCATGTGTGTGAAGAACCCATGTAGGAAATATGTCCAAAACAATGTCGCCGGAAATTGGTCGGAAGTTGGCCGGAAACCATCTCAGGTGACCGGCAAAGTCCGCCCGGTCACTGGTCATCGAGTCAAATCGGTCAACTGAGTTAACTCGGGTCAAACACCGAGTCAGATAGTCAGGTCTAGTCAGCATCTGACTAGTCTTGGCCAAAGCCTGAGCTGTTGCTGTCTTGCACAGGCCATAACTTGTGTTGCACAATGATTGTGCATCACAGCTTCTTGGCCATCCATCACCTCAACAACACTGCATGTAGCTCCACATCATTGCATCCACATTTTCACACACAATTCAAATTACCAAAGGCAACTTCTATATTTCAGCTCCATCTCAACACAACACTTACAACAATTCAAGCCTCCACTGTCAAAAAGTACCCATCTCAGTTCATCAATGGCCATCACCTGTAGCTGCACACCATACCAGGCTGAGTTCTCATCTGCAAAACCCATCTTGTCCAAGGTCATGGCTTCACTGTAACTTCCACAACCCATTTGTTCAAAACCCTGCAACTGGCATAACCATTTCATTGTTGGTTGTAAACACAACCAACTGCAGTTCTGTAGCTTCGCAACTTCAAACTCAGGCAGTTTCATTCTCTTTACTGTCTTCTCAGCAGCTCATCACCACAGCATCGATTACTCAACTGCAACAGCTTCTCATATTCCACCTCCTAGTTCACTGCGATCCAGCAACACATTGCTTCAACGTCACACAATCAGTGCAATCCACGCCTGCAATTTTACTAGCTTCAGTTCCTACAATTTCTTCTTGACAGTGACCACCAACGCAGTGAATCATTCATTTGTTCACTGCAACATTCCTTAGCTGAACCAGTATCCCGCGGCTTCATTTCCAGCTGCTCGACACTAGCATCTTGTCTTGACTACATCCTGAATCTGAGCTTAAATTGCAAACCCCATCTCTACAGCTCCACCACTTGCTCTTCTCAGCTACCACTGCACCTGCAACTTCATCAAATCTGCAATCTCAGTTACATACACCACACAACATCAATTCTGAAGTCAATCATCCGCCTTTGCCTCAATCCCATGACCTGCAATTTTAGTTCACAACCATCACCTTTTGTAGCTTCATCTCAGCCAGACTAACACCATGACTTCAACAACACCACAGTTACTCCACCAATGCATCACACTTTCAAACCTGAACAAACCATTAACAACACAATCTCAATTCAAGTACCTTTCTCAATCTCAATCTTTCAAGTCGATAGCAGTAGTTAAACAAGTTCAACCCTTCACCAATCGAACCCTCAGTTTCAACTCCAGTAAGCTCTATCACTTGCCACTGACTCCAACCCTTCTTACAACTCTAACTCATCTTTATCTCAGCCTCGATTGCGTGCTACATCTTCCACCAGAAACCCGTTACTTCTGCTCATGAACAACCCTCAATTCCATTGTTACACAGCAAATTCATCTCTATGTATCCCTAATTTCTCCAGTGTTGTAGCTTCTCCATTCTTTCATTCTCTCGATTCACACTGAGTTCTTCTCGATCTGGCTCTCAAGCAAACCCATGGTAGAAAATTCATCTTCTCCTCAATTCGAACAATCACCACAAATTCTTTGAGAATACAGCATCAGATTCAAAACCCTTCTTCGACTTCTTCATTACAAACCCCAAATCATCATCTCTTCCTTGATTCACAACCAAACCCTTACTGCCAAATTCATCTCTCACCAATTCAGGCATGAAACTCATCGGTGTCTTCCACCTGATTCATTCCAACAAACATCGACCAACAACCCTGGATTTCTGTATCTCCAACTCTCAGCTTCTTCTCGATCTCCCCTGTCCTGTCTTACAGCAGCCGCCATCATGGCTTTTCTCGATTTCAGGCAAAGTGAAGAAAGAAAATAAAAACTTCCAACTTGCTTCTCCGATTTTTAGGTATTGTGTAGGAAATGAGACTGGATATAGCCACCCAGGTGAGCCAGATAAGGGGTAAGCCAACTTATTTGTCCTGTCAGTTTCAGACTTCCGACAGCCCATTTACTTTCCTGCTCAACTGTCAGTTGCGCGGAACTGACAGTTCATTATTCCCCTTCTTCGCCGCATAACCTTATCTAGCTCCGGCTACCACTCGCCTGTGAATTGACGATTCTGTCCTTTATGCTCTGAAAGAATGCTTTCTTCCTTCTTTTGCTCCAAAGGGCTCCATTGCACCTAATAACTCAAAACTAAACATAAGAGATGCAATTCACAAGGATAATAACAAAGAAAGCGTAAATACTAGATGTGAAATTAGGTGTTTTACAACATCTATCAAGTTCCCCCACACTTAGACTTTGCTAGTCCTCGAACAAATCAAACAAAAATTATTCTAAAGGATACATACAACTCCCGTGCGGGTTTACTAGAGAAATACCCACCAAACCTACATTTCCAACTTACTAGTTCTCCTTAATGATAACATCCAACGCGCTAAGAAGACATAAAGATTCTGCATACTAGTCATAAGAAGTTAGACACATAAATGAACACAATCTCATCCTTAAAAGTTGAGAGAGAAATAACCATCCCTTCTCGAAAGAAGTTCGGGTTCGGAGTGATCAAAAGTCTCGACTCTGCCTCACAAGAAAGGGTTTTATGAAGTTGCTCTCAATACTAAATAACTTTTTATGGGTCACACATGTGTCCAGGTAGGAATGAAGAGAGAATCCTGCGACACCTTGAATGGTAGGAAGGTAAAAACCCTCCGAAGTATTTTGAAAACCCACATCTTTTATTCATTTTGAAAACCCTTTTTCTGACGATCTCTAAGAAAGGAAATCAACCACTTAACGAAGGTGGGAATATGCTTACTTACCCGTTATCCGTTCGACGTGCAGTTAGCACCACTCTCACAGCATCCATAGAAACATCTTCGGTCTTCAATCGGTGTCTTCATCTTCGTCTTCGGTCTTCAACTCTTGATGATAACTCTTGAACTTCGTAGAATCTTGAAAATGTGATTCTTTCCTCTAATTCCTTGTTGCTTGAAACTTCATTACGGATATTGCTTCTTCCATTGGCTTTATTGAATGAATACAAAACCAAAAACGAACTAAACAAACCAAAATATGATGCAATGAATTATTTTATTTTTCCTTTTTTTTATTTTGTTTCATTTTTTTTTTGTAAGATAAATAAAGTAAATACAAAATAAAAATAAACAAAATATGAAAACTAATGATGAACCTAATAAGAATTTTCTCTTGTCTTTTTTTTTTAGACAAGAGAAAATAATACAAATACAAAATAAAGATAAAGATAAAATAAAAATGCAAGTACAAAGACCATGGTGTAAGTACTTTACCGTTCGATTCTTCACAACTTGTATGTCTCGATATCAACTTGTATGATAAACTTCTTGACTCTCATCTTGATAATATTCGCTCTCGTACAATAGTCTTCAACTTGTAAAAATTATGCTCATTGTCTTGTTGCTATACTTAAATCTGAAATCTGCTCATTCCTGTACCGTTGCTTGTAAACCTTAAACGTCTTCAACTTTCCTTCGAATTTGTGATGCTCCTCTTGTTGATGATGATGGTGTTTCTATGGATCTGTTGGTGTAGAGAGAGATAAAGTGGATGGTGCTAACTGCGAACAAGATCACAAGTGGTATGCAAGTTAACAATTCGATGTCACCATTCATGATTGATAAAATAACACTCAAGAGATCAAAATAGTGCTTTTATTGGTGGGAGGTTGGGTAGCTCACCATTCTACCCGGAGTTTACGTACGGTGACACACACTCTAAAAGCACATATTTAGACAGGTACAAAGAAGTGAAGGTCGGTGCTTCTCATGATGTAACATCGGTAGTCTCCACTATAGGGGATCACAAATCTAATACCGAATTCAGTCTGCACCTCATTTGCCACTGGGATGGTTAAATCCAACTTTAACTCTCATACAAGTAAGAAACCCGATCATGTTCTCTGTCATCTCTAAGTTCAGTCACTCTTATGAGAATCTCGATGTAATCTTAGCGACATGTATACTATGTGACTCTAAACTAACCACAAATTGGAGTTTTCTTATTCACTATTTTACACAAAAGTCGAAAAATTTGAAAAAATTACAATGCAAATGCTTAACCACTCCCCCACACTTAAACTTTACATTGTCCTCAATGTAAATTGAATCGTCCAAAGAAAGTCAAGGTGGGAAATTAAATGCAAATTCTAACATGATAATGACAAGAAATCAGAAAAAGTAAATGCAGGACAAGAAAAAGCTAAAAACAAGACAAGAATATAAAAAAAACAAACAAGAAATACTCAACCTATGGGTTGCCTCCCATTTAGCGCTTGGTTTAAAGTCGTCATCCCGACTATCTCCTTGCTTTCTGTGCCTCCTCCAGAGGGAGTGCATCCACAAAATTAGCTCCTTCCACCACTTCGGAAGTGAAATTCTCATAATATGGTTTCAAACGGTGCCCATTAACTTTAAGTTCCTTGCATGTAGCTATGCTACGAATTTCTACTGCACCATGAGAAAACACATTAGTAACAATAAAAGGTCTGATCCAACGTGACCTTAATTTACCCGGAAATAAATGCAAAAGAGAATTAAACAAAAGCACTTTCTTCCCAATGCAAAAGTGTTTCCTAGAAATCATGTTATCATGAAATGCTTTTGTTTTCTCCTTGTAAATGCGTGAGATTTCAAATGCATCATTGCGAAGCTCCTCTAGCTCTTGGAGTTGTAACTTCCTTTGCTTTCCATCCCCATCCATCTCCATATTGCATTGCTTAATAGCCCAAAACGCCTCATGCTCAATTTCAACGGGTAAATGACAAGGTTTACCAAACACAAGCCTAAAGGGAGACATCCCAATAGGTGTCTTATATGCGGTTCTATAAGCCCACAAAGCATCATTAAGTCGCATGCTCCAATCTTTCCTTGTTGGGTTCACCGTCTTCTCTAGAATGGATTTCACCTCCCGATTGGAAACCTCGGCTTGTCCATTTGTTTGGGGATGATAAGGTGTTGCAATCTTGTGCGACACATTGTAATTCTTCAACAAGGTTTGTAAGATCTTGTTTTTGAAGTGAGAACCCCCATCGCTAATTATGTCTCTTGGAATTCCAAACCTTGCAAAGATATTAGCTTGCACAAAATCTGAAACCACTTTAGAATCATTAGTCGGGGTGGCCTTAGCTTCCACCCATTTGGAGACATAATCAACAGCAAGTAAGATACAAAAATTCCCATGAGATTTAACAAAATGACCCATAAAATTAATATCCCATACATCGAAAACTTCAATAAATTGAATAAAAGTTTGTGGCATTTGATTTCGGGCACCTAGATTGCCTGTTCTTTGGCACCTATCACAAGTTGTACAAAATATATATGCATTTTTAAACAAGGTTGGCCAATAGAAACCGGTTTCAAGTACCTTGTAAGCGGTTCTCTTACTCCCAAAATGTCCTCCGCAAGCATAGGAGTGACAGAAAGAAAAGATAGAATTAAATTCAGATTCAGGAACGCACCTTCGTAATATTTGGTCACTACCTTGTTTCCATAAGTATGGATCATCCCATATGTATTGGTTCCCTAACCTCTTAAGTTTGTCCCTCTCAGCACGAGACAAGTTGTTTGGGATTTTTTTAGACACCAAGTAGTTCACAATGTCAGCATACCATGGTTCTTCAAAGGCAATTGAGAATAGTTGCTCATCCGGGAAACTTTCACGTAAGGCGATAACTTCCTTGTCCACAGCAAGATGACTCAAGTGATCCGCAACAGTGTTCTCAATTTCTTTCTTGTCTTTGATTTCAATATCGAACTCTTGAAAAAGTAGAATCCATCGTATGAGCCTCGGTTTCGCCTCTTTTTTCATAAGCAAGTACCTAAGCGATGCATGATTAGAAAAGACAACAACTTTTGTACCAATTAGATAAGAGCGAAACTTTTCCAAAGCAAAAACAATGGCTAACAACTCTTTTTCAGTGGTTGTGCAGTTTTGTTGGGCCTCATTTAACGTTCTAGAAGCATAATAAATAACATGAGGTATCTTCCCCATACGTTGCCCAAGCACCGCACCAACCGCATAATCACTTGCATCACACATGAGCTCAAAAGGCTTGCTCCAATCCGGTGGTTTAATGATAGGGGCTGAAATCAAAAGTTCTTCCAAACGATTGAATGCCGCCATACACTTTTCATCAAAGTTAAAAACCACATCTTTTTGCAATAAGTTGCAAAGTGGTGATGCTATCTTGGAAAAATCCTTGATAAATCTACGATAAAAACCTGCATGACCAAGAAAAGAGCGTATCTCCCTCACCGTAGTGGGAGGGGTTAAAGCACGAATAAGGTCTATTTTAGATTTATCGACTTCCAAGCCTTTAGAATATATTATATGGCCTAAAACTATGCCATGAGTTACCATGAAATGGCACTTCTCCCAATTTGGCACAAGATTTTTTTCAACACATCGTTCAAGGATTAATGACAAGTTGTGCAAGCAAAGTTCAAATGAATCACCAAAGACACTAAAGTCATCCATAAACACTTCGATTATGTTTTCAACATATTCTGATAAGATACTTACCATACACCTTTGAAAGGTAGCTGGAGCATTGGACAAGCCAAAAGGCATCCTTCTATAAGCAAAAGTACCGAAAGGACAAGTGAAAGTGGTTTTCTCTTGATCCTCCAACACTATCATAATCTGATTGTAACCTGAATAACCATCAAGGAAGCAATAATAAGAATGTCCAGCTAAACATTCAAGCATTTGATCAATAAAAATGCAATGGAAAATGATCATTCCTAGTGGTGGCATCCAATTTCCTGTAATCAATACAAACCCTCCAACCGGTTTGCACACGAGTTGGGACAAGTTCATTCTTATCATTCTCCACCACTGTCACACTTGATTTCTTTGGTACTACTTGTACCGGGCTCACCCACTTGCTATCGGATATGGGGTAGATAACACCCACGTCCAAAAGCTTTAGTATCTCCTTTTTCACAACTTCCATCATGGGAGGGTTCAAACGACGTTGCGCTTCCATTGTAGGCTTTGCATCGTCCTCCAAACGGATTTTGTGCATACATACGACAGGGCTTATACCCTTGATATCGGCAATTGTCCATCCTATGGCCATCTTGTACTTCTTTAGCACCCTTAGAAGTTTTTGCTCCTGTAATTCACTAAGCTTGTTAGAAACAATCACATGTAAATCTTCCTTGTCACTCAAGTACAAGTACTTTAGGTGGTCGGGAAGAGGTTTAATTCTAACTTTGGAGATTTAACAATGGAAGGTACAAGCTTTTCATCACTGCATGATAAAGAAATAAAAGAAATATTATGAGTTTCCGGGCATCCTTGTAGTGAATTAAGATCACCAAGGGCTTCCTTGACTTCATTACCACACTCTACACCATTATCCATGGATGTAGTCAAAACGGTTTCCAAAGCATCATCACCATTCAATTCAAACACTTGTTGTACCAATGTATCCATAACATCAATGGAGAAACAAGAGTGGACATCACTAGGATATCTCATCGTCTCGAAAATGTTGAAACGTATTGTTTCTCCATCAAACTCTATAGTTAGCGTTCCCTTGTCCACATCAATAATGGTTTCGCCGTTTTCATGAAAGGACGCCCAAGTAGCAATGGAAGAGACGAGTCCGGTGACCCTTCATTCATCTCTAACACTCAAAAGTCAGCTGGAAATACAAGTTTATTAACCTGCACAAGAACATCCTCAACAATACCCATTGGGTAAACATTATAGCGATCGGCTAATTGCAGTACAATTCCAGCCTTTTTAAGAAAACCTAACTCAAGTGAATTGTACATAGATGCAGGCATAACATTAACGGATGCACCTAAATCCAACATAACTTTGTTAAATGTGGTGTTACCAATTGTGACTGGAATGTCAAAGCTACCGGGATCCTTACATTTCAGTGGGATTTTGTGTTGTAAGATTGCCGAAGCATACTCCCCCACACTTAGAACTTCATTACCTTTGAGCCTTTGCTTATTGGTACACAAGTCCTTCAACACTTTCACATACTTGGGAACTTGCTTGATAGCATCAATGAGTGGTATGTTCACATGAATCTTCTTGAGAACGTCTAAAATCTCTTTTTCTAGTTCCGCCTTCTTAGAACTTGCAAATATGCGAGGAAAAGGTAAAGGAGGAACATAAGTAGAAACCGGAGTTTTAGAGTTAGGAATAGGTACCTCGGGTGTTTGGGGGATTTCATCCCTCTTTTCCTCCAAAACCGGCTCCTTTGGTGTTTCCACCTTCCCCGAATCAATAATCTCGGGTTGCACAAGTTGTGTACCACTTCTCAACGTAATAGCATTGCCCTCTGACTCCAACCCTTCTTACAACTCTAACTCATCTCTATCTCAGCCTCAATTGCTGCTACATCTTCCACCAGAAACCCATTACTTCTGCTCATGAACAACCCTCAATTCCATTGTTACACAACAAATTCATCTCTATGTATCCCTAATTTCTCCAGTGTCGTAGCTTCTCCATTCTTTCATTCTCTCGATTCACACTGAGTTCTTATCGATCTGGCTCTCAAGCAAACCCATGGCAGAAAATTCATCTTCTCCTCAATTCGAACAATCACCACAAATTCTTTGAGAATACAGCATCAGATTCAAAACCCTTCTTCGACTTCTTCATTACAAACCCCAAATCATCATCTCTTCCTTGATTCACAACCAAACCCTTACTGCCAAATTCATCTCTCACCAATTCAGGCATGAAAGTCATCGGTGTCTTCCACCTGATTCATTCCAACAAACATCGATCAACAACCCTGGATTTCTGTATCTCCAACTCTCAGCTTCTTCTCGATCTCCCCTGTCCTCTCTTACAGCAGCCGCCATCATGGCACTTCTCGATTTCAGGCAAAGTGAAGAAAGAAAATAAAAACTTCCAACTTGCTTCTCCGATTTTTAGGTATTGTGTAGGAAATGAGACTGGATATAGCCACCCAGGTGAGCCAGATAAGGGGTAACCCAACTTATTTGACATGTCAGTTTCAGACTTCCGACATCCCATTTACTTTCCTGCTCAACTGTCAGTTGCGCGGAACTGACAGTTCATTCTTCCCCTTCTTCGCCGCATAACCTTAGCTAGCTCCGGCTACCACTTGCCTGTGAATTGACGATACTGCCCTTTATGGTCTAAAAGTGTGCTTTCTTCCTTCTTTTGCTCCAAAGGACTCCATTGCACCTAATAACTGAAAATTAAACATAAGAGATGCAATTCACAAGGATAATAGCAAAGAAATCGTAAATACTAGATATGAAATTAGGTTTTTTACAACACCTATCAGTGCTAAGCTAGAGTCGATTCTCCTTTAACCTTTGGTTTCTTCTTCTAAACCAAGTAACGACTTAAAGATTTCATTGGGATTGAGAAGCCAGACCGATACTACTTTTCTTGTAGTTGGGTGATCTGATCTTGGATCTTCTATCGTTACGTGTACGATTCTAATAATTGGCTCGAGATTTTATATCTCCGATAGGCAAGATAGAAAAGTAATCAGAAACACTTCGTCTCATAGTTTGTGATTCAACAATATCTTTTTTTGCTGCGTCGATTAAGATTATTGTGAGGTGATTGATAATACTAAGCTGTTCTTTGGGAATATAAGTCCGGTATTATTGATTGGTTCCTGTTCACCTTGATTTATCAAAAGACAGAACAAAACTCGTAGATATATTCGTGGGAGACGGATTTATCTATTATCGTAGACTTTTCTGTGTGATACATATTTGTTTATTAAAGCCTTCGACTTTGGGTTGTAGCAACTCTTAGTTGTGGGTGAGATCAACTAAGGGAATCAAGTGCGCAGTATCTTGCTGGGATCATAGGCGTAGGAGCATAACTATACCTTGGATCAGTGTGAGATTGATTGGGGTTCAACTACAGTCCAGATCGAAGTTAGTTCTGAGTAGGCTAGTGTCTGTAGCGGCTTAATACAGTGTGTGTTCAATATGGACTAGGTCCCGGGGTTTTTCTACATTTGTGGTTTCCTCGTTAACAAAATTCTGGTGTCTGTGTTATTTCAGTTTCCGCATTATATTGTTTTATCTTTATAATTGAAATAATACAGGTTCTGTGTTAGATCATCAATTAGAGTAATCCAACCTTTGGTTGTTGATTGTCATTGATTGATCCTCGGATATTGGTCTTTGGTACCATCCGAGTTATTCCTTGTATTTGATTAGGACTCGCTGATTTCTATTAGCTTGAGTAAATCAAATCAAGAGAGAGATATTAACTCCTCGAGATACTTTTACCTAGATGGAGTCTGACTCTCTAGTTGATTCTCTAGAAAGTATTCCGGAGTTAGTCTATACAAATTGCTAAGCGAAATATTGGGCGGTGTTGTTAGACCCCCGCTTTTTCAGATAGTTTGATCCATCAAATCTTAGCAGTACGTTAATCGAAGTCGATTCATGAGAACTCGAATTCATTTCTTGTAGGTTGGATCACACCAAACACAGATTGTTATATCTTTTCGTGTTTTCCTGCTCTGATACCAATTGAAAATACGATGGTACCCAAATATACCTCAATCTAAAACTTTTCCACCTATAAGTGCTTTCTCCAAAAGTGATTGTCTATAGACTGAGTCGAGACAATACAACTAATCGGTTCACACTTCGTATGATCGTCTATGGATACCAGATCGAGACAATACGACAACAAAGATAACTTGTGTGATTGACTATGGATACAAGATCGATAAAATACAACAACGAAGTATGTTTACTTGATAACAGGTTCAGACTTAACCAAACTCTAGGAATTGTCTATCAAGTAAAATAAGAATTAACATTTGTGTAATTTACTTTAAATTATAATAACAACAATTATAATTGCCGAAAATAAAAGTAAATGACAAAACAAGATTTTGTTAACGAGGAAACCGCAAATGCAAAAAAACCCGGGACCTAGTCAAAATTGAATACTCTCAGAATTAAGCCGCTATACAAAATCAAACCAACTTCGTATAGTTGAGACCAAGCAACTAAACCTATAATTCACCTAGTTTCCTCAGTATCCATGCGCCTCCAACTTGTTGATAAGTCAGCACTTGGAACAATTCCTTTGGTTCGTATTTCAAACAGTAAAGGAACAAAAAATCTGTTCGGTAACAACTCTTTTCAAACAACGTGATTTGAATTTGACAAAGGCTCTTCCGTTTAACCAATAAACTCCTTTGTCAGGTCCTTAGATCAATCTTTCAACAACTACTGAAGTAATTGTTAGACTGTGCAATCAGTAATATTAATCACAGAGAAGTGTATTGATGTCGATCTTCTCAACTAATCAATCTAATCTATCACTAAGATAAACCGATTATAGTTGGATCCCTTTCCAGCCGAAACAAGTATTGTGCACACCAAAGATTATGAACCCAAAAAGTCTTCTTGTCTTCAAATCTTCTTTAATCTTCAATCAGCACCTGCACACAATCAACTTGAATCTCTTGTGATCAATCACATACAGAACAGAGTCTGTTAACGTTGGATTATCACAAGACGTCTTTATATCTACAAACAGTCTAAAGATCCCCGACGAAACTTCGATCTAGTTTGAGTGAATCTTATATCAGAAGAGAAGATTCTCAAGCATAACAAAACTAGGTGCAATCAAAGTTCAACAACCGTTAGTCAATTAAATCAATCGGAAACTAATAATAAAACGCAATTATCTAGTTTCCCACCAACGGTACTAATAGAGATTCTCAATCCCAAAGAAGTATTTAAACTGAGCGACCGTAAGAGATTTCGCCTTGTTAGGTTACTTTCCTCTCCGAATAGGCGGATCTACCAGTAGCAACACAACTAGGTAGTTTTGCTGGCTCTGAGGATTAGTTTGCTAGAAATGCAAACTTCAATATTTATAGATGCAAACTTCAATATTTATAGACAATGAAGTTTGGACACCAAGGAATTTCCAAAACCGAATATTCTCAAAGATATGCAATAAATACAAAATCGATTTTCATAATTCCTGGAAATGCACTGTCCAAATATTGACCGAAATCCCAATAGAAAAATTTATAATCAGTAAATGCACATTACTAATTCTTATTAAAGATATGCATTTACTTGCTGGAGATTAAATAGCATATAAAAACTAAGAAACCTTAATTAAAAGATTCTCAATTTATTTCGGTCCTGGGATTTTCCTTTACCTATTAAGGAATATCTTTGAAAAATTAATGATAAGAGTTACTACACATGTTCAAAGTATGTCGACATCTTTACTTTGCAAGTCCTTTTTCATACTTATAATCTTGGAAACGATTTATGTAAAATCCCGTAATTTTCTTAACATGATTTTCGCGTTTAAAACCCTATCCATATTACTCATTCGGATTTTAATCTAAAGCTTAATTTGTAAAGAATAAATATTTAGTTATGAGTATGCTTATGGTTGCGAAAAATAAATAAATTAAATAATAAATGTTTTGACTATGCTGTATATCTTGAAAATATAAATCATCTTTTGATTTTGATTAATTTATTGATTATGGCAACAATTGGTGCATGTTTGGTAGTTATGTGTAATTAAGTTAGATATTTTTCTTAATGTTAGTAAAATGATTTATTATTTATTTATCTAACTAATTATAACATGAATTTTAAATACATAAGAAAAATGAAAATGGAAGATTTGATCTATTTTGGAAATTTAGCTATTTGTCTCTTATGAAAAATATGTGTGCATATGGTAAGTTAAGAATATATATTTGCATCTAAGATAAATTAGTAAATTGATTGATTAATACTAATGAATGCACATGATAATACAAAATTAGAGGAATTTTTCCTTATTTACGTGTCTAATCAATGTCAGCAAAATTAAAATGATTTCCTGTGATATATAAATGTGAAATTATGTTTATATGTACGAAAGATATATTTGGATAAAAATAAGAACATCATTAATAACAATTTTAAGGAAATTCTTTGTGTTAGGAAGTAAAGCATTATTTCACTCATAGCGTATTAAACAAGTTTCTTTATTTTCTTTTATTAAGTTTTAATAAATAGCATGGATGGATTGCCAAGTTATTATAGGAAATAAACTTTAAACCAGGAATTAAAATTTAAATCAATAGCTTTTATTTGCATGCATGTCTTTGTTTGGTTAAAAATGTTTCCTAGGAAATGAAAATGTTGACATCGTGAGTTTTATTGTCTAAATGTTTTAATGAACGTTGTTTATTAGTTTATAACAAAACGTAAACAAAACAAAAGTTACACATCACTTTCATCTTTCTCTCTCTCTGATTTTTCTTTTCAAACAACAATAAGAGTACCTTCTTCTCGTAGTTTTATTTATGCAAGAAAATAAAAAAAATGAAAGCATCGGTGTTTGTACTTACAACAAGATTTGTGGATTGTTATGTGAAGTAGGGGTTTCTACCTAATACAAAAATGAAAACCTATTTGAGCATTATAATTATATTGTTTTGTTTTTCATTTTTATGCTAATAGTCATGATGGTTGTTTTAAATTTATTAAGTTGTTTTGTTTGTATAAATTGATTTGTTTATGAAATTTGCATATTGATTATTAACCATTATTATTAGATTATTCTAAAATTTTATTTTAACAATTGATCTAGACGAAAATGTTATTTTTTATTTGTTAAGGAAATTATATTAACGCATATAATTGAGTTTTGATTTGTGAAAGTGATTTTTTTGAATTAGACTATTAGTTGTTGTAAATGAGTTTGGTCTTTGTACGCGCGTAATTGTGTTGATTAGAACTGGATATATAAGTCTCTCTGCTGTTGAAATGTCAGGCCTTTATGGCATCCCACCACTGGTGGCCACCCCGGGAAGACTGTTCGGGGAACAGTAGGTTTGTTTACCGGAATAACTCTGACAATTAGATTAAGAATCTAAAATTTTAGATTGAAGATTTGAGTAAGAGAATGTTGATTATTTGTGGATGGGAATAGCGTAAGTATTATTGCGAGTAAGAAAATGTTGATTATTTGTGGCTGAGAATAGTGTTAGTATTATTGGGAATTTTTATGCATGGTTTTAATTATCATATCGTCTGCGTGTGTTTGATTATCGGTGCACTCTATTATTTTTGAAACTTCCTACTGGGTTGTGGTTTTCTCACCCCCTTTTCCTCCCTTTCCACAGAAATGAAGAAAAACTAGCCGTAAAAGAAATTATTATTATCATGGGGATTTGGGCTTTGCGCATTTTGAATTAAACCAGAGTGTTGGTTTGTTTTAATTTACTTTGATTTTGTAATTATAATTTTACAGTTTTGTAATTTTAAACGTAATATTTTATTTCATTTTATAAATTTCATTTGAGTTGATTTTTGTATTTTATTAAAATGTTTTGGAACGGAAAATCTGGTCCTACACGAGTGGCGGTCCGGAAATTTGGACTTGCTAGCTGGATCGGACCAGACCCACAAGGTCGAATCCGTGTCCGCTGGAAGTCCAAAAATCTGGGCTGTCACAATTTGCCACACTTCCAAACAAGTTTAGAATTGGTTCGTCTGAATTCCAAGAACTATCTGATTTATTATCCCATCAAATCACCAATTATGGGTTTCTCGGTTCTACCAAAATAAGTTCGGTTCTACCTCCATGTGAGTACTGTGCATAGTCACGCTAGTTACCAAAATTCGGTTGACTAGGTACTAGGATCGGTTTCCCACAACTTATGGTAACTACCTGTATTCGGTTGCACATGTCCATAAGATCGGTTCCCCCAAAACTACAAACTTGTTGCACATGTTCATAGGATATGTTCCCCTATCTACTAAAAACGTGTTGCACCTCTTACAAGGATCGTTTCCCTCTTGCAAATTTGTTGCACCTCTTACTAGGATCGGTTCCCCAATGACTAGATAAAAGTTGTTATTTACAAGGCATCGATCATACCATCTTGAGTGATTACTTAAGATCGGCTTCACTAATAAAAGTCATACCAATACATAAGCCAGGCCTTGTCAATAGTTTTACCAAGATACATAAACAAGTTTATGAGCGGTTATACTAAACACACATATTGGTAATTCAAAATAGATTTGCAATGAATAACAATACCAATAAGCCTAGTGATTTCCCATTCGATTCACAAAACGAGTTTATGAACTTACTTCCCTTAAACAAATGTAAAACATTATTTCTTAGGATGAAATCTTCCCTCATACCCATACATAATCACAATAGCATTCATATGATCATGTCGATGTCTTATATACAAAGTTTAATGGTTAAGCAATAAACCTCGTATTGTATTCCTGAATACTATGTCTATCTAGAGTTTCATACACAGCTTCGCAGTTTTGTTTTCAATATGTACGACTTGAAAGATAGTTAGGGAAAGAAACAGTTCAAGTCAAATATTACTAACCTCAAGAGGAAGGATGATGTTGTCGTTGTAGCTCCATACTTCTTCACATTCTTCAAGTCTTCATGTAATACTTGTAAGTCTCATATCCTGACACTTTCAAGCTAACCTATACGAAGTTGAGTCTAGTATGTAATCAAGCGACTCTTTAAATGAGTTTTGATTCACTAAAATATGACAACCAAGCTTGACATACCAACGCTTGGTGGGTTCAACCGAGCTATGCTCTAACAATCTCCCCCTTTGTCAATTTTAGTGACAAGACTTTTACATCATATGGATAAACAAATTACAAAAATTCATTATACACATACACTTGATTCCAAGTTCAACAACACAAAACCTGCATTAAATTCAATCCTTAAATTTCGCTGCTGACATTATAATAATAAAGTTAATACTCCCCTTAAAGGTAAGATAGGTAGATTTCCAATCTGCACGTCTTTGTTATATCCATATAGTTCCTCATAACTACATATCATATGGTATGTGACTCCCCCTTAGTCTATGCTTTCACTCTCTTCCTTAGAATAAACATTTTAACGATCCCTACACTTCTTAAGATGATTAGAAACTGTTGAGTTCTTTCCATCGGTGTAAGTTCTTATATAGGTGTAAGTTAAAGGTAGGGTTGGGGATGTGCTGGTGGTTCTCATGGAGATAGGGTGGTGGTGATTATGAAGAGGATGTAGGTGGCGATTGAAACGATGCTCATGGATGGATGATGAGATTCAGTTACATCTTCTTCTACTGATGAGAAAAAAAACTTGTTTGAAATTGACAGTGAAATTGAGATTTAAATAATAGAATCGATCGAATTTGTAGTTGCTCGATTTTGTGAATGAATGGCATTGGAAGAGTATATAGACTCCTTATACTGTTAGAAAAGAAGGATTATCTTTAAATTCGAATTTGCATGTGAAGAAATTTACAGAATGTGTTGATTTTTGAGTAAAATAATTGGAATGCACCTCTTGATTATCTCTTAATTTTCTGCACATAAGTTGTTTGTGAAAACTCCATAACTAGTTTTTTTTTCTCGCCCACAAATTGTTTGCATTAACCAAAAACCACTGGTCCAAAACTTATTGACACGAAGATAATACAAGATATCAGTTGTATACAAAGGTGAAATAGAGTTGTTTCAAATTTAGGAAATGACCGGGAAAAAAGTGTTAATGGTTAGTGGGTTTCTTACTAGTGTAGTACTGTTAAATGTAAAGTAAAATGTTGCTCAATCGAAGACCTAGGAGGGAAACACTTTACCACGAATATGAAGACTTGGAAAATGGAAACTAAATACTCTGATATGTATTTCATCACTCGACCAACTTAATCTATATACATGCGTGTAGTATATAATACTCATACTTGAAAATTTCCCACATTGTTCCTAATCTCACTATTTTGATGACGTACTCTGTGGATGAAAAAAACTTTGACTAATGATTTGTCTCAGTAATGACTCACTACAATAAGTCGATTTAACTCAGTTACATCAAAACGATTCAAGGGCTTATATGTCTTTTACAAGGCTTTGTAATTTCCACCTATGCACTAACGGATGCTAACTGTTTAAAGAAAAAACAGGACAGAAAAGGTTAAATGTGTGGCATTAAATAAATTCTGAAAAAAACTGTGGCACTTTCTTAAACATAAAATTGAAAGTGTGGTACTTTATTAAAATCCCCAAAATATTTTAAAGTCTTGATAAATAGAGGATTAGATGTATCACTTATGTATTCCTGAAAAACTAAAGTTTGTTTTTTTTGGTCAATTTTGGCCGTCGTTAGTTTGACCTTGGTCAAGTTTTCGATTTTATTCATCTTTTGATGATTTTTCTCTCCTTCATGGATGTTTTATCTCTCACAGATTTGTGAACCTTGTTTAGTGATTGATTATTCACTTGTTTTTTTCTGGATACCTTCAACTGAGAGCTAAGAGTGGTCTTTTTCAAGGGTTTTGTTTTTTGTAGAGTGTTTGCAAAGTTAGAAGATTTTTCCTTTTCTGGGTCTTACTGAGTATGGATAACGAGGTAGGAAGATATGGAGAAGTCTCAAGATTAAACGAAGAAAACAACAACAAGATCGAAGAACCGCAAACATATTTTTATGAGGAAGCAGATGAGGAAAACGGAGAAGTTTCAGAACATAACAAAGATATTGTTTTTTTTAAGTTTATTTCAGGGAGAGAATACAACATCAACATTCATAAGGAAGTACTGTCAAAATCCTGGAGACCATCGGGAACAATATCTATTACAGATCTGGGGAGTGGTCATTATAACGTTCGATTCTCCTTACTGTGTGATATTGCAGCAGTTTTGCAAGGAACGCCATGGTCAGTTAGAGAGGATTTGATGTTACTGGAGAAGGCAGTAGATGGGTTTGTGTTAGAAGAATATGATTTTAAGCATGTTGTTTTTGGAATCCACATATATGAATTACCATTTAGTATGCTAAACACAGAGAAGGTATATAATATTGCAAAAACTGTAGGGGATCCAGAACCAATAGATAAGGAGATGGCTAAGAAGTGGGGGAGATTTGCGAAGCTTATGGTAAGATTGAACATCCAAAGACCGTTACCAAGAGATATGTAAATCACACTTAGATCAAAAAAGAAGATCAAGATCACTTTCAGGTATGAAAAACTACCCAGGCTATGTTTCTACTGTGGCTATTTTGGTCATCAAATGAAGCAGTGTCCATCTCTGTCAAAGAAATTGGAGGAAGATCTAAGTCACAGTGCAGAGGAAATAACAGCAAGTATGAGGGATAAATCATTGGCAAGATATACTGAAGAAATTAGATCATACTACAAACCCAATGAACCAGGGGTCATCAATATCAGTTGTTGCATTGAACCAATACAGAGGTTGAAGGTAAACGTTCAAGAACCGTTAAACGGTGAGAAGAAGACGGACGGCGAGAGGGATGACACACGTCACCTTCATCTAAATTTGGAAGCACTGAGGATGAACGGATCCAACGATGACGGCAGCGGAATTAGAAATGCAAATGATACAGGGTATCGAAAGCTGGGTATGGAGCAGGCAAAACACAAGATGGAAGTAGGGAGAAAAACAACCTACACTGCTATACAACTGAATGATGCTGAGGCTGGTGCTGAGACAAACACTGTCAGAAAGACCATTGCGGATCCAAGGAATCCACCTGGAGTTAAAAACAAATTTATGGCAGAAAAGAAGAAGGTGGAGCAGTTTTTGTCGGGTGTAGAAGATCAGACAATAAATAATTCACTACCTCAGATAACATGAGGGTGAAACACGTAGGACAGAGGCAGGCGAAACGTCCACAACTGAAATTCACGAAATGGCTAATAAATTCGGACCCAAATCAACAAATCCCATGGAAAACCCGTTGGATGTATCCAACCAAATAAGGAAAATTTTCATACACCCAATTGATACCCTATCTCAGCAAATCCCTAATTCACAAATTCAAAATACCGAAGAAACTGTATCGTCTTCCTCCACCTCCCTAGAAGAGAGTAACCCAAAAAAGAAAAAATCGGGATGGAAAAGAGCAGCTAGAGTACCAAGCAACAACAAAAAAGAAAGTGACAATGGAAGATGTTCGAGTGGATCGAAAAGAATGGCGAGCCCAATGGAGATTGATACCCCAGCAAAGAAGATCATCAACAATTACAATAATCAGAAGGGTGTGGTGGCTTCCCAAAATCAGCCACAAGAAAGATGTTAATTATCTCCTGGAACTGTCGAGGATTGAGAAACATCTCGACAATCCACAATCTGAAGGCGTTTCTCAGGGCTTGCAAACCTCAAATTGCATTCTTAACGGAAACATGGATAGGTGAGTTAAATGTTGTAAATTTATTCAATTATCTGGGATTTGATAATTATATAGACATCCCTGCAATTGGTAGAAGTGGTGGGAGTGTTCTACTTTGGAATAATAGTATAAACCTGGAAATTATCAGAGCTGACAAGAACATAATACATATTCGAATAAAGGAAGTAGATAGAAATGCTTGGGACTTGATATGTATCTATGGTCCCCCTCAAAACCATTTGAGATACAAATTCTGGAGAGGATTATCTCTTTATGCTGCTCAAATATCCAACCCATGGTGCTTGATGGGAGATCTTAATGCTATTACATCGATTAGTGAGAAAAATGAAGGCAGTCAGAAACTGAGCAACACCAATACTGAGTTCATCAAGTTTATCCAAGAGGGGTTTGATTGATATGGGATTCATTGGCTCTGCCTTTACATGGTCAAATGGCGATGTAGTGGATAAACCCATCTGTGAGAGGCTGGACAGGTCTATGTGTACTGCTGATTGGTTCTTCAAGTTCCCTAACAATGGTGTACTTCATCTTCCAAGGATATGCAGCGACCATGCTCCCATTCTGGTAAATACAAGTAGAACCAACAAAAGGAGAAGAAGACACACAACCAAATTTGAATCTTACTGGATAGAACATCCAGGATTTCAAGATGTGGTTCATAAGAGCTGGGTTGAGATCCAACAGAATACTATTGGAAAACTAAGGGTGGTTGGGAAGGAGCTAAACGAATGGAGTAAGAAAATTTTTGGCAATATATTCAGAGTTGTGGAAGAATGTAAAACTAAATTGCTTCAGGTACAATGGAGGCACATCTAAGAGATACTAGACTGGAAGAGAAAGAGCTCAAGGAGAAGATTGAACATTATAACATCATGCAACAAAGATACTATGAACAGAGAAGTAAAGTCAAATGGATACTAAATGTGGATAAAAACACTAGAGTATTCCATATGTTTGTGATGCAAAGAAAGAAGAAGAACCAGATTGCTGGCTTACAACTTCCAAGCGGAATTTGGGTGACTGAAGCCAATGATGTGGTGCACTACTTGGTAAACCATTTATCAAATCTTTTCAAGAAGGACCCAGAGGAAAACAGATACCAGATTCAACTTCAAGCCGAGTCTCAGATAGATAGCATGAGTAATGATCAAAAATCAAGAACCCCTTCAAAGGAGGAAGTCTGGAATATTCTGAAGAGAATGAAAAACCTCAAATCCCCGGGACCTGATGGCATGCCTGCGCTATTCTACAAAAGATGCTGGGAGATTGTTGGTGATGAAGTCACGAGCACAATTCAACATTGTTTCACCTCGACGACATTACCTCAAGGACTAAATCACACAAACATGGTGTTGATACCAAAGGTGAAACACCCAACTCTTCCATCTGATTATAGACCATTAGCTCTCACCAAAATTATGTATAAAGTTATTACTAAGATTCTAGCTCAGATAATTAGAGGGCTCCTAGACAGTTTAGTAGATAAAGCCCAATCAGCTTTCATTCCTGGTAGGATAATCATAGATAACATAGTGACAGCAAAAGAGATTTTCCACTCCATGTCAAACTCAAAATCCATCCTTGGAGCCTTTGCTTTAAAAATAGATATAAGTAAGGCGTATGATAGGATTAGTTGGAGGTTCTTAAGTCACTGTCTCAATATTTTTGGTATTGTTGGCCACACTCATGCACTGATTATGCACTGTATAAGTACTGCTAGCTTCTTTGTAGTAATTAATGGGCAGGAGGAGGGTTTCTTTGTAAGTGAAAGGGGACTTAGACAAGGGTGTCCGTTGTCACCATACTTGTTCATTCTCTGCTCTCAAGGGTTGTCTTGGTTGATGATGAAAATGGAGGAGAATGCTTTATATAATGGTTACAGAGCTTGCAGAAATGCCCCCATGGTATCCCATTTAATGTTTGCAGACGATTTAATCATGTTTGGTACTCTCGACAACAAAACCTTCAACACACTACTTCAGATTCTATCTATCTACGCTGCTTGGTCAGGGCAGCAAGTTAACATGCAGAAGTCAGCAGTATACTTCAACAAATGACTGAAAAGTAATCGAAGATTGGAGGTTGCAAATATGCTAGGAGTGAAACAAATGGAGGGTACTGATAAATACTTGGGCCATCAATTACTTAAAGTTGTACATCTTACTTCTTCACATGGGTTTCTAGAAGATAAATTTACTGCTAAAACAGCTGGGTGGAAGAGGATATTTCCGTCTCATGCAGGTAGAACAATGTTGATCAAGACTGAGCTAGGATTAATCCCTCCTTTTTATATGGCAACCTCTCTACTTCCAAAAAGAACTATTACTCAGCTGACCAGAATTATTAGAAACTTTTGGTGGGGGCATGAAAGTGGGATAAACAAAATGCATTTCATTAACTGGGATCAGTTTGAGCTTGAAAAGGAGAAGGGAGGACTGGGGATTCGATCCTTGCAGAAGCTGAACAAAGCCATGATTGCTAAATTGGTGTGGAAGCTACTGGAAGATGAAGATTGTTTATAGGGCAAGATAATGAAGGCTAAGTATGTAAAAGAGGGGACTTTTTAGGAGGTGAAGAAACCTAATTGTTGCTCAGCCACTTGGAGAGCTATGTTAATTGTAAGAGAGGAGATGAAAGAAGGGTGCTGCTGGACAGTAAGGAATGGAAGGAAAATTGATGTTTGGAAGGATCCTTGGGTACCAGGATTGCCAACCAAGAGACCTGAAGGGAGACCACAGGAAGCATACAATGTAAAGAAAGTGCAGGATCTTATTATTCAAGAAGAACACAGATGGGATGAAAACAAGCTGCAGCAGCTATTCACCCAAACTGAAGTTGCTAAGATAATGGAGATCTATATACCTGAAGGGACTGATACCAACACTAATGACAAGCTGCTATGGACTCCACATCCAAAAGGAGACTTCTCTGCAAAATCCTTTATCAAGTATCTGAATGCCAACACTCCATCAACCTCAACCAATGATGAGTTTCCATGGAAGAAATTTTGGGAGGTAAAAAATATCCCACCCAAAATTCAAATATTTATGTGGAGATTACTCAAAAATGGGCTTCCAGTAGCGCACAACATAAGTAAGCACATACATGAGATTAGTGATCAATGCAAATTATGTGATAGAGAGGTTGAAAACAGTGAGCATCTGTTTTTGCAATGCCCAACAACCCAAGCAATTTTATTTGCATCACCACTCAGCCTCAGAGTAGGAGAACAACCTAGTATGACTATACAAAATCATGTGACACAGTGGTTGGATGAAGGTGGAGATTACACTAAACTGAAGATGGGGGCTTGTGTCTGGTGGGCTGTTTGGAAAGCTAGAAATGTTGTGATATTCAATAGGGCCAAGTTGAACATACAATCTGTTCTTAAAGAGGCGTTGTATTGGGCCAACATGGAAACCACAGCTGAAGATATGAACAATATGCTGACTGAGACTGATATTATGGAGTCCCAAAAGAACAACTGGGAACCACCTGAAGTAGAGAAAATCAAAATTAACTTTGATGGAGCAGCGGGACCTAGAGGTTTTGCTTGTGGTGCAGTTGCTAGGGATTCCAAGTCAAGTTTTCAGGGATGCAAAAATCAGAGTCTAAACTATTGCAAGGCAGTTGAAGCTGAGGGGAAAAGAGCATTGCTAGCAGTGGATTTGGCCAGAAGAAAGGGGTTCAGAGACATTATTCTGGAAAGGGATTCAATCACAGTTATCAATGCTCTCAAATATGCTCACTATAAACCAAACTGGCGCATTCAAAGTACTATAGACAGAATCAGAGATGAGCTAAGTCTGTTCAGATCAGTAGACTTCAGGTATGTTAAGAAGACTGCCAATAATGTGGCACACAATGTTGCAGCTCTAGCTGTTACATCCCACTCCTCAAATGAGTGGTTTACTCTCCCTCCTTCTTGTATCGCTCAGCTCATTGTGAGTGAGTGTTCTTCCGTCTGAGTTGGTCTTTCAGTTTTCTTATTTTTTCAGTTTTTCCCCTTCAGAAAGAAAAAAAAAAAAAAACTATCGCGTTCTATTAATTATGTATGTTAAATATTTTAAAGTGTTGATAAATAGAGGATTAGATGTATCACTTATCTATCGCTTTCTATTAACTATGTTTTTCCCTTCGCAACCATGACGGGTTAATTAAGAAAGGCCCGTATTAAAACAAATTACTCCAAAATTTTGATCAATCTCAACAATTAAATCAGTATTCATTAGGATCCAATATAGTAGCTAAACGTATATCGATCGGGTTGAACAGTTTCTTAGGGCAATTTGTATAGAGTGAGCAAATTAAAGATTTGTCCAAAAGTAAAACACGAAGTTGACAATTTGTTTGCCCATTGCGATCCACCAAGAACCGCGCGGGTTTTCTTCAACCACCAAAGGTTATTGGCCGACCTTTAGGGAGGCTTTCTATGTGATGACAAATCTGCAATCTGTCAGTCACAACAAATGTCCCAGAATTTGAATTTGAAAATTGAATTTTTGGATTTCTCAATCCCATAAAATTCTGATTAAATAGGAGATAATCAAAGAAATTGATCATAAATTTCTGTCACCTACGATCAAACAACTAAATTTACAGTTCAAATCGCATCAAATCATCCATTGGATTGATCACAATCGACGAATCTCAGTTTCTTTTTAGTTCAAATTTTAAGAAAAAAAATAAATTCACAATTTTGAAAATCCATTTCAAGGACCAATAAGAGTATAATATACTTCGATTCAATCCTAACAGAAAACAAAAGCTCCCTTTTTAATGATTGAACCTTTTATTTTAGTCAATTCAAACAAATTCGAACAAATTTGAGATTTAGAGAGCATTTTTTTCTGTAAAAAAGCAGAGCTCGGAAGAACTTATGAAAACTGGAAAACGTAGAAGATGATGGGTTATGGGCCCAGTTTTTGTCCCGTTACCGGTATACAAAATAAACCGACCCGACCTACATTTACAAAGAAAGAAAAAAAAAAACAAAGCAAAAAAAAAAAAAAAACGACCGATTCTTTTGTGCTACCCATTTTCTTCCTGCTCTCTGATTGACTCTTGATTTCTTAAGATCTTCCAATAACCATCAACCCATGCATTAATTGATTATTTTTGATCAGAGACAAAACTTGATTATTCATAGCAAAATGGATGTAATTAGTTGGTTGAATTTTTTGTGAATTAAGAGATTCAGTGAAAGAGATTTTGATTTGGTTTTCTGTTAGATGGAGACGATGGGTGTTTGATGTAGCAGAGAAAACTAGCAACCTAGGGCTTATCTCTATGAGCTGTATTCAAATGACCAAAAAATCCTATGACCAACTATTAGGAAATAATATAGGAGTCTATATTTAGGAGATATACACTTTAAGGAGTTTGAGTTATATTAGGAAAGTGTCTATGTTTAGAGTTTGATCTTAGGTAGGAAAGTGCTTGAGTGGTCGTCAAGTTTGTGAACAATATAAATAGGCTGTTAAACCATAAGAATTAGACACCAAGATTATTATCAATGTAGTCTTTTATGAATGTTGTTTCTTCACAACATGAATGTTGTGATAATAATCTTGGTGTCTAATTCTTGAATGTAGCATAAAAGACTACATTGATAATAATCTTGGTGTCTAATTCTTATGGATTAACAGCCTATTTATATTATTCACAAACTTGACGACCACTCAAGGCACTTTCCTACCTAAGATCAAACTCTAAACATAGACACTTTCCTAATATAACTCAAACTCCTTAAAGTGTATATCTCCTAAATATAGACTCCTATATTATTTCCTAATACCCTCCCTCAAGATGGAGCATGTAGATCACGAATGCCCATCTTGGACAAAAGAAATTTAACTTCAGTTTTCTTCTTTTTTTTTTCAACACTTTGGTGAAAAAAAAAATCTTCAGATCGTAGTTTAAGGACGTTTCGGTCCCCTTCGTAGTTTAAGGACATTTCGGTCCCCTTCGGAAGTTTAAGGACATTACGGTCCCATCTTCGTAGTTTTAGGACATTTCGGTCCTCTTCGTAGTTTAAGGACGTCTCGATCCTCTTCGTAGTTTAAGGACGTTTCGGTCCCATCTTCGTAGTTTAAGGACATTACGGTCCCATCTTCGTAGTTTAAGGACGTTTCGGTCCTCTTCGGAAGTTTTAGGACATTACGGTCCCAATCATAGTTTTAGGACATTACGGTCCTCTTCGTAGTTTAAGGACATTACGGTCCCCTTCGGAAGTTTTAGGACATTACGGTCCCAATCATAGTTTTTGGACATTACGGTCCTCTTCGTAGTTTAAGGACATTACGGTCCCATCTTCTGAAGAATACTTCTTGTACTCTTGTTTTCTTGGTTTCTTCGATAGAATACTTTTTGTACTCTCTCGACAACTCATAGGATTTCAACCTATTATTGTTGTTCTTTTTCTCATCACCTCTTGGTGATTGTTTTCTTCTCTCTCTTTTTTTTTTCTTTCTTCACAACATGAATGTTGTTTCTTCTTCTCTTGTTCCAGTCACGCTATTTTTGCGAAACCTTCACACTTCTTTGTTCTTCAAGATTCTCTGACAATCTTGTCATCTTTACAAAGTCTGACACACTTTGTAGGATCTCTAAGTTTCTGCCACAAACTCTTCAACCACACTTCACTTCTTCCAACATGTTTAACAGCTTTCTGCAATACCTCTGCCACAAAACTGTCACACTTTTCTTCCATTACGCTTCTGTAACGATTCTTCAGTAACCATTGTGTAACCTTTGTAACACCCACATATACTGTTACAATTTTCAATAACACTTTTTTTTTCTTCTTCTTCGTCCTCCAGATAACGGACTCTTGACTCTTCTGTTCATATCTTCCAAGTTTTCCTTGATCTCAAGATTGTTCTAGCAACGGCAGCAATAGTATATTATCAGCTTGAGCTCTTTCTTTGCAATAAATCAAACAACCCATCATAGTAATAATATTCTTCTCTAAACACCCATGGAAGCAATCAAATTCTTCTTTCTCATCCTTCTCTGATTTGAAATCTGAGAACAACACTCATCCTCTTGTACACAGTGCTATCTGTAACCCAGTGCAATCTTCTTTATAGCTTCGCACCGGCAGACAACATCGCTTCTTCACAACGGCTACTACAAGCTCCATTACTGCCATGACGGCCGAGCTCTCTCTGTCCAATCAACCACAGACCACCATTAACATTATCGATCAATCACCATCCAACCACAGAGCTCTTTCTATCGTGATCAAACACCATCAGTTCTTCTTCCTAAAGAAACCTAGTTTCACTTGTGCGCTGTTTGGTGAAAAAATCCACGAACACCTTAAACCAACAGCTACATCATCTGTAACTTCTTCTTGCAGTTTTACTTCATAACTTTGAACAGCAACAGTGCCACCTGCAATCCACCTTCGTAGACAGACCATCATCCACCTTCCTTGTTTATCACAACTTCCAAATCATGGACGACAACCTTCCATGTCTGCCAGCATTAACCTTGATGACAAACCAGCTTTGACCTAGTTTCTTACTTGTGCTTTCTCATAACAGTAGACTTCTTAGGAACATGTTGAACGTGTCCACTAACCTGACCATCTGGACTTCTCAGCAACTTAAACATCAGGTCCTCAAGCTTTCCCTGTTTCGTAATTACGAAACTCTAATTTTTTTTTATTTTTTTTTCTTAAACCCTAAAAACATGGAAAAACTTCTCTAACTCTTTCTTCTTCTCCTCTCTCTTCCTTTCACCTCGGTCTGATACCATGTTAAGGATCGAGCAAGAGAGAGAGAGAGCATAAACGCGCGGAAGCATAAAAGACTACATTGATAATAATCTTGGTGTCTAATTCTTATGGCTTAACAGCCTATTTATATTGTTCACAAACTTGACGATCACTCAAGGCACTTTCCTACCTAAGATCAAACTCTAAACATAGACACTTTCCTAATATAACTCAAACTCCTTAAAGTGTATATCTCCTAAATATAGACTCCTATATTATTTCCTAATACCAACGCATGTAATAAGAGGGACGCGTGGTGGATCTTAATAGTTTTGTAGAGTTTAGACACATATTGGACCTTTCTCGGTCGATGCAGTCTTAAATAGAATTTTTTGGATTTGGTTGATGGCTTACAGATTTAAGAGCTTTCGTCGGCCCCAGCTGCTTAGCGGTCATCTAGTACTTAAAACGCCCGCAGCTCTTTCTTGACAGTCGGGACTTTCAGTGATTCCTCATGTTTTTTTTACTGTATTATACTTTATCCATCTTTTCCATTTTTATCTCACTTATTATTATTTTTTTCTGTTATACTATATTTGTTATTTTTTAGTACAAATAAAATCGGTAGTGGATCCCAAATTATATTTATTTTTTCATCATTTTGAATAGATTTTCTCACGATGAGAAAACACGTTTACCAGTCTACGGGACTCGACAAATATTTTGATTTGATGATTACCATATGAACTTCACTTAGTGATCTTAGTGGGAGATGATGACCCACTCTCTTTTGGGAGTGGATGTCATTATGATAGGACAACCACCCTTTGTTCAGTTGTGATCTATTAGCAATTAGCGGGATTGCTTGACGCTCCCAATTCTTGTGCCAAATTCCCTCTCTCATGATGCGTCACCACCTCCTACATCCTGGAGTAAACAAGGGGTTCACAATTTTTAAATTGGACCACTAACATGGTGACACATCATGGAGGAAGGAACCAGATGACGTCAAGCATTTCCGATTAGTAATCCAATAAGCTTTGTTGACCACCGGTGGGCGACCTTATTTTGTCATACTCGTGCTAGTAGAATAGGCTATCTAGTGACCATTATGTTTATTCACTATTCAGGTAACCAGCCAAGTGCCCAAGTCCAAGGTGGGGCCATGGGAGGAAATGACTAGGCACGGCAATATTGCACAATTCTGGACAGTATAATGTTTTCATTTGATATTTCGAAAATGATTTACACATCCAATAAAAAGAACGGCCATTGCACCATGTGAGAGGGGGTGGAGGCCACTCTTACCCTTCCCTATCCTAACGTATAGAACACAATATTGGGTCCGTGCTATTTTTTTTGGTGTAATTTTCGGTATTTTTTTTCATTGGTCTAGCAACGTTCTTGATATTTATCCCGTGAAGGGCCACGCAGTGATTGTGTTGCTCGGAAACCAAATTTGAAAGTGTTGCTTGCATATACAAATATTTACATATCATAGAAATATAAATTACTACGAAATAGGATATATTCCCTCCGTTTCCAAAAGATAAACTGATTTTATGTACACACATTAAATAAGTTTATCTTTTTGAAACGGATGTAATATAAGAATCTCGTATAGGGGTCTCACATTCTAATGGAGGGGTTGTTGTAATAGGACAAAAATGAGTCACATGTTAGTGATTTTAAAAGCCCTGGCCTAAATATTTTTGGTTTCCCTATTTACCTCCTATATTTTTCCTATTTCCTACTGCACACCCAATTTTCCTATTTACCACCCTAATAACAACTCTAAAAATATCCTACATACTATATCTCTGTTTAATTGACTTTCTACTACAACCTAAATAAATCCCATTAACCACCCCATAGCCATCACATAAAAATCCCTAACAACAACACGAGCTCTTCTTCTTTTATCTTCCACAATGACCACCCTTTTTAATCCGTTACTTGTTTTTCTTTTCTTCTGACATGTTGTGTCTTTTCTCTTCCAATCATCGAATAAAATAGGAGATGATCAATTTCCATTTCGTCATTAGAAACTTTATTATGCATTATAATTAGTTGATCAAAAAATAATTACAGTAACTAATTCAAATTCAAAAACAACCGTAAGAAAATTTGGTTCCACTCGTCCTTCGTCTGTGAATTGTTGGACAAACTCAAAAAAAAAAAAAAAAGAACGAGACACATAGTAGGTTTTCCGATTAGGGATGGACTGGTTATGTAGATCTTCGCCATTGTTTACAACTTTTTTTTTTATGTTTGTCTACAACAAATCCTTCTCTTTCTGCATAAATAAAATGCGGTGAGAATCAATACAAAGGCAATATTTCCTTCATTCATCACAACATTAGCATCAATTCTTTATCTTGGATTTGTTGCTGGCTTTCGTTGTTTTAAAATAATTTGAACGTATTAATACAATACCTTTTAATGGCTTAATGGTCTTTTAGTTTTTCTTTTTTTTTGTATCTTTAATGAAAAAGAAGAAAGGAAAAAGAAGTAAAGAAATAAACAGAATCGTATATTTCCTCCTTTCTCTCTAGAAAGAATAACCGTCTTTCTCTAAAACTAGATTTTTCTAAATATTTTAGATTTTAATCCAAATCTGTCAGATTTGGTCTGAATTTTTCCAGATCTATTGACAGATTTGGTTATACATATTATTACTATTTCCTAGTATTGAATAAAATTATCACTATTAAGCGATTCTAGGGTTTGTAAATAATGTTTTTAGTTTATTTTCAGTTGATTTCATTGCTTATGGCTTATGAATGCCAATTAGATGTTTCTAATAACCGTTTTGGCGTTTCTATTGAATGGATCATTCATATCAACAACATCATCGATGACGATTTACCAGAAGTGGTCGAAATTCTCCAGTTACAGGAAGATCAATGGCTAGTAGAGGCGATCGTGATAACGATGGGCTGCGCAAATTACTCCCCTTTGGGACATGTTACTCTTAATGAAGAAGAAGAATTCAAATGGCAGAATATAATCTCATATGCCATGTTTCAAATATCTGTTTCATCTATGAAACGAGATATATGTATTCTATCATTGTTTTCATCTTTGATGTACTTGAACATGATGTATTTATTCTTGTTTGATGTACTTGAACAAGATGTATTTATTCTTGTTATGTTAATGAAATCAAGTTGTTTCCTTCAAAATAAAATAAAATTGGAGGTCGTATATAGGAAAATTAAGAATTGAAAAATATACTTCTTCTTTGAAGTGAGAGGGGATGGGAAATATGAGAAGTGTAGGTGGTAAATAGGGAAAACCATATTTTTTATGGGGAAATTATCGTTTGGTCCTTTTTTAGGTGGTCCCAAGACTATCTGGTCCGGTGGGAAAGCGCGTTTCCTGTTTGGTCCATAATTATTTTTTTATATAAAATGGACAAAAATATCCTTCCATGTTAATTTCCTACTTATTTTTTTTGTAGCAGTTCCTTCTGTTTGATGAACTATCCGGTTTTTTGTAGATTTGAATTCATTTTGTTTCATGAAAATTCTACACTTCATTATATTAATAATATGATTTCAGGTGAATTTTCTTTGTTGTGGTTAAAAGCTGAATCAAGCTCTCTTCTTAGAGCTTCTGGCCCCACTAAGATCTATTTTGGCCAATTAAATCTCTTGAGAAAATTTAGAAGAATAGGAAATAAGAGCTTCTGATCCCACCAAAAAATCTTAAATAATAATAATAAAAAATAATGTCGTAAGTAAAAAATCTTACTGGTCCAACGAAAAAAATCCCTAAGTAAAAAAAATAATATTTCAAGTAAAATAAAAGTTTATACGGATTATAAAGTAAAATACTATCTCGATGCAATTTGGACGTCCTACATGATATATTCCATCAATCCAACCGGGTTAGCACATCTTAAATATTATTTGGGATAATGAATCTGAGTCCGTGCTTTTTAATGAATTTCATCACATTCAATGAAATCTTAACTTTATGTACATAACTGCATAGCAAAAAAATTTTATTTAAAAAAAATCAGAGTTCATTCTTTCAAATGAACACCTAATAAAACCTATATGAAAATAGTGTTCATTCTTTCAAATGAATACAATAAAAATTCTATTGTTATGAACAAAATGCAGAGTGCATTCATTAGAATGAACACCTAATAAAACGAAATCAAATCAAATATGAAAATCGAGTTCATTCTTTCAAATGAACACCTAATAAAACCTATATGAAAACAGAGTTCATTCTTTCAAATGAATACCTAATAAAACCTATATGAAAATAAAGTTCATTCTTTCAAATGAACACACAACAAAACTTTCATTGTTATGGACAAAAATAGAGTTTTTTTTTTCAAATGAACACCTAATAAAAAAGATCTAAAAACAGAGTTCATTTTTTAAATGAACACACAACAAAAACAGAGTTCATTCTTTCGAACGAACACCTAATAAAAAGAGATCTAAAAATAGAGTTCATTCTTCAAATCTTCATCATCTTCATCGTCTTCATCATCTTCAGCAGTAGCAGATACGAAGAACACAAAAAGTCTTCATCGTTCATCATCGTCTTCATCGTCAAAACCTAGAAAAAATGGAAGAAGAAGAATTTTTTCATCCATCGTCTTCATCATCTTCGATTTCTATAATCAAATCAAGATCTCTGTAATAAAAAATCAAAATCTTTGTAATAAAAAACCAAATCGATCTTTGTAATCAAATCAAATCGATCTTTAAAATAAATCTCCATCCTCAATCTTCAAGAGTAGCAAAAGAAAAAAGAAAAAAAAAAGAGAGAAAAAGTAGATCTGGAAAAGGAGAGGAGAGAGAAAAAAAATCTAAAAATGATTTTCTTCTCTTTTAATAATGAGTACATATATGGTCTCAAAAGGGTAGCCACTACCAAAAGACAATTACATCATCCACGACGTCATACGGCATGGGTATTGTCCACCCTAAGACCAAACAATAATTTCTAGGACCAAACAACAATAAATATTTTAAAAATGACCAAACAGACAGTTGACTAGGTCAAAAGGACCCAACTAACTCTATTATATTATTTTTTGGACTAAATGGTAGTTTCTATATTTTGTATGTCTTTAAATTGGGAATTAAGTGTTTGACCCTCTCTTCGCTCCCTCTTATTCTTATGGCCTTGGACTTGGAATCCACTTTAAAAAAAATTAACCCACTTTATTGAAATGATCTCAAAAAAAAAAGGAGAGTCATATGAATAAAGATGTTTGATGATGTTGTTTAATAAAATATTTTAGTTGCAAGAATACCCTTATGTATAAAAATATAATAAAATTGGACATAAACTCTTTTAGGGGTGTAATTGTCAAACCAACTTTAATATAACATATCTCACAAATCGTACATAGGAATTTGATATTTTAGAAAGCTTTTTGAAAAACCTAGACAAAGAGCGTACATACAAATGCCAAATTTTCTTCTTTTATAGCACAACTATTATCCACAGTATTTTTTTTAGTGTGTAGATATTATCCACAACTTTTTTTTAGTGTGTAGCTATTATCCATAGTTTCTTTCCAGTGTGCAACTATTATCCACAATGTTAATTAACCTTCCATAATTGTTTATACTTAGTAAATACATTATTGTATGAGATAAAAATACTCTTTTTTGATTCAATAATTTGTGTAACATATACACAAGTAAATATGTGCAAAAAAAAAAGAGTTTAGTGGATAGCTTTATTAAGATGAACAAACACATTAATATGAAGTTGTGTAGAAAATATCCACAACTAAACTCTGTGCAGGAAACATTCATAACTAGAATATATATAGGAAATATCCACAACTAAGAGGTTGTTTTGGTTTTCCCGAAATAAAAATGACCCCAAGAATAAAATCCATATTTTCTACGGTCTTAGAATGATTAAATAACCCTTATTTATTAGCTACTCAGTCTATTGTTATCATATATACCGTATATATATATTAAAGGTAATATAAATAAGTAATATTTTGTACTGGGATTTGATTTTTTTTGTTTTAAGGTATTATTGGGGTTTGATGAATATTAAAAAAAATATAACTACATATACTTAATGAAAACTAAAATTCCTATATTACCACTTAGTTAGTTTATCGTTATTGATGGAGGCGAAACATGTGTTGATGGAGACGAAAGATCAAGGGGTAGTCTTAAACATTTGGAACATTGAACCCTAAGTTTAATTGTGAATCTCTTATATAGAGGGAATAATCAACTTATTTTCATAATCGATAAGAAAAAAGTTGGGCACTTACTGAATTATTGGTCTAGAAAAATCAATTAATTATCTAGTTTTGCTTTTTATTTATCTGACATTAGTTTAAATTTTTATAATCAACAAAAAGAGGGATTAGTCGTAATTGAATCAGCACAATAGTTAGTATTTTCGTATTTTCTCAAGTGACCGAGAATTTAGTTGCTTGAATCGAAGTTATATGGCCGATTTGGGAAGGAAGCTAATGGAGAAGAACAGTTAGGAAGAAGAATTGAAATCGACAAACATTTTATTGACCTAAAAACATTAGGTTAACTATTATGAGTTTACCCAATCTCAAAACAATATGGTAGAAAAAATTATTGCAAAATTATTGATCTTCTTATTTTGCAGAATTATTGATCTTCAAAGCCCTAATTTCGCCCAAAGTTAATGAATATAGTTTTTTAAATTGGTATGAGTGATCTGATGTAAGGTGTAGAATAATTAGTAATTGAGCCGACCGACCAGAAGGCCCGGAAGGAGGGAGTCCCTTTTGCGGCCACTTTTTTTGGGCCGACCGACCGAGCGAAGCGAGGGAGAGAGGACCTTTTATATGGTCACTTTTTTTTGTAAAATGTAAGTGATCAATTGACACAAAAAGATTGGAAATGGTCCGGCCCGAAAACCTAAAAATGCCCATTTGAATCAAATTTTTCTTTTTTCTTCCTTTAGACATTTTCATAAATAAACCGAAGAGGAAGGGCAATTAGGTATTAGACATTTTCGTAAGTAAACCGAAGAGGAAAGGAAAATAGGTATTAGACATTTTCATAAATAAACCAAAGAGGAAGGGTAAATAGGTATAAGAGTCAAATTGTATTATAATTCCTTATATATCATATTTTTTCAAGGGTATAATTGGCAAGCAAACTAGAATATAACATATCTAAAAATCGGAGATCTACACAATGAGTACAAACGAGTTTTTACGAAAAATTCGGAGGTATTTATCCTTTTAGGCACAATTTTCGGAAATTGCATAGCCATTATGCAAACCACCACAAAAAATGCATAACCATTCCTCAAAAATAACATTACAACAAAAAAGGATGTATACGACAGCGGTGTTCTAGTTTTATTTAAGAGTTTACCATGATATGGTAGATTTATGGTTCAACAATGATTTTAAACAACTGATTTTGAAAAAGATAATTGATTAAGTTTCCATGGGGATTCACTGTACCCCTATAAAGAAAAGTAAGAAGAGAAAGAAAATAAATATGACGTCTGGATTTCAATGGCTTCACGAAATGCCTAAACTTGAAGGATATTTATGGAAACAAAGTAATAATTGTTAGTACACTACTCAAATAAAGTCAAATTTAGAATTCCATAACAAGAAAAAGTAGAATCAATACAAACATTAATACTTAACTCATATACGGGTATATAAGTTAACATGATCCAATCAGAATAAGTGTTAGTTTGGAGGGAAGAAAAAGTGGAGAGGAAAAAAAAAGGATTTTGGAGATTTCTTTGAAAACCTTAAGGTTTTTAAAACTGATCAGGTATACTTCTAACTTAGCTCCAATGAATTTTTTATTGGTCAAAATTATTTAAAATACGTAAAAAGATTCAATTTTTTAGGTTTCCAGAGAGACTTGCGGTTGGAATCTTTCATATTAATTTTAATTCAATTCAATTTTTCTCCTCTTTCTTTATTTGTTTGAAAACTTTTTTCGCCGTTCCGTTTCACTTAATTAACTTTAAATCAGTTTTATTCTAGTTACATACAAATATATCACTTCAAAAAATTGAACACAACTAAAATACCTAATCCAAAAGTTTGTTCAATATAATAGGTATCATGAAAGTAAACAAACTAAACTTCATCTTTTATAAAATTTAAAAATGTACTTCAAACTTTTGTGTATCCTATAGGAAATCACAGAAACTAGTTTGTTGTTATTGTGATTTTTAAAATCTACCAACTTAAAATTTAATTTGATCAACATGCGAAAGATTCAGAGTAGATCTAAACCTGAATAAATTCAAACCAAACATCAGTAATATAAAAACAAATTATTTCTTATAGGTTCATACATGTTCTTCACCACATAAATCAAACCATCTGCCACTATTCTTCGTCGCCATAAAATTAGTTGAAGCAATTCAAAAAATTTAAACCAAAAAAAAAAACATTTTTGAAAGATGGAAAAACACCTATTAGTCGTATCGGGTATTATGTTTAGAGTTCGTACCATTTTTCTCGATGGTCGATCATTTTCTTCACGGAGAGGATTTTAAATAACTTCTTTTGCAGTAGCTTTAGTACTAATGTTTGGATTGGTACCTAGTGATAATTGTCTTGTTTGTTTCGTTACTTCCATCATGGTTTAGTGGAAATTTATGAAATTGGTATTGTGATCAAAAATATTCATTTTACGAGTTGATGATTCAACGAACAACCGTCAAAAAGTACTAACAAAATGAAAGTAAATTTACTTTCGAAGAAGTGTAAACATAAGGTTTTACCTAAATACCACCCACACTTTACCTAAATACCACCACATTCTAAAAACTTAATAATTATAAACCTAATCAGAAGTACGTAATGTTAACTTACCTTCTTCTCTGCAACCACCACTATCATTGTCACTAACAAGAGAAACTGCACCACCTCCATCCCTTATGCCCCACCAAATCATTATATATTATTGGTCGAAGCGGGAAGGCAGAGGTGTTTGGAAGTCCCCACCATTAATTGGTAGTAATTTACTGCATATGCAATTGGATGATTGGATCTCAGTTATAAAGTTTCCATGGTATACCCGATACGTATAATCTCTATACCTTGGCAACTATTGTTATAGAGGCGGAATTCAGAATAATAATAGAAAGAAACTTAGAAAACAGAGCACAAAGTAGTAATTCGAAGAAATATATCTTCTCTAGATTATGAACAAGAAAACGATTTACAATTATCTCTTTGTTACGCTCACAATCTCTCCAAACAGTAGTTAACCCTAAACTGTTTGCTAAAGCTTGCCTTTGACAATAACATAGGTATTGGTCTACAAGCTTTCTCTAGGTCTCTGTCTAGTTAACAACAAAACCTCCCTATTTATAAACTTTTATCGTACTCAGCTGACAAGGTCTTCTATTAGGAATCTATTTTCTACACTAAGAGTGTTTCCTAAAAGAAAACTCTTCCTAACTAGGAATTCTGCCCACATAAGATTTCCTCCCTAATTTAGGATTCTTCCCTCGACTTAGCTTGAGGTTTACTAGTTCCTAAGAAGAGTAGGGATACACCTGTATCATGGGTCCCCCTTTTAAGAACTTGAATTCCTGTAAAAGTTAAAAATGAAGGTCATGGAACTCAAGAGTCCCTTTTTCCTTGTTAAACCACTTGGCCTTGCTGGGAACTTGACCTTTACATCCAATTAGAAAAGCTTCTTTCCCTCCTTATCGTGTTTTGGTCACTCTTCGCTTCAATATGCAGTCTTCCTTGAGTGGTTCCTCTCTATCAAACCATAAGTCTTATACTCGTGGTAAAATCATAGTGTCGTCGCTGTCATCATCTAGTAAAGGGGGTTCAAACAACTTCAAGTATCGACATTTATAACCGAGTAGATTCCTAAATAAGGTAGTAAATCAAGACGAAAGACACTGTCATCAATATGATCGAGAATACGAAACGGTCCATATCTCAATGGTAATTTTAACTATACCAAGTCACCAATACCGAAATTACAAGGCACAAGATGCTTGTCATGTTTTGCTTTGTATTTGGCTTGTGACTTATTTAATTGCGATTCAAGTGTTGCGTGAATATGAGATATCTTCTCCAAGAATTTCTGTGCTTTTTGTCGTTCACTTCCTTCCTCCCCCATTGAGGTGTCACTAGAAAATACTAGATCGAAAAGGCTAGGTGGTAAGTAACCATAGCACGTCTCGAAAGGAGGTTTTCCCGAAGAACTGTGAACTGCTTTACAGAAAGCAAACTGTACATATGGTAAATATCATCCCAAGTTTTAGGATGCTTGGAATTATATCCCCTTAACATGTGCACCATATGTAAGGACCCTCAAGCTCGTCAACGCCATTAGACCAGTCAAGAAACGATTAGGTCGCTAATGGCTCGATTAATTAGAGATGAACCGTAATTAATATAAATTAATGTAACATTACTTTAGATACAGAGCTAGTATCACTAGATAGATCTCGAAAAGTTACGCGATCGGATACCGGACAATGGAGATATCACTGGCTTAGTACGAAGGGTAGTTGTCATTTCACAGATAAACCGCCTGGTTGCCCGTATCCGTTTCTCGGGTGTTTTTAACAATTTTGGTCGGCCTTATTAACCAAATCGGGAAGAGAAATTCATTTTTCTCTTATTCCTTTTCTTTCTTCTTCTTCGTTCTTTTTCTTCTTATTTTCTCTGTTCGTTCCTGTTGGTGATTTGAGAAACGAGAGAGAGTTTCTGAGATCGAGATAAGAAGAGACTGTTCAAGAATCAAGTGATGATGGTGGTGTTGATTAGGGTTGATGATTCAGAATCGAGAAAAAAGGTAAATCTGAGATTAAGATTTAGGGTTTTCTTATTTATTGAAATTTTTTCGATGAAAGTGTTTTGAAGTGATAAATTATAGATGGGTTTGTGTGTGATTGAAGTCTAGATGGTTCTATAAGGTTTAATTTTGGTTTCTTTAGGAATTTGAGTTACGGGTTAGGGTTGGGATGAATTGAAGATAAAGATTAGGGATCCTGTGTTTGAATTTAAGATGAAGAAGGTGATTTCAACGAAGAAGAGTTGGGTACTGCTTGAATTGAAGTTATAATGGTTATGAGAAGTTTAATTTTAATTTGATTGAGAAGTTAAGAAGCACAGATTAGGTTTCTTTATTGTGGTCTTCCCCAAATTAGGAATTAGGGTTCGTGGATTTAGTTGAACTGGTTGTTGAATCGTGTTTGAGAAGATGAGTTTCAATTGTAATGAAGATGTTATTTGGTTGCTGTGTATGTTGGTGTTGTCGGGAAGTAGAGCCACAGGTGAGGAACATGATGGAGATGATGATATTGTGGAGTTGTTGTTGTAGTTCAAATGATTGTGCAGAGCTGTCTAAATTAAAGATAGAGGAATGGTAATCTGACGCTGGGGATATGCAGTGGCAGTTGGGATGGAGAGGAGTCTGGAATTGAAGGTGTTGATTATTATTAAAGCGATGAGAGTTATTGTTGAAGTTAGATAAATAGGTGCTGATGTATTGTGCAAAATGGAAGTGTCAGCATTGGTGTTCACAGGTGCAGGGCTGGATGGGTTTGCAGTTGTTGGAGTTTGATTGTGCAGGTGAAATATAAATGGGATTGGGGTTATAAGGTTAGTGTGTTGAGCTGAAGTACAGAGTTATTATGAATGTACGTGTCTGTGAATTGGGAGAATAAGTTGAACTGAGAATGAGTCAGGTTGTGATTCAGCTGAACTGGTGGAATTAGTTGTTTTGATTAGGAGGTGCTATTATGGATGGTGGTATCTGGATGTTGATGTTCATGGTACGTAAGTGGAACTGGTATTGGGATTGCAGTTAGTTGCAATTAGATGATGGACGAATTGGTGATATGTATAATGGTGTTGAAGGATTGTTGTTGTTGTCTTAAAAGGACTGTGTTATAAATGAATATTTAGGGTTGTAGAAACATCAATCTGGCTAGATGGCTGAGACAGTGGCATGGCAGCTGAAGTTAGAATTAAGGTTGTTGTCGGGTTTACGTGGTTTCCGTTACTAGGGTTAGGAATAGTATGAGTTTCAGTTAAGAAGATGTTTCTGTTAGAATTGTACTGTTGGAGTTGTTATTAGTGATAATATTCGGGTGAATTTTTGATTCTCGAGTTTAGACCTGTTAGTCATCCCAGTGTCCGATTGATTTGGTGTTGTCTGACTCAGTTAGCTGACTGAGTCGACTAGAGTTGAAGCGGGTTAACTCACTGAGTTCCTTGCATTGACCCCGGGTGAATTTTTGATTCTCGAGTTTAGACCTGTTAGTCATCCCAGTGTCTGATTGATTTGGTGTTGTCTGACTCAGTTAGCTGACTGAGTCGACTAGAGTTGAAGCGGGTTAACTCACTGAGTTCCTTGCATTGACCCGAGTCGAATCGATTGACCGATTTACTTCTGACTTGGACTTTGAACGTCGACCGTTACCTGACTTCCTCCGACCAGATGTTGACCGTTAGTTGACCAATTGGACTAGGCCTTGTGTTAGTGGGCCGAGTTAGTGGACTTGGGCTTAGGCCTAGTTTTCCTATTTTGAAGGTTTGGACCTCATACGGTCCGAATTAACCTTTGGTTCCTTCTACAAAAATTGACCTTTGGTTCCTTCTACAAAGTTGTAGACATTCTTAAGACCTTTCTAATGGACTATAGAACCAAACCAATTGAATTAGTAAACCTTAACCATGTTAAAGATAGATACTGAAAAGGGTATAGAACCATAAATGGGTTTAGAACAATTATGTAATTCACTTAACCTATAACTAGAGATTTGTATGAGATTATTTTATGAGCCTTTTGGCTAATCTCAGAGTGATTGTGTGATAAACAGTTATCTTTATTAACAACGATCAATTCAAAGGATGAACCAATAGATGGAGGAATTCAAGGTGGGAATGGCTTGTCATCAAATCAGGTGGGAACTCTGTAACCTTCTTGTAATCATTGAGTTTACCTTATCTGCGAGCATGATGAGTTCTTATTTTCGGTGAACATGATGTTTGTAATTGAATGAGTATGTTGTGTGATATGCATTATGTGGTTCCCTGCGAGGAGTGTCTGTGATTCCCCATAGCTTCTTGCTAAGTTTTAGAAGGGCGGTAACTCATCCATTTACAATATTACTGTAGATGGGGAAAAACGAGTCGCTGGTTTTTTAGGAAAGTGAAGAGACGAGCGTGTTGTCGAGACTTCTCAACCGAGCAAACTGCTTAACCTCACACATATGCACTGCAAAGGGAGTGCTTAGATTCCAGAGATCAATCTGTAGGACTCCGGCCTAAACCAAGTCAATGGCCGTTCCAGAGTCAATTCGGTCGCAAAGAGGGAGATGGGTTGATCTGTAGGAGGGAAGCTGAGAATTGTGTGGGATCAGTGATGATCAAGGATTGTGGATGTGTTGAAGGTTTCTGCAATTTTTTGGTGAACTGATGAGTTCGAATAAGTTCTGATAGATTGATGAATTCTTGAGAGTAGTTACTCGAGAAATTCGACAAGTGCTGATAGCTAGTGATCATTCGTTGTTTTCAATCATGGATGCGGAGACTTATTTATATTGTCAGAGTCGTGAACACCTTGATCCCTGTAAGTGTGACGGTTTCTTGAGTGAAAGAGTGGGAAAGTGGGAGATCGTGGTAAAGTCAGTTCCATGTCGTGTGGAGACTTGACTGATCGTGCACCCACTACTTTGCTAACTCCTTCAACCGTTGACACGACTTACTCACATTTCTCGTTGTGGATGAATCCACGTGCTGTAGGCCGCCAGACCAAAACCCTAATTGATATCCCCCAAATTGACGTGATTGATGTCTCACGGATCGTGGAGTCTGCATGACAGACGTGTATTAATTAGTCAGTTGTTGACTGATTAGACAGTGAGTCTCGGTTTTGTTGAATCGAACATGAGTGATGAAGCTCAGCGATTCATGGATCGAACATGTAGTTCTCTGAAATGATGTCAATATTGTAGATTCAGTGATGAATTATTGACCAGTATTTGAGCGACTGAGCAAGTATTGCTCAATTCGGCGAATTATTGAATATTGAGAATTTGACGAGCAATTGAACAAGTATTGCTCAATTCGACAAATTAATGATTATTGATAATTTGATGTGCAATTGAGCAAGTATTGCTCAATTCGACAAATTACTGATAAATTACTAAATATTGATAGCTGGATCAATATTCGAGCAACTGAGCAAGTATTGCTCAATTCGACGAATTACTGATAAATTTCTAAATATTAATAGTTGGATCAATATTCAAGCAACTGAGCAAGTATTGCTCAATTCGACAAATTGATAATTTTGACGTGCAACTGAGCAAGTATTGCTCAATTTGACAAATTACTAATATTACTAAATATTGATAGCTGGATCAATATTTGAGCAACAGAGCAAGTATTGCTCAATTCGACGAAATATTTATTGGTGACGTGACCCAATAAAATATTAAAATATTGGTAGATTACCAAAAATTATATGATTAATTCAGATGTTGGTTGTTGAATCCATCATAAATTCATTAGTGTTTGAATCTTGCTCCGAATGATGATTCGTAGAACATTTATTCGAAACCCTAATTTCAGATCAATTATTTGTTAACTGATGAATCGCTGAAAATAGGTCATGAGTGATAGAGGGACCGACCACATGGGATATGGCGTCCATGTGATGCCCAGTGCTTGAGTGAGCATGCACCAGGGTTTTCAATTGGAGAGTTGGTGAAAGAACGATGATTAAATGCCGGATTCATCACTTATTGAAATATTGTTGGGTTCAACATTAGGTGATAAAACCTAAGTATGAAAGATGGGAGACCGACCAAGAGGGCATGGGGCTGGATCTTTGTGATCATGGGACCAGCAGTTGGTCGTTTGAGCAATCCCCAGGTTGGTTGGAGAGAGTTTGGGCCCAATATAAGCAATTGAGCAAATAAGGTCAGAATTATGAAAACGTGTGGGACCGGCTTTGTGCAAGCCCTAGGGATGACTATAGTCGGTCAAGAAGGCATGCACGTGTTGTCGTAGTGTTCGTGTCTCCATACTGAGAGTTTCAATATTTTCTGATGTGCGTTTGATAGGATCCTGGGATACCTATTTATAATAAACCGCAATCGCACGGTGTCTAACTAGTAAACAAAGGCAAGTACAGGTTGAACCCACAGGGAGCGGTGGAAATATCAATAACCAGTATTCCTAATTAAAATTAAGAATAAAATAATCAAATGCAATATTTTCAGAAATTCGTGGAATTAAAACAAATAAATAAAACGTGACCAATGATTATGGAGGTGTTAGGGTTCCGGGAATCCATTGTAGGTAAATTATTGCATTCAATCACAAAGGGTATTGACACAGAAGATATTTCGTTTAAAATGTCGACAATAATTATCAAAAGATTGTCTGCTCTTACCTAAAAGTAGAACTCTTAAGCATTAGATATACATGACATAACTAGTCAAACGAAATTCATAATTCGATTATTACTAAGGTTCAATGAATTCTTCTACTAATCTAATGATGGACTATACGTGGTATAGAACATGAAAAATCTAGCTAGAAGGTAAATCATTGGTAGAGAAACAAGCCACATTTATTAAGCTCATATTATAGAAAACTCTTGTTTCAAAGTCACAAGTAAATCAAGCTACAACTTCATTCTTTCACCCTAACATGAAAAACTAGCAACTCATAGCAAAAGAAAACAATAAACAACAAACCCTATTCTTCTGTCCAGTTGCGGCTCCGCCTCCTTCCCCAAAACAGAACTCCAGCCGGCCCCCCTTTGTTTTCTGTATCGCTAGGCATATATAGTTGCTGCTAAGACACTTCTTGGACCGTACAAGTAGATGCAGGCCCGATCCAATAACTCCAACACACGGGTCCTGACTTTATTTCTTTTCGATCTTCAGGCCACGAGCTGCAATTGCAGCTACAACACCAATCTCTATTTCCAGACCATCTGAGCACCTCCTTTCTTCAGCAGAACCAGCCCAACCAATCACCGAAACTACCACTTCCAGCAATACAGCAATTCACTCTTCTCACCGTTCAACCTGCAGTCAGCTCCACCAGCAAAATCCAGCTTTGCTGCCAGTTAATCATCACCAGCAAAACAAACCCATTTTCCATCCTTGTATCAGCTTCTTGTCCGCGCCCACGGCACCACCAGTTCCATTTCCTTTCGCACCCGTTCACCTTCCTTTAACTGATTGCAGCCAGTTCAACGACCTGCGACCATCTGAGTTTCATCAGCACCACTGCTTCTACAAACAGCTGCAACAACCATCACCATTTCAGTCGAACCCCATCCGAAACCTCCAACACTATTTTTGCTGTTGCTTGCTCCTGTTGATTTCCATCTCCGTCCACGAGTACACCCATAGCCTATGCAACTCAGCTAACACACGGATTCTTACTTCCTCCTACAAACTCAGGCTCTAATTGCAAAGTCCCGCAATGTAATTTAACACCGAGAACACCAAAACTCCCTTGTAATTGTTGTGTAAGGCATTACGAATTGCTCCCCTGTATACAATGAGAACAAAGCACTAACAATCAGCATCCCCATAGAAGCCCGATTAGCGTCTCCGTTATCCACTGAAATCTCAACTCCCGACATCATGATTCAATACCAATCCACCAATTGTTCCATGCGTATTCGACCACATCGCCACTTCTTGTTCACCCTTCTCTCAGCCAATTTCTCAAACACGATTCGAAGCTCCAGTCTATCTCCTTTGTACAGCCACCACTGACTGCACTCAGCAGCTCTCAATGTCGCCATCATTCACTGACTGCAGCCGTTCAGTCCGTCCATCTCCCTGTAGGCTTCTACATCGGAAACCCCCAAATAGATACAGAACCCCATCAAGAATTAATTCATCCTTGCTGCTCCAAATATAGACCATTAAACTTGAATGTTGCATCTCCATTTACGACTGCACAATCTCAAATTCTACAACACCCACCAATGTCAGTTCAAGCAAACAAATCCCTAAATGTATTGCAGTCAAAACATCCGAAATAACGAGATCCCAAGCTTATTTCATGACTGGAAGATGAACTCCAACACCAGCAGCAGCTTTGTAACATGAACAATCATTTTAAGACTTTGATTTCGTCTCCATTCACGTCTTCAGGATCTACCCATTCGCAACAATTGACTCCAGCAACTCCATCGACTGCATCCATTTCCCTTCGCCGGCAGAACCAACTCTCCTCTTATTGTTCTCAAGCTCAGGCCACTGCACCCATTCAACTTGCATCACCAGCTCCACTTCTTCTCATCTAATACTGGAAGCGAATCCCATTGTAGGTAACAGATAAATACCACCACTTCCTTGCGCCGATTGCCCATGATTCAGTGGAATAAGATTGAAGAAGAAACTAGCAGCTAAATAAAGAAGAGAAGAGTTTTCTTTTGTTTAGAAAACAAAATACTGCTATGATAAGAAAATGAGTTGTGGTGGGCGCACAATGGATCCCACTCAAATTTTCTTTATCCGACTAATGGGACTCACGTGCCTGGCAAAGAAGAACAATTCTTTGCTCCCTTGAATTACACCTTGGGGACCCTGGAAGTGAAACGCCTTGCATGCTGCTGATATGTAGGAATACCAGGCCAGATATATTTTATCATTTTCATCTTAAACGTTAATTAGTTTCTGATTAAACCGTTTTTATCTCCATTAATCGGATTCTCTACTACTTTCTACAAAAGCACCAAAATAATGTTGTTAGCCAAAATATCCAGTCCTAGTTAATATAAATATGGGCATAAAAATATAGCACTTACGTGCTTATCAGCGTCCGGGAAACATTGTGAATTTTCAGAAGAGTTTCATCTTGACTAAAATTCTTGATTTTTGTTGGAATGAGCATGTATGCTCAATTGATCAATATTTTGTAAATATTAAAATAATTTTAACATTTAAAATTGTCGTGAGAGGCTAGCCGATCATGTGACCATGTTGGCTTTTAGTTTTTCATGATTCGAGCAAAATTTGAGAAAATATGAAGGAATCATGAATTTTGCTCAAACCAAGGAGTTTCATGAATTGAGGAAAATAATAATTATAAAAGACTAGGGATTGCAAGGTGTGGGGCCGACCACGGCTAGGGCATGGCCGGCCGACTATGTTGCCCGGTCCCGCACGCCTTTTCCTAATTTTATATTATTATTTTTTCATGAAACCGTGATATTATGGAGAATCCATGAGTTTTCGTTGAAACAGAGAAGTTTCATGAGTTTAGGAATAATAATTATAAAAAGGTAGGGATTGTGAGGTATGGGACCGGACACAACTTGGGCATCGCAGGCCGGCTAGGTTTGCCCGGTCCCGCACACCTTTCCCTATTTTATAATATTATTTTACACGAATCCATGAAGTTATGGAGAATTCATGAGTTTTGCTCAAACAAGGAAAGTTGCTAAAATCAAGGAGTTTTCATGAGTTCATGAAAATAACAAAATAGGTAAAAATAATGGAAGTGGCATGGGACTGGCCACGGCCGGCTGGCCGGTGGGACTGGCCCCTGGGCGCCTCTTATTATTTTATTATTATTTGTTGTTTTTCTCCTGTTTTGCGTAGGATTCCTCATCTGTCCATATTTTTTGAATGCCCGTTTGTGCATCCGGGTGCTCAGTCGTGCATCATTGTCGAGTACACTTGCACCATTTTGTGGGGCTTACTCGGTGATGATCCAGATGCCTGAGTATTTATTACTAATTTATGAAATTCAATGGAGAATGATTCATGAAACAGAGTAATAAAAGTGAGTAGTTGTTTATTATCAATCCATAGGATCAGCCGTGTATTCGACCATGAATTCAAAATAATAGAGTCGAATATTACCATTCCGTGGGATCGTGGATTCGACCATAGAATCAGAGTAATTAAATAATACCATTTCATGAAACCAGTCGTGGATTCGATCATGAAATCGGAGTAATAAAATTATCTATTATCATTCCATGAGATTAGCCGTGAATTCGATCATGAAATCGGAATAATAAGATGGTACAATTGTTTATTGCCATTCCATGGGATCAGGCCGTGGATTCGACCATGGAATAGGAGCAATTGTTATTGCCATTCCATGGGATCAAGCCGTGGATTCGACCATGGAATATGAGCAATAATAGATCATTATGGGAACTCGGTGGTAAATGTCACGGCGGAATTAATCTATTACAGAAGGGATATTAGCCAGTTAAAGCGTCATACCCACTCCGAAGGTGTATAGTCAGAAGACAGCGAGTTGTCGAAGTCCTGAAGACGTTGTTGCTCATAATCTACAGAGAACCGCCTGGATCTATACACGGTCTATCTACATAGCCAGGGAACAGTGAGTGTCACCAACGTCCTGAGGACGTTGTTGCTCTCAATCTACGGAGAACCGCCCAATCTTTCTTCTATGTAGAGGCGGGTCTCTCTCATGTAGTCAGGGAACAGTGAGTGTCACCGACGTCCTGAAGGCGTTGTTGCTCTCAATCTTACGGAGAACTTCCCAATTACATTATTCTACATAGAGGACATGATGAAATGCGTGGCACTGAACGCTCAACTAGTGGAGGCCTTTCAGGAAACATATTCATCATGGCTTCGTAAAATATGAATCGTTGCATGCCTGAAAGCCGTGTCAAAAACATGCCTCATGATTTTACGGTTTTGTCCTTTGTTGAAAATGCACCATCAAAATTACTTAAAAAGGCGGTAACTCATCCTTTGCAATATTACTTACTTTCTTGCTTATTAAGATAGAAGGACGGTAACTCATCCGTATGCAATATTACCTTATAAGGGCGGTAACTCATCCGTTTCGATAGTATATATACTATTTTATTTGGGGAATTCACTCATATGCATATCATACTTGATTGTTCAGTCTTAGTTGTATGACTGGGTTACTATGACCTTGACTCAGGAAGAAATTCTAGGTTCATGACTGGAGATGGTCATTATTTGGAGACTTCAGTCTACGAATAATGATTGGGCCTTTTGTGAACCTGTTGTGCGGGGTCAGATCATAGTAATCAAAACCTTATTATATTCTAGACTTAGATGATGGCATTGGGATTTATGAGGTGTACGCATTCCACGATAATATCTTACGATACCTGGACTCATGCTATCATTTGAGACTGGAGTTATTCCTAGCATCTTCTTCTCCATTGAGTGAGACGAGGTTGGGATAACATATGTTTAGGTTGTTTAATTCGTTTCTCGTAGATCCATCCGGTGGTGGATCTTTCACGGATATTGCCACGATGGACGCAATATCTGGGGAAAAGAGTTGAAGCAATCCTTTGCTTCGTGCTGTGTGTAAAAGGTGTTATCTGTTTTCTCCTGTTGTTCTGTTTCTTTTAATTCTATTATATTTTAGAACTGTAAAGCATGTTAGTGATTACTTGAAAGTTATATGTTTCCATTGGGCATCCCTCTGGGATGATGTGCTCACTCGTTCTCACTTCAGTGTCAGTGATCAGAAGAAATGATGTGCATGAAGATATCCGTTTTCGTAGCTTAAGGTTTTAGCCAAGTGAAGATGTTTGCTTTTTTTTTTTTTTTTTTTTTTTTTTGAAGCAAGAAAAGATTGTATTAAAGAAAAATCAGTTACATAGTTGCAATCTGTCCTCAATAAATTGAGAACTGATTTCAGAATAAAACTGGACCAAGAATGGCCATCTACTCTAGCTAGCTTAGAAAGGATATCTGCTACTTTATTTCTCTCTTTTGGAATGTGATAAAATTTCCAAAAGGTATTAGACTTAAAAAAAAATTGAATGTCTTTAATCTTATTTAGTAGACGCAAGTCTATGGGAGAATTCTTGACAACAACATCTTCTATTGTTTTTGCGTCCAGCTCAAAATGCACCCTTCTCAGCTTTAGCTCGTATGCCCAAATAACAACTTCCCACAGCCCTATGCATTCCGCCTACTCCGCATCTCTAATGTCTTTTAAATGGATGCATTTAGCTGCCTGCTGCCAACCTGCACAATTACGAATAATTAGACCTATACTACCTGAACCGTTTGAAAAACAACCATCGCAATTAATAGTAACAGAATTATAGGGTGGAGGAATCCAGTGTGTGTTTCTACGGCAGACACTGGCATTGTTTGGAGGAGATCTGTTCTTAAGAGAATGATGATCCTCTATGTAACTTCTGCACTTTTTAATGATCTTGTCTGGCAGAGGATTGACGTTGTTGAATACTTTTTCACACCTGTCAGACCATAAACACCATGTCGTTATGGCTCTTCTATACATCTCTTGCATATCGATCTTTTTATCGTGAAAATCTTCAAACCGCATACAGATCCAGTCTGGGAGACTGAGAGTATAACTTGAAGACCATCCAAAAATTGCAAACCACACCAATCTCGAAATGTTACAGTCTAGGAGAACATGAGCAGACGTCTCTGGAGAAGATTCACAAAAGGGACAAGTATCAATTATCCCTGGTATCTTTCTGATGAGTATGTTCCTTGTGGAAAGTAGGTCTGAAACTGCTTTCCATAGGAAGTGTCTGATTCTTGGTAGTAAGGGAAGTTTCCAGAGTATTTTACAAATTTTCACCATCCTAGCATCGACAGTACTTGTGTTGTGTTGATCTTCCATAATCTTGCGATAAGCATACTTTACAGAGAAGGAGTTGTTTCTCTCTAGCAGCCATACTAGTCTGTCCTCTTGATTAGTATGTATCGAAATCTTCAAGATTAAGTTTATCACAGGCACTTCGAATAAATCATGCAGTGTATTCAAATTCCAAGACATAGAGTCTGCTGAAAAGATTTGATGTACATACTTGAATTGGTGGGATGAAGAACAACCTTGTTTGGGCACTAGAGGCTCAGAGAGATCTTTAATCAATCTATGTTTCCATAGTAGGATTTTTTTCCCATTTCCTAAACACCAGCAACTATGCTTGAGAACAAAATTTAGTTCTAAATTAATGCTTCTCCAAGACCAGGTAGTGCTTGATTTCTTCTTTAAGTTGAACAGATCGTCGTCAGGATAATATTTTGCCTTCAAATATTTAGTCATCATCGACTCAGAATCAGAGCAAAGATTCCAAGCATATTTGGCAAGCAAAGCTCTATTGAAAACTTTTAAGTCACGAAACCCTAAACCACCTTCCTCTTTGGGTCTTCGAGTCCTCTTCCATGAAATAACGTGATTACCTTTGAAAGAATCCTTTTTCCTCCAATATTGTTGTTGATCTACTTCCATTTTGTTAATGGTCGTGTCAGGAAGCTTAAAGCTTGTCGTATGATGTATGGGAATTGCGCTAGAGACATTCCTGACCATAACCGATCTGCCTGCCTCAAAAATATTTGCGCCACTCCATTTAGAAAATCTGTAACCCATCTTATCGCAAAGAGTTGAGAATGGGATTATTTTATTTCTCCCTATAAAAAACGGCAGCCCTAGATATTTATCATTTGAGATATTCAGGCTTCTAACTTGCAGGGTACCACTAATTACTTGACAGTCTTCTGGCTCTGTATTAGAACTGAAGTAGACGACAGATTTACTGAAATTTATCAGCTGACCTGAACACCGAGAGAACTGAGCTATTACATCTAGTATCTTATATACTTGAGTTTCGTTGGCTTTGCAGAACAATAAGCAATCGTCTGCGAATAGCAGATGATTTATCTTTGAAGTTGAACGAGATATTTTCATGCCAGTTAAAAGACCGGTGCTTTCACAGTGCGCCAAGTATCTTGAGAAGGACTCCATGGTCAGAATAAACAAATATGGTGATAACGGATCACCTTGACGAATACCTCTAGTTGGTTTGAAAGAAGAAGTTGGCGATCCATTCAACATGATCTCTATGTTTGTTGTAGAGATACATTGAGAGATAAATTGTCTAAACTTTTCTGAGAAACCAAAGTGTTGAAGAATATCCAATAAAAAACTTCATTCAAGCATGTCAAAGGCTTTGGACATGTCCATCTTCAGAGCAAGATGTCCAGCTTTTCCCTCTTTTCTTCTCATAGCTTGTACAATTTCCTACACTAGACACATATTCTCCGAGATCAATCTGCCTGGCACGTACGCAGATTGCATTGGAGAAATAATGGTTGAGATGTGCTTCTTCATTCTAAGAGCGATGATCTTAGAAATTATTTTATAGATTGTGTTACATAAAGCAATTGGTCTGAAATCCTCCGGCTTTTGAGCAATTTGTACTTTAGGTATTAACGAAACTCTGATATTATTCAATTGTTGAAGAAGATACCCCGAGTGAAAGAAAGATTTCACCACTCTACAAACATCATCTTTCACTGTCTGCCATTGTGTTTGGTAGAATCTTGGTGGAAATCCTTCAGGACCTGGTGAAGTCCAAGGGTCCATGGACATCAAAGCTTGGTGTATTTCATCTTCAGATGGAGTAACTTCTAATTGTGCATTGCCTTCATCAGAAATACACCTTGGAATGTGTTGAAGAAATTGACTGCTATCTGCCGGAGAAGAGGAAGTCATGATATTCTTAAAATGGTTCTTGAGAAGATCTGTGATGGAGTCTCTGTCATTACACCAATTACCATCTTGAGCCATCAATGAGTCGATTCTGTTACGGGACTTTCTTCGATTCATTCTAATGTGGAAATACTTAGAATTCAAGTCCATATCATTATAGAAACGATCATTAGCTTTCTTCCTGTTGTTGCTAGCTTGGATATCATTAATCTTCTGCATATCTTGTTCTAACTTGATAACAACATCCGTGTTCTAACTTGTTTATCTTTTATGTATGTATTCTTTTATTAACCTGTAATACAACACATTATTATATTCATATCACTCGAGAGATTTTCACTTATATAATATCAGAGTATATGGGATTGTTTTAGGAATCAGGTTATGTAATTATGATTCTTAGAATCAGTAAACTAGGTTTGATGCTTCAATTATATTGTAATTCTATCAGCTAAGCAGGTTTAGTATTTGGGGTGTCACACCATAGTCTTGTTGACCACTTCTGTCTGTCCGTTTGTCTGCTGATGAAAAGTTGTACTCTTCTTCAACCTAGTGTCCATCATCTTCCATAAATAATCCCAAAAATGACTAAGGAATCGACTATGCCTATCATAAATAATCTAAGTAGGTAAACCAAAATGCTTCCACATATGCTCAAATAAGGATTTTGCTGCACCGGCTCCCGTTACCGTCTTTGTACGTGGAATTGATGCAATCATCTTGCTGAATCGGTCGACCACAACGAACAAGTAATCATAACCAGACTTGGTATTTGGTAACCCACCAAGAAAATCCATATAAATACTCTCCCAAGGCCTTGATGGTACTGGTAATAGTAGATATAACCCACGTTTCATGTTGGAAAGTTTAGATGTGTTGCACAACTTACACCCTCTAACCAACTTAGCCACATCATCTTGCATCTTTGGCAAAAAGACATAATGACAAAGGTTAAGAAGAGTTTTATTCATCCCAAAGTGTCCAGCAACTTGGGATGTGTGTGCCTTTCTTAACCATTGTAAACGATCTCCATCTTCTGGAATGCAAAGTAACTGACCCTTGTATAACAATCCATCCCGGAGTTCAAACTCGCCTTTCAAACCACTTTTTACACCTTCTAACACCATCTTGAAGTCTTTGCTAGATGTGTATGACTCTGCATACTCTTGAGGAACAATCGGCTGAGTTCTCATGGCCACCATTAATGCTCGGACTGGTGGACGAGACAACATATCTGCCAACTTGTTTGTTACTCCCTTCTTGTACTTAATGAGAATGTTGAAAGTCATCAAGTAAGACATCCACTTCATGTGTTGGGCTTGTTGTAGTTTCATCTGTGCGTGTAGATACTCCAATGGTTTGTGATTTGAATGTACCATTACTTCTTACCTAAGAGATACACTCGCCAATGCTTGATACATTGATATAAAGCAAAATATTCTTTGTCATAAGGTGTGTAGTTCTTAATAGCACCCGAAAAAAATTCTGAATGCTACTCTACTGGTTTACCATCTTGCAACAATACTCCTCCCATTGCATAGTTAGAAGCGTCAGTCTCAACTTCAAAAGTACGCTTTAAGTTAGAAAATGCCAACATCGGTGCTTCTGAAATCTTCCTTTTTAGTAACTGAAAAGCGTCTTCACGGGTTTGCTGCCATTCAAACTTTGCCTTAGCTCCCGTAAAACCATGTGATGTTCTGCAATAGTCAAAAAATGCCGGATAAACTTGCACAAGTATGTGCAAGCCCCTAAGAAACTTCTGATTTCGGTTACAGTACTAGGTATAGGCCACTTAGTGATCACTTCAACCTTTCTTGGATCAATATTTCGTTGTCCACCACTAACAATGAATCTGAGATACACCAACTCCTCATTTCCAAACCCACACTTCATTCCGTTCAACTTCAGTTGGCCTTCATGTAACACTTTAAACACCTTCTCAACATGAACGAGATGCTCTTCCCAAGTTCTGTTGTATACTAGGATATCATCCAAGTAAACAATCACAAAATATTCTATAAAAGTTCGTAACAAATCATTCATCAAACGCATAAACGTCGCTGGAGCGTTACACAAACCAAAAGGCATCACTAACCATTCAAACAAGCCTTATTTGGTTTTGAAAGCAGTCTTCCATGTATCATCCTCTCGGACTCTCACTTGGTGGTATCCGTATTTGAAATCTAACTTTTTAAAGACTCGAGTTTTTTTCCAGCTGATCCATCATGTCTTCTATCCTAGCTAGTAACGATTCTTGATATTGATCTTGTTCAATGCTCTATAATCAATACACATACGCCAGCCTCCATCTCTCATTGGTACCAATAATACCGCTGATCCACAAGGTGAAGCACTTGGCGCTATCATTTCTAATTTTCGAAGTTCCTGGACTTGTTTCTTGATCTCATCAGATTCCTCTACCGACGTGCAATAAAGACCTACATTAGGAAGAGAACTCTCCCCGTTTAACATAACTTCATGCTCCACACTTCTTTTTGGCGATAACCCCGTGATATCAGAAAATAAATCCTTGTATTTCAACTTCAACCTTTCTAGGTATCCTTCTTGTTGTGTAGTCAAGGCTGCTAAACAAACTATACTGGGCTTCTACTCAAGAGAACGGATCACAATGAGAATGAACTTTGTGCTAGCATTCACCAACCGCTTAGTCTGAGTGGCTGTGATCAGGCTTTCTCCCTCAAGAGGAGAATCTATAGCCTGAATCACAAAACTTTCCCCATCTTTCGTAAAGGTATACTTTTATTCCCTCCTGTGTAGAGTTACATCTCTATCCCATAGTTAAGGACTACCTAGTACTACCTGACAGACATCCAAAGGAACTACGTCACATGTAACTTTGTCAATGGATGACTCATCTAAAGCAAATTTTAATGTGCACTGATGTATAACTCGTAAGCCCTCCCCCCCCATTTTGAAGCCATCCTAAAGGGTATGGTTTTGGATTTTTGACAGTCTTCAATCCTAACTTCTGCACCAAAGAATTTGAGAGTAAATTCTTCTGACTTCCCAGGTCAATGAGAGCATCAACTAGTGATGTTTTGACTTGCATCTTCACTGTGAAGAGCCGCTCCCTAAGATCATATTTTGAAGGTCTTCTTTTTGCCCCTGCCATAAGAGAGAGCTTTGAATTGGGTTCAGTTAGTCTGTGGACTTCTTCTGGAGTTTGAGCGACTAGTGCTGCGTTCTTGGCTTCTTTCCTCTGCAACCCTTTGGGATTTAGATGAGGGTACTTTACCCAACACTTGTCGATAACGTGACCTCTTTGCTTGCAATTGGTGCAAGTCAAACCTTCCTTGTCACTAGACTTCCCTTCTTCTTTGCTCCTTTCACCTCCTTTCACAGTGGTACCTCCAGATTTTCCCTTAGTAGTTCCCTTTGAATCAGATTTCTTAAGCCTTCCTTCAATGACATTAGCTTTTATACTTGCTTCAACAATATTATCAACTGAAAACATATTTAACTCATTCTCTATTACTCATGGAACCCGGAGATATATTTCATAGAGATAATATAATCTCCTAAGTCCAAATCCAAAATCATAGCTTGATTCTGAAATTCCGAAGTATATTCTTGCACGATTTTGGTTGTAGGACTGCTTAAAATTGTACCACTTGAACCATCTCTCCTCAAGGTAGCCAACCGGATAAAACTGTTTCCTTACAACTTCCTGAATCTTTTCCACGACAATACTCCCTTGCCTAGGTTTTGTCTTTGATAAGCTTTCCACCAGGTTAGAGCATACTTTTGTAGTTTCAATACCGCGAAATCAATCTTTTCCTTTGAACCATATTCAAATAAAGAAAAATCCGTCTCTAGACGTTCAATCCAATCATCCAATTTTTCTACATCAACACTCCCATCATAAAGTGGAATATCAACACAAAAATCAATTTTCAGATTCTTACCGTGAAGTTTAGTTGATGTTGGAATTTTAAGAAACTCACTTTTCCTCTTTTCGTCGTCCTCATCTTCTTCATTTTCTTATTCTTCTTCCTCGTCCTCTTCTTCCGAAGCTTCAGGTGAAGGTGTAATCTTTTTCTTCGTCTTCGGCTTGGGTGTATGAGAACGAATACATTTAGTCAATCCTTCAAGGGTGGTTTGAATCGACTTCATATCTGTTTGTAGCATAGCCACCTTTTCTTCCATAGTTTGTGGTTCGCTGTGCTTAGAATCATCATCCGACTTTGTCATCCTTGATCCCCTTGTTCTCCTAACGTCTTCTAGCTTCTCGAGTACCTCACCAAGCTTTATGTAGAGAGATCTAGTGAAAACCATAAACCACAGGGATTTACCTTAGAAACTAACCTTGCTCGTGATGCCAACATGATACGTATGATCTCTATACCTTGGTAACTATTATTATAGAGGCGGAATTCAGAATAATAATAGACAGAAACTTAGAAAACAGAACACAAAGTAGTAATTCGAAGAAATATATCTTCTCTAGATTATGAACAGGAAAACGATTTACAATTCTCTCTTTGTTACGCTCACAATATCTCTAAACAGTAGTTAACCCTAAACTGTTTGCTAAAGATTGCCTTTGACAATAACACATGTATTTGTCTACAAGCTTTCTCTAGGTATGCGTCTAGTTAACAACAAAACCTCCATATTTATAGCCTTTTATCATACTCAGCCGACAAGGTCTTCTATTAGAAATTTATTTCCTAAACTAAAAGTGCCGCCTAAAACAAAACTCTTCCTAACTAGGAATTCTGCGCAAATAAGGTTTCTTCCTTAATTTAGGATTCTTCCCTCAACTTGTCTTGAGGTTTACTAGTTCTTAAGTAGGGATACACCTGTATCAATATCACATCAAATTGGAAAGGAAGTACTAATGTATGTTCTTATCATAGATGCGAACCAATTTTGTGGAACTTGCACAGTAGTTTTCGGAAATTGATATCGAGAATAAGATTAAATTTGAAACTTAATTTGTCTTTATTAAAAATTGAAACCCAATAGATCTTAATAGCATAATATAAAGGCCTCACTTTATCTTAGGCTTCTCTTAAATATAGCCCACACATTTATTAACCATAACCCAAAAAGTTTAAGTTAAAATGAAAAGTTAAAAACCAAACAAGTTTTAATTTTATACCAACAATTAAACTTAAATCTCCCTCTTGCTAAAAATAAAAAATAAACCCTAACTTTTTTCTTAATCATACTTAAAATCAATTATCATTCTTCTCTTAGTATTCTCACAAATTAAACAATTATATATATACCCTAATCAGTATTTTCCCCCAAACAAAATAAACTCTAATTCTAATTTTCTCTAAAATAATTTTTCTTAATCATGATTACATTAAAATTGATCGGGGTGTATATTCTAATTGTTCTCTTAAAAATATCCACAACAATATCAATCAAAATGGAATTAACAAAGAGTTTTTTCCTTTCCTATAACCAAAACTCCATAAACATAACATAATTTATAAAAAAAATCTCTAAGATAAATTTTTTTTCTTAATCATGATTACACAAAAATTGATTGAGGGTATTGATTATTCTTCAAAAACATTAATAATGTCAAATATCTTACATAAATTTAATTAAATAATTAGCTTTTTGTTGTTGTTGTTGATGATGATGTTGATTTAGGAATTTAATGATTATCTTATTTTTGGGTTATATATAATAATTGTATATAATTTTATGTGTTATGTAGAATGATTATAAAGGTGTGTTTGGTTAGCTTAAAGCCTTAAACACTTATTTTAGATGGGTTATGGTTAATAATTGTGTGGGCTACGTTTAAGATAAGCCTTATCTTAAAACTAAAATGCAACTAAGATTAAAATTAAATTAATACGATTAAGATATTAATGATGTTCTATTGAGGTGGCAGTGGTGGTGACGACGGCAGCAGCAGTCACGACCATTATAGGTGATAGTTAGATTGGTGTTCGGTGACTATTAGAGAAGAATGTGTGTTTTTATCACTCACTTTAAATTATGTCTACAATTATCATGTTTTTAGACTGTGTGGTATTTAGGAAAAATGTGGGTGGTATTTAGGTAAAATCAAACATAATACTAAAGGCTAAAGGATAATTTATACCAATCGCTACTAAGCCACTCCATAGCATATATCTTGGATGGTATAAATGGGTGTTGCGCCAACCCTTTATATTAGGAGAAGTGAAAACTACAGGGAGACCCATTCTATAGATTTTCTACACAGTGAAACCCACGGGCGGAAAAGTTCACGCGCGCACCCAATTTTCGTGAGAAAATTTCTCCCAAACCCACAATTTATAAAATTTGGTTTCTCCTTATCTTTTTCTTCTTCTTCTTCTTCACGGGAATTTCTTCTTCAATTATTTTTCTTTTCTTCCTCCCAACTGTGACTTACGATCAATAATATTGATAGACAGTATAATCACATGAAGATTGGGAACAATAGATGAATGAAATCAAAAGTTAGGGTTTGAGGTGATGTTCTGAGATGAATCGAGATCTTGTTGTTTGTTATTTCCGAAAGATGTATGAATGGGTGTTTTTTTATTAGGTATTATGATTGAGAAGATGGATCTGAGATGTGTTCTGAGATGGAGATAGGGTTTATAATTGTTTCAATCAAGTAGAACAGGAAGAAAAGTTTATTTGAGATTTAGAAAATACAGGGAATAATAATAAAGCTTATTTGAGATGGGATGATGAACAACGAAGAAGAAGAAGATGATGATGTTGTTATGAGTGCATAACATGTCATACGGTCGAAAAAATGGATGCATAACACATTATCCTGCATCTTTGTTATTTTGTGTGAAATTGAAAATTGATGCATAATGCATCATGCAGTCGAGAAAATGGATGCATAACCTGATATGCATCCTTAAATATGGCTGCATAACCAATTATGCATCAATTTTTTTTATGTACGCACTAAAATCAACCAAAACAATGGCTACATAACTCGTTATAGATGCATAACTTTGTTATGCAGTCGAGAAAATGGTTGCATAATTTGTCATGCGTCTGCATAATGTGTCATGCATCTTTTTTGGAGGCTGCATAATGAATATGTAGTCAGTTTTTGAAAATTTTCCCTAAAACAATGATCACCTCCGATTTTTTCGTGAAAAACAAAAATTTGATATTGTTGTTTGTACTCGTTGTGTAGCTCTCTTAAAAAGATTTCCAACGATATAAAATTTGTTAAATTCCAAGGCGCGGTTTTTCAGATATGTCATATCGAAGTTGAATTGCCAATTATACCCCTGAAAAATTAGGATGCATAACGAGTTATCCCTGAAAAAATAGTATGCATAACCCGTCATGCGGATGCATTAAACCGTCATGCAAACATTTTTAATAATTTTGGATAATTATGGGTGTCAAGGTATGTAAAATTAATTGTGGGCCTGACAATGAGAATTTTTTTTTTTGGGCCTGCGCCTAATTTTCCCAATATAAGATGGGAAAATTAGGGAGAGACCCAAAAAAAATAATATTCTCATTGTCAAGCCCACAATTAATTTTGGGTACCGTGACACCCATAATTATATGAAATTATTAAAAATGTATGCATGACGGATTATGCATCTTCATGAAGGGTTATGCATCAGGGGTATAATTGGCAATGCAACTTGGACATAACATATCTAAAAATCCACGCCTTGGAAATTTACAAATTTTATATCGTTGGAAATCTTTTAAAGAGAGCTACGCAACGAGTACAAACAACAATATCAAAATTTTGTTTTTCATGAAAAAATCGGAGGCGATCATCGTTTTAGGCAAAATTTTCGAAAACTTGACACATAACCATTATGCAGCCACCAAAAAGGATGCATAACGCATTATGCAGACACATAACGAATTATGCAACCATTTTCTCGACTGCATAACAAATTATGCATCTGCATAAAAAAGTTATGCATCTATAACAAGTTTTGTAGCCATTGTTTTGGTTGATTTTAGTGCGTACATAAAAAATTGATGCATAATGCAGTGTACATCCAAATTTACGGATGCATATCAGGTTATGCATCTATTTTCTCGATGCATAAAAGATTGTGCGACAATTTTCTCGATGCATAATGCATTATGCAGTCATATTTTCGGATGTATAACAGTTTATGCATCCATTTTCATGACTGCATAACATGTTATGTAGATATTATTGTAGGTGCATGACAAATTATGCAACCTTATTTTTTGTTGGTTTCAATACTAAGAAAAGCTATTTTTGTAGGTGCATGACAAGTTATGCAGCCTTTTTTTGTTGTTGTTGGTTTCAATACAAAAGATTCATGCATACATTTCAAATCATCCATATTAGAGTCAAACAAAAATACAAAAGATGCACATACCAAGACCAACAACATCCATATTAGAGTCAGACAAAAATACAAATCATCCATATTAGAGTCAAACAAAAATACAAAAGATGCACATACCAAGACCAATCAGTTCCAGTAAAGTCTCAAAGTCTGGCAAGTTACAAGACATTCGAACTGCAAGACCATGATCTCAATCATCCTATCCCATTTTATAAGATGTTGTATTCTATTTTATTTTATTCAGTAAACTAACCAATACTTGTATCATGTTTGATTTTGATATTTTGGAGCAGACGGGATCCTGTTTAAGCCAAAGATTTTGCTTGAGAAAATGATGCTGGTACTAAAGCTTTCTTTTCGGCAAAAATTGCATTCACGAAGAGATTAAGTCTTTCTGAAAAATTCTCTTTCAATAACAAACCCTTATTACTAACCTGCAAATTAACAAGTTTCATTTGAATCTCAATACTACTCCACACAACCCATTTGATCACCAGCAACAGTGAACAATGCTCCTTGTTTATCTCAACTCTGCAGCTCAAGCACACCTCGAATTTCTTCATAATTATCGATTTGAACCTTCGTTCTTTCCTTCGGCTGCAGAACATCATCATCTTCTCTATCAACTGAAACCAAATCAAACCCATTCTTAACCACATATGTTTTCGAAATCCAATCCTTCACAAACCCATAAATCACATAACCCAGGATCTTCTTTTTGCTCTCAATTTGACAGCGGCACAAAACCCATCTCAATTCTATTATCCGGCAGCGATTTATCGTCTCTTGCTTACAACCAGAACCCATTCTGTCTCTGAATTTCGAAATCCAACTGCTAGCCATCACAGATTCATCTCTTTTCCGTCAAAATATCTTCTCGAACCCCAAATCACCCAATACCAATCAAAATTCCAAATCCATTGTTGTTGTTGCCGGTGAAGAGACCCCCAAATCAATTGGTTATTGTTGTTGAAAGAAGTCCACAGAGGCATTGTTGTTGTAAAGAATCGATCTTTCGGTGATGCCATCTGCTATTCCATAAGCTGAATCCACATCTCGATCTCGCCCCATAATTCAGGTGGAAAACAAGTGAAGGAGAATAGGCGTTGTTGTTCTTTTCGTTGAATTTTATGTGATATTTGGAACAAAAGTTCCCAGATCTAGAAAGCTAAAAACGAAAAAAAACTTGTCAAATCACAAGGAAACTATGAGATAATAAGTTCATGAAATCAAAGTTCTTCCGTCGAACCGGTGAACATCAGTTGCTCTCAATTCCTCTGCTCAAAGTTTGTAAAGAAATTACCAGAAACCAGAAACTACGAATGGAGAAGAAATAAAAGGAAAATCATAATTTTAAGAAATATGGGTTTGGGAGTAAGTTTTTCCCCAAAAAAGGGAGCGCGCTTGAAGTTTTCTGTCCGTGGGTTTCTCAGTGGAAAAATCTGGGAGAATGGGTCTCACTGTAGTTTTCACAGGAAACCTATTTTGAGGCATATTAGATTTTTTTGAGGCATACTAGATAATGCCAAAATAGGATCACTAAATAAAAAACATCACCCCTCATCCACCATTTTTGATAATGGCATAACTACCCTTATATAATTAGTGTAAATGATTATGATTAGAATTGATTAATTATGAATTTTAAGGATTGATTAAACATTAAATTATTAGTGGTGAATTAGTAGAAAAATCAAATTTATGTGAGAGAGTTGGGATTTTTGAGAGGAAGAAGAAGAAGTGAAGAAAAAAAGCTTGGGTTTTGACTTTTGAGATTTTAGTGATTAGAAGTGACCAAAATGTGTGATTCAAATCAGAGGTAAACTTCTATCGAGGTTTAATTTCCTTTTATAAGTTGAATCTGCCAAAAAAATGAATTTTTAAAACCCAGATCTGCTGACCAGATGAACAGTTCGGCTGATAACTTTTGAGCCGAACCTCTGTTTTTTTGAAATTATACCTAGGTTCGGCTGATAACTTGTCAGCCGAACCTAGGTATAATTTCAAATATCAGCCGAACCTAGGTATAATTTCAAAAAAACAGAGGTTCGGCTCAAAAGTTATCAGCCGAACTTCACTCAGAAACTGAATCATCCACTAGGTTCGGCTGGAAAATTGAGGTTCGGCTGAAAATATTGTAAAGTCGCATTAGCCGAACATAGTGTTTCTCTAAATCATACACTAAGTTCGGCTCAAAATTGATACTGCAAGATCAGCCGAACTGATCTTCTGAAAACCCTAATTTCATCTTTGAAATCATATTCTACCGATCAAACAAAATAAAATCAATCAAAAACAAGATGGGTTTGTTACGCATACATTCTAAAATACATCTAAGAGCAATTGAGATTTGGATTTCGCATTCCAACATCGCTCACTTCGATTCGTGTTTCCTTTGTTTGATTAATTTCTTTATTGAATTGGAGTCCTAGATGTTTAAGTTTAAAGTTTATTTTGATTTTTAATTTTAGGTTTTTGAGGATAAGGGAACTATGACAAATTGAAATTATTTAGGGTATATAGGTAATTACACTACTTTTAGACACCCCTTATAAACCCACCCTAGATAATATAATGGATGAGTATGCCTCAAAAAAAAATGAGTATGCCTCAAAATAGGTTTCTTTCACATATAAGATTCTACATCAATGACGGTTATAACTGCTTAAAGCCCAGATCAGAAAAAGAGGACGGTAACCTATATGTTGGGTTGGGCCTGTGACTACCAATGAAATCACAGGGACGGCTTTACTGGACAAAGTCAAAGAATATTAATCACGACAACCGAGTGTGGCTTCCTTCTGATAAAACAGACATAAACGATACATTAAGCATACTAAATATACACTAAGTATACCGAATCAATTTTTTAATAGCTGGCTTAATCTGCCAATCAACTAAAATAAGTAGAACAAGAAAACTTAAGGAATCTAATTTTTACCTGTTTCACCACAAATCCGAATCAAACCAGAAACAAGAGATGCTTGAGAACTGACCAAAATGGAACTGAAACAGACCAGTCTTGGACTACCTGTTTCCAGATGTGTCTCAGTGTAATTATTTGCTAAAGCTAATATTTTTTCTTGCTTCTAAAATAAAACAGCTCCCCCTTGAGGAGATTCAAAACAGTTGCAATAAGAGGCTGGAGAAACCCCATGCACCATCCTCAAGTCCCAGACAGTTTGACAAGCAGAGACACTATGACATCAACCCAATGTAAAATAAATTAAAACTAGAGAGTAAGTAAAAATTTACCATCTAGTAGAGCAGGCACTCTCTAAAAGCTTCGTTCCATATCAGAAAGGCCTCCCATTTTCTTGTCCTATTAAGTATTAACATGCAAATAATTCAACAGAATAATACAAGGTTGCAAAACAGAAAAGCATAGTAATTCACAAAATGAAACCTCAGCAATTATAAACTTTCCTACTTAAAAGCAAATAACTAAGAGGACCCAACTTTCAAATATCCGAATATGCGCTGAACCGGCATCTGAGATGTTCACTTGGATCTACCATCACCACCACCAAAACTTCCTTCACATACTCTCTCTTTCTATCTCTACCTGTCCTGGTAAAATCACCAAGGATTTCCTTTTATATAAGTTTGTGAAAACTCAAGTTGTTTTAAAAAAGATTAACTTAAAGAAGATGCAATCTACTTATATTTTTCCATACCCTTAAGGTTGTACTAATACCAAGTTAATCAATAAATGAAGTTGCTAAAATACTTCCTCTGATTTCAGAAACTTAGATATCCAACCCGAAAGTGTAATTGTAATTGAGCCTAGAATTTTTATTTGGTTTCCTTGGTTTAGCGGATTCCTTCCACTGTGCGTCTATCTCAGTTACAAACTTTGTTGCCTTGTCATCTGTTATCCCTGTATGTCTAGTGGAGATCCAGTTATTATTGCAAGGTCAAATTCTGTAAATCCAAACAAGTGAAATAGAAATTAACTCCCCAGCATACTTTTAAGGTATGAACTGTTCAGTTCTGAGTTTTATAAATATCAACTAAGATAATTGCACATGTAAGAACAGTAGAAAAATTCCAGCTAACACCTCAGAGATTCCAGAGAATGTTGCATCAAACATTACCCGCAAAAGCCTATAAGAAACTCCAGAGATTTTAATTTTCCATACTCACCTGTTTTCAGTTTCTTTGCAACTTCAACATCTCATGCCATAAAAGGAAGATTATGACCATGACATCCCAGACGGTGGTGGTGATCCAGGATGCATCAAGAGATATCAGTTTCAGTGCAATAACATGGGCTGAGCACGGATTGTTGCTAAAGCCCGGAGATAGACTCATTCTTCTTGGAGTTCTTCACCAGGTTAATACCCCTAGTACGTTATCTTTCATGAGAGCCGGAAAATTTCGTAAGATTCCATGCTTCTTCTTTTTATTCACAAATGAGCATAACTACTGAAGTTCGAAAAACAACAACAAAGAATACAACGGCAAAATACAACTGGTTGAATAGCTGCAGCAATAATTTCAGATCTCTACTGTTCATTTATATATGACTTATATTAGTTGCTAAAAAGAAGTTAATTTCTTTTGTTTCTCCTATTCCTCAGTGGGATACAAGAGCAAAGTCGACTCCAGTTCGATGTTTGGAGCGAACCGGAAGGTTATTGAGGAAGAAGTTGCACGGAAGAAGGAAGAGTACCATAACAATGTGGAGCTGATGAAGATTTCTAATCACTATGCAGAACAAAAGGTCTGGGTCTTTAAAATTTCTTTCCCTGGTAGGCACTTAATTCTATACCCTAAACTGCAAGATATTAAGAATAACTCACTTCACAAGAAACGATCTAGATATGTATGCCGTGTGCAGTAGACTCCTACTAGCTTGCTGCATCCTGCTAACCTACAGTATATAGGGTTCAATCTGCTTTACCATCATAGTCCCTGATGGTTGAACTGTTTCCAAGACTTCCATAAATGCAGATTTCTAATGAAAACTTCGTGTTTATGAAAATCTCAGATTCTATTTGAGGTCGAAGTTAAAGTTGGATCTTCGCCGAAGATGGTAGCCGTAGAAGAAACTAGGAATGTGAAGGCAGCATGGGTAATCCTTGACAGGTATATATCTAATCATATCTGTGATAAATGCATCTGGATGGTAAAATGAAATGAACTTGGATATTTAATGTTTTATTTGACCTGCAAACATCATCAACTATCTTGTTCTTATTCTGCAACATCTCTCTCTGTATCAATGCATGTATGCCTAGCTAATTGTTACCGATACACATAAATCAATATTTCTCTCCACTTAGAATTATATGCATAGATCCCAACTATGGGCATAGCTATCTAAAAGTCACACAGGGTTCATACAAGGAAGTGTTTAAACCATTGATTTAAATATAGTGAAACTCTGAAAGTGTCTTACCATCTGCCCCTGGACTTCTTTTTCTTCCAATGTCATTTGTGGTATAGGCAGATGAAGAAAGATAAGAAATACTTCACAGAAAGGCTTTCATGTGGTATATATAGAATGAAACGTGATAACAATGTTGAAAAGCTAAGAGGACCAGTAGTAAGAGGACACCACAAAGCTTATACTGAAGGAAGCAAGACCAGTAATGTAACATATGATGAGATGGTACCAGGAAGCCCAGATGAAGACGATCTGTTCAGCAATGAGTTCTCCCCAAGAAGTAATCAACCATCCACCATTCCGTTTTTCAAATCTATTCATTTGAACATAGAAAAACCAACCTCTTTCTCTTGTTTCAGGATCTCCAATTCGTAAGACAGTCATGGGTGGTGACGAAGGAGTATATACAGATAAAAGAAAGCCATGGAGTGATACTTCAAGAATGACTTCATTTTCCAAATCCAAGTCAAATGAGCATCTCACATTGGAAAAAGTAGCTTCCAGTTCAAGTTTTAATAACCCCAAGGACTGCTCCTCATTCCTTCAGGAGGAACAAAGCAACATAAACATACCAAGCAAAATGGCAGAAGTAAGAACTCTAGATTTCATCTTCGAAGATCAAGAAATGAGACAAAGAAAGGCTAAAAAAGTAGGAACTCAAGCGCAAGATGGTAAATGCAATACCCTTGCGGAGCTAGAACTATTGACAACTGGACTACATGCTGGGGCTATTGAAGCAGAACTTGAGAATTCCATTTGTACAGTCTGCATGAACAGACGGCCAAACTTCGGATGGATGAGTGACTTTACTTATGCTGACCTCCAAGCAGCTACTGGCGGATTTTCACCAGAGAATTTTCTATCTGAAGGTGGATTTGGTTCTGTTTACAGAGGAAAGCTTGGGGATCTTGATATTGCTGTTAAGCAACTTAACCATGCAAGTTTGCAAGGAGAGAAGGAATTCAAGGCAGAAGTTCATGCACTCAGCAAGGCTAGACATAAACATGTTGTCATGCTACTTGGATCATGCTCGGAAAGAAGTCACAGACTACTTGTTTATGAGTTTGTCTGCAATGGTTCACTTGACAAACATCTCTCGGGTAATTACCATCTTAGACATGTGTTTAAGTTTCTTATTTTTTCCATGGTATACTCGCAAAAAAAAAAGAAAAGGGAAGATGTACTGACTTTAACGAAAAGATACAGATAGCACAAACAAACCTTTGCGTTGGGAGCACAGGATGAAAATAGCTCTTGGAGCTGCTGAAGGTTTAGATCATCTGCATGAAAACAACATCATCCATAGAGATGTGAGACCAAACAATATTCTTGTAACCCACGACTATGAACCACTGGTAAAGCTTAAAGAAATTCTTGAAAAACATAGAATACTCATCTTAAAACAAACTCTTGGAAAACATTTCACACTAAACCTTGCATCACCTTATATTAGCTTGGAGATTTTGGGCTGGCACGAACACAACATGCAGGATCGGATCACTCATCAGAGACCAGGGTGGTTGGGACTTTTGGCTATTTGGCTCCAGAATACGCAGCAAGTGGGAAAGTGTCAACCAAGACAGATGTTTTTTCCTTTGGCGTTGTTCTTTTACAGTTGATAACAGGTCTGAGAACTACAGATAAGAAGCTTGGGGAAAAAAGCCTAGTGGGATGGGTAACAATTATGAAACTGTTCTATTCACTATTAATTGTAGCAAAATAATTTCAGGAAAGTCTTAGTAGGATAAGAAAATCTCTGTTTCAAACATGCCATCATATGTAACCTTTTCTTAATCTCTTAAAAGATTTTCATGTCCTTTTTCTTGTCGAAAAGACTAATTAATAGAAAAATTGGAATTCTCTTACTTCCTTGCAGGCACGGCCACTTCTGAAAGAGAGGAAATATCCGGACTTAATCGACAAGAACCTTATAGACTCGCATGATGTTCTCCAACTCTTTTGGACGGTGCGAGTAGCTGAAAATTGTCTTCGGAAAAACCCTGACAAAAGGTTTTCCATGAAAAAGGTAAGTGATGCTCGAGGAAAATTCTTCTGTGAAAGCATAAATAATAAAAAGTAAGCTTTATAACCAGTACCAACAATCATCCTTACAACAAGTGCCTAGACTAAAGTATACAGGTTGGTTTATTGAGTACTGTTATTTCATCTGTTCCTTCTTCTCCAGTAAATCTAGTTCAGAACCATTTTTGTCTACAGAATACATTTCCCCATATTCCTACTCAAGTTGAATGAGTCCCTTTTGAGCCTCATAGTAAAAGAGCTCATAGGCTTCTTAAAATGTTGAGTCTGTTTGCTGAAAAGCTCAAACTTCTTTCCTATTACCTATCAACCTACTCCTAGAATATCTAAGAATTGCACGTCTCTGATGTCTCCAAGTCAGCTTGCACTCATATCAATACCTTTGTCTATATGTTGATTCTCATTCTACATTTTTATAATCCATACTAAAATCTTCTGAAAGACTTCTACGCTACCGTAAATATATGGTTACAATAGTTCGTGACCTATATATATGTAGCAGAACAAGAACTAACCCTTGGTACCCCTAATAATATGTAGATGTGATATTTCCTTGTTTGATATCACTTCAGGTGGTGTATGCATTAACATACCTAACAAATCGGGTGACAGTTTCTGGTATTGAAGACTTCTTCCCCTCAAAATCTTATTATGCTAGCGGCTTGCCTCAGTCCAACAGTTGGCAAAATGATGGGAGAATGGTTGAACAGGAAAGTGATGCGACAGAAATACCCTCTGGCTCTGGCACAAGTGACATAAGTGAGTTATTTCCATCAGCATCTTTGACACAAACCATTTCCACAAGATCACCAACCACATCTGTAAGCTCCCAAAGATCACTAAGCGACATATTTTCATCAGAATCTTCAGCACAAACCTTTTCCACAGCAGCAGACACATCTGCAAGCTCCCAAAGATCATCATCGCTCAGCGAAAAAAATGACAGGAGGGAGAAAGCAAAATTCAGAAGTAGAATCCAAGTGCCTTATGGAGAAATGCTTCACTGATATTCTGCATCTTCAACAAAAACCTTTTCCACAAAGTCTAAAGCATATCCACAAGATCAACATTATCATTTTTAGGCAGGGTAAAGTGTGAAGAAGAAACTTAAACTAGGAAAAAAGAAGAAAACCAGAAATAGAATAATTAGTACTTTATAGGAAATCCCTCATGTTTTAATGTCTCATAACTAGCGTTTGGTGAAATGTCTGTAAGGAGGTGTCATAAAAATAGATTATACAAGCAAAGAAATGTGAAAGAAACAATAGGATTGTCATAATATTATTGACAGTTACTTCGGTCTGCAACTGCATTATTTTTGATGTACATTTTCACAGAGTTCAAAGTCATTACATAATTTCCGAGAATAGACTGACAAGGTTCTTCTAAATTTATCAGATCATTGTGGAGAAAATCTTAAGAGAGTTCCAAGATGCAAATAAAAGGTGTGAATCATGTGCTAAATTGAAACTTAATTCATGTTCAAAGATCAAGAGTGGAGCAAAAAAACGCAAAAAATGAAACTTAGGATCAAGATTTTACATCAAACACCCTTACTGAGCTAGAATCTATGGCAACTGGACTAGCGGCTAGTATGATAGAAGAGAAATTCAGCGTCCCTATGCATAGTTTACAAGACAAGGAGAATTAATTTCGGATGGATGAGAGTCTTAGGTTTGCCTCTTTAACGAAGTATTTCACCAAAGCATGCTTCATGTAGCATCACGTAAGTAATGATTATCCGATCTAGCTTACTGAAGGAATGGAGTTTTAATTATATCAATATGTCAGTTCTGTTGTAAAAGTTGAATCCTCAGTCTGGTACCCTATATCTTAAGATGCTTTTGATTATTTAGTTGGTTTTGGAAAATTTGAATGCTCTTATTTATATGATAGTTCTATGTTATCAGATTATGCTTCACGATGTATGATTGCGAATAGTACTTAAGATTGTTTCTAGATTAATGGTATAAACGAGTCACATAGAAATAACAACAGCTAAAATTTATAAACCAATAGTAGCCGATGTTACCTCACCTTAACTAATAAACTATACATGGATGCAGATAAGGAGCAATGAAGGGAAAAAAAAATTACGTACGAATTCGTATAAATGGTATTGGTAAGTAGCAACTGGAGTTTACTTATCCAGTTAATAATCTCCTCCAACATGACACACTATAAAATTATTGGATACTTTGCCGAAACAGCGGTGTTCTTCCTCCTGGCACTGCTGATTCAGCTGTTGATGCCAATGCTGCCGCCACCGGCAGCTCTGAGCTGATACTTCCACTAGTATTACTTGTAATATTGTAAGTAGAAATGACCCAGATGCATCACCTTTGAACGGTAAATATGGAATCACATAGATACAACCTTGCTTAATGAAACCAAATCATTCTAACAGCTGATTCGGATCTTAGAGACAACTGTTTGAGTTTAGGGAGTTCCAGCGATATCCGTATACCAATTCTTTCTTCTTGATGGAATGACATATGTGAAGAACAAATGGTAATACTCACCTGGTTTAATAGTGATAAATTGAAGAAATCCAAACCTTGGTGTGCCCCCATGACGAATATTCGAAGTCTAAACCTTGCAACTACACGTTCCTCCTCCTTGTGATGAGGATTCAAGAAGTATTCATTGAATGTGATGACGTTGTTGTTATATGAGTGAAATATTCGTAACAAAACAGGCCATGAATATGAAAAACCAAGATAAGAATGTTAGTGAATCATAGCCAATGTCAATATGAATATCAAATGCTGGAATTCTTACTGGGCATGGATTATGGCGTTACGACAGAAATCAAAGTAGGAACCGTAGATAAATCTCGACCTCGATATTACCGCCATATTTCTCTTTACATTTAGTGTAATCAAAGAAGTCTCCAAAACCATCGATAATTAGAGCGCTCTAGGAAATGCCTCTTCATTATTGTAATGCACTTGAAACGCTGCGAAGTATTTCTTAATCTCTTCATCATGTTCCACAAATTGTAAATAAAACTACTGTAGAATTGGATGGGTTTGTTTTTTTACTCACTTCATTTGGACTTTTTGAAAGAGATCCAAATTCCAAAGACAAGAACGGTGGTCTGCTCAAGTCTGGTTCTGTTGCTTGTAAGCACCACGTTTCTTCTGCGCTGAGTTAACACAAAACCGGAAAAGAAGTGAACCGGGGGTTAGTCCCCCAGTGATTTCTGGGGAGTTGAGTGTATTTTAAATCTCAGGAATTTTGAGAGATTTTGAGAGAGTGCAGGGAGTTTGAGAGAGTTTGGTGTTTTTGAGTTCAGGGAGTTTGGGGGAGTGTAGGGAGTTTGAGAGAGTTTATTAGAGGGAGTTTGGGGGAATTTGAGAGAGTTCACTCCTAACTCATTCTCTTTTAAGAAACAATAAACCCTCATTTGCAAATAACATTGATCTTTAATCAAAAGAAAAAAAATAACTGAAAATGATCATATCTCTGTATCAATAGTATGTTATTTTGTGCAACGAGATAAATTTTTTTCCCTTCAATTTAACGGTCTCCATACAATTCTAACTCCCTTTGTTCACGAACATTTTTCCACATTTTCCTGTTGAAGTTTTTACTAACTGTCCACCGAGAGCGACCAAATGTGTCACGTATTGTGATGGAATTAAAATTTGGTTCAAAATCTTTTCTCCGAGCTATAGCATTTATTGAATCTTATTTATTTCTAAAATTAGGGTTCTTATTTGGGGTGGTTAAGGGAGTAGTGGTTGGTTATAGGTGGTGATGGTAGTGGTGAGAAAATAGTTTTGACGGTGGTTGCAGAAGTGGTAATGTAATTCAACTCAGGGAAGCGCTAATTGTGAAGACTTCTACATTTTTTTTTGCTGGTGCATCTTACGGAATATGTAGATCTAAACAAATCTATATATCCACACGTTTTCATGGACTCTAGATCACTATCCTAATATTTTCCTAGAAATGTTTCACCGTGTCATAATGGCCATCATCTGAGAATCATTTCATCATGTTGGGAACAACATTTTTGTTGGTGAGATTTAAGAAATCCGTATGATTTGAAAAGAAAGATTTTGAACAAATTTGGTTGTGAGACCAAAATACACTAAAATCTCTACTCTTTTGAGAGATTTGTTGTGAGACCAAAATACACTAAAAACTCCTTCGAACTCCCCAAAGCAACCAACTCCCTAGTATTGTAGGGTTTTATGACTAACAGGGAGTTCAAGAGCTTTTTTTAAACTCTCCAGCGACTAACAGGTATTTTCTAGGGAGTTTATGAGACTCCTCTAAACTCCCCCACGACTAACGGGATTTGGAGAGACTTCCTCAAACTCCCTCAGGACTAACAGGAGAAAACCCAAATACATTAAAATCTCTCGAACTCTCCCACGACTAACCCCCTGTTTTACCAGTGAAACTGTATCTAAGCAAAAACGATTTTTTTTTCCTGAAAACCTAAAGGTATGCACTCTCCGGCAATCATTTGAAGGCTATTATTAGGGCGTCACATTCCAATAGAGGGGCTTCACTTGGATTCTTAATGTCCAAAAAAGTGGTTATGGGATATCCTAACACATATACAAAATGTCTAGATTGCCCTTTAACTAAAATAAAAACTTAAAAATCGTAGAAGTGCTTTTACGTCCAGGTTTGGATTAATTCCAACCGTAGAATTTTATTTGCATGTAGTTTTACGTCCAGATTTGGATTAGTTCCAACCGTAGAAGCTCATTTGACGTCCAGGTTTCTTTTAATTCCAACCGTAGAATCCGATTTTACGTCCAGTTTTCTTTTAGTTCCAACTGTAGAAGTGATTTTACGTCCAGGTTTGAATTATTTCCAACCGTAGAAGTGATTTTACGTCCAGGTTTGGATTAATTCCAACCGTAGAATTTTATTTGCATGTAGTTTTACGTCCAGTTTTGAATTAGTTCCAACCGTAGAAGCTCATTTTACGTCCAGGTTTCTTTTAATTCCAACCGTAGAATCCGTTTTTACGTCCAGTTTTCTTTTAATTCCAACCGTAGAAGTGATTTTACGTCCAGGTTTGGATTATTTCCAACCGTATAAGTGATTTTACGTCCAGGTTTGGATTATTTCCAACCATAGAAGTTTATTTTACGATCAGTTTTTCTTCCCACAAAAACTTTGTCCCAGAATTCACCAAGTATACAACAAAATTCATTAATTTAATTTTTATCTAATTAAATTAAATTAAAATTAACTAAATAAGGGTTGTTTAGTCATTACAAAATTATTTTAGATAAGGGGTTTTTGATATTACTTATGGGTGACCCGTTTTTGTCCTATTAGGCGACGCCCCTCTAATGAAATGTGACGCCCCAATAATAGACTTCAATCATTTAGAGAGAGTGTGGATGTTTACTTAGAGCATCTACGTATCTAACTTCTTTAAAATCCTAACTCATATGAAGCTCCACGTTGAATGGTGAGCGTCACCGCTCAACCATAGAATAGTTTACACAATTGCTGAGAGAAGAGGGTCACAGTCGTTTAGAAAAGAGTTTTAACCCGGGCTGAGAGAAGAGTTTTAACATTTAACCTGGAGAGGACACTTGGCAGGACCGTATTGGTCAAGGGGTTAAATCACCTAAACAAAACAAAACAAATAAAACCACTTAAACCTAAAATTATTTCTTTCCTCCGTCTCTCTTCCTCTCGGCGTTCTCCATTTATCGAATCCCTAAATGGCGTTCTCTCTTTTTCTTCGCCGCCTCTAGACTCTGCATGTTCTCTTTTTTTCCATCTAATTACAATAATTAAAGTATAAGCATGCAAAGGTTCTTATTTTGATCATCATCATCTCTATTTTGATTAACCTTATTAGGGTTCACTTTTTAATTCTGTTTTTGTTTTTGTTTCATTAGGTAAGTTGTTTATGTTTATGTTTCTGTTTTGTAGTTTCTGGGTCTTTTTAGAGGTCGAGATTTTGTTTCATCTCGAGCATGTCCTCTCTGCAAACTTGCATACCAGGTGATCACAAGACATTCAACTCCATCGTACATGTTATATCTAATCTGACAGTTAGTTAATTCACTCATTCCATGGATATCGCCTTGATATTTGATTTTATAAGTGTTGCGACCTTCATATGATACCTTTTGTTATAAGCTGCATATCATATTGACTCACCAAAGATAAATCCATGTGTATAATTTAGGGTTTTTTCCTGTGTTGGTTGATTTATTTCAAAGATTGATTATTGATTGAAAAGTTAAGGATGGGTTTTAAGAAAATGACATGAAGAGGAAGGTTATCATGCTAATTTGAGGATGTGAATTGAGAAATTAGAGAATTAGGGTTGCGGTGTTGAAATTGAGAAATTAGGGTTCATAGAGTAATTGTATAAATTACAGGAGTTAGAAGGTATGGTCTGTGTGAATCGATCTCATTTATAAATTATAAGAAGAAAAATTAGATGTTGATAAAGTTAATGTCACTGTTTATTTTTTCTGTTTGCAGTGCAAGTAGGGGTTTTCATCACTAATACTTGGAGCAGGAAAGAAAATTATGGTGGATTCTGAACCTTCTAATGTATCTGAACCATCTAAGGAATTATTACATGAGATGGCTTCAGCTTAGGTTGAGTTGCAGACTTGTAGTTGACAGTGTTGAAGTAATTGAGTTGAACTTGGTTGTAATGTTGCAATGGCAATGGTTTTTAGTGAAATCTTGCAACTGTAGATCAAGGTAAGCTGAGTTTGTAAGTATGAAACATATTGGATTGATATTTTGATTAAACATATAGGGTTGATATTTTTATATAATATTTATTTTTGCGGCCGGTAATCATAGAAGGACCACTAAGCCGCTAAAATATGAATGAAAGTCGCACATTGTATTATTTAATCCAGCTTTCTAGCAGCATCACTAACAAGGTGATGAATATTTGGGCAGTAAGTTGCATACGTTCGATGTTTACTTGAATATTGACTATTAGCAGCTACTCTATTGTTTAATTGTTTGGATGCGACTGTTAAATGATTACTTTTTACTGTTAGAAAACTTGGACATTTAGTCTCTGGACAAGATAGGTGGATGCTACGTACATTTTGACACAATAGGCCTTTGTTTGGTTAGACAATACTTTCTTTGATTTCGGTTTCGCTTCGAGAGTAGAAAAGCCATGGTGGTTTATATTGACAACTATAAGACATGAGTTCTATTTAGTCGGTTGTGTGACTCATTTTTAGAATACTATACAACTCAAGGATGTAAGAAAGCACAAGCCTATAGAACAGGAGAGTAGAAGAGAGGCTGACATTTATAGACTACTCAATCACCTGAAAAAGTTACTTAGATTCAATATTCAAAACAAATCAATAAATCCATAGAGATTTATGTAAATTAGGTTAATTTTCTATCTGATTCTTTGTGGACAATGTTTGTATTTGTTATCTCCATATCCACAATGCTTGTAGTGTAATAACTTCTTCTTCAATTTGGCTTCAAGTTTGAAGTTTTTGCAGAGTGTTGCAAACTTTTCTTCTTCTTCTTTAACCTTCATAGCATCATCTAGCATATGTGGTTCCTCTGGACAATTGGGATCTTGACATTGCAAATACCTGAGCTTTCCCGGTTGTGATTCAATCACCATTCTGATGCGTGAACAACCTTCCCGCTGACACTTTGAGTACATCCAAGGGATTTGCATAAGACTGTGGTTATCCATGAAACATAATGGACAAACTTCTTTTGCTTCAACACATAATATTTGCTTCGCTTTGCCTTTAGAAAACATGGTGGGTGTTATTGGCTTGAAAGAAATCTGTTGGTTTGGTTAAGAATCAAACCTAGTGTTGTATTTATAACAAAAAAATAAATAGCCGTTGGTCATTCAAACAGGCGCTCATGGTAAAGCCGCCCGGTCATGGTAAAGTCGCGTGGTTTTACTACAAACGCCAATGGTTAAATTTCCAATGGCTTCATTTTCTTTCTCACCCTATAAGTTTCATTCTTCCCATCTCCAAATTCACATCTTCTTCTTTCTTTCTAAAACTCTTAATCTCTCTCACTTTGCAGAAATGTCTGCTAGAAATCGTGGTCCCAAGTTTACTGAAAAAGAGGATATAACTATACGCATAACATATTTTTTTCATAGGGTAACATTGGTATGGTCTTTCAAGATGGTCATTTTTGGGAAAACATTTTTACAATATTAGTCTCGCTGACGGGAAACCCGGAAAACCGAGATGCTCGTCGATTGTATGCTTGTTTTCAATATACTAGGTTTGCAGTCCAGCCATTTGTTGCTCTGGTAAGGGAAATTGATCGAGAAAAGTTCATCGGTGTAATTGAAGCTGAAGTGATCCAAACATATCTTGATAATTGGGAGTAAGCTCACGGTAAACCTTTTCTTTACGAAGCGTGTTTCCACATTATTAAAGATGGTCCATCTCAAGCATATCGTTACTACACTCGAATGCCTCTCCCGGTCTTTAAAATAAAAGAAGATGTTATTCTTGTTCGATGTTGGTTACATCGTATGATAAGACCAATGAACAGTGACTATTTCTGCGAAAGAGTATTGGAACATTTTGTAGCGTCACGGAACGAAACTAGTAAGATCCTGGAACTAAGATTTTCATTTATCACTAATGATGTCAAACATTATACAGAAGTTTTATGAATAGTTCACTGTAGCAATTCTGGATTATCCAACGAAGAACTGGTGAGTATCTTACCTTTGTCCTCACTGATCAACTGCATCATAAATATCTTAACTTTTTGTTTATCTGTTTTACAGAAAACCATCGCTCAGACCAAGTTTACTAAACAAACCGGAAGAGAGTTTAAGCATTTTGAATGCTATGAACTCTATAGAGATAATGTCGTTGTATTTGATGTAGCTTGATTTGGGTTTGTTGTCATTCTTTAAAATGTAGTTTGATGTTATATGCAAGTTTAAAATGTAATAAATATCGCTTAACCGGAAGTGGATATCTATTTTAAATTCTAAATATTATCATTCATTGATATTACTGCCAATTCTTTTACAAGATATAAACTTAGACAATAATAAAAAGTTCTAAACAACTTCAATAAAATCAAGTACAAGCTTTGGCCTCCTTTTATCTTCATTTGATGTATCTTCCATTCAACGCGCTCTTTGACAGTTTCGCCTTTGTTTTTGAATTTTTTGTTGTTAACTTTCAAAACTGGAGCTCTTCTCTGCCTTTTAGCGGAATATTTTCTTGGAGCAATTTCAGAAACTTGTACTTCCCTCTTACAATTTTTAATCTTTTTAAAACTCCCACATATCTTAAAAAAACAGCTTCAAGTTTTGCATCGCAAAAAAATGTGATCGCGTTTTCAGCCATTTCACCAACAATAAAACTAAAAATTGAAATAGATTTAGAAGAGGAAATTCAAGAGAATTGAATTTTGGTGTGAGTAAATTGTTTGAAGATGATGGTAATTTATAAAGGTAAAAAAGTGAAATTTGAATTTTGAAAAAACTATTCGTTTGCGTTTTTGCTTCACACGCCAGCGTGTATAGAAAGCACGTCGCGTTTAACCTTCAGACGCCCGCGGTTGTGGTTCCAACGCCGAGTTTCATCTCCACACACTGGCGAGTGTTCTTTGACCTGGCACTTGATGATCAACCACCCACTTTTTCCCCATAGTGGAGAAACGTGTTTGTCCATCCACCTGGCTCAACAAAATTTTCAAATTGGTCGTTGCTATAAGAATTGCCCTTAGAGTTTTTGTTTAGACCCTCATTTAAGCTAAATTCATCTCCAAATCTCCAATAGTATGTCCCATTAAGTAGGAAGGGTGTCAAAATAAATACTAAGGTATTGGAGAAAGTCTTATCTAGATCTTCGGAATGATCTTCAGGTCATCTTTTTAACTATATTTTAAATTTTTGTTTTTAAATAAATTTTTCTAAACCAGTAGGAAAAGGGTAATCAATTTTATCATTATCCAAAAAAACAAATCTTAAAAGTAATACCCCGCACCATTTGTGATGGCTTATGAGCAAAGCATTACTATTTTTGCCACATACATATAACCCTATAAATAAGGATTCGAATAAAAATTCCACATAGGATTTTTAGCACCCACTGTTGGAGATGCTCTTATCAAAAGAAGGACTATGCTTAGGAAAAAAAAAAGAAAAAAGAAAAAAAAAAGAAGGATAAAAAAACTAACACCATATTTATTTTTCTTTTTTGGATTTGAGTCGGTTAGATATGGATTTGACTGTAATCATCTGATTTATCTAGATCTGAATTATAATCATCTGTTTTTAAGTCAGGTCCGATTTAACAGATATAAAAATATGTGAGTCAATGACTTGATCCCATAAGTCAGGGGTATTTTGTTACCTGACTTAAACGGGTTGAAGTCAGGGATTAGCTCTGATTTGGATATCGAGTCAGATCTGACTCAAAATAAAAACAAATGGTCTGAGGTTTGACTCGCGACGACTCAGGGATTGACTCAGATCCAAATTGCGAGTCAGATGCAGACAAACATGGTGTAAGTTAGGATTTCACAGGGAAGGCACCTTTGGAATCATCCACCATGAATTGTTTTTAAAAAATCGGTATAACATACTTCCAGCTGACTGGTTAAAATTTATGAAGTACAGATACTTCAATATTGACAATGTAGTCATATCAGTACCGTGTCAGTATCAATACTTATGGATACTTATCAGATACCCCATTTAAAGTATCCTTTTTTTTTAATTACGAAAAGGATATGAAATATTTTAGGATGCCTCTCAAATACTCTAGAACGGGATACTTCCGACTCCTTTTGTCTCCTATATATATGCAGAATTTGCCAATTCTTTTTAAATAATACCTCGTTTGGTTGGAAAAATTGGAATTCTAGGAATTCAATTATGGGGTAATCTGATTCTTGGAATTGAATTCAAATCCAAAAAATTAACGCTTGGTTGAGATAATTCAGTTACTTACATTTTTTTATCCCGGAATCCAATTTCATTGCACTATTAGACCAATGTAATGGAAATCTATTATTTTGGAAGGAATCAGACTCCGAGGAAATTCCTAATTACAGAGTTGATTTGTGTTGTTTGATTCAAGGAATTGGCCACATTCCCCCGAAATTGGATTACCAAGAATTCAATTCCTTGAACCAAACATGATGTAAGAAAACATTTAGATTTCATAAAAATTCACCACTTTTCTTATTTTACAATTTATATCATCTCCCGGACAAGAAACATTAGCTTATCTATAATAATACCCATGCATAATAAATTAGGGTATATGTGAAAAAATAATCTTGAAATTGAAGTTCCGCGTATTTGGTGGGACAATCAAAATCCAAATCTCCGCCTTTATATAGGGGACGAAGGGAGTATAACTTTAGGAAATATATTTTTATGTACAAAATATATATATATATATATATATCATTTTCTATACAAAATCAAATTATATATAAATATTTGTACTTATATATCAACACAATATCATATAATTATATAAATATCTAAGCCTAAGAATTTGTTGATTGTAAAGAGAGAAGATGGAGGCTATTTTATGGTGCTTCAGCTGTAGTGTTACAAAATTTAGCTTTAGGCTTCTTGGGCAACCATGTTCCTTTCTTGTTGAGTGAGAAATTGGAGCATTTATATTTTTTACCCATTTAATAAAGAAAAATAAGATTGAATCTCGACGTGCTGAGATCTTAGTGTTTGCTCAGAGTAATCATTGTCTCCTTTCACGAAAAACGAAGATTATACGAAAGGAAAAAATAGAATGTGAGATATTAGTGGAGATCCATTTGCTTCACTTGCCGGTGTGGAAGAACTTGAAGTTGCAAATATTTTCACGTGACGAGCCAGAACTAGAAAAGGTTCTATTTGATGAAGACAATATTAACGAGTGATGGGTCAAGCGAGATGTAAGATAGTTTTTATCTACTTTTTTCTAATATTCTAAATAGTGTCTATGTGCTTTTTTTCAATAGAATAATTATTATTATATAAAATATTTTAATAAATACATGTATCCTACAATACGTACATCTCTTTTTTAACTTTGGCAAATCCCCGTATTTGTGTCTCTTTATCAGTATATGTGTCTCATAGGTTGAAATACTTTGTGTTGGCTTTTATCCGCGACGTGGTTTGGAAGTACGTATGCTGCCTGATACTTGTTTATTTCATATTTATTTACCGCCTTATTTTTTCGGGAAATTTATTATTTGGTCCAAAAACCACATAAGTATTTATGATAGGGTCCAACCGGAAATAAATCTTATCCCTGGGTCCATAATTATTGAATTACCCGGATACCTCCACTTAATAAGTGCGGATTTCCTATCTCCACTGAAGAACAGTTCTTCATCTTTCTTTGTTGTTTCAGATTGTGTATATGGTCATCGAACAGTAGAAATACCTAGAAGAGAGTAAATGGGTAGTTGCAACTATGTCAGATCTACTGACACTTTCACTAATCCGAGCATAATTAGGTTTTCGTTTTTTAGGGTTTTTTTTCTTCTATACAATAAAATTGTTTTAACGGGAGAGATTAAGATAATTTGTTGTAGAGTAAGAAGAAGTGGATGTTAAAAGTATTGGTGGTAGAAAAGGAGATATTAAGATTTGGTTTTCACTAAAGTAGAGTTGGGGTGTTGGTGCAGTGGCATTACATTAATGAGGTGTTGATTATTAAGGAGAAAGGAAAACAATCGTTAATGGTCGAGAGATAAAGAGACAGGGAGGGTGAGAGAACAATAGATTTTTTGGTGTTTGAAATAATTTTATGTAATTTTTGGTTCAACTTCTTCACTTGATCAATAGTTCAGCTTCTTCACTTGATCAATTTTTGATCTCCAATATGGCTCTTCGGATTTTCTGTAAAAAAAAAGGTTAAGTTTTCTTATTATCACAGATCTTCACTTATTTTGGCAGTGTAGTTGATTTTTATTGTATGATTCAACAGTACATATATGTTGTACTAAAAAAACTGGTTAAATGTTTTTATTTTCATAAATTCATCACTTATTTTGACATTGTAGTTGATATTTACAGTATGATCTATCAGTACATATATGTTGTAATGAAGAAAAAAAATTGGTTAGATTTTGTGATTTTCATACACTCATCACTTATTTTGGCATTACAGTTGGTTTTGAATGTATGATACAAGTATACATATTTGCAGTACCAAATGAAGTATCGATCTTATTTTCATAGATTCAACACTTATTTTGACATTGCAGTTCATTTTTACAGTATGATCCAACAGTACATATATGACATACTAAAGAAAAGGAATTGGTTGATTTTCTTTTTATCAAAGATTTTACATATTTTGACATGGTAGTTGATTTTTACAGGATAATCCAATAGTATATACATATGTTGTACTAAAACAAACTGGATACATTTTGTGTTTTTATAAATTCATCACTTATTTAGACACTTTAGTTGATTTTTATAGTATAATTCGGCAGTGCATGTGTTGTACTAAAAAAAAACTGGTTATATTTTGTAACTTTCAAGAATTCATAACTTATTTTGACATTGCAATTAGTATTTACAATTTGATCCTGCAATACATATATGTTGCACCGGAAAAAATAGTCTAAGTTTTCTTATTTTCATATATTCAACACTAGTATGTTATACTGAGTTTTGATTTGTTATTTTTATTAGTTCATCGCTCAATAATTACATACGCAACTATTCCCTTTCAATCAAATAACTGCTCATAAGGAATTGGATCTATTTCAAACGCACACACGTAAACATAGACTTGGTACTGTACAATGAAAAAATTACTTACATCAAAAATGCACAGGGGAAATTACATTAAAAAAGGCAAAAGGAATATAACATAAGCCAATTTAAGTTCAGTTGATTTCATACATTATATATGATTCTTTTTTACCACACGTACATGAAATGGAAGTATAATGTGTTAGAGCACTGCTCGGTCGAACTCGCAAGCGTTGCTATCTCAAGCTTGTTTGTCAAGTTTAGTTTTCAAAAATCTAAGTCTTGATTTCTAGTCTACTTATAGCTAAGTCTCGGATTAGGATAAAAAGTGTAGTTGAGCATTAGACTTCACGGCGTTCATCAACAAAAGGTATGTGGAGATTTGAACTCATCTATCACTCAAAAGTCTATATACTCTATCTCGTATTTGAGACAAAATTCGTATAGATATATAGACTTCAATTATACATATTTGATATTTCGAGCTGAGTTTAACGCACTTACATATTTCTCGAAATATGTGTTGGTAAGCTTTCGCTTTAACCAAGTTCATCTTATATTCTTGACGAAAGTCAAAAGATGATCATGTGAAAATCGCCTGGTAACATCCCACATTTTTGTGTGAGACAGTCATTTGATGTAGACTCAGAATGTTTTGTATTGATCATTCGATCACTTGAAAATTGCTTTGAAACTAATAGTTTGTGTGAGAAAGCTATTGTCATCTTCCAAGAATGTTTCAATGATTGAAATGGGAGTTTAGAACGATTAACCATGATTGGATATAAACAAAGTATGCGTACTTATATATGTGTAGTCCAAGACCGGTAATCTAGTATGCATACCCGTATGCGTACTGGTTGGTCAGGTGAAGTCCAGGAGCTATAGTATGCATACCCGTATGCGTACTGGCGAAGTCAGTTGAAGTCCTGGAACTTTAGTATGCGTACCCGTATGCACACTATATTCAACTGAGTACGGATGTGAAAGACAATATGCATACCCGTTTGCATACTGGCGAACACAGTTCAAGTCCGGCTACTTAGGTGTGCGAACCCGTTTGCATACATGAGTAGGTTATGTTCTAAAAGTGGTTTGTTCATGAACTAATACATTTATATATTAAGGAATGCAAACTTTCACAAACCGTGGATGTAATGTTCATGAATTGATTCGACTAAATCAAAATCGATTTTGATTCAATTGTGTCTTGTATACTTCTATGAGAATATAAATAATTGAACAACTCTATAAATAGTTTCGTTTGAGTCATTTGAACTAGTTTATGGTTAAGATGAATATGGTTGATATGAAAGTGTTCATATGGCTAACTTCGGTTAACTATTGTTGAGCCAACAAAGGTGTACACATTTAGGTATGATTACTCATATCTAAATGAAGTCACTTTTCATTTATGTGTAAAAAGCTAGGTTCGATCTAACGGTTGAAAGATATTAACTTGAGTCTAATCAGATTTTCATGTAACGGTGAATATTGAATGCTTTGTTACCAAGGTAGCACTGATTACAAACCCTGATTTGAAGACTATATAAGAGAGAACTTTAGCAACTGGGAAACCTAATCCCCACACGTCCACTATGGTACTAGTTGTGACTAGAGTCGATTCTCCTTTAACCTTAGGTTTCTCCAAAACCCTGTAGGTTAACGACTTGAAAACTTCACTGGGATTGTGAAGCCAGACCCAACTATTTTCTTTGTAGTTGCGTGTTCTGATCTTGCTGTTGTATATCGTGATTGAGTACTATCTTCTATAAGATTGGCTCGAGATTTAATCTCTGATAGGCAAGATAAAAAGTAGTCACAAACATCTTCGTCTCATCGTTTGTGATTCCGTAATATCTTGTTTCGCTACCATACGATTAATATTATTATGAGGTGATTGATATTTTTAGCTTGTTCTTCGGGAATATAAGTCCGGTATATCAATTGTTTCCTGTTCACCTTGATTTATCAAAATACATAACAAAACTCATGGGCGTATTTGTGGGAGACAGATTTATCTATTCAATAGACTTTTCTGTGTGAGACAGATTGGTTTATGAAGTCTTAGACTTTGGGTCGTAGCAACTCTTAGTTGTGGGTGAGATCATCTAAGGGAATCAAGTGCGTAGAGTCCTGCTGGGATTCAGATACGTAAGGAGCGCAACTGTACCTTGATCAGTGTGAGATTGGTTAGGGCTCAACTACATTCCAATCTGAAGTTAACTTTGAGTAAGCTAGTGTCTGTAACGGCTTAATATAGTGTGGTGTTCAAATCTGGACTAGGACCCGGGGTTTTCTGCATTTGCGGTTTCCTCGTTAACAAAACTTCTGGTATCTGTGTTATTTCTTTTCCGCATTATATTTGTTTATATAATTGAAATATCACAGGTTGTGCGTAAGTTCAATCAATTGTGAATCCAACCTTTTGTTGTTGATTCAATTGATTGACACTTGGATATTGGTTTTTGATACCGTCCAAGTTATTTCTTATATTCAATCGGGTGTTTGATTGCAGATTGAATTGAGAAATTGAGATATAACTCTTTGATATACTTTTCTTAAGATTGAGTCTGACTGGCTAGTTAATTCTCTTGAAAGTATATTGGAGTTAGTCCATACTGATTGCTAAGTGAAATATTGGGTGTGGTTGTTAGACCCTGTTATTTCATAATGTATAACAAAAAAAAATGAAATAGATGAGGGAGAACAATAATAAAAGAGAAAGTTTTTATACAGGTCTTTAAATCTATTTGACGTTATCAATTTATAATTGCCATTGCAGCGCTCCATCTTTAAGTACAAGGCGATATAATTGTGCAACGTTTATGCACTGATTTTTTCCGCAATGCAACATATATATACTGAGATTTTTGGAGTACAACAGTTACGCACTGTGTTTCATACAATCCCAATCAATCATACTTGATTCTCCCCAAACAACTCGTAAAACGGCAACAACTATTAGATACCATTTACTTATTCCCATACAAATTAACATGCATTTTAGATACCATACACTCTATGGGATAGATCAACAACTGCAACTGGATCAGATGGCCTTGTTTTGGGACCAATTACAATCATTATAGATTTGCACCCAATATCAGCATCTTTCCTAGCTTAGGCTCCACATGAAGTATTGTCAAGTGGTGTCCTTGTTCTCAACTTAGGTTGATTGCTTCTTCAGCTTTGCAAGCTCCCGATGGACAACCCGACCTCTCTGCACATTCAAAATCATAGTCGTTGCTCCCTGAAATCAGTTAGTGCTCATATTAACCCAGATTCATCAGTAGACACAAAAATCCTTCTAACATAATCATAAAATGGTGTGTGAACATGCCATAACATCATAAAGCTTACGAGTATAATGACTAAAAACTAAGCGCCTAAATGTGTCAAAGGCGAAACCCTCTCACTACTTTGGCTAACCTAAGTTACAAGAGCATACAATGGAAGACTAATGCAATTGAAAAGATTTGTAAATGGAAAAAATATTGGGTTTAACAACATTACATTTCCAAATAAATATCTTTGTACATCAAATACACACTCACGTAATTTTAGTTCATATATGCTGCACTTCGAGTACATATTCCCTGTACTAATTACAAATAAACATAAACCAAAAACCAAAATGAATTACACTTTAATTTGAATTCCACTATCCACACAAAGTCAATACATCAAAATGTACTAACATTCACACTGTGTTGGCTAACCTAAGTTACAGGAGCATACGGTGCCAGACTCATGTAATTGTAAAAATAATATTGGGTTTCATAACATTACATTTCAAAATGGATCTCTCTGCACAACAAGTATACACCTATTTAGTTCGAGTACATATCCGATGCACTTCGAGTATATCCAATGCATTGATTACAAATAAACATAAATGATGTTGTTTTTAAAGTGGTAAATAAGATTCGATTCTCAGGCTTGTGAAGGTTTTTTTTTTTTTTTACTCAAAGTCTAATAATAAAACTAGAAAACTCAAAAGAAAGTTGATAGAAAGATTATAAAAAGCACTGAGACTCAGTATTCCACTATTAACCAATTAAGTGATTCAATCTAATCAATACTCATGGAATTCTTACATTCAAAGTGATTCTAATATATTGCCTATAATAGATTTTTGAAGTAACAATTGTAGATCTCAAGTATGGAACATCAAAAGTCTTAACCTAAGCATGATATATCAAAATAAATCACAATCATTTAATAAAAATCAATTATTCCGTATTAGTTCGATGCAATTAATTATAAAAGAAATTGCAAAAATTAATTAAAATAGAAATATACCACTTTTATTGAAACAATGGCTTCCTATGTCGACTAAGCAAAGGGCTTTAGCTCGTCGTATTAATCACTTGCTCAAAATAATGGTTCATAGCTCAAAAGTATACATGGGGATGCAAATAAAATAAAACAAAACAAATCTCAACGTTGTATAGGCGTTACAGTGTAACTATTACGACCCCAAGTGCTGCAGATTTGAAATAAGTGTCGCAGATTTGAAAATACGCGTTGCAATATTCTGCCGCAGTTACTGTAGATAAACAACAGTTCTAATACGTCAGTTCTTCTTGTTCTTCATCTTCAACAGCAGCAAAATACAATTCTCTGCAACTCGATTTTTCTTTTTGTTCTTGCCTCTGTAAGCTCTCTAAACCCTCTCTGAATTTGTGTAGCCTTCCGTGAGACTCGAGAAACCCTTTTATATACCTCAATAACCCCAGGAAAGCCGATCAAATTTCATTTCTTCTTTTCTTGCAAGTCAAGGGATTTCCTTTATTTTCTCTTTTTTACGCGCCCCTGGTTGTTTGAATCCTTCCAAACACTCTATTATATTTATATAAATTTTATAAGAGTTTATCTTCCCTTAAATCTCACTAAATTCTAAAAATAATCAAAATATACCCGATATATTTTATTCCCAACTTTATAGAAAATTCAATTACCTAGCCCAATTTGATTGAATCCAACAACCATACCATCTATGTTTAGCTCAAACAGGTTCATCCCAACCAAATACAATGATTGAATCTCTTCAAAACTCGTCCAAAATCAAGCCCTAATTCTGCGCGAAGAAACCAAATTTTCTTGCCAAAAACCAATTTGAATTTGAGAAGATGATGGTGTCTTCATATCCGTTGTTAAGGTCCCTTTAGCACATATCCTGGGGGTGCCTTTAGTAATTTTTTGGGTTCCTTTGTCACTTTTAGAGCAAATTTTTCCACAAAAGTTTATTTCTCCAAAGACACCTATGCACACATAAAACACCATAATAAGTATAAAAATGAGCACTAAATCTGGCACAAAAAATGTGTCTATCAATAAACCAAAAAACAAAATGAACTATACTTTAATTTGAATTCCATTATCCACAAAAAATCAAGAATTATCAAAATGTACTAACACTTTGGTGACAGTCAGAGTTCAGGCACTTACAAAAAGTTTAAATCAACTCCAAGGGAAGTGTATAAAATACCAAACTTGATACAATCGGTCAAAAATAGATTGAAATGAGTGTAATTAATTGCAAGCATGTAGTCCCAAATCGACCTTCTCTGCCAACCTGCAAAGAGAAACATATACTTAGTTAACAAAATTTCTTGTTCACCGAGGGGGCAGCGACCCCTCGACCCCTTAAGAAGTCTTACTCGGTTACCTTGCAGAACGATACATTACAATTAACCAAAAATTGCAAAAAATGAAGTATGGCACTGCACTATTGTTAGAGCATTGCTCGAACGAACTCACAAGTGTCGCTATCTCAAGATTGTTGTCAAATTTAGTTGATCAAAACTATATCTTGAATTCTGGTCTATATTTAGTTAAATCTCGAATTAGGATAGAAGTGTGTAGTTGAGTACCAGACATCACTGCGTTCTACCATTTAAAGGCGAAGATCAACCGAAGCGTTTGGAGAACTTCATCAACAAAGGGTAAGTGAAGACTGAACCACCTATTACTCAACTTTTCACCTTTATATCTATGAGACTAAGTCGCATGACTAAATTGGACTTTACATGCACAACAGAAATTTCGAGACAAGTTTATCTTGTTAATTATTCTCGAAATATGTTGACTAAGCTTAAGAACATTTTTTTCAAACTTGATGAATTTGGTTAAGAACAATTTATTATTTATGACCTAAATCGTGATTCACGTTAATCATTTGAAAATAGCCCCGAACAGTGATATGTGTCATTGATGTTATTCGAGAATGTTTCAAACTGATTATTAGAGAGATATAAAACTACCGTAAATCTGGATACAGAACTGTATACGTACCAGCTTACATACTGCACGCAATTGTTATAGTTCCGGAGCTATTGTACATGTACCCAGTACACGTATCGGCGTAGTTATAGTTCGGCAACAACTTTGGTACACATACCAAGTATGCAAACCCAAAAAGTTATGTTGACTCTTGAACTCAGAATGGTACACATACCTGGTATGCATACCGAAAAATTTCTGTGAACTCTTGAACTCGTTTTGTCTTAAGGGCATACAAACCTGGTACACGTACCATGAAAAAATAACTCACATACTGGAAGTAAGTACACTTACTTCCCCTAACTAATATTTTCAGATGCATTATAATTATTTTTATGAGATAATCGACATTTGAATAACTCTTTAAAAAACACATCTAGACATGTTTGATCACATTATTGTGACTCAAGATTAAAGTCTTAAAGTATTATATGAAAATGGTTAACCTAGTTCATTTGGCTAGTTTCGTCTAACCTTTCATGAACAAGTCATTGTACACGGTTCGTTTACGGTTCGTCCTGACCAGTGTGTATATTCTGTTATATTAATCTCAAGTCAAGTTTTCATATAACGGTGAATATTGATTGCTTGATTCCAAAGATACCTTAGCTTAAATCTAAAGCAACCTTGATTTTGAAAGTCTATATAAGGAGAACCTCAAGCAAATAGGATCTTTGAATCCCCGACAATAATCTTATGTGCCCTAGTTGTAAACTAGAATCGTCCTCTCCTTTAAACCTTTGTAGGTTTAGCGACTAAAAAATACTTCACTTAGGGATTCGTGAAGCCAGGTCTAACTATATTTATCTTGATAGTTCGTGTATCCTGATCTTGCTACTGATTGTTGAACCTTTAAATCCGATAGGTGACATAGATAGAAATCACAAAGTTTATTCGTCTCAGACTTTGTGATTCCACGGGTATATTCCTGTATAACGATCCTTATTGAAATCGGAGTATGAACTACTTGTGAGGTGAATAATAATATAGGTTTCTCTTCGGGAGTCGTAAGTACCGAAGTTTGAGGTTTTCTAGACTTTGCCTATTACAAACGATTTCCTATCTCACCTTGATCTTTGATCAAAATGGAAATCACATATATGCTTATCTTTGGGAGGCATATTAGTTTAAAGTATTCAATTGAGTTGAAGCAACTCTTAGGATTTAAAGGACGTCAACTAAGGGAATCAATTGCGCAGAGTCCTGCGAAGTTCAACAGGCGTAAGGAGCGCGATTGTAATTGAAATACTGTGTCGGTGGATTCGGTGTCAACTACATTCCAGTCCGAAGTTATTTGTAGTAGTCTAGTGTTTGTAGCGGCTTAATACAGTTTGGTGTTCAAATTTGGACTAGGTCCCGGGTTTTTTCTGCATTTGCGGTTTTCCCGTTAAGAAAATTGAAATATCATAGGTTGTACGTAAATCAGTCAAAGTATATACGTCCATCGTAATAGTTGGATACGACTTGATTGATCTTGGATATTGATCTTTAGAATCGTCCAAGTACTCTCACGGTATAATTGGTTCACAAACTTGTCTCTGTTTACATATTGATTGTGAGATAAAAAGATATAAACTCTTCATATAATTCTTGATTGAGATTTATTAAGTTGTAACTCTCGGAATTGTGTTTGAGTTTAGTCCATACAGGTTGCCTAAGGAAAAGTTTGTGGTGTATTTTGGTACCCCCGCATTTTCAACTACTAAATTATATACAAAAAAAAGGTTCACTTAGAATCAAGCTTACCATGGCCTCATCTGAACATTTTTAAAAAGATGCAGAAATTTTCACACAGAACCGAAATTCCCTCAAATCTTTACAACCTATCAAAGTTCCCTTCAAACTCCAACTTTTTCCTAAAATTCAGAAATGATGGCCACTATATTCCACCAAAATCACTACTATTTTATTCAGGTAATACAATTATGCACACAGCCTTCATTCAGCCATACATAGATCCATGCTTTTAAGATAGATAAAATAAAAGGTGCAACCTAAAAAGGTGAATGATAGAGTATCTTTTATATGAACCTAAAGATCATGTAATTGTGAAAAATATCATCGCTCAACTAGTTTTTCATCGCCTCATGTATAATGACTGAAATGACAGGGTACCAAGTACACCACAATCTTTTCGATATAAACCTATAAGTACGACACCTTGTGTGATCTAATATAAACAGAGACTGTCAAGAAGATAGCAAACCACAATATATACACTTGGTATATAGTTTTAGTTCGAAACCAAATACAAATATATGGATCAACCCAATTATTGGATTAACGTACAAGTGCACTTACTTTAATTAAAATATGGAAAGTAAGGTAAAAGCACACAACAAGATTTTGTTAACAAGGAAACTGCAAATGCAGAAAAATCCCAGGACCTAGTCCAGTTTTGAATACTCTCATAATTAAGTCGACATACAAAGACCACTACCAACTTCGTATAGTTGAGACTAGTAAACTACCCCTAGTTACCTAGTTTTCTCAGTATCCCTGCACCGACAACCAATCTGGCCAACATACGTGAATCCTAAAATAGAGTCCACTATCTTAAGTTGCTTCAGCCGCTGTGAAGACTTCAAGCACTCAACTCCTTTGGATCGTCTTCCAAACAGTAAATGACTAATCTGTTTGGTAATCGTTCTATCAATATCAAGAAGTAAATCAGAGATTTATGTTGATA